>NC_044032.1:480591578-481191578 GCF_901765095.1 Microcaecilia unicolor | reverse complement strand
GGTTGAGTTTGACACTGGCTGCCTTGGGGTGAGGCTGGGTACCTTAAGGCTTGTTTGTATGGAATTTATTAATCTGCTATATCTTTATCTCAGTCCTGGCTAAGACCCTGGGGGATCCTATTTGAATAACTTCATGGAATGTTTGCAGGATAATCTCCCCAATCAAATGAACAAAAATACTGTCAGCTTTGAAGAGGAATAGGACTGACATAGCGTGTTTGCAAGAAATGAGGCTCTCCATAGAGGAACATCTTAAATTGCAGCACCATTGGGTGGGGGATGTTCATTGCTCTCCAGCTTCAGGGTGTAGGGGTGGAATAGCGGTGCTGATACACAAATATTTAGCTTGTCAGACTAAATTGTTATTTAAAGACTGAGAAAGCTGATATGTGGAGCTACAAAATAAATCTGGTTGATAGTGGTCTATGCCCCGGTTATTTTAGACCGTGCATTCTATGCCCGCCTGCTCGCTATCTGTCAGCAATATTCATACTTGCCAATGGTGTTGGCTAGGGATATGAATCATATTGGATCACTCTGGTGCATCCAGAGGTTGGTCTCTTGGGGGAGCCTCACTAGTGGAATCCTTTTGCAAGGCCCTTGATTTGGTAGACCTACGGCGATTATTGCATCTGGAAGAAAAAGATTTTACATATACTTTCCATGCCCATCGGACACTCTCATGACTTGATTATATCTTTTTGTTTCAGAATAAGTTCTCATTGGTGCATTACACGTATATTGGGGCTGGAGAAGATCTCTGATCATGCTTTGATTTGCCTTGATCTGGAGGCTGCACCTTATTTTCACCAAGAACTGGATTGGCGATTTCCCAACTATTTATTTTCTTTGACAGCGTTCTCCTCTTATTTACAGGGGAAGTGGCCTGATTTTTTAGCAGTATTTGGAGGAGCCAGTTCTTTTTTGGTGTACTGCTAAGGCACTACGTCTTGGAGACATTATTGCATATGTTAGCACCCGCGACCAGCGTATTACACAAACAATTGTGGATCTGGAATGCAAATTGTGGGTATTCAAGTGTCGATACGTGTGGAACCCAGTATCCACACTATATGAGACACTCACTCACTCGTTCAGCTCTTAATAGTTTATTACATGAATGGGCTACCCAATCTCTTTTATACTGTAAGTACAAATTTTTTTTAATTTGGGGATAAGACCGGAAGATTGTTGGCACATATCACTAAGCACGGGTGGCAGTCCAGCTTCATTCCCGCTTAGACCCTGGGGTGGGGGATATTTCTACTGTTGGATGAAATTGCAGAGATTTTTCGTCAGCATTTTGCCTCTCTATGCTGCGGAAGAGGTTAGCCCAAGGAGGGAGGCCCATATACAGCACTATTTACAGTCTTCTCATATGCCGCTGATGTTGCAGACTCCCTTAACCAACCTTTAACAGCGAAGGAACGCCAAAGGGCTATTCAAGCTTTGACATTTTTTTCTGCACCAGGTTCTGACGGGTATACTGACAAATTTTATAAGATACTACAAACCCAGATTGTTGGCCATCTTTCAGATTTTTACAATACTGTAGTTGAAGATCACAGATTCCCCCTTCATGCTAATATGGCTCTTATTAGTCTTTTACCCAAGCCAGGCCGAGAGCCTACTTTGCCAGGGTTGTAACACCCAATATCTCTTATAAATGTAGATGTTAAGGGAAATCACATGATGCAGTGAGGAGCGTTGGACGTGTGAGTCTGGAGCTGCTCAGGGGTTCGCTCCTCAATCCCTTTTCATCTGCGGATTAAGCATTTAAATAACACATTTATTCACTTGTTCAGAACCTTTATTTTATCATCCTCACTTTAATATTCCCTTATCTCTTATTTGTCCTGTTTGTCTGCCCTAATTAGATTGTAAGCTCTGTTGAGCAGGGCTGTCTCTTCATATTCAAGTGTACAGCGCTGCGTACGTCTAGTAGCGCTATAGAAATGATAAGTAGTAGTAGTAGCTTTGTTTCTGAACTTTGTGATGTTAGAACTTTTATCCATCTTATCCTCATCATCCAAAATGTCTTTAGACTACTTTTGATAGGTAAAATATAACTAGGAATCCATTTATATTGTTCCAAATAGATTTCTCTTATAGAATAAACAACCATCTTTTCTGCCTTCCAGTGGTGCAGCAAAGTACACAACTTCTCAAAGTTCAGCCCAAAAGATGCCACACCAGCAGATCTCCACTCTTTGATACCCTTGACTGAGGAAAGTCCTCTCTTCCACCATTGCTGCCATGCCTGCTTTTCTGGCCTTAGCAATAGAAAAGGACACAATTATTAGCAACTTTCTGATCTTCATTCACTGGCATTTCAACATATAGAGAAACACCTTTCTCGGTTATCTTCATAAATCCTAGTATGTGGAGAAATTCCAGGAACTGGCATTCCCTCCTCTACTAGTTTTTTGATATATTGCAATATCTGTTGGGTTGTATCAAATATCACCAATAAAGATTCTAGCTTAACTCTCTGCTATCAAACACCAGAATGCCATACAACATTTGCTGTCCGGTCCTAGTCCACGTGAGGTATTGCTGCATTTGTGTTCTTTGATCCATTTTCCTTTTACATGGATAAGAGTACTATAAAAATGCCAATAGGTAGGAAACATTACATGACACCAAAAGTAGAAAGATAAGTATCAGGTCGCTGTAGTCATTTTGGATCTAGAGCTTAACCCTCAAATTCTATATATGGTGCTCAAAATTGCACGCAGAGATTTGGACATGCACCCAAATTCTATCTACAATTTAAGTGAATAACAAACCAATTATCACTGATAATTGCACACTAATAATCAATTATCAGTGCTAATTGTCAACAATTAGAATTTACACGCACATCTTGCTAGGCGTATGCTATAAAGATGTGCATGGAAATTCTAGTGCATGCATCTGAAAAGAGGGTGTGGCCATGGGAGGGCCATGGGCATTCCAAGAATTTGTACACACTGTTACAGAATATGCCAGATCCATGCCTAAATTAGGCACAGGGATTTACTAGGTTTCAGCTGGTGTAAATTCTCACACCTAAAAGTTAGGTGCAGATCGCAGTGTTAGGCGGTATTCTATAAATGGCACCCAACTCAGAGCACTGTTTATAAAATAGCACTTAGTGCTCATTTGTTTTGGCGCTATATATAGAATTTTGTCCTAATTGTGGTAAACCAGGCATTTCTAAGTTTTTGGGAACATAAGACCAAGAGTATATATTTTGAACACATCAGTTACCATCATATTACAAATTAAAAGCATTATTACATTGCATATTCATTATATTGTTATTAAACTTGTTATAGTCATTGATTTCATGATAGCATTTTCAAATTGGAAAAACTTAAAAAAGAACAATTTATCAGTGATGTGCGACCAATTTCTTATCAAGAGGCTCTTGTCTTCTTGGTTCCATGAAGTGAGGAACTCTATATTTCCCTAGACTAATTTAAGAAGCAGCTCCCAGGATCCCTCTCCAGTGCATCTCTGGCAATTACTAATACACTCTAAGAATTCTCATAAGTAATTATTCAAAGAAAGACTGTATCTTATTTAGCTCATTGACACCAATTTCTCAGTCTTGAAAATCCACATACTTGCTCTACTCAGCAACACAATTACCACTTAAGATGTTCTCTTTTAAGAAATGTGTTCCTTTTACTTTATAAGAAATAGGATCTCTCCTTTGTAAACAGTGCTGCCCTATAATGGTATGTATTTACATTGTGCCTAGATTCTCTGGGTAAAACCAGTTTAAAGTGGAGGAGTAGCCTACTAGTTAGGGCAATGGCTTAAGAACCAGGGGAACCACGTTCAGTTCCCACTGCAGCTCCTTGTGACCTTGGACACATCACTTAACCCTCCATTTCCCTAGAAATAAAATAAATACCTCTATATAACTGCTTTGATTGTAACCACAGAAAGGCAGTATATCAAACCCCATCCCCTTTCCCCTGACAATGCATTTTGTATAATATTCACTATAAATGGCGCTTTAAATCCCAGTGCTAAGTGTTATTCTATAAACAGCGCCTAACTTTCAGCACCATTTATAAAATAGAGTAAGTGCTATTTTTTTCAGTGCCAATCTTTCGGGACAATTTAGAGAATTTATCCCTATAATCTGAAACAATATTCATATCTAGATTTCTCTTTAACAAATTTCCAGATCCCAAATTTTGGATTTGATTTTCTCCTACCCCTATCAATACATCAGAATAAGTTACACGAATATTAGTATGAAATACACTGCATATGAAACTCAATTAAAAGCTCCCTTTCTCAGTTTAAACCTACCCACCTCAAATCTTCTCAATTATGGTCTTGCCGGCTTAAAGTCTTTTTTCTTTTGTTTGTGTGTCCTGTCTGTCTAGATTAGAATGTAACCTTCATGGAGTAGGGATTATTATATGAGCTTCTACAGTATTGTGTATATTTTGTTTATTTACAATGGGTAGAATTTATTTTATTTATATATGACATTTACATCCCATATTATCCTGAAAATAGGTTCGAGTTCACTGTGGCTTACAAGTTAGAACAATTACATAAAGAATTAGTTACAACAGTAATAACATAGTATGATGAAATGGCTGGGATTGACAGATCAATAGAATAACTGTAAATAGTATACTTATTAATAAACTAGCAAAAAAGGCCCGTTTCTGACACAAATGAAATGGGCGCTAGCAAGGTTTTCCTCAGAGTGTGTATGTCAGGGGCGTAGCTACAGGTGGGCCTGGGTGGGTCCAGGCCCACCCAATTTCAGCCCAGGCCCGCCCACCCAAGCGCACGCACACTGAAGCAGCAGCAGCAGCCTAGCGTGCAGCAGAGACGGGGCACCCGCTCGCGCTGTGGCTCGGGCTCAGCTGATCTTTCCAGATCTGAGGTTCCTTCCTGCTTCCAGCCCGATTGGCCCGCCCACTACACCACCCAAGCAAGCGCACAATACATACTCTGCGAAATAGCAGCCTGGCCCTGCCGTAAGCTACTACTGCTACCACGTCACGTCGCAGCCAGCATCCGCCCGGCAGGCTCAGCTGATTTCTCCACTCCAGGCGCGTCAACTCGTAGCTGTTCCAAGTATCCATCCTATGCGCCGGACGTGGCTGTGTGCGGCGGCGGGCGTGCTCATCAGCCTCGCTCCTCGGCTCCGCTGTCGGTTTGCTCGGGCATTAGCTGCACATGGATGGCTGCACGCAAGGCACACAGGGGGGTTGACGATTAGTTGCGAGCCTCAGCCTGGGCCTGCGGCTGCCCTGAAAAACGTGGGAATTTGGAAAGAAGAAGGTTCTAGTTGGAATCGAGATCATCCAGTCAGTTCCAGAATCGAGTTAGCAGCAGCAGCTGTCAGCCCAGCCCAGCAGCAGGTAATACATTGTAAATGCTTTTTTTTTTGTAATTTTTTAAAAATTAAGCTAGCTGGGGCCTGGGCACTATTAAAATGTATTGTTGTGGAATTTCTGGGTGGGGTAAGCACTTCACTGCCTAGGGCAAAAAATGTATATATTTAATTATTAAAATATACCTTTTTTTTTGCCCTGCAGTGAAGAGCCCACCCCCATGACCTGCCAGCATTTTGATTACTCTTTTGTAATCAAAATGATGGCTGTGGTCAGGCGGGCTTCTGGATGGGAGGGGGTAGACATTTCACTGCCAGTGCCGCCCTAGGGCAGTGCTAGCGTGTAGTACTTGCAGCCCTTTTTGTTTTGCTTTTTTTTTTTTTCACGAGGTGGTGTATTGGTGTTTTAGAGCCTAGTGTAATTACAGTTCTGCCTTTTCAAGCATAAAGTTGTGGCTCATCCTGTCCTTGGAATTAGTGCTGTTATGGTTTAGTAAGGAGATGAGTGTGTTTTTGCACAAGTTTGTGTATAGCATTTTGCAGTGGAGAGATTGTGGGATAATGTAATTATATTTAAAAATATCAATTTTTCCATTAAGTATGTATGTGGTTATACTGATGCAGGGCAGCTGTTGGGCAGACTACTTAGAAATCCATCATCAAGTGAATTCTAAGGCATTATTTTGTAGGATCCCAAGAGACACTACTCATACTTATATAGACAGTGCGTGCCCACCCATATTAGCTCTGGGCCCACCCAAAATCTCAGGTCTGGCTACGCCACTGGTGTATGTTTGAGAGAGTATGTGTGACAGTGACTGTGTGAGAGAGAGAGAGTGAATGTGCAAGTGCGTGTGTGTGACAGAGAGTGAGACTGGGTGCGAGTGTGTCTGTGAGAGAGAGTGAGTGTGTGAGCATGAGAGTGTGTGCCAGGGCTCCCCCTCCCTCCCAGTTCCAGGGTCCCCCTCCCTCCCTCCCAGTTCCAGGGTTGTTGTCCCCCTCCCTCCCTTCCAGTTCCAGGGTCGTCTCCTCCCTCCTTCCCTGCCTCCGAGTTTCAGGGTCGTCCCCTCCCTGCCTCCCTCCAAGTTTCAGGGTCCCCTCCCTCCCCTGCATTATGGTCTCTCCCCTGCATTCATCCATATGCAGGCAACATCCTCTGTGCCCTGCCCCCTCTATCCATCCATGTGCAGCATCTCTCCCCTGCCCCCTCCACCTCCCTCCAAGTTCCAGGCTCCCTCCCCCCTCCCAGTTCGTGTCCCCCTCCCTCCCTCCCTCCCATTTCCAGGGTCCCCCCTCCCTCTATCCCGCCGTCCCTCCCTCTCAGTTCCAGGGTCCCATGGAACTGGGAGGGAGGGGGGACGGAGAACGTCAGCAGGTGGTTACGATCCCAGTGAGACACATTGGAATGTTGGAGCAGCAAATTATTATATTAGATTTGTAATACAGAAGTCAGGATTAACTACTAGATATCAGGAACGAGATATTTAAACTATTGTAATGAATTATGAAATGAGTTTTAACAGTTTTCTGAATTATATGTAATTAGGATGAGATCTAATTGTGCAGAATTCTCCTGGGGCACAGAACTTGCAGAATTTACTTTTGCCTCATGCAGAATTTACCTCGATGTGGGCAGGTGGAACTCTGGTACAAATGAGATTCTTTCAGCTTGCGATCAGCGTGGTACAGGAAGTCTTGCGCTGTTTTTACAAGTCTTGAGAACAGTGTAGGATTTTGAAGACCACGTTGATCGCACATTGCAACAGCCTCAGCAGGAATTGTGTTTGAACAGCTACAGTGCCAGTAGAGATGGAGCTCAGGAACAGAAGCTGGGGAAGAAAAATGGGAAAGAAAGCACTGGATAACAGAAAACATGTATGGAAGAGGAAATAAGATGGAGGCAACAAGGAGTAAGTGATGTATTGTGTGTGGGAGAGGAAGAGCTTGGGACAACAGAGTGTAAGGGGATGAGTAGAAGATGAGAGGAGGGATAGCAAATGAATGTGCATTGGAGGAGAATTACTGGAGACAACAGAGGGTAAGAGGACCTGTGGAAGGAGAGCTAAGCTAGGGGATATATGGGGGTGGGGACAACATAGGGTAAGGGGATGTTTGTGGAAGGGTAGATGAAATGGAGATGTGGTGGAGAAATGAGGACAACTGAAGATAGGGAGATACGTGGAGGCAGTGACCTGGGGGAGTTTAGGTAAGAAGGCATTTAGGAGGAGATTCTATATATGGTACCTACAAAATCGGTACTGATTTAAGAGTATTCTACAATCAGCACCTAGATTTAGGCGCCGATTATAGAAAATGATTAGTTGATATTTCAGAACTGATATCTGCATGCATCTATTTACACCAATGAAAACCTGGTGTAAATCTCACTGAGCCATATTCTATAATTCAGCACCTAATTTTTGGAACGCCCATGAAATGCCCATTTCTCCACCCATAACCACATCCCTTTTTGCCTCCGTGCATTAGAAGTTCAGCGCACAGCATTATAGAATGCACTTAGCGAGTTATGTCTCTAAACTCTAATCCGTGCCAATTAGTGCTCATTATTGCATGTTAACTGCTGTTATCAGCGCCTATTAGCTTGCTAAGCCAATTACATTACGCACAGTGTTATAGAATCCGTGCCGATTTCAGCGCCTAAATCTAAGCACACTATATAGAATCCTGGGCTTGGTGTGGTGTGCGGTGAAGAACTGAGGTAACATGATGTAAATGTGGGAGAGGGGAGATGAGCTAGAGTGAATGTTTAAGAAGGATGAGTTGGGGAAGGAGAGAGTGCTGAATGGGTGGGGTGATCTGAAGGGTGGCAGATGGTGTTGGAAAGGGACAGTGTATGTGTTTGTAAGAGAGAGGTGATCTACAGCCTTATGGTTAGGACTTCTGGATTTCATGCGTTTTTATTTGGCAATCTGCGGAGCCCAGTGGCGTTCCTAGGGGGGCAGACACCTGGGGCGGCGCCCCGCCCCCCCGGGTGCAGCACCCCCCCCCCCCCCCCCCGATGCAGCGCGGACCCCCCCCCCCCGGGTGCACTGGTGCCTGCTCAGAGTTCCCTGACTTCGCGCGTTCGCTGCAGCTCCCTCTGACCCGGAACAGGAAGTAACCTGTTCCAGGGCAGAGGGAGCTGCAGCGAACGCGCGAAGTCAGCAAACTCAGAGCAGGCGCGTGCCGCGGCACCCCCCAGCAGCGTGCACCCGGGGCGGACCGCCCCCACCGCCCCCCCTTGGTACGCCACTGGCGGAGCCCATGAGGAATTGCAGGGCTGATATTTGTAGCGACAACAATGAACGTGACTATGTTGCTGTAAGAAGTCAGCACTGCATGCCGCTCAGAGCTCTCCTTGGAACAAGGGGGCCCTTTTACTGAGCCACGTAAGCATCTACATGTGCCCAATGTGTGCCAAAATGGAGTTACCACCCGACTACCGCGTGGCTCTTGCAGTAATTTCATTTTTGGCGTGCATCCGAAAAAAAAAATATTTTTGGGAGCGCGTGTAACGGACATGCGCCAAGTGGCATTTGGCGCACATAAGTCATTACCACTCGGTTACCGCGTGAGTCTTTACCGCTAGGTCAATGGCTGGCGGTAAGGTCTCAGACCCAAAATGGACGCGTGGCAATTTTGATTTTGCTGCATGTCTATTTTCGGCAAAAATTTTTAAAAGGCATTTTTCACAGGCGTGCTAAAAAATGGGTCGGCGCACTCCCAAAACCTGCGCCTACACTCCCGCAAGCCATTTTTCAGCGTGCCTTTGTAAAAGGACCCCTTAGTGTATTACAGAAATAAAAATCACTGAAAGCTGGAAGCCCTAACTGCAGTGCACTACTACTGTACTCTTGGGGAAAATCTGCACCAAAAAACTTTAAAATTTTGCATCTATAAGTAAGAACTTTTCAGTTTAGAAGTTTATTTACTATTCAGATACAGTGGCTTTATTGTATTATTTCGATAAATGTAGAATGCAGAAGTTTGTTTATTGGGGTTTATTATTGGTATTTATTAACCACCTTTATGAAGATAATTTTTAATTTTTTTGTGCAGAATTCCCTCAGGAGTAATATTGGTACAAAGGGAAACAAGCACCCAGCCTTCACCTGGCCACAGTTTTCCTCCCAACTCACTAGTATTTTGTGTCAAATGCACTATTTAACTGTGGATTATTAATAAGCCCCAAATTTGTCATAAAGAAACTGACAAAGTAGTATCTTTTCAAGGCTTGCTGCTAGTTGGCCTAGACCCATTCCACAGGAAATGTATGACTGAAATATTTAGAAAAGCAGTTGCTCAATGGAAAATCATTATTTTAGTGTGAGTATGGAAATACATATTTTTACCTTCTCTTTTACCAATTGAATTTATTTTCTTCACAGCTGGGCTCCTTCCAAACTTGATTTCTAGTGTAATCTTCATGTCCAACAATACTTCCAAATACAATTCTCTAAACACAAGCACTCAATATCTCTCTATGACTTTTATTATATTTTTGCAGAAAATCATATAACACAGCCCAAAAGGTATGGAAATCAATTACAAACAGCACTGGAGACATGAGCTAACATTTCCAAACAGTGGGGTGGGGATGGAGACTGCGGCTAGAGAAAACACTACAGAGGATTATTTTCATATTTTATTTCTCAGCCTCCTGATGGTGTGTGTTCCAATACTCTGATAAATCTATTTCTTAAACTTCTCTACTTTCTGAAGACATGGTTGCATGACATATAAACAGCAGTCTGCTGCAAGATGGGCTGCACTGTTGATGCACATCATTTAATAGAAATTGCTACAAGTCATTTGGAATTGAAAAAACACACATTAGAGAATATTTGCTTTGGTGACTGTGTTTATAACAGAGCGATGTGTTCCTGGGCTGCTGTGCAGAGGAGACAGGGTCTGCTGAGATTATTATTTTTTTACCTTCTGTCTCTTTTCTTTAGGGGAGCAGAAGAAAAGACAGGAAGGGTGATTCTATAACTGAGCCCCATATTTATACACCCCTTGCATGAGTGTATTTATAAAATAAAAGAACTTTCATGGATGAGTGTACACTTACACACACAAGTACTAGCAAGGTGTCTAAGCTCTGTTAAGGGCACACGTAAGTTGGACAGCATGTAAATGCAAGTGGGCATACTCATAAGTGGAGCATTCGGTTATACACATACCCCCCAGATTCTATACAGCACGCCTAGAGATCCACGTTGAAATCCAGATGTATTCTATAACAACGTGAGTAACTTAATTGGCTTAAGTAGCTGATCAGCATTGGTAACAGCACTTAACAAGCAATAATGAACAGTAATTGGTGATACTTAGAATTTATGCACACAACTCACTAAGGGGTCTTTTTACTAAGGCGCGCTGAAAAATGGCCTGCACTAGTGTAGGCACATGTTTTGGACGCGTGCAGGTCCATTTTTCAGCGCGCTTGTGAAAAAGGCCTTTTCTTTAGCTGAAAATGGACATACGGCAAAATAAAAATTGGAGCGTGTCCATTTTGGGTCTGAGATCTTACCGCCACCCATTGACTTAGCGGTAAGGTCTCACGCATTAACAAGACAGTAATCATCAGTGCACATACACTGCTGATTACCGCCCGGTTAGCGCCACACACCAGAACATAAAAAATATTTTCTGGCACATGTATCGGACACACATAAAAATTAGAATTACCACCCGGGTCACATGGGTGGTAGTTCTAATTTGATGTGCATTGTATGCATGTAGACGCCTACGCGCCTTAGTAAAAGGGCCCCTAAGCGCATTCTGTAATAAACTGCACCTAAATTCTAATGCACGCAGTTCAAAACGGGCAAGGCTATAGGCAGGGAAATGGATGTTTCGTGGGCATTCCAAAATTTACATACGTAGTTATAGAATACGGCCCAGGCACATAAATCTAAGCAGCGATTTATGTCATGTTTTTGTTACTGTAAATGGATGCATGTAGTTTTGGGCGCTGGGATATCAACTAAGCTTATTCTATATTCCACGCACAAATCTAGGTGCCACTTATAGAATACACTTAGGCGCAAATGATTTCCGCATGGATTTCATGGATAAGCATAAAGGAATCCTGTGCCGAAGGAATGGATCCTCAGGAGCTTAGTCAAGATCGGGAGGCGGGGCTGGTGGTTGGGAGGCGGGGATAGTGCTGGACAGACTTGTACGGTCTGTGCCAGAGCCAGTGGTTGGGAGGCAGGGCTGGTGGTTGGGAGGTGAGGATAGTGCTGGGCAGACTTATACGGTCTGTGCCCTGAAGAGCACAGGTACAAATCAAAGTAGAGTATACACAAAAAAGCAGCAAATATGAGTTATCTTGTTGGGCAGACTGGATGGACCGTGCAGGTCTTTTTCTGCCGTCATCTACTATGGTACTATGTTATTTTTTAGGTGACTTATATTGACTTTGGCCCATAACTTACACTGCATTTATGCAACTTGTGAGGAAGGGGATAAGGGGATAGAGAGGGGGGGAGGTACCGGTGGAGGAGAAGATAAGGCCCAGAGGAGGGGACAGCCCAGATTCTTAGCTCAGGGAGTTCCACATGACAGGAGAAGGCATAGATCACTTTCACCAAAGGGCTGGAGGCAGAGAAAAAAAACTACGATTCCCAGCAGCCCTTGAGAAGGTCTTAAAACAGAATCAAAGACTTCCTATCCCATCAGCCCCCAGTGGAGACCAAGGGAAAGACAGGTACAGGGGAAGCCCAAGACATGGTCGGGAGGCCCGGAATGGATGGGGAGCCTCTAAGCAGAGCTAATCAGGGGGAGGAGGATCAGCTGGAGAATGGGTGGGGCGAGGAGCCCATGGAATGGAAGGGGGAAGAAAAGGAGGAGGAAGGGAGGCAAGAGGAACTAATGGAGATTGCAGCTCTGGCAAGATCCAAAGGTAAAAGGTTTAGACAGCAGGTAACCCCTTGGTGCGGGGTCTTGGTAAACAAGGGAAGGCAGTGGCTATCGTGGAGGAGCCAGGAAGCGACTAGGTCAAGTGGGGGGGGGGGGGGAGACAGAAGATAGAGCTGGCCAGAAAGGGAGGCGACCCCTGCAGGCTCAGGGCCTCGGAACTGCTGGTGGGATTTCTAAACTACTTGTTTGAAATACCTATTTGGAAGTGCTGGCTTTCTTTGAACTGCTTGTTTTTATTTGGAGCGGGGGTTTTTTCTGTTTTGGAATTACTCATTTTGAACTGCATCATTGTGACTGCTGAAATTCATGCCCTGTTGGGGTGGAACTGCATTGTTGAAACTGTGGAGGGAGGGGGATTTCTGAGCTGGGGGGTGTATTATGAACTGCATTTTTGAAGCTGTGGAGATTCCTCAACTGCTTTGCTTCTGGAACTGCATTATTAAAAGCTACTGAGCTTTTTCCTGAACTGTTTATTTTTTGGAGTACATTCTTGAAACCGCTGAGATTATTTCCCTGACGGATATTTCGGGAGCTGTGCTGGAATAGTACTGCGGACGTACCTCAGGTCAGAGGGTACACCTGGAGGATTACAGAGGGGTTATGGAGTACTATATATAAAACTTGGGCCAGAGGCCAGAGTTTTCCGGAAAGGAGCGGAGGGATCCTTCACAGACTGCAGTTGTGCTAGCTCTGGGTGTGGTGTAACCATGGGTGTGTAACGTAAAGGCACACTGATACCATGTTGCTGTAATATTCTAGAATGTAATCTAGACATCCAGATGCCATTATACAGGGTGAAGAAAAAATAAAAGTAAACCCCTAGAATGATTTTTGCTGTTTTCTCAGCAAAGGCTTGGAATTTCAATGTGAAATTCTGCAGTTTCATTTGTTGTTATTATCTGTGTTTACGTGCAGTGTGGAATGAGCTTATTTTTAAACATGGCAAAGTTACAGACTTTCTTAGTTATACTTACATATTACTATTAAGCAACATTTAATTATCTTAAGTTATGTTGATGTTACTGACATTTTAGATTTACTAACTAGCGATTTTCGCACGTTCAAAAATGTTTGCGCTGTAAAACTACTATTATTTGAAAAACAAACCCAGGGTACTAGCTTGCTGTTAATTACATCACAGTGATGTAAACTTTTGTCTGGGGAGCAATGTTGGTGGCCTATCACAAGATCCATCCAAAGTCACAAGCAATCACTGAACTCAAGGAAGCAGATGATCTGGGACATTCTGCCACAGACACCGATCTAAGACTGTTAAGAACTTCCCAGAGTGACTGAAGGTCTGTATTAAAGCTGGGAGTGAACACTCTGAGAAATATCATTTCAATGACATCATTTTACTGTGTTTTAGCTTGAACATTTTTAAAGCACAAAATTCGCTAGGACGTTATGCTAAAATGTCAGTAACATCAACATAGCTTAAGATAATTAAATATTGTTGAATAGTAATGCATAAGTATGATGACTAAACATGTAAAATTTCTCATTGAAATTCATAGCAGTTGCTGAGAAAATGGCAAAAAATTCAGGGGGGGGGGTTTACTTTTTTTACCTCACCCTGTACAACAGATTCTCACTTTGCGTCCTTGCGGCACCTAAATGGAGGAGCCCAGCTATAGAATTGCCCCCAAGGACCACTGCCACACGATATCCAAAATGGCACCTATTTTAAGCATATTTTAGAAAGGTTGGTAACATAGATCATAAAAGAGTCACTCAGAAACAGTTCCAATAGTGCTCACAAGCAATACTTATATCTGTGAAGTTGGGCAGTGTTTCTCAATCTTTTAAGTAGCACATATGAGTGAAGTACTTCCATTTTGAGAATGCAGCAAGGTCTGTCCAGAGGAGAGTATGGGGCCCTTTTACGAAACCACGTTAAATACTTAATATGTGGTTTAGCACGTGGTAGCTGGCTTTGTGGTATTTTTGCAATCAGCGCTTGATAAACACATGCTAAGTGTATTTTGTGTGAGGGGGGTATGTCATGGGTGGAGAATGGGTTTAGAAGGTGTTTTGTGGTTAGCACTCTGCAAATACTACATGATAACTGACTAGCATGCAGTTAACACAGGACCATTTAGGAGGTGCTAAGTACTTCCACACTAACTCCAAATAGATTACAGTATGCTAATTGAACTTTTAACACAGGACCTGTATAGGCAAATGTTGGGAATGCCCTCAGTGGTTGCTGTATTATATTGGCAGCTACTGTGCAGTAAAGCCATGGTAACTGCTAATTTTATCATGGTTTAGTAAAAGGTTTCCTATGTATGTACTTTTTACCCATGATCGTAGTTATAAAATTATATGGGGGAGAAGGACACATTTTAATAAGTACTCTCACCCCCTGCCCAGCATCTTCCTGATCCTTCTCTCTTGTTCTAGCATTTCCCCTCTCCCAGAAATAGTTCCTAGGTATGTAGTATCTGGATGGGGATGTCAGTGGTACCCCCCTCCCCACTTAACCTGTTGATGTTGTGCATACCCCATCATCCCCCCTCCCCAAACTTAGGGTCACTTGATTCAAGTATGCCCTGGATAGAGACATTAGATTGGGTTGGGGGGGGAGGCATGCTGTGCTCCCAGTTTGCCCATGCTTGGGCTTCCAGTGGTGCCCCCTATCACTGGGTATTCCAGATGACCACCATCCTAGTCCCATCTTAAAGCCATCCCTTTCCTCTCCTCCAGTGTCTGCCCAACATAATTCTTACACCCGCTCCTCCCATTATCCCCACTTCTCTACCCCTTCCCTGCATCTCTTAAACACCTCTCTCCAACCTTCTGCTCAGCATCCATCCATCCCTCCCTGCAACACAGCGTTTCCTGACTCCCTTTTTCCTCAATATCTGTCAAGCATCACCCTGTCTCGCCCCCTTCCCCACCCTTTATCTCCCTGACTTATTCTTTCCATTCTGCCCAACAACCTCATGTCTCCTGCCTGCATCACCCTCTCTCACACCCATCCTTACTCAGCATCTCCCTGATCCTTTTCTCTAGCATTCCCATTTCTAATCACCTTGCCAATCATCTCCTTGTCTCCTTTTTTTCTCCCTCCATTTCCAGTCTCTCTCCAGCACCCCCTCTCTCCTCCCGGGTCACTCTTAAAATATCCCCTATCTCTCTTCTGGTTCCCATTTCCTTCACAGCAGTTGCCTCCTCTCCCCTCCTCTAATCCCCCTTCTCTACCTAGCAGTAGCAAAAGAGTCCCCCTTCTTAGCAAACAAAAATTTCCTCCTTCCATTCTTAATGGTTCTTACTCTTTCCATCTAGCCAGTTGAGCTGCAAATATATTACAAGACTGACAAAAAAAAAGAATGTGGACCCAGCAACTTTCTCTTTTGATTGGTTGGTATTGAAATAAAGTTCCAGCCAAGTTTTCTTCCATGAGAGATGGTAGTTGTGTGGTTTAATTTGTGAGTAAGTACGAAAGTGGATGCGAGTGCCAATGTTAATCTTATTTTGGAAAGCCCAGTTGGAAATGCAGGCTTAAAGAATTATATGAATGTCAGGTTGACTATTTTGGTACTGAGTATTTACCCAGAAATAGCTTTACAGAGTAGACCAACAGGTAAATTCTTAAATAGAAGACATTATTCCAATACAGTAGATTTTAATAATAGATCCAGATAGCAGAGATTATACAATCAGCTAAGAAACGGACCACAGAATCTGATACAGATTAATAAATCCTAAAAAAGGACACTGAGCTCAAGATACAGGGGCAGTGGAACACCTTTTTGGCTGGAGGACCAAATGACTCCAGGCTCTCTGGTTGCTGATACTGTGTTGGACAAAATATTGGTCAGTTCATTGTGCTGGTAGCCCACCCTGTTCTTTCTATGGAACAACAAAATTCAAAAGCCCTTATATGGAAAGATGACTCCTAACAGTAGTACTTCAGGCAGGCAGACCCAGGCCCATCCCCCCCCCCCACCTGTTACACTTGTGGTGGTAAATATGAGCCCTCCAAAACCCACCCGAAACCCACTGTACCCACATGTAGGTGCCCCCTTCACCCCTTAGGGCTATGGTAGTGGTGTACAGTTGTGGGGAGTGGGTTGGGGGGGTTGGGGGGCTCAGCACCCAAGGTAAGGGAGCTATGCACCTGGGAGCAATTTGTGAAGTCCACTGCAGTGCTCCCTGGGGTGCTCGGTTGGTGTCCTGGCATGTCAGGGGGACCAGTGCACTATAAATGCTGGCTCCTCCCATGACCAAATGGCTTGGATTTGGTCGTTTTTGAGATGGGCGTCCTTGGTTTCCATTATGGCTGAAAACTGGGGACGACCACCTCTAAGGTTGCCCATCTCAACATTTATGACGACTATCTCTAAGGTCGACCTAAATGTTGAGATTTGGGCGTCCCTGACCGTATTATCGAAACAAAAGATGGACGCCCATCTTGTTTCATTAATACGGGTTTCCCCGCCCCTTCGCGGGGCCGTCCTGCGAGGACGCCCTCATGAAAACTTGGGCACCCCGTGTGATTATGCCCCTCTATGTACAGTGATACCTCGGTTTTCGCTGATAATCCGTCCGAAAACATCAATGAAAACCGAAACAGACGAAAACTGAGGCAATTATTTCCATATGAATCAATGTAAATCCAATTAATTTGTTCTAGACACTCCAAAATACATACCAAAAACACATTTTATAGAGAATAAATATAGTCCCATGATGGAGCTAAAGGGAAAGGGTTAACTTATTAGCAAGGGAAACACTTAACAGGGAAAATGAGATTTGAGCATATGTGATTTTATCTTGTGTGCGTTGCGTTAGACGCATGGGGTGATGCTCACACAACGGGAAACAACGCCACAATGAGCAGGAGAACGCGTGGGTCACCCTTTGTTTTCGCAAAATTAGCAACGAAAACCGAGGCAACCAATGAAATCTGAGACAAAAATTTCACAGAAAAAAATCAACAAAAACCGAAACCGACGATAACCGAAGCCAACGAAAACCGAGGTTTCACTGTATGTTATTATGTTACTATGTTCTCCCATATACATCTCAATAACAGACTATGAACTTTTCCTCCAGGGACTTGTTCAAACCTTTTTTTAAACCCAAATATGCTAGCCTCTGTTACCACATCTTCCAGCAGCGAGTTCCAGAGCTTAACTAATGAAAAAATATTTCCTCCTATTTGTTTTAAAAGTATTTCCACGTAATTTCACTGAGTGTCCACTGGTCTTTGTACTTTTTGAAATAATGAAATATTAATTCACTTCTACCCGTTCTACACCTCTCAAGATGTTATAGATCTCAATCATATCCCCTCTCAGCTGACTCTTTCCAAGTTGAAGAGCCCTAACCTCTTTAGCCTTTCCTCAAACAGGAGGAGTTCCATACCCTTTACCATTTTGGTCACTCTTTTTTGAACCTTTTCTAATTCCGCCATATCTTTTTTTGCAATATGGTGACCAGAATTGAACGCAATGTGAGGTCGCACCATGGAGTGATACAGAGGCATTATAATTCTTGGTCTTATTTTGCATCCCTTTCCTAATAATTCCTAGCATTTTGTTTGCTTTTTTGGCCGCTGCTGCATACTGGGTAGAAGATTTCAGTATATTGTCTACAATGACACCTAAATCTTTTTCTTGAGTGTTGACTCCTATGGAAAACCCTAGCATTAGGTAACTATGATTAAGATTATTCTTCCCAATGTGTATCACTTTACCTTTGTCCACATTAAATTTCATCCGCCATTTGGATGCCCAGCCTTGCAGTTTCCTAAGGTCGTGCTCCCAATTTCACTGAAAGAAACTCCCCTTTTTTTAGGCTCAGAACTCATGTTCAGAGCTAAGGAAAATTACAAGAATGTACATGAGGATCATAGGCGCCCGGTATAAGAGGCTTGGGGAGGCTAAGCCTCCCCAGCCACAGCAGGAATGAGTTAGGAATCGGGCGAGCGGCGCCGTGAGTCTCCCTGTTCCCTCCCCTCGTTTACTAATTGCCCCGCGCCATCTTTAATTTACCTGCGTCCCAGCGTCGGCCCGCCGCATCATTTCAAAGCCCGCCCTGCTGCCTGTCTCTATTCTTCCCTCCCTTCACGACGTGTTCGTTCGGCAGAGTCCCGCCCTCGAGGAAATGATGTCAGAAGGCGGGACTCTGCCGAATGAATCACATCGTGAACGGAGGGAAGAATAGAGACAGGCAGCAGGGCGGGCTTTGAAATGACGCGGCGGGCCGACGCTGGGACGCAGGTAGATTAAAGATGGCGCGGGGCAGATAGTAAAC
The DNA here is from genome assembly GCF_901765095.1 of Microcaecilia unicolor. Lineage (NCBI taxonomy): Eukaryota > Metazoa > Chordata > Amphibia > Gymnophiona > Siphonopidae > Microcaecilia > Microcaecilia unicolor. The sequence continues at coordinate 481,173,028 of NC_044032.1, read as the reverse complement.
GAGGGGAGGGAAAGGGGAGAAGAGAATCGCGCTGGCGCTGGGTATGGATGGGGAGGGGCAGGGGACAGAATGGAATTCAATTGCTGGATATGCATGGACGGTAGGGGAGAGGAGGGTTGCTGGAATGGGTGGATAGAGGGGATGGCAGGGGAAAGAGGAGGGTTGATGGAATGGGTGGATAGAGGAGATGGCAGGGGAGAGAGGAGGGTTGCTGAACATGTGTGGAGGGGAGGTCAGGGGAGAGGAGATTTGCTGGACATGGGTGGGTGGCTAGAGGGGAGAGGAGGGTTGCTGGACATGGCTGGATGGAGGGGAGGGCAGGGAAGAGAGAGGAGGGTTGCTGGACATGGGTGGCTAGAGGGGAGCAGAGGGTTGCTGGACATGGATGGCGAGACGGGAAGACAGGAAGGAGATGCACATGAATGAAGGGGAGAAATTCTGGACATGCATGGAGGGGAGGGAAGACAGAGGAAGGAGATGAGGGAAAAGGGGGAAAACCTGCACATCGATGGAGAAAATAGGCAGAAGCTGGATCCACTGGACAGTCAAGTCTGCAGAGGACCCAGCTTTTACTTATGGATGTAAGGCAAGGAGTGTGGTAGCCGTGTCAGGGGAGAAATGAAGAAGAAAGGCAGAAAGTAAAGAAATAAATGGAAAGGAAGCCCTGGAACCGGAGTTAAGAGGACAGATAGCAGCAGAATCGGATACTTGGCCAGCATGATCAGAAAAACAAAGTCACCAGACAACAAAGGTAGAAAAGATTATTTTATTTTCATTATAGTGTTTGGAATATGTCCACGTTGAGAATCAGGTGCTCAACATTAAAAGTTTATATTTATTTACTTATTTATGGCATTTTATCCCACATTAAACATGAATTAGGGTGTTTTGTGGCTCTACATGATAATTGTGATATTATGATCCCTTGTTTCATATTGTTAACGGTCTGCATTTTCCGTATGGGTGGTATATTGGTGTATTAGGTTCTGCCCAGTGTAATATTTATGGTACAGTAAGGTTCTGAGTGTGTTTTTGCACAAAGTTGTGCATAGTGTTTTGCAGTTGAGCGATTGTGGTTAGTATATGCTTTGAGCAACCACTTTATTCTTTGACATATGATACATAGTTAATATCTAAATTTAATAAAAGGTATTAATTGTGACTTTTATTTTTATTTATTTATTTTTTCTGTGTGTTATCAGACAATTATGGATTTAAGCTCCACCCCTGGCCCCACCCCTAACCCCGCCCCCTTTAGCCTCCCCAAACAGTTGGGCCACCGACCGCCTATGATGAGGATGCAGTCACACGCTTCTGACCCAAGTAAACAAACCATTGGCCAGGTGGCTCATCTCCTGAACTCCGAGCATATCCTGTTTCCCTCCTGCACAAACTGAATTGGTCAGAGTTGGGCCTTATCTTCCACATTCCAACTTGTTTTTGTATTTACAAGGAAAGTTACTTTCGGTCAAAGACAAGATTTCATTATCAATCAAAGCAGGGTTGAAAAGCAATCCTTTAAATCTTCCATTACACGGTGCTGGGCCAGCATCTTAGAAAATATGAGGATGGCATTTTTGTAGCAGGTCACGGAAGATGTCATTTACAAAATCTTAGAAGACTGCTGGAGCATTAGAGAGGCCGAATGGCATCACTAGATATTCATAGTGGCTGTCCCTGGTGTTGAATGCGGTCTTCCATTCGTCACCCTCGTGGATATGAATCAATTTGTAGGAACCTCGAAGGTCCAGCTTGGTAAAGATACATGACCCTTGTAGGTCAAACAACTTAGTTATAAGGGGAAGCGGATACTTGTTCTTCACTGTCTTGGTGTTCAAGCCATGGTAGTCAATACAGGGGTGAAGGGAGCCATCCTTTTTACCCAGAAAGAAAAATCCACCCCGGCAGGAGAAATGGAGGGGCAATGAAACCTCTCTGAAGGTTGTTTGCGATGTAGGCTGACATAGCCTGAGCCTCGGGGATGGATAGCGGGTAAACCCTCCCCCGGAGGGGCATCTTCTCGGGTAGGAGGTCGATGGGACAATCGTATCCCAATGAAGAGGAAGGGTCTCAGCATGTTTTTAAGAGAAAGGGTAAGCATAGGCCCTGTAACCCTGAGGTAACCCTGCCAGAGTCTCCATATCACTGGTGGCAATAGGCATGGCTGGAAGCACTGCATCGAGGCAACGATGATGGCAGGACACACTCCAGGCAGACAGCTCCCCTTCCTGGATTATGTTTTTGAAGTCAGGGGAGTCCTAGAGTAATGGGGTTAACCGCTGTCTGCAGGATATACAAAGAAATGGCTTATCTGGGAACGACTCATATTGTCAGGCATAGAGGCACCGTTATAGCCTTGTTATGCCTCTTTATGTTCCTATATATCAAGGAGACTGATATAGGCTTGGGGGGTTCTTGGGTTCAGATGTTGTAGTGTCAGACTAGAGCCTCATCGATGAAGCTCCCTCCTGCTATGGAATCGTTGAAGGCCTCGGTAGCGGGTGACACCTAGTCCAGTTCTAGGGAAGCGGGAACCAGAAGTTGAGTGTGGGGAATCCATACATGGCGGCCTAGCTCTGTTTCCATGGCTAAGGCTAGGGCCTGACCATTTCCTAGCTTTTGGGGACATCTGAGAGCATAGTGGCCTTTCTCCCTACAATACACAGACCCCGGGATCAGCATTGTTGCTTCTCCCGGTCAGAGAGGGTGTATTGGTCCACTTCATGGGGTCCCTGACATCGGCAGGGCATGCTGAAAACTGGATACCAGGCGGGCAATTTTGCAAAAAGACTGCCTCTCCTGAGCCCATTCCTGAAACCGGATGTCCACCCGAGTACACAGGTGAATAAGATCATCCAACGATGTCAGAAGATCTCGCCCAGCCAGCTTGTCTTTAATCTGGGGTGCCAGTCCCTGCCATAACATGGCAACAAAATTTTCATTATTCCACTACAGCTCTGACACCAGAGTCCAGAACTGAATGGCATAATTGCCCAGCATTTGTGACCCTTGTCACAGGTTCAAAAGTTCAGAAGCTGTGGAAGAGGCCGTCCCAGGTTCCTCAAAGGTCCTTTGAAATTGGCCCAGAAACTCATTCAGGTTGTTCAGTACAGGATCATTCTGCTCCCAGAGTGGAGATGCCCAAGCAAGGACAGGACCTGAGAGAAGTGAGATGATCTAGGCCACTTGGGCTCTGTCAAAAATGAAGTCTCGTGCCTGTAGCTGGAAGATGATCTAGCATTGGTTGAGAAACCCCCCTGCAGGTCTTAGGATTCCTTTCATACAGGGATGGAGGCACAAGTTGGATCCCGGATGCTGCCGGGGTACCTGGCAGGCCAGAACTGGCTACCAAAAGTGCTGCTACCTGGGGACCATAGGCCTCTGGAGGTGGTCCATATGCAAGGTCAGATCATGGAAGCACCTGAAAGTTGCTGGAGTAACTGCAAGGCTGGCGACTCGTCTGAGCTCATGGCCTTCACAATCTGTCACAGATCCGAGAGGAAGAGCCCTTAGGCCGCAGCCGGGCAGGTGGTAGGGAAAGGAGTCCCAGCTGGCAGCATGCAGGTTGACCCTTGAAGCAAGGAGGTACTGGGTGGCCCTAAAAAGAGTCTTTGGGGGCAGACCTGGTGAACTAGGACCTGGGTGGCCCTGAAAAGAGCCCTTGGGGGCAGATCTGGTGAACCAAGACCTGGTAGGAGCTGGAGGCAGGGCAGGTGGTAGGGAAAGGAGTCCCAGCTGGCAGCATGCAGGTTGACCCTTGAAGCAAGGAGGTACTGGGTGGCCCTAAAAAGAGTCTTTGGGGGCAGACCTGGTGAACTAGGACCTGGGTGGCCCTGAAAAGAGCCCTTGGGGGCAGATCTGGTGAACCAAGACCTGGTAGGAGCTGGAGGCAGGACACTGAGCAGGACTGAATGCAAGGACGTTGGTCAAGACTGGAGACAGGAGGCAGAACAGGACTGGAGGCAGGATGCTGGAGAGGACTGGAGACAAGACGCAGAACAGGACTGAAGACGACACTGGACGGAGCTGGAGCCAAGGATGTTGGTCCAAACTGGCGATGGTACGCTAAGCAGGAACCATGTGTTGCAAAGGCAGTGAGTGCAGAGCCCCAATGCCTTCAAATAAGCCAGGAGGACCTGACATCAGCAGGGAATGCCCCAGTCTGTCTCCTGCTGCAGAATTCAAAGGTGCCACTGGTGCGTGTACGTGTGCCTACAGCTGCTAGCGGGAGGAACTGCCACTACAAAGTTCCAAAGGCTGCACCGTCATCAGTCTCCCGTGTTGGGCCTTAGACCCTTCCCCTCTCCCCCACCTGGCCAGAGGGTAAGTTGGAGTGTGGGTGCGAGGCACAGCTCGAGGCCATGACAACCTTGCAGTAAATGATGCAGGCCCTTCAAGATGTCCATGCTGTTCCATTTTCCTCAGGTGACTTCGAAGGAGAGCCATAGGGATCAGATGTGTCTGTTTGGTCACTCCCCTTCAGGTACACCACCACTTCTACAATGTTCCCTGTGACGTGAGCAAATTTTTCCATTACATCACCTTGTGAGCACTTCTTACAGATACATATACAGACATGTACACACACGTACATAAACACTGGCAGTGAGATTGGAAAGAATTCCATGAACCATTCTTTGCATGCTTTCCTTGCATGTTCGCTTGTAGTTTATAGTGACTCTGAATTTTACTTAGATCCTGGATTTTTAGCAGGTACTTTAACACTTGGCTCTCAGTCAGCTCTAGCTCCCCTGTCCAGCATCTTCTTACTGGCCATGTGAACAGTTCAACAGTACTGTAATAGAAATTCTGAGATTACTGGCAACCATAAAATAATTTACCTATCATTGTTTTTGGTAGGTTGCCAAATGGCCACCAGGCTTCAACTCTGCTAGCCTTTAGTTTGCTGTTGAGTTACCAAACATTAGGTACAGCTAATACAGGTAGTATCTGTAATAGCTGTACCTAATGGGTAGAGTAGCAACCTGAGAACCAGAGAAGCCAGGATTCAAATCCCACTGATGCTCCTTGAGATTTTGGACAAGTCACTTAACTCTCTATTGCCTCAGATAAACATAAAATTAAACTGTAAGCCCTCCAGGGACAGGAAGATACCTACCTTACCTGAATGTAAGTTGCCTTGCGCTATTACTGAGAAAGGTGTGGTGTAAATCCATAAGGCTCTCCTCTTTTGCCCACATGGTTTAAAATCTTCTTACAATCATTGGGAATAGCTTTAGAGCAAGCTAAATTGCAGTTTTTTTCTACATGATGATGACATCTCGGTTCTTTGTCCAGTTTCTGATGATTGGATTATGACATGCAGAAATTATAAAATGTTTCAATTTAATTGAAACCTGAATAACTTCTCACAGACTTAAATTAAATAAGGAAAAGACCAAGTTTTTGCAGATGAAGTCAATGGATCATCCTTTTCAACAACAAAAATTCACTACTGGAGCAGATTCTTTCACTTTTGAGAATTCCTAGAATATTGGGGGTAGAGGTGGATCGCACCTTAGCATGAAACCTTATATAAATTTGGTTGTTAAGGAATCTTTTTTTAAAACTTTACCTTATAAGGAAATATTTTGATACTTCTACATTCAGACTTGTAGTTCAGTCTCTGATTTTGTCCAGAATCGACTATTGCAATATAGTTTATTCAGGTTGCACAAATGCCTCCTTGAGAAGATTGCAGGTTGCACAGAATACAACAATACAATTAATTTTTTCCTTTTGCAAATTTAAATCTTTATCCCCTTATATGTTGAATTTACACTGGATTCTTGTTAAGGCACAAATCTGTTTCAAATTGGGGATTATGGTTTTTAAAATATTGTATAGCAAGGCTCCACCTTATATGGCAGATGTGATTAATTTATTAGGTTGTAAATCAGATCGGTTGCGTGGACAACTTCTATTATCTTATCCCTCAGTGCAGAAGGTCAAGTTTATTACATTCTTGTCCTCTTCTCTTTATTATTAGGTTACTATCCTCGGAAATGTCTTGTGTGGTGGTAATCCAGCGGTAATCAGGCATCGTCACGCACTGCCTGGTTACTGCCAGGTTAGCACGGGGGCCCTTATCACCACCTGGAGTGGCAGTAAGGGCTCCCCACCACATGACCATACGGTAAGAGTTCTCTCACCGCTTTGCCATTTTTTAGGGAGGCTTTAACCGGCTGCGGAAAAAAAGGGCCCTGGCTACCACAGGGCCCCTTTTCCCGCAGCTTAGTAAAAGGATTCCTCTGTAGGATATTTTATTTATTTATTTATTGCATTTGTATCCCACATTTTCCCACCTATTTGCGGGTTCAGTGTGGCTTACAATACATTGTATTGATGGAAGTACAATTTGTTACAACTCGATTATGGTTACATTGTGAGGAGTAAAGTGAAAACAAAGTCTACGTATCACAAGGGGAATAGAACAATGGAACAGAACAATGGAATAGTGGAAGAACAACGGATACTGATAGGATTACAGAACAGTAAGGTGGGCCCAAAATGATTCACTATTCATTTATTTACATCTAATTTGCTTTTATTAGGCCTCCCAAAACAACCCTTGTTCTAGCTTTGAATAGTAAATATTTGTATTTGCTGGCCTGCTTACTGTTTACCACAGATTATGAGTTAACTCCCACGTTTATGGAAAGTGCCTAGGACTGGGCTGGCCCAGTGGATTAGTGGCAGTGTTGTATAGTGCAGTATACAGGGTTGTTGGCGCAATCTGTGAGTCAATTCTTCCACTTTTCAGTTTGACTGTAGATTCTAGGAAGGCAGCATTCCCAGCCCCTGCAGCAGAGATAGTCATGGCCATCACTCAAGGGTGACATCTAGTGACTAGATTCAGGGGCATGACTACAAGATTCTAGAAAGAAGTCTTTGTACATAGCCCCCAGTGCAAGACTGTCTTTGTAGTGGCCAGACTAGATTTCCTGGGAGAAGGGGTATGGCAAGCTTATAAAATAAGGAGGAAATTCCCAGTTAGTTGCAAATAAAGACATGGTGCCTGGATTCAAGAGCTAATTCTGATTGAGCTGGAGGCCCAAAAGGAGCAAGAGGAAACTGCTAGGTCAATAAAAACTGCTTTAGATTTTAGTATTTCAATCTGTAGAAGAAACACACTGTACTATTCATACTATATATAGAGAAAAGGGCATTCTGTGTGAGAAAGGGAGAGAATAAATATCAGGAGAAAGCATTAATCAACCACTAAAAGTCACTCAAAATATTCTGCTCACATATGGCATTCTCACCAGAGTTGGAATCAGTTCATCCATAATTGAAAAACATTGATGGCACAGAAAACTAAAGAGTCACCAGGAGACTCAAGCTGTTTCACAAGCTGAACCCTTCTAATAAGCTAGGACAGCAAAAAGAAGGTGTTTTGCTATTCTGGATCCAGCTTTTTATAAAAAGGAATTTGAACAAACTGGCATGCAAAAGACTGGCAACTGCTCCAAAAAGCAAGAGCTTAGTTTGAATGTGTTAAACTGTAAGGTCTAGAGCTTACAATTATTGTTGGACCAAAGGGACGCTCTTGAAGCATAAATAGCATGACTTCTACTATCCTCTCTTGCAGATCGGCTCAGCTGCCAGCTAAAGCAGGTGTTCTCACCCCTTCGAACTCCACTTACTAAATTTTGTGAGTATTCAAAATTGTTTAGGTACAGATGCATCCTATAGAAATTGTTTTGAATGCAGATTTAGCACAATGAAATGGTTGATGATACCTATTTTTCTATATAATGTTAAAGTAACAGACTAAAAGTTTTCAGTCTGTCGGATGACTGTATTTTCATTTAATGCATCTTTTGTTAGTTGCAAAATGTGCAATATGCTGCAATGTAATTTAAAACAAACTCTTCCAGCAAAAGATTGTGATTATACCATGAAACATAAGTTTCTGTGAACATTTCTTTAAATAAACTTTCTTCTTGGCAAGGTTAACTGCAGTGCAATCTGTGAAAGCATAGACATACCATTAATGTTTTGTACAGAAAGATTTTCAAGGCTAATTAATTCAATATGTGATTGTAGGAAACTGTAACAAACTAGAACAGATCTCAAATATTTTATCAGGTCTGATTTATTCCCCCCTCCCCCCCTCAGCAGCACCAGAAAATTATTTTATGCTACTATGTTATGCTACTAAGTGTTTTAGATTTGTAGCATTTTGTATGCATGATTGAACTTTGTCAGTGGTGCGGATCCTTTTGAGGGAACTGTATTGTTCTTATACACTGTTCTGCTGAGATGCATTTTCTTTCCATGTTAGAGAGTTATGTCTAAAATGTGAGTGCACTACACTTACTCTGTTTAGATCTACAGTGGTTAATAGAACTAGCACTGATATTTTGCTCTCTTTCCATGCTCAGGAGAATGGCAAGATCCTGCAGCCTTCGCTGGTCTGTCATTATAACCGTTCTGGGCTATGTCAGCTGTCTGCCCCTGGATGATGATTCTGTTTGCAGGGCAGAAGAACTTGCTAAGTACAGTTTGGTCTTCACTGGGAAATGGAGTGAGACTGCATTCCCCAAGCAGTACCCCTTGTACAGACCCCCAGCACAATGGTCTTCATTGCTAGGTAAGTGGGTTAGGCACCATGCAAAAAAGAAGCCAGAGTCCTGAGGAACTGATTTTGATCTGAATTTTTTATTCACACCAGTATTATTGCTTAATAATTATCTTGAAAACAGCAGTAAAGAAAGGCTGACTCAACAGGAGGTATTCATCCCTGCTAGCTTCTGCCATCAAACTCATGTCCTTGCTTTCTAATAAACAAATTTAAAATAAAAATAAATCATGAAATGTATATTTTAAACACAGGTTTTACCACATTAGAAAACATGCCAGACTGCATAAATAATGATACAAAGATACAAAGCAAGTTTTTTTTTTTTTACTTAACATATTCCCTGAACAGGCGCCACTCATAGTTCTGACTACTACATGTGGAGAAAAGATGAGTATGCTAGCAATGGAGTGCGGGAGTTTTCCGAAAAAGGCGAGGCATGGTTATTAATGAAGGAAATTGACGCAGCTGGAGAGAAAATTCAAAGTGTGCATGGAATCTTTTCTGCTTCAGCCATCCCCAGCGGTGTAGGACAGTCCTCAACTGAGTTGGAAGTTCATTCAAGACACTCATTAGTAAGTAAATTCACCCCTTCCATTTCAGCAATTTTCTAATGTTGTACTACTTGGGGGTAAGTTGATGAGGGGAGAGTCTGGGCATACATGGTAGCACCATGCCTACAAGTGTCAGATACTAGGTCACATTAAACTTGTCTTGGTTGAGAGGTCAGATCAGTTTCCAGATCACTGCCAGACTAATTACTTCAAGATAAATTAATCTCTGTGTGCATTCATTTTGTTTCAATGTCATAGCTGTATATAGTGGCAGCCCTACCATTAGGCCAACTGAAGCAGGGGTCTCAAGTGACACTTTCAAGGATCAGAATCTTGCTCCTTTCTGCACCCCCCTCACCCCCCCCCCCCCCTCCCACTGGCTGTGGTCTGGTTTCTCCACCTTTCCTTTTTCAACCCCCTTCCCCAAGTCTACCTTCTTTTTTTCTGTTTTCTAAAAGTCATCTATGGTAGTAGCAGCAATTCCCATATGCTGCCCTGCCACCAGCACCGGCTTCTTCTCTGTACTGCAGCCCACCTCAGAGGAAACAAGAAGTTAGAGAGGTGGACCGCAGTAGAGAAGAAGCTACCTTCTGGACTGACTCCATTCTGTTTATATCTTTTTGAAGGAGCAGTCTCCAGAATTGTACATAATATTCTAAATGAGGTCTCACAGAGTCTTATACAGGGGCATCATTCACCTCCTTTTTCCTACTGGCCATTCCTCTCCCTATGCACCCAAGCATCCTTCTAGCTTTTGAGGTCGCCTTTTCTACCTGTTTGGCCACCTTAAGATCATCACATACGATCACACTCAAGTCCTGCTCCTCTTTCATGCACAAAAGTTCTTCACTACCTAAACTGTACCTCATAAAAACATAGGGGAAAAAAGATATACAGGATGAACCAAAACAGCCCAAAGACAAAAGTTCAGATAAATATCCAGGATTTTACAATTCATTTGCAGACATGGATCTGAGTGACCCTGTACTAGTCTCAGAATAAGAAATAATTTTTTTCATCTCCCTTTTCTCCTTTAGTCAGAACCATCCTCTACTGCAGTAGTTTATTTATTTTCACAGTTTCTAGACCACTCTATACAAACTACTAGGTGTTTTACAGCACAAAAATTAATAACGAAACAAATGAAGGTAAAATCAATAAAATCTAATTAAAAATAAACAAAAAAACCCAAATAAGAGATGCCACAAATTATTTGGAAGAAAGTTAGGAGAGAGGGGATATGATTGAGATGTTTAAATATCTCCATGGCATTAATGTACAGAGGGTGAACCATTTTCAAATGAAGGAAAACTGTGGAATGAGAGGGCATAGGATGAAGTTAAGAGGTTATAGGCTCAGAAATAATCTAAGGAGATACTTTTTCATCAAAAGGGTGGTGGATGCATAAAATAGCCTTATGGTGGAGGAGGTGGAGACAAGGACTGCGTCTGAATTTAAGAAAGCATGGGACAGGTACGTGGGATCTCTTAGGGAGAGGAGGAGATAATGGATGCTGAGAATGGGTAGAATGGATAGGCCATTTGGCCCTTATCTGCTGTCATGCAAAAGCATCCTGGAATAATAATTCCTAAAGCAACCAGAATTTCAGATAATCTTTCATGGTACTTAATGCTGAGAGAAGTAAATTCCATAATCAAGCCCCTTCTACATAGAACATCGTTGTTCTGTATTTCTCAAGTTGAACGTGATTTGTTCACTGATCATAGTGAATGAGTGGGACAATAGATCCTCAATGTAGTGACTAGGATTATAGGTAATTACTTCTTCAAAGCTTTAAAGATGAGGGTCAGTAAATTGTGTACGCCATTTAACTGGTAACCAATGAAGTCTATTTAAGATCAGTGAACTCTGTTCATATCTAGAGATCTCATAGATTAGTATTTGACACCATTTTGGGCCAGTTGCAATGCTATCATGATATTATTTGCCAAATGCAAAAATAAGGAATTGCAGTAATTAAAGTGGAGAGTAGCCACAGCAGAAATAATCATACTGAAATTATCTCCTGACAATAGCTCTTTGACTCATCTTAACAACTTCAGTTTAAAAAAATATAAAATATGTTTTAAAAGACAATGAGGAGTCTAAAATAACTCCTAGGTACATAATCTCCCTAACAACTGGGATGACAACTTTTCCTAACTTAAAAATTAGAAGGTGCAGAGGCATTTGGTTGCCCAGACAGAAACAATATTTGAGTCTTTGAGATGTTTAACCTAAGTCTGTTTGCTGTCATCCAAGTACTGACCCTGATTTTTGTGAGACATAGCCCCACTTGCTCCTGCCCCTAGTGGCTGTTGCAGCAACAAGGCTGCCTTGCGGTAAGTACTGCGAGGCTGGGGACGTGAGGAGAATCAGAAGAGGTTGTGAAAAGCTGTTAATGCCCCCGCTGATATTCAGTCAGGGCCCGCATAACTATCTTATGTGGGCCTCAGCTGAATATTGACCGGAACCCACATAAGTTCCAGTGGCCAGGATATCCACAATTAGCCCCGGATGTTCGGTGTGAGTGCTTGGACATTGCCCAGTACTGAATATCTGTGACTAATTTAGCCAGCGACAGTTAGCATTTAAAAAAACGCTGACCACTGCTGACTGAATATCACCCAGTCTGTTTGTATACTACCTCTGCCAAAGCAACTGCTTCTACTATTGTTATTGTCCCAGTTATTTGCCAAATAAGAAACAAGTAAACACGTTGGTTCAGAACACCAGTACCAAAGTGGTTTGACTCATTGACTGTGTGGAGAATGCAACGTGTGTGAATTACTTGCCGATGGCTTCCCCCTACTTACTAATCCTGGCCCTGGTCAGAAACCAAGAGAGCCGTCCAGCCCATACATGAGCATACACAAGGGACCCACCTTACACCTACAAACCAAAGGTGCCAAGGGTAGACTGCACAAAAGAACGAGGCTTACAGTCTGTGTCCAAGGTGTAAACCTAGATAGATTTACATGGAAAAATGTTTTGTGAATGCTAGAAGCAACATAAAATATTTAGTTTTCTTTGGTACCTCTGATAAATTTCTTTGGGTGAATAGAGTGTTGGATAAAGAGAGCACTAGATGTGGTATACTTAGATTTAGCAAAGCCTTTGGCAGTTCTGCAGAGAGCGTTTATAAATCAACTGAGTGCCCTCATTATGGGCTCTAAAGTGACTGACTTGATTATGAACTGGTTGCGTGGAAGGCGAGAAATGGTAGTGATAACTAGAACTCACTTTGAGGAAAGAGACATCATAATAGGTATGCTGCAAGGATCGTTAATGTTGCTGCTATTTGTGTTTCTGCCAAGTACTTATGACCTGGATTGGCTATGCTGGAAGCAGGATACTGGGCTAGATGGATCACTGGTCTGACACAGTACGGCTATTCTTATGTTCTTATGTGGTATAATAAGGCCCCTTATATTAGCTTCAAAACTTTATGTAGGCTTAAGGTTGACAGGTGGATGGGGTCACCTAATGTGGAGTGGCATTATTGGGTGATGAGGTTGGTTGGGAAGGGGTGGAGATATCAGAAAAGAAAGGCAGTTACCTGGGTTCATCTGGAGAGGTATGCCTTACCCTTGTTGGTGGTGTTGCTGAAGGGTAAGAGTAAGGATATGTATTTGATATACAGCCTTTCTGTGGTACACCCAAAGCAGTTTGCATATTATATACAGGTACAGATGCCAGCGGTGAGATGGTTTTCAAGGAGGTGTCCCACTCTGTTGCATACTTCAGATGTGTAGAGTCAGTCAGGTGTCAGCACGTGAAGAATGAAGGGAATGGCCTTTCCCCACTACTACTGCTACTACTACTTATCATTTTTGTAGCACTACTAGACGTATGTAGTGCTGTGCACTAAACACTTATGAGACAGTCCTTGCTTGACACAGCTTGAAATCTATTTGAGAAAACAAACAGGGCAAAATAATCCAAGGATTTCATACTGCACCTTTTTTTTTTTCAGAGATGGGCCAAAGGGAGCAACAGTGGCTGCTTTGGAGAGGCTGTGGGGTAAGAGGTGGGAATGCAGGGAACTCAGGCCACTGGAGGCTTAAATCAGTGGCAGTTGCCTTAAGGGTAAACCAGTCACCACATTGTATAGACTTAGTTCAGATCCTGACCTCTTTCTTGGCAAATGCAAACATTGATTAAGAAATGGAATAAAGAGTTGCAACTTTTGTTAGGTGAGATGGACTGGATAGACATTTGGCAGATGGCTCATTCGGTCTCTATGTGTGGCAGATGGGTGGAAATGATGGTGCAGTTGCTTCATTGCACTAATCGTTATCCTCATTTCTATGCTTGGCTGCAGGCAGGGGGAGGGGTTCTCCTTATTGTTGCTATGGGTGGGGGAGCAGGGGGGCCATTTGTGCATATAGTGGGCCTGCCCTAGAATACAGCAATTTTGGGAATTGTAGGATATTGATAAACACAGTTAGAATTTTAAAATAAAAAAAAGCAAGTAAACTTTATTACCTAGTCTCCATACCCTTTCCCCCATAGTTTTAAAACTTTTAAGTTTCTTCCACAGCATTAACAGATAGTCTCTAGAAGGCACAGAAGGGCCCAGTTCAGTCCTCACTCCCACCACCCCTAGCTCAACTCTTCATTTATAGTCAATTATTCTAATTAAGACGAGGGGAATTTTCCATTTTCATTAGAGTCTGAATTACATTTAATTAGTTTCTAAGAAGCAAACCCTAAATAAATTACAAATTACAACAGTCAAGAGATCATTATATTCATCTGATATCCCTAGTGCCTTAAGAAGTTTTAATTAAACAACTCTATAATATTAAGATACAGACAGTAGTCCAGCAGCGAGAGGGTTGCTATCCAGGCTTTTGCATTGAGTGTCACATGTATGATTATCTCCCATTTGGTGAGATGTCATATGTGTGTGCTTGATGCAAAGAGCTCCTAGCTCTCAGAGTAGCAGACTTGGAGGATCTGAGAAAGACAGAGAGGTACATAGAGGAGGCCTACAGGGAAGCAGTAGAGAAATCCCACCTCCAATCTGGCAGCCCCTGTGCTGCCTTGGAGGAGGGAGGCCTCCTAACAGGAGAACATCACCCTGGTGAGGCTGGAAGTAATCCTGTAGACAGGACCAGCAAACAAGGGAAAGCAATATCCTCTCACTGAGGATGTGTCTCCAGGAGCTACTGCCCAGGTGGGAAGCATTAGAACAGCTGTTGTAGTGGGTGATTTGATTATTAGTCATGTAGATAGCTGGGTGGCTGGTGGACGTGAGGATTGCCTGATGACTTGCCTGCCTGATACGAAGGTGGCGGACCTCAAGCATCACCTAGATAGGATTTTAGATACTGCTGGGGAGGAGTCGGCTGTCTTGGTACATGTGGGTACCAATGACATAGTAAAATGTGGAACAGAAGAGCCTAAATTTGGCTTCCAGAACTTAGGTAGAAAGCCCAAATCCAGAACCTCTAGGGTAGCATTTTCTAAAGTGCTACCCATTCCATGCGCAGGGCCTAAGAGACAGGCAGAGATCCGAAGTCTCAATGCGTGGATGAGACGGTGCAGGGATGAGGGTTTTAGATTTGTTAGGAACTGGGCAACATTCTGGGGAAGGGGGAGCCTATTCCAAAAGGATGGGCTACACCTTAATCAGAGTGGGACCAGGCTGCTGGCATTGGCATTTAAAAAGGAGATAGAGCAGCTTTTAAACTAGAGACTGGGGGAAGGCCGACAGTCTCTCAAAAGCACATGGTTCGGAATAAGGTATCTTTTAATGATATCACCAAAGCAGGGAAGATAGGGTATCCCGATAGTGAGGTTGCAAAAGAGACTGTAGTAGATCAGGTGTCCTTAAATAAAAATAAAAATCAGACAAAAGATTGCAAATTAATACTGTCAAGTACTGAGCATGATGTAAATAGGAACAACAAACATAGTTTGAAATGTCTATATGCGAATGCCAGAAGCCTAAGAAATAAGATGGGAGAGTTAGAATATATTGACTAAATGAAAAATTAGATATAATAGGCATCTCTGAGACCTGGTGAAAGGATGATAACCAGTGGGACACTGTCATACCGGTGTACAAATTATATCGTAGTGATAGGGTGGATCAAATTGGTGGAGGGGTAGCATTGCATGTTAAGGAGGAACTGGAATCAAATAGATTGAAAATTCTGCAGGAAACAAAACACATCTTGGAATCCCTGTGGATTGAAATTCCACGTGTAAAGGGGAAAAGGAGAGTGCTAGTAGTGTACTACCGTCAGCCTGGCCAAGATGAACAGACAGATGTAGAAATGTTATCGGAAATTAGGGAGGCTAACAAACTGGGCAACACAATAATAGGTGATTTCAATTACCCCGATATTGACTGGGTAAATGTAACATCAGGGCATGCTACAGAGGTAAAATTCCTAGACAAAATCAAGGATTGCTTTATGGAGCAGCTGGTACAGGAGCCGACAAGAGAAGGAAAAATTCTACACTTTTTCCTTAGTGGAGCACATGATCTGGTGTGGCAGGTAATGGTGCCGGGGCCGCTTGATAACAATGATCATAATATTATCAGATTTGATATTAGCTTTGGAGTAAGTATAATCAGGAAATCCAATACGTTAGCGTTTAACTTTCAAAAAGGAGACTATGATAAAATGAGAATGGTGAAAAAGAAACTTACAGGAGTGGCTGCAAGGGTCAAAACTTTACATCAGGCATGCATGCTGTTCAAAAATACCATCCTGGACGCCCAGGCCAAATATATTCTGTGTATTAAAAAAGGAGAAAGAAAGACCAAATGACAGCCGGCACGGTTAAAAAGTGAGGTGAAAGAAACTATTAGAGCTAAACGAAAATCCTTCAGAAAATGGAAGAAGGAACCGACTGAAAATAATAAGAAACAGCATAAGGAATGTGAAGTCAAATGCAAAGCTCTGATAAGGAAGGCGAACAGGGACTTTGAAAAAAAGATTGCGTTGGAGGCAAAAAAACATAGTAAAATTTTATTTACGTATATTAAAAGCAAGAAGCCGGCAAAAGAATCAGTTCGATCACTAGATGATCTTTGCTTCAGTCTTCACCGAGGAAGATTTGGGAGAGATACTGGTGCCACGAAATGGTATTCGAAGCTGACGAGTCGGAGAAACTGAATGAAATCTCTGTAAGACCTAGAGGATGTAATGGGGCAATTTAACATATTGAAGAGTAGCAAATCTCCTGGTCCCAATGGTATTCATCCCAGAGTACTGATAGAATTGAAAAATGAACTGGCGGAATTATTGTTAGTAATATGTAATTTAAAATTGGGTATGGTACCGGAAGATTGGAGGGTAGCCCATGTAACACCAATATTTTAAAAAGGTTCCAGAGGGGATCTGGGAAATTATGGACTGGTGAGTCTGACGTCGGTGCAGGGCAAAATGGTAGAGACTATTATAAAGAACAAAATTACAGAGCATATTCAAAAGCATGGATTAATGAGACAAAGCCAACATGGATTTAGTGAAGGGAAATCTTGCCTCACCAATCTATTACATTTCTTTGAAGGGGTGAACAAACATGTGGATAAAGGCGAGCCTGTTGATATTTTGTATCTGAATTTTCAAAAGGCGTTTGACAAAGTACCTCATGAAAGACTCCAGAAGAAATTGGAGAGTCATGGGATAGGAGGTAGTGTCCTATTGTGGATTAAAATTTGGTTAAAAGATAGAAAACAGAAAGTAGGGTTAAATGGTCAGTATTCTCAATGGAGAAGGGTAGTTAGTGGGGTTCCTCATGGGTCTGTGCTGGGACTGCTACTTTTTAACATATTTATAAATGATCTAGAGATGGGAGTAATTAGTGAAGTAATTAAATTTGCTGATGACACCAAGTTATTCAAAGTTGTTAAATTGCGAGAAGATTGTGAAAAATTACAAGAGGACCTTACGAGACTGGGTGTCTAAATGGCAGATGATGTTTAATGTGAGCAACTGCAAAGTGATGCATCTGGGAAAGAGGAACCCGAACTATAGCTACGTAATGCAAGGTTCCACGTTAGGAGTCACCAACCAAGAAAGGGATCTCGGCATCGTTGTTGATGGTACGTTGAAGTCCTCTGCTCAGTGTGCTGCGATGGCTAAGAAAGCAAATAGAATGTTAGGTATTATTAGGAAAGGAATGGAAAACAAAAGCGAAGACGTTATAATGCCTTTGTATCAGTCCATGGTGCGACCGAACCTCGAATATTGTGTTCAATTCTGGTCACCACATCTCATGAAAAGATATAGTGGAATTAGATAAGGTACAGAGAAGGGCGACAAAAATGATAAAGGGGATGGGATGATTTCCCTACGGGAAAAGGCTGAAGCGTCTAGGGCTCTTCAGTTTGGAGAAGAGACGGCTGAGGGGAGATATGATAGAGGTCTATAAAATAATGAGTGGAGTGGAAAGGGTAGACGTGAATCGTTTGTTTACTCTTTCCAAAAATACTAGGACTAGGGGGCATGCAATGAATTTACAAAGTAGTAAATTTAATACGAATCGGTTAGCTTAGCGGGGTTTAAAAAGGGTCTGGACAGCTTCCTAAAGGAAAAGTCCATAGACCATTATTAAATTGACATGGAAGGGCTAATTCGATATGACGTCTAAATCTGAATTTGGATGTTTTACAAAAAACGTCCAAATTCTGAACAGGAAAGCAAGTCATTTTCGAAAAAGAAAAACGCCTATCTTTTTTTTTGCAAAAATACTATGGATTTTTGTTTTTTGGACATTTTGTGATATGGATGGTTTTTGTTTTTGGTACATTTTCGAAAAAAAAAAAAAAAAAAAACATCCAAGTGCAAAACACACAAAATCAAGCAATTGGGATGTAGGAGGAGCCAGCATTTGCAGTAGACTGGCCCCTTTGACATCCAGGACAGCAATAGGGCACCCTAGGGGGCACTGCAGTGGACTTCATAAACTGCTCCCAGGTACACATCTGACCATTGCTCCCTTACCTTGTGTGCTGAGCCCCCCAAAACCCACTACCCCCAACTGTACACCACTACCATAGCCCTTACAGGTGAAGGTGGCACCTATATGTGGGTACAGTGAGTTTTGGAGGGCTCACAGATTCCTCCACAAGTGTAAGAGGTAGGGGGAGGTAGGAGCCTGGGTCCACTTGTCTGCAGTGCACTGCACCCAAAACTAGACTACTCCAGGGACCTGCATGCTGTTCTAATGGACCTGAGTATAACATCTGAGGCTGGCAAGTAATGTTTTTCATCACATTTTTGGGGGGTGGGGGGTGGGGGTGGGGGGTGGGAAGGGGTTAGTGACCACTGGGGGAATAAGGGGAGATCATTCCTGATTCCCTCCAGTGGCCATCTGGTTATTTAGGGCACCTTTTTTTGTGCCTTATTTGTAATAAAACAGGTCTAGCTCAAAAAGTTTTAGTTCTGGACAGTTTTGTTTTGTTCCATTATGGCTGAAAAACGTCTAAGTCTTAGGAACGCCCAAGTCCTGCCTTGAACACGCCCATGGCACGCCCCCTTGAGATTTAGACGCACTTCTGACGGACTTCAGAGAAAAACGTCTAAAAAGAGGTTTCAAAAATACTGATTTGGACGTTTTTGTGAGGAAAAAGTCCAAATGCAAACTTATGTCACATTTTGGACATTTTTCTCTTTTGAAAATGAGCCTGTTGGGGAAAATCCACTGCTTATTTCTGGGATATGCAGCATAAAATGTACTGAGCTTTTTTTTTGACCTGGATTGGCCACTGTTGGAAACAGGATGCTGGGTTTGATGGACCTTTGGTCTGTCCCAGTGTGGCAGTGCTTCATTCTTATGTTCTGTTAAAACATGTAATCATCTGGTTCATCAGTTTCACACACAAACATGAATACATTTATAATACTGGCTTCTTCTTATAGGGGGAACAGAGCAGTCTCTGTTAGGCCCTCCAGTGAAGTGAGACTCAGACAGACAGTATACCAGTTGTCTTTCTCTCCAAATAACATGCAACACACTGCATATTTGTGTTTCCTAATAAAAATAGTTTATTTACTGAAGCAATTTATAGCAATCGAAATATTTACAGCAAACTGTTCAGGTCAAATTCTCTGCTTCTATAGAGCTAGGGCAGGATGAGGTTACAGATGATTATCACAGTTATTACAACTTATCCACATGAATTTTACTTACTAAAGCACTGGCAGACAAAACCACAGGTTGGCACAACTTTCTCCAATTTCTACTTTAGTATGTTGAAATAATGTTGCTTATTTCAGCAGTGTCCTGCCCCTTACTTAGCAATTCACTTTTCCATAGAAGTTGCTTTCTTTCTGGCTTTTAAAAAAATGAAACTTAGGACTAATAACCTTTCTGCTTTAGGACTAGATCCTTCACTCTCAGTCTTCATAAGAACGATCCCTGGTGTATACCCAGACATAGTATAAGGGGGACCTCTTGGCTCTTACATAACAATTTATTGGTTTGGAACTGGGGTGGAGACTGGCAAATTCCCGGAGGCTGTAGGCAATTTTACCATGAATGCTGCATTCTCCACACAGTCAAAAGGTGGACCACTCCAAGACTGGTATTCTGAACCAATGGATTTACTTAAAGTCTCTTCAGTAAATAATTTGGGATAATAACAGTTGAAGAGGCAGTCACTATGGCAGAAGCAGAATATAAACAGTCTCTTATTCTCCTTCTCAACCTTTCTTATTAGAATGTGTAAATATTCTCTCCTTATCTTTCCCTAATATCAGTTTAACAAATGGCTCAAGTATGTTTCAAAGAAGATTATCACTTACAGTCTTAGTTGTTAGAGATGCTGAGAGACTCAGGGATTCTGAGGCTTCCAAGCAGGCTTTAGGCAGCTTGGTCCTGGTCAGATGTGGTGATCCCCGGGGAATCTGCATCTGTAAGTGGTTCTTGTTTCTTCAGCCTCTGGATGTGTTTCAGGCACCTGTGTAGATGGTAGGTGGTCCTGATCACCTTGCTAGAAATGTACAGTTATGTCCAACTTCTCCTTTACTTCTCGATACCCTGTCCTCACTTGGATTCCAGGGCTCTGTCCTTTCCTGGTTCTCTTCCTACCTCTCCCTCCGCACCTTTAGTGTTCACTCTGGTGGATCCTCTTCTACTTCTATCCCTCTGCCTGTCGGCGTACCTCAGGGTTCTGTTCTTGGTCCCCTCCTCTTTTCTATCTACACTTCTTCCCTTGGTTCATTAATCTCATCCCATGGCTTTTCCTACCATCTCTATGCTGATGACTCCCAAATCTACCTTTCTACCCCTGATATCTCACCTTGCATCCAAACCAAAGTTTCAGCGTGCTTGTCTGACATTGCTGTCTGGATGTCTCAACGCCACCTGAAATTAAATATGACCAAAACCGAGCTTCTCATTTTCCCCCCCAAACCCACCTCCCTGCTCCCCCCGTTTTCTATTTCTGTTGATGGCTCTCTCATTCTCCCTGTCTCCTCAGCTCGAAACCTTGGGGTCATCTTTGACTCTTCTCTCTCCTTCTCTGCTCATATTCAGCAGATTGCCAAGACCTGTCGTTTCTTTCTTTACAACATCCGTAAAATCCGCCCCTTTCTTTCCGAGCACTCTACCAAAACCCTCATCCACACCCTTGTCACCTCTCGTTTAGACTACTGCAATCTGCTTCTTGCTGGCCTCCCACTTAGTCACCTCTCCCCTCTCCAGTCGGTTCAAAACTCTGCTGCCCATCTCGTCTTCCGCCAGGGTCGCTTTACTCATACTACCCCTCTCCTCAAGACCCTTCACTGGCTCCCTATCCGTTTTCGCATCCTGTTCAAACTTCTTCTACTAACCTATAAATGTACTCACTCTGCTGCTCCCCAGTATCTCTCCACACTCGTCCTTCCCTACACCCCTTCCCGTGCACTCCGCTCCATGGATAAATCCTTCTTATCTGTTCCCTTCTCCACTACTGCCAACTCCAGACTTCGCGCCTTCTGTCTCGCTGCACCCTACGCCTGGAATAAACTTCCTGAGCCCCTACGTCTTGCCCCATCCTTGGCCACCTTTAAATCTAGACTGAATGCCCACCTCTTTAACATTGCTTTTGACTCGTAACCACTTTTAACCACTCGCCTCCACCTACCCTCCTTTCTTCCTTCCCGTTCACATTAATTGATTTGATTACTTTATTTATTTTTTGTCTATTAGATTGTAAGCTCTTTGAGCAGGGACTTTCTTCTATGTTTGTGCAGCACTGCGTATGCCTTGTAGCGCTATAGAAATGCTAAATAGTAGTAGTAGTAGTAGTTCTCGGTCTCAGGAGTGGGTGCAGCAGGCTCCCCATTCCCAATGCTCTAGTCACAGTGCAGAACTTAAGCAGGTGCTGACAATGAAAATGCTCCTAGGTTTCTCCTCATAGATTGTGCTGACTGGAGCAGCAAGTATCTATCTCTGTCCCCTATGAGTGCTTAGTCTTAGATGGCTAGTGCCGTAGGGCTGGATGGGCTCTCCCCTCACATGCAGATCATCTGCTGGGGAGGCAAGGAGCCAAAGCCAATGATATCAATTGAGCACAGGGTTTTATACTCCTCACAAGTTCCCTCCAAAACTAGTCTTCTCTCCTGATTATACTACTGGACACAGTGGAAACTCCTTCTCTCTAGCAACCAGTGATGTCATAGTAAAGTAAAAGTATATTATACTAGTAGTGCTTCCAGGTGTCACTGTGAGCACCCTTAAAGCAGGCCCCTAGGGTCTGTACAATTGCAATCCCAAGATCAACTTCTTTTTCTCTCTGAGAAAATTTGAATTGATTCCTTTCTCTCTCAGGATCAGTTCCAGACCTGAAGAGCCCCTTCCCTTCATAGAGGAGTTGCCTAACCTATAGTAGGATCAAGGGATCCCTATCAGGCTTATTTTCGAAAGAGAAGGGTGCCCATCTTCTGACACAAATCAGGAGATGGGTGTCCTTCTCTCAGGGTCGCCCAAATCGGCATAAGCGAAAGCCAACTTTGGGTGCCCTCAACTGCTTTCCGTTGCGGGGACAACCAAAGTTCACGGGGGCATGTCGGCAGCGTAGCGAAAGCGGAACTGGGGCATGCTTAACACATGGGCGTCCTCGGCCGATAATGGAAAAAAGAAGGGCGTCCCTGACGAGCACTTGCCCGACTTTACTTGGTCCATTTTTTCTTGCGACCAAGCCTCAAAAAGGTGCCCGAACTGACCAGATGACCACTGGAGGGAATCGGGGATGACCTCCCCTTACTCCCCCAGTGGTCACCAACACCCTCCCACCCCAAAAAAAAAAAAACTTAAAATTTTTTTTGCCAACCTCTATGCCAGCCTCAAATGTCATACCCAGCTCCATGACAGCAGTATGCAGGTCCCTGGAGCAGTTTTAGTGAGTGCAGTACACTTCAGGCAGACTGACCCAGGCCCATCCCCCCTCCTACCTGTTACACGTGGTGGTAAATGTGAGCCCTTCAAAACCCACCAGAAACACACTGTACCCACATGTAGGTGCCCCCCTTCAACCCTTAGGGCTATGGTAGTGGTGTACAGTTGTGGGGTTTGGGGGGGGCCAAGGGGGGCTCAGCACAGAGATGGTCATCCCTGGTTCTCGGCAATAATGGAAACCAAGGACGCCCATCTCAAAAACGACCAAATCCAAGCCATTTGGTCGTGGGAGGAGACAGCATTCCTAGTGCACTGATCCCCCCTCACATGCCAGGACACCAACCGGGCACCTTAGGGGGCACTGCAGTGGACTTCAGAAATTGCTCCCAGATGCATAGCTCCCTTACCTTGGGTGATGAGCCCCCCAACCCCCCAAAACCCACTACCCACAACTGTACAACAGTACCATAGCCCTTAAAGGGTAACAGGGGGCATCTAGATGTGGGTACAGTGGGTTTTGGGTGGGTTTTGGAGGGCTCCCATTTACCACCACAAGTGTAACAGATGGGGGGGGGGATGGGCCTGGGTCCGCCTGCCTGAAGTGCACTGCAGTACCCACTAAAAACTGCTCCAGGGACCTGCATACTGCTGTGATGGGTATGACATTTGAGGCTGGCATAAAGGCTGAAAAAAAATGTTTAAAACATTTTTTTGGGGGGGGGGGTGGGAGGGGGTTGGTGACCACTGGGGGAGTAAGGGGAGATGATCCCCGATTCCCTCCGGTGGTCATCTGGTCAGTTGGGGCACCTTTTCAAGGCTTGGTCGTGAACAAAAAGGGACCAAGTAAAGTCGGCCAAATGCTCGTCGGGGCCGCCCTTCTTTTTTCCATTATCGGCCGAGGACGGCCATCTCTTAACCACGCCCCCGTCCCGCCTTTGGTACACTGCCAACACGCCCCCTTGAACTTTGGCCGTCCCTGCGACGGAAAGCAGTTGAGGATGGCCAAAATGGGCTTTCGATTATACCGATTTGGCCGCCCTTAGGAGAAGGGCGCCCATCTCCCGATTAGTGTTGGAAGATGGGCGCCCTTCTCCTTCGAAAATAAGCAGGATAGATGCCTAAGTGTTTGTTCTTTTTTTTTTATAAAATACTAGGGCAAGAGCAACAGCAATCATGCCTAGTTTGAAGCTGTAAACATTTATGCCTACTCAGGAGCAAGCGTAAATGTTCACATGTAACATCTGTGTGTACACATGAAAATTGCAACTCTAACCATGTTCTGCCCCACAGACGTCCAGATCCATGTCATATAAAAGTATATATGTTCTGGTCATTATGCATGTTTTAATGCTTGTAACCATAAGGTGCTTAGAAAATACGCCTCTTTGGCACTCAGAACGCTTTATATAAACTCTGCTTGGTAAAGCAGCTTAAACTGTACTTAAATGAAGGAGATCTATTACCCAAGCTTTCGTAATTAGCATTCTTAACTACTGTAACAGTTTCTATGTGCAGATAAATGGAAGAAGAACTGACTCCCAGTGGAAGAATGAATTCAGTTTAAATTGATAGTACTAATTTCTAAGCTGCTTCATCAGCAAAGGCCAAAATACTTAACTATCCCTGTCCTGGTATGTACCATTGAGAATTTTGTGCTCATCTCATGGCTACAGGCTGATGGTCTCTTCAGTAAAAGGTAGTGAGGAAGGAATGCTGCTGGAGGGAGGGGGGAGGGCCTTTTCAGTACTTGCCCTAAGATTGTATAACAGTTTTATCCTGGAAATATGATCAGAATAGGATTTATTGAAATATGAGAAGAAATGGAAAATGCATTCATTCCCCTCTTGTTAATGGTGGGATTGTCTGTTATGAGTGGAAGTGATGACTCTTCTGCTTAATGTTACGGGCTTTCATACTTCTAGTACTGTGTATTTTATTATGTATAATGTGCATTTGTATTGTTGAGTGGTTTTTTTGTTCATATTATTATTTTATATTTTTTGTATTTAATTGTATTCTTAGTTGTGGAACACTTTGAACAGCTACTTTCAATATGCATTCTTATAAAACTAGTAAATAAGGCCCGTTTCTGACAGAAATGAAATGGGCGCTAGCAAGGTTTTCCTCGGAGTGTGTATGTTTGAGACAGTGTGTGTGAGAGTGACTGTGTGAGAGAGAGAGTGAATGTGCGAGTATGTGTGTGAGAGAGAGAGAAAGAGAGAGTGTGTGGGTGCGCGTGTGTCTGTGAGAGAGAGTGTGTGTGTTTGAATGTGAGTGTATGCAAGTGTGTATGATAGACACAGTGACTGTGAGTGTTTGACACAGATACAGTGTATGTGAGAGAGTATGAGAGAGTATGTGTGTGATTCAGACTGTCTATACCGAGTGTATGAGACCGAAAGTGTGTGAGAGTGACTGTGTGACACATAGAGTGAATGTGATACAGTGTGAGACGATAGTGTGTGAGTGAGAGAAAGACGCTGACTGTAAGAGTGCGTGTGAGAGAGTGCCTGTGTGACAGAGATACCTCCCCCCTCCCTCTGTGGTCTCAGTGTGTGTGACACAGAGAGAGTGATACAGGGTGTGAGTGTGTCTGTGAGAGAGAGAGTGTGTATGATTGTCTTCTGTCCCCTGCCCCCCTTGAGTCACCCAGCAATTGTCGTCTCTCCCCTGCCCCCCCCCCCCCCGAGGCATCCAGCAATTCTCCTCTGTCCCTTGCCTCCCCCTCCAGTCACCCAGCGATTATCCTCTGTCCCCTAACTCCCTCCAGCCACCCAGCTATTCTCCTCTGTTCCCTGCCCCCCCTCCAGCCACCCAGCGATTCTCCTGTCTCCCCTGCCATCCTCCAGCCACCCAGCGATTCTCCTCTGTCCCCTGCCCCCCCCTCGAGGCATCCAGCAATTCTCCTCTGTCCCCTGCCCTCCCTGCAGCCACCCTTTGATTGTCCTGTCCCCTGCCCCCCATCCAGCCACCCAGTGATTCTCGTGTTCCCTGCTCCCCCTCCAGCCACCCAGCTATTCTGTTGTGTCCCCTGCTCCCCCTCCAGCGATTGTCCTGTCTCCCCTGCCCCCCTTCAGCCACCCATCGATTCTCCTGTGCCCCCTGCAACCCCCCTCCAGGCACCCAGCGATTGTCCTCTGACCCCCCTTCAGGCACCCAGCGATTCTGGTTTTCCACTGCCCCCCCCCCCCCGTTGAGCCATCCAGCGATTCTCCTCTGTCCCCTGCCTCCCTCTCCAGCCACCCAGCTAGTATCCTCTGTTCCTTGCCCCCCTTTCAGCCACCCAGCGATTCTCTCCTGCCCCCCCTCCAGCCACCCTGCGAATCTGCTGTGTCCCTTGCCCCCCCCCCCCCCAGCCACCCAGCAATACTCCTCTCTCCCTTGGCTCCCCTGCAGCCACCGGGCGATTCTCCTCCACTTCGTTCCCTCAGTCCTGCAGCCTTCTGGTCCGCCCTCGATGTCATCGCTTGTTCCCTCAGTCCTGCAGCCTTCTGGCATGCCCTGACGTCATCGCGTTTTGATGCCGTCCTCGACGTCATCTAGTTTTGACGCGAGGGCGGGTCATTGACAGATGGGGCATAGAGCGATGACACCGCTTCGAATGCTTCACAGAGAGAAGTCAGAGTCAGCTTCAGAACGTTGGCGGTGCATTTTATTATAGTAGATAACTAACTTTAGGGCCCATTTACTAATCAATGCTAAGAAGTGGCCTGCGCTATCCCCAGCTCGGGTCTTTTCTGTGCGCTAAGGCCACTTTTAGCATTGCCCAATTTTTCTATTCTGGCAATGGCCACATGTTAATTTTCCCATTAGCACATGAGCACTTACTGACACCTATTTTCTAGGTGGTAAGTGCTCACACACTAATTCGTTAGTGCACGGCAATGTAGCGGCGCGAATTGATTAGTGCAAAACATACCTACTCTCTTCCCCAGACCTGCCCCCAATGCTACAAAATCAAAAATATTTTTTAGCGCATGAGTAGTGCGCACATATGCAAAAACTACCACGGGATACCTAAGCATGGCCCATGGTAGTGCTTATTGCAGCTTAGTAAAAGAACCTCTTCATGCATAAAGGCCATTTTATCAGCATAAAAGAGGTTTCAGAAAATCACCTCAGGGATTACAAATGTAAAAATATACACAGTGACAAGAAGGCATATAGGGGCCCTTTACTAAGGCTCGTATGCACCTACGTGCATCCAACACACGTCAAATTGGCACTACCGCCTGGCTACCACGTGCCCTGGGCGGTAATTCCATTTTTGGCATGTGCCCAAAACATGTGGTAGAAAATATTTTCTATATTCTACCTTGTGGCACTTATCCGGAGGTAATCGGCAGTTTACGCACGTTGAACACTTACTGCCTGGTTAGCACATGAGACCTTACCACTAAGTCAATGGGTGGTGGTAAGGTCTCAGGCCAAAAATGAATGCATGCTGGTTTTAATTTTGCCACACGTCCGTTTTCCGGCACAAAAAAATGCCTTTTTTCCAGGTGCGTTGAGGAAATGGACCAGCATGTCTCCAAAACACGCACCTATACCAGCGCAGGCCACTTTTAGGCATGCCATACTTTTATCAGAAGCATGGCTGGGAGGGGCTCCAGGGGAGCGACCACTCTGCCAATCGGACCTCCGATGGCGCTCGCACCTATTTTTCAGGTGGTCCGTCATGTCTATGCAGTGCATGTGTAACTATGTAGTCTGCTCTCCACTCCCCCTGGTATCACAACCTGGCTACACTTCTGACTTATGCAACCTGCATTTAGATATGTTCATGGATAGACTTTGGGCAGAGCATGGAATGATCTCATGATTTGCATGCACACTCTATAAAATACCCATGTACATGCACACTATACATGCTAATATTTATGCCTATTTGTAGCTTCAATTTAGGTTCAATTTCTGCTGATTTACCCCTAGTATTTTATAAGAACACATAGCTGTCTCTGGGTTCCTTTTACTAACCTGCAGTAAAAAGTGGCTGTAGCATTCCTTCATGCTAAGGTCATTTTTACCGCAGTCGGAAAATGGCCATTTTTCCTATTCTTTGAGGAGTCCTTTTACTAAGGTGAGCTGAAAAATGGCCTGCGGTAGTGCAGGCGCGTGTTTTGGCCATGCAGAGGATCATTTTTCAGCACACCTGTAAAAAAATTGCCTTTTTGGGGTGGCCAAAAATGGACGTGTGGCAAAATGAAAATTGGCACGTGTCTATTTTGGGTCTGAAACCTTACCGCCAGCCATTGACTTAGCGGTAAGGTTTCACACATTAACTGGGTAGTAATGGTCAATGTGCATCCAAAAGTCGATTACCGCCCACGCGCCAGAAAATACAAATATTTTCTGATGCACATATCGGACGCACGTCAAAAATGAAATTACCGCCTGGGCCACAAGGTATCCGGGCAGTAACTCAGAGTTGGTGCACGTTGGGTGCACGTAGGCGCTTATGCAGCTTAGTAAAAGGACCCCTGAATTAATGGCCAAGTGCTAATTTTGCCGAAAATATTTCTGCCTAGGCATATTCTGTAAACTGTGCCTAGATTTTATTTATTTTTATTTATTTATTAGGATTTATATACCGCCTTTTTGAAGGAATTCACTCAAGGCGGTGTACAGTAAAAATAGATCAAACATGAGCAATTGGCAAATACAGCAGTAAAAATATTCAAATAACAATACAAAGTATGGCATGGAGGGGCATAATCAAAAGGGGCGCCCAAGTTTTCCTGAGAACGTCCTCGCAGGACGTCCTGACGAAGGGGCGGGGAAACCCGTATTATCGAAACAAGATGAGAATCCATCTTTCGTTTCAATAATATGGTCAGGGACGCCCAAATCGCAAAATTTAGGTCGACCTTAGAGATGGTCATCCCTGATTTTCTCTGATAATGGAAACCAAGGACGCCCATCTCAGAAACTAGCAAATCCAAGCCATTTGGTCGTGGGAGGAGCCAGCATTCGTAGTGCACTGGTTGCCCTCACATGCCAGGACACAAACCGGGCACCCTAGTGGACTTCATAAATTGCTCCCAGGTGCATAGCTCCCTTACCTTGGGTGCTGAGTCCCCCCAACCCCCCCCCCCCCACTAAAACCCACTACCCACAACTGTACAACACTACTACTACTACTACTTAGCATTTCTATAGCGCTGCCAGGGTTACGCAGCGCTGTACAAGTTTAAACACGGGGAGGGACAGTCCCTGCTCAAGAGAGCTTACAATCTAACGGTACCATAGCCCTAAGGGGTGAAGAGGGGCACCTACATAGTAACATGGTAGATGATGGCAGAGAAAGACCTGTATGGTCTACTTTATGTGTATACCTGACCTTGATTTGTATCTGCCATTTTCAGGGCACAGCCTGTAGAAGTCTGCCCAGCACTAGCCCCGCCTCCCACCACCAGCTCTGCCACCCAATCTCCGCTAAGCTTCTTCCTTCTGAAAAGGATTCCTTTATGTTTATCCCGCACATTTTTGAATTCTGTTATCATTTTCATCTTCACCACCTCCCGCGGGAGGGCATTCCAAGTATCCACAACTCTCTCCGTGAAAAAATACTTCCTGACATTTTTCTTGAGTCTGCCCCCTTTCAATCTCATTTCACGTCCTCTAGTTCTACCTCCTTCCCATCTCCGGAAAAGGTTTGTTTGCGGATTAATACCTTTCAAATATTTGAATGACTGTATCATATCACCCCTGTTTCTCCTTTCCTCCAGGGTATATGTGTTCAGGTCAGCAAGTCTCTCCTCATACATCTTGAAATACAAATCCCATACCATTTTTGTAGCTTTTCTTTGCACCGCTTCAATTCTTTTTACATCCTTAGCAAGATACGGCCTCCAAAACTGAACACAATACTCCAGGTGGGGCCTCACCAACAACTTATACAGGGGCATCAACACCTCCTTTCTTCTGCTGGTCACACCCCTCTCTATACAGCCTAGCAACCTTCTAGCCACGGCCACTGCATTGTCACACAGTTTCGTCGCCTGCAGATCCTCAGATACTATCACCCCAAGATCCCTTTCCCCGTCTGTACATATCAGACTCTCACCGCCTAACACATACATCTCCCATGGATTTCTGCTCCCTAAGTGCATCACTTTGCATTTCTTCGCATTGAATTTTAATTGCCAAACCTTAGACCATTCTTCTAGCTTCTGCAGATCCTTTTTCATGTTTTCCACTCCCTCCTGGGTGTCCACTCTGTTACAAATCTTAGTATCATCTGCAAAAAGCTTACCTTCTAACCCTTTGGCAAATATATTGAACAGAATCTGCCCCAGCACCGATCCCTGAGGCACTCCACTACTCGCCTTTCCCTCTTCCGAGCGAATTCCATTAACCACCACCCTCTGGTGTCTGTCCGTCAACCAGTTCCTAATCCAGTTCACCACGTCTGGTCCTATCTTCAGCCTGTCAAGTTTATTCAAGAGCCTCCTATGGGGAACCGTGTCAAAAGCTTTGCTGAAATCTAAGTAGATTATGTCTATAGCACGTCCATGATTCAATTCTCCAGTCACCCAGTCAAAGAATTCAATGACATTCGGTTGGCATGATTTACCTTTGGTAAAACCATGTTGTCTCGGATCTTGCAACTTATTGGCTTCCAGAAAATTCACTATCCTTTCCCTCAGCATCGCTTCCATTACTTTTCCAATAACCGAAGTGAGGCTTACCGGCCTGTAGTTTCCAGCTTCTTCCCTATCACCACTTTTGTGAAGAGGGACCACATCCGCTGTTCTCCAATCCCACGGAACCTCTCCCCTCTCCAAGGATTTATTAAACAAATCTTTAAGAGGACCCGCCAGAACCTCTCTGAGCTCCCTCAATATCCTGGGGTGGATCCTGTCTGGTCCCATGGCTTTGTCCACCTGTACATTTTCAAGTTGTTCATACACACTCTCTTCCGTGAACGGTGCTATATCCACTCCATTCTCATATGTACTTTTGCCAGTCAATCGTGGCCCTTCTCCAGGATTTGCTTTTTCCTCATCATTATCTACATAGCGATTCGCAGCATCTTTCAGTCTCATAATTCCCTTTTTAGTCTTCCTTCTTTCACTAATATACCTGAAGAAATTTTTGTCACCCCTCATTACATTTCTAGCCATTTGTTCTTCTGCTTTCGCCAGACGTATCTTTTGGCTTCTTTCAGTTACATCCAGTATTTCTCTCCTTGTTCCTCTTCTTGAGTTTTTCTGTATTTCAGAAACGCCAACTCTTTAGCTGTCATATCAAACCAAACTGCTGCCTACGTGGGCACCCACTCAGACATTTGACACACTATTCCCATTTGTGAACACCAGATCCAGCGTCGCTCCCTCCCTCGTGGGTTCTGTCACCATTTTTCTGAGCAGAGCACTTTGAAAAGAATCCACAATCTCTCTACGTCTTTCACATGTGGGTACAGTGGGTTTGTGGTGGGTTTTGAAGGGCTCACATTTACCACCACAAGTGTAACAGGTAGAGGGGGGGTGGGCCTGGGTCCGTCTGCCTGACGTGCACTGCACCCACTAAAACTGCTCCAGGGACCTGCATACTGCTGTGATGGGTATGACATTTGAGGCTGGCATAAAGGCTGAAAAAAAATGTTTAAAACATTTTTTTTTGGGGGGGGGGTGGTGGGAGGGGGTTGGTGACCACTGGGGGAGTAAGGGGAGATGATCCCCGATTCCCTCCGGTGGTCATCTGGTCAGTTGGGGCACCTTTTCAAGGCTTGGTCGTGAACAATATTATCTCAGCTAGGGTAGGAGTGGATAATGCCTGCACCTAACTCTAGGCACGTCCATTTATGCCAAGTAACACTTGGTGTAAATACCAGCCCCTAAGTTAGGTGCAGGGGAGGTGTATTCTATAACCATGCACATAGATTTTCAGAATACCCATGGTCCGCCCATTCCACACCCATGGCCATGCCCCCTTTTTGGCAGCATGCATTAGAATTTATGTGCACCACTTTACAGAATACGCCTAGCAAGTTGTGTGCGTAACTTATAATTAATGCCAATTAATATCAATAGTTGCTTGCAAAGTGGCAATTATCAGTGCTGATTGGCTTGTTAAGTATTTAAACTGCATGCACAAATCCAGAATATGACTGGATTTGTGCACACAACTTTGGTCACGCTATATAGAATCCGGAACATATATAGAATTCCCCCATTAGTGGGAGCGCACTTTGTATTTGCTATTTCTAGTACAGTGACTATCTTTCTGCTAAAAGCTTTTGGGTACCTTAAGCTCAGTAATAAAAACAATAGTATAATATGTAGTGCTGGGTATGTATGTCACCTAATGAACTGTGTTTACTGTTATTTTCTAGATTTCCTTTATGGTGCAAATTGTACCCAGTCCTGATTGGTTTGTGGGTATCAGCAGTTTAAATTTATGTGAAGGAGATCACTGGAAAGAACAAGTGACATTAGATCTCTATCCATATGATGCTGGAACAGATAGTGGATTCACATTCTCATCACCAAATTTTGCGACTATTCCACAGGGCACAATTACAGAGGTACCTTAAATTGTTCAGTAAAACAAAAATTGCCAAAAATAATTCTTGTTTTGGGGAATTGTTAGGACTACTGCTTGGATTTTGGCATCAATATTCACCGCAACTACTGTAACTAAATTTTTATTAAATTGCACAGCAATTGATTTTGAAGTAGTAGTGCTCTGTGTTTGTATTGACATAGATAACCTTCTTTTATAAATCAGTATTTACGTCAGCTTAACTTACCCCCTTGTTTACAAAGCCACGCAGCAATGCCAACACAGCCCATTCAAAGTGAATGGTCTGTGTCGGCATTAGCACATGGCAGCTGAACAGGAGGATTATGAAGATTAATATGTTTGGGCTTTATTCTTTTTGGTACTTTCTCCCTAAAACATCACTTATATTTTGTCACCTTTTATGCACATTATCTTATGAACAATTTGACCTAGAGTGACCACATTTTCAGAACTCAATCAGCTTAAAAGCTAGAAATCATAATAGAGTTTCACCTAGAAATCTTAGCTGTCTAGCCAAAAATTGGGAGAAATTAATTTTTCCTGTTACTTTTTCTCTCTTAAACCACTAACCTACTGCACCTAAATTAATAATTGGTATATAGAGCCATATAAAACTCACAAGCTAAAATAACAGTGGGGGTCTTTTATAAAGTGTCAGTAAGCCCAACGTGGGCTTACTGAGCACTAAATTGGGACTACCGCCGGTCTAATGCGGCCGCCAGCGGTACTTCCACCCCAAGTACGTGCCATTTCTGGGGGAAAAAGAAAACCCCCAGAAATGTCTTGCGTGGCAGTAACCCAGCGATAATTGGGCATTGCCGTACACTGCCCAGTTACCATGAGAGCCCTTATTACCACCTCAGTGGGTGGCAGTAAGGGCTTCCTGCCACATGGCCATGTGGTAAGAGTTCTCTTATCAAGGAAGGTGCTCCACAGAGTGGATGAACACAAAATCCCACGGGGTACAGATACAGATAAACTTCCCACTTTGTTTTTCTGTAAGAGTTCTCTTACGGAATGGAACACTAAGTACGATATATAGAATCGGGGGGGGAGGGGATAACTTTCAGAATACTGTACTTGCTTGCTTGCTGTACTGTACTTGCACTTGCTGCATTTAGGTTGGTGTATCTGTGAGCAACCTAACTGTTAGGCATGTCAATGCTGGCTTATGCTTGTTTTCTATAATGGAATCTGGGTACCAAGGTATGTGACATTGGGGCACCTAAATTAAGGCACCCACTTATAGAATTGCCACCACAGAGTCATAGAAATAAACTAATGAAATATTTACTAATTATTTTTCATTTTGAGCACATTGCAATAAGCAACTCTACTTTGTATTTGCAGATAACAGCATCCTCTCCAAGTCATCCTGCAAATTCATTTTTCTATCCCAGGTTAAAACAATTGCCTCCTATTGCCACAGTGACCATTGTTAAACTTAAAGGCAAACGTGTGTATGTTCCTATTTCTGAATCTAATTTGACCTCGACTGGAAACTCAGTCTCAGGTAAATATTACCAAGTTCATTTTTGTGAGAAGCTTTCTGATAACATTGCTACAAATAGAGAAACCAACTAGCATTCTTCTTATCAAAGTTTTGCAAGTCTGAGCTGATTTCTTTAACTGCATGGTTCTTTTGTTATTTTAGGGATCAATATTCAAGGAAGTTGTCTATTTACTGGCAGTCGGTAAATGTAGAATGACCTTGTCTATAGATTTTCAATTACTATACAGATAATGGAAAATCAATCTGCCACTATATGTATAACAGAGGGGTAGAGGGAGAATGGAACAAGAGTGACACCAAGAAGATAACCATCTAGTGATGATATTCAGCCACTATGGACTAGATTCTATAAATGACGCCTAAAAAATCGGCACCGAAAAAAATAGCGCTTAGCACTATTCTACAAACCATGCTTAAATCTAGGCATAACCATTTACACCAATGAAAACCTGGTGTAAATCCCCATGTGTAAATTAAGTACATAAGCATCGCCATGCTGGGACAGACCAAGGGTCCATCGAGCCCAGCACCCTGTCTCTGACAGCGGCCAAAAGAACAAACAATTTGTCCCGCCCATCCCAGAAATAGTGGATTTTTCCCACGTCCATTCAATAACATTCTATGGCCTTTTCCTCCAGGAAGCCGTCCAAACCTTTTTAAAATTCTGCTAAGTCAACCGCCTTAACCACTTTTTCCGGCAACAAATTCCAGAGTCTAACTACACATTGAGTGAAGAAAGCTTTCCTCCGATTCGTTCTAAATTTACTACACTGCTGCTTCACCGCATGCCCCATGGTCCTAGTATTTCTGGAAAGCGTAAACAGACACTCCACATCAACCCTTTCCATTCCACTCATTATCTTATAGACCTCTATCATATCTCCCCTCAGCCGCCTTTTCTCCAAGCTGAAGAGCCCCAGCCTCTTCAGCCTTTCCTCATAGGGAAGTCATCCCATTCCCTGTATTATCTTTGTTGCCCTTCTCTTCACCTTTTCTAATTCCACTATATCTTTTTTGAGGTGCGGCAACCAGAATTGCACACAATACTTGAGGTGTGGTCGCACCATGGAATGATACAATGACAGAATAATATCCTCATTTTTTGTTTTCCATCCCTTTCCTAATAATACCCAACATTCTATTTGCTTTCCTAGCTGCAGCAGCACATTGAGCAGAAGGTTGCAACATATCATCAACGATGACACCTAGATCCCTTTCTTGGTCTGTGACTCCTAACGCTGAACCCTGCATGACGTAGCTATAGTTTGGGTTCCTCTTTACCACATGCATCACTTTGCACTTGTTCACATTAAATGTCATCTGCCATTTAGACGCCCTGTCTCACAGTCTCGTAAGGTCCTCTTGTAATTTTTCACAATCTTCCTGTGATTTGACGAGTTTGAATAACTTTGTGTCATCAGCAAATTTGATTACCTCACTAGTTACCCCCATCTCTAGGTCATTTATGAATATGTTAAAAAGCAGAGGTCCCTGCACAGATCCCTGAGGGACCCCACTAAATACCCTTCTCCATTGCGAATATTGACCTTTTAACTCTACTCTCTGTTTCCTTTCAACCAGTTTTTAATCCACAGTAAGACACTACCTCCGATCCCATGTCCCCCTAATTTCCTCTGTAGTCTTTCATGAGGGACTTTATCAAACGCCTTCTGAAAATCTAGATACACAATATCAACCGGCTCACCTTTGTCCACATGTTTGTTTACCCCTTCAAAGAAAAGCAGCAGATTGGTGAGGCAAGACTTCCCTTCACTAAATCCATGTTGACTTTGTCCCATTAGTCCATTCTTTTGAATGTGCTCTGTAATTTTGTTCTTGATAATAGTCTCTACCATTTTGCTCGGCACTGACGTCAGACTCACCTGTCTATAATTTCCTGGATTTCCTCTGGAACCCTTTTTAAATATCGACGTTACACTGGCCACCCTCCAATCTTCCAGTACCACGCTCGATTTTAAGGATAAATTACAAATCACTAACAGTAGCTCTGCCAGCTCATTTTTTAGTTCTATCAGTACCCTGGGATGAATACCATCCGGTCCTGGAGATTTGCTACTCTTCAGTTTGCAGAACTGCTCCATTACATCTTCCAGGTTTACAGATATTTCATTAAGTTTCTCTGACCGTCAGCTTCGAATACCCTGTCCGGCACCAATATCCCTCCCAAATCTTCCTCGGTGAAGACCGAGGCAAAGAACTCAGTTTTTCTGCTATTTCTTTGTTTTCCTTGATTGCCCCTTTTACACCCCGGTCATCCAGCGGGCCAACCGATTCTTTTGCTGGCTTCCTGCTTTTAATGTATCTAAAAAAAATTTACTATCAGTTTTCGCCTCTATCTTTCTTTCAAAATCCCTCTTTGCCTTTCTTATCAGCGCTTTGCATCTGACGTGACATTCCTTATGCCGCTTCTTATTTTCTTCATTCGGTTCCTTCTTCCATTTTCTGAAGGATTCCTTTTTAGCTCCAATATCCTCCTTTACCTCATTTTTTAACCATGCCGGCTGTCGTTTAGTTTTCCGTCCTCCTTTTCTGATACGTGGAATATGTTTGGCCTGGGCCTCCAGGATGGTGTTTTTGAACAGCATCCATGCCTGTTGTAGGTTTCCAACCCTCTCAGTCACTCCTCTAAGTTTTTTTTTTTACCGTTCTTCGCTAATTCTATATCCAACGTACATAAATTTTAGGAACACCTGTGACCCTCCCATGCCCCTCCAGTGGCCATGCCCCCTTTTTGGATCCACACATTAGAATTTACACGTACCTCTTTATAAAGTACACCATAAAATATGTGTGCGTAAATTTGAATTATTGCAATTTGTGCCAATAATTGCTTCTTATTGCCCAATCGGCACTGATTGGCACATTAATCAATTAATTTACACATGCAAATTGGACACGTCCAAATTTGTGAGCATAACTGAAAGCACCATATATTGCATCTAGGGGTATATAGATAAGTTATTTGTTTAGTTTTGCTGGCTTAAACTAAACCAGTGAAGGGGCTAACCACATTTTGAATCCAATTCCAAAATCTACAGGCACCCCTGTATACATAAATGTATAGAATTCTAGCACTTACATGTGTAAGTGTACACTTAGCCATGAAAGTGCCAGCAGGGAACCTAAGTGTTATTCTGTAAGGGCAAACATAACTTACATAGTGAATTAATACAAAGAGGGGAGTACACATGGGCGGAGAATGGGCAGGACATGGGTGGGGGTCCCAATTACACACATAGCTTATAGAATACAGTAAGTTAGTTATGCACATCCCTGCCACAATTAGGTGCCTACTGCCCATAGTTATGCCATGTCTCTGGCTGGTGTAACTCTGAGTGCATAAATGTTAGATGTGTCGATATTAGGTTATGCTAGTCTTCTATGCTGAAACCTGAACACCTAGGTTTCATTATAAAATAAGCTCCTACTGTACAGACCTACTGATTATCCCCCAGATTCTATAAAAAGGACTATGCAAATTGACGCTTACCCCCATATTCTATATAGGTCGTCCAAATTTGGGTGTGCAAACTTGGGTATGGATATCAGTTCTGCACACAAACTAATCAGTTAATAAGCCATTAACAAGAAGTAGTTGGTGTTAATTGGCACTCATTGGAGTTTGCGCAGATCTGCCCTGCTCCTATTTTATATATGCATGCCTAAATTTTATTGCATGCAATTCAAAAGGGGTGTAGTTATGGAAGGAGAATGAGCAGGTCAGCGAAATTCCTGGAATTTAGGCGCAATGTTATAGAATGGTGTCATTTATGCACCCAACTGCCATTAGTTGCGCGCCAGCATTTACACCAGGTTTCAGCAGAAATTAGTGCTCATGCCCAAAGTTAGGTGAGATCCATTCTAAACTAGCATTCTGAAAAGGGCGGTCTTTCCAGTGCCTAACTTTGGGTGCCATTTACTGAATTCTCCCTTAGTGCCCAAAGTTGTTTGTTTATTCATTTGTTTATTGGGAT
Source organism: Microcaecilia unicolor (assembly GCF_901765095.1). Taxonomy (NCBI): domain Eukaryota; kingdom Metazoa; phylum Chordata; class Amphibia; order Gymnophiona; family Siphonopidae; genus Microcaecilia; species Microcaecilia unicolor. The sequence continues at coordinate 481,135,507 of NC_044032.1, read as the reverse complement.
TTATTAACCACCTTTATGAACAGATTCACCCAGTGCAGTTATGTGAACTGTTATAGAGTACGGGCGTATGCATATGCAAATTAACATCATAATTGGCTCTTAATTGGACCTAACAGCCAGCTATTGACTATAATTGGAGTTAACTGGTGCTAATTGGCAGAGGTAGCCCAAGATAGTCTGCTGCCATGGCTTCTCCACCACTGTCCCCCGACTCTTCCCTCCCCAACCCCCTTCCCTGAAATTACCTTTTCTATTCTTTTCTTGTTTTTCAAAAGAAGGCTCCAGCAGCAGCTCCCATAGGCTGCCCTGCCGTCGGTCTGGCTCCTTTTCTCTACTGTGGGTGGCCCACCTCTTTGACATAATTTCCTGTTTCCTCGGAGGCGGGCACCTGCAGTAGAGAGAAGGGACTGTGACCGGCGGCAGGGTAGTCTATGGGTGTCACTGCTGCTGCCTTCTTTTGAAAAAAAAAGAAAAGAAAAAGGTAGTTTCAGAGAAGGGAGTTGGGAAGGGAAGGGTGGGGCTGATGCCACCTCACAAGAGTGCCGTCTGAGGCCCCCAACTCAGGTGGCCTAATGGTAGGGCTGCCACTATTAATTGGCACCAATTTGCAGTTTTTGCCCTTAGTTGCTATTCTATAACCTAGGCACATAAATTCAAGGGCACACATCTTCAAAGGGGGTGATGTGGGAGGGGTATGCCCAGAACATGTGCATGCAGGTTATAGAATACCTGCATTTATGCACCCATATTTACAGCAGCCGTTGAGCTGGCATTAGTGGGGATGCCTAAATGAGCACACATATTTTCAGTTATAGGATAGCTACTTAGTGTGCACTTTCCTGATGCCCAAATGTAGGAGCCCTATACAGAATCTAGCAACACTGAATATCCTATATAATAATTCTCACCTCCAACAGGATGTGCCTGGGACCGTGCCTGCCGGAAGTGGTCTGCTAGGCAGGCACGCACTGACCTCAGTGACATCAGTGACAGACAATTTGGCAAAGCAAAACAATCTGAGTGCTGGCCATTAGGACACAGGGTTGATAGGAGAGTTTTAAAAGACTGAAGGAACCTAAAGTGTTAAATGGGGGGAGGGGGGGAGTTCTGAACAACTGAAAGACATGAACATTTGGGAAAGGAAAACAATCTGAATGCTGGCCATTAGGACACAGGGTAGATAGGAGAGTTTTAAAAGACTGAAGGAAACGAAAGTGTTAAACTGGAGAAGGCGGGGGGAGGGGGGGGCGGTTGTGAATGACTGAAAGACATGCAAATTTGGAACAGGAAAACAATCTGAATGCTGGCCATTAGGACACAGGGTACATAGGACGGATTGTAAGCTCTTTGAGCAGGCACTGTCTTTCTTCTATGTTTGTGCAGCGCTGCATATGCCTTGTAGCGCTATAGAAATGCTAAATAGTAGTAGTAGTAGTAGTTTTAAAAGACTGAAGGAACCAAAAGTGTTCAGGGGGGGGGGGCAAGTTCTGAATGAATGAAAGAAATGAAAATTTACGAGAGGAACACAATCTGAATGCTGGGGATTTGTACACAGGGTAGATAGGACACTTTTTTAAAAAAATGAAGGACGTGAAAGTATTACATCTTGGGGGAGGGGTGAGGAGGAAAGTGGTGGGGTATCCGGATACTGGGCGTTAGGGCCACGGGGGTACATAGACTTTTGAAAGCCTTAAGGAACCCAAAGTGTGGGAAGGAGGAGGAAAAGGAGGGAGGGAACGGGGTGAGGGGCATTAGGAACAGGGGAGGGGGCCCTGTCACACACTCTCATTCTCACAAACACACTGTCACACAGACAGTCTCACTCTGTCACACACCCGCACATTCACTCTGGCTCTCTCTCTCAAACATACGCACTCCCAGGAAAACCTTGCTAGCGCCCGTTTCATTCGTTCCAGAAACGGGCCTTTTTTACTAGTATGTAATAATTTAAATGCCAGCTCTGGCATTTAAATTGTTACAGTTGCCATGGGCACTGAAAATTTGTCCTTACTTTCTTCTACAAGACAATGCTTGTGCACAGGCTTTGATGGTGTTTAGTATTTAAGATGGGTTAAAATAACTATGACTTTGGAATGTGATTGTGAGAATCAACCCAGTGGTTAAGATTTGGCATGACGTGAGCATGTAGATTTGTTGACATATTTACAAGGTGACCTGCTGTCTATAATCCTTCATAGTCCATTATTGGAGCTCTCATGACCAGGGGATATTAATAGTCACGTTATATAACATGACAGCACATGAGTGTTGGAAACCAAACATAAAGATGCCAAAAGTCTGTCCTGAAAACACACTTTGTTGATAGCTACAATACAATAAAATTATGAACAGAACCGTCAGGATAGCTTATACTACTTTAGCCACTCATTACGGGGGTTGTTATTAAGATACACTTAATGGGTATTAATTGTCAAAATTGGTTGTTATTTTACCGTAATGCATGTCAGTTTCAGTTACTGTGGGATGTATAATAATGATGCAAACACCTAATTAATATGCAAATATAATAATGCGGCTTGCACTGAACACTGCAAGCTGCATTATTCCTGAAAAAATAATGCCAAGTCAAAATTTAATATGTAGCCCTATGTTCCTAGACATCATCAAACTCCTTATATGGTGTTTGGCCCTGCCCAGTGCATCCCACAAAGGGGGATCCGTGCAGCTCAGTTGCATGCGATCCCCTTTGTGCATTACTGGCTGTTAGCAATTCACTAAATTGTAATGAGGCAGCCATACTTTAGGGCCTCAGTCTATTTTAGGTATTTGCATAAAGTGGTCTAAATTGCATGAACCAAGTTGGGACAGATCTTAGGGAGCCATGAGGGGCATAATCGAATGGGGCCAGCCATCTCTAAAGCCGGCCCCGGAAAGTGGCATACCTGACCGTATTATCGAAACAAGATGGCCGGCCATCTTTCGTTTTGATAATACGGTCGGGGCCGGCCAAATCTCAACATTTGGGCCGGTGTTAGAGATCGCTGCCATTGGTTTCCCGCCGATAATGGAAACCAATGGCGGCCATCTCAAACCCAGCCAAATCCAAGCCATTTGGTCGTGGGAGGAGCCAGCATTTATAGTGCACTGGTCCCCCTCATATGCCAGGACACCAAGCGGGCACCCTAGGGGGCACTGCAGTGGACTTTACAAATTGATCCCAGGTGCATAGCTCCCTTACCTTGGGTACTGAGCCCCCCAAAACCCACTACCCACAACTGTACACCACTACTATAGCCCTTAAAGGGTAAAGGGGGGCACCTACATGTGGGTACAGTGGGTTTGTGGTGGGTTTTAGAGGGCTCACATTTATCACCACAAGTGTAACAGGTAGGTGGGTATGGGCCTGGGTCCACCTGCCTGAAGTGCACTGCACCCACTAAAAACTGCTCCAGGGACCTGCATTCTGCTGTCATGGAGCTGGGTATGACATTTGAGGCTGGCATAGAGGCTGGCAAAAAATGTTTAAAAAAAAAATTTGGGGTGGGAGTAAGGGGAGGTCATCCCGTATTCTCTCCGGTGGTCATCTGGTCAGTTGGGGCTCTTTTTTGAGACTTGGTCCCAAAAATAATTGGACCAAGTGAAGCCGGCCAAGTGCTCGTCAGCCTTGGCCTTCTTTTTTCCATTATCGGTCGAAGCCGGCCATCTCATAACCACGCCCCCGTCCCACCTTCCGTACCCTGCCGAAATGCCCCCTTCAACTTTGGCCGGCCCTGCGATGGAATGCAGTTGAAGCCGGCCAAAATCGGCTCTCGATTATACCGATTTGGCCGGGTTCAGGAGATGGCCGGCCATCTCCCGATTTGTGTCAGAATATGGCCGGCCTTCTCCTTCGAAAATAAGCAGGCGTAACTCCAAAATATTTAGTTGCTGTATCTGCCCAAGTTAACAGAAATGCACCCCGCCAATCAGTGTGCACCTTCACCTGCAATGGCAACACTTCTGATTTATGTAAGTTCAACTTAAAGCCCGAGTAATGATGAAACTCATCTATTACACTGAGAAGGCAAGGCAGCGAATGTTGTGGTTGAGATAAGTCACAGAATCCAACGTGTTTAACCAATTTACAAACAGCTTCAAATCACATTTTGATCCAGTCTATAAAATAAGAATGTCATCCAGAAATCTTTTCTATAAAAGAATATATTGAAAATAGGGATATTGATACACATTAGGTGTTTCAAATTTTGCCACATAACAGGGTAGCTACTGATGGGTCGGTGCCTATTTCTGCTGGGTTTCTTTTCTTTTTCCCCTGAAAATGGTGTATGCTGGGGGCAGGACTACTGCCAGCGGTCGCATTGGGCCGGAAGTAGTCCCAGAAGAGCGAGCATTGGGCTTACCACCACTCTGTAAAAGGACCCCTTAGTTTTTATAATATCTTTCAATTCAACCACAGGATCTACCTCCATATCATATACCCCCTATGAGTTAGTTTGATGCCTGGCTTCTTTTTCATAAGTTTGCCTACCTTGTAGCACTGTGGCTCTTCCTTTATCAGTTCTCATAATGATCAATTGATTGAAATGTTGTAACTCATTCAACGCTATAGTTTGTTCCCATGTCAGATTATTGCTCCCAGAGGATACCATTTTGATATCGGTTTCACTACTGAAATATCTGGACCAGTTGGCTTATCCAAAAAATAAATTTTTAATTGAAGCTTTCTGAGAAATTTGTAAAATGCTATCTTCAATTGAAATAGGTTGTAAGAAGTTGTTGGTACATATTCCAGTCCAAGGTTCAAAACCTGTTCTTGACCAACACTCAAACACACATCTGAAATATTGAATATTGCCGTCTCAGATTCATTCTTGTTTTTGTTCTGAGTTCAGTTGAAGATTTGTCTTGAGACTACCGAGTTCCCTTTATACGACCTCTCACTGGTTGTTTTTGATTTACTCTGGATCCTTCCCCTGCTGTATCTTCTTGATGTGAATCACTTGTTTCATCACTACCCTCATCCAAATTCCCCCAATGAGCCTTCAAATGCTAATTTTTTCTTCTTCTAATTGGAAAATTCCTGATCTGTAGATCACCATGAATACACTTGGTCCATTTGAAAATCACGTTCATCTTGTTTAAATTTGTTTATTTTAACCTGTCTCAGAGGATCTCAGAACTTATTAATCAGTCTATTTAATGCTTTTATAAAACAAGCACAAAATAGACATGTTTTCTCAATTTTTCCTAAGTACTGTATAAAATTGCCCTAACAATGATTTATCTAAAACTCATCTAGAACAGCTTGCTTTTTGCAAGGGTTTTTGTGTGTGTGTGTGTGTGTGTGTGTAACATGCAGTATTGAAAACCCTTTTAATTGATAAAATTGCAATTTAACTGCAGAAATTGGAAATTTCTTCTTTGCCTATCTTGTCTGCAGGTACAACTATATGTGTTCCTTAATAACATGTATACCATTAGCCATGGAAGGAGGAGGGATTCCTGAGGGCTTGGAATGGGTGGATAAAGTCATAATGGGAATAATTCTATAAGGAGTCATGGTAGATACAGGCAGCAAGTATATATGTAAATGCCAATATTCTAGTCATTTATGCATGTATATGAAACCATATGTGCAAAAGTAACAATCCAGCTATATGCTATTCTGTAAGTATACACCAATCTTTGATGGCACATACTTTGCAGGTGGACATTCAAATGTACAGAGTCTGATCGGAGCACAGGTGGCGTACACACTTACACAGGGGAATTCTATAAATGGTGCTAAAAATTCTGCATGCAAATTTGGGCCCACACCCAATTTGTGTGCGCAATTTGAGTAACGAGCCTATTAGCACCAATAATTGGGCACCATCAATTATTGGCTTTAACTGGAAACAATTTGGATTTACCCATGTATCTTGCTAAGTGCTATTCTATAAAGATGTACTTGAAAATGCATGGAAGGTCCATGGATGGCTCAGGAGTATTCACGTAAGATGCGTGCACTATATTAGAATTTAGGAGATTGTTATGCCAGGGTTCAATTGCTGTCAATCCGTGCACCTAAAAGTTGGACGCAAGTCCTGGCACTACATGCTATTCTATAAACGGTGCCCAACTTGGAGCACCATTTATAGAATAGCATTGAATTTAGTCCTTTATTATTGAATATGTATCTTCCCAATTTAAGTGCAAGTATTTACACCAACTCTATGGTTGGTATAAGTGCTATACTTAAAAACATATACCTGGTATACACTAATGTTTTATAGAACCGCCTATACATGGGTACTTTTCCTTTATACAAAATCACATGCGATATCTCACTATATAAATTACCATCAGGAAAAGCAGGGCTAATCTGTTTGGGTAATTTTCGTTTGGCAATAATGGAATCCAAACTACGTTCATGGCTTGGCTTCATTGTGGCTGCAGAGCCTACAGGTTAAAATACCCAAGGGTTTGCAGGACTGCAGCCAGACTGATCATAGCTGCCTCAGTATATTTTGCATGTACTGCATATTGTGGACATATTCATTGCATTGAGAAGAGCTATTGCACTTATGTCACTTGCAACAAAATCCAATTAGATCATTTTCATTTTCTATGGTTCAGATGCTTCAAAGTGAGACACTTTGTAATAGAAATTCATGAGCTGATTAAATTTAATGGATTGGATGCCAGGAAAATTAACAATAATTAGCTTATAATTCAGTATAAATGAACCTATTATCATGTCATTTTTAAATAGGTAAATTCAGTTACCCTATCCAAGGCAGTTTTATTCACACAGACCTTCTCATTTTTGTCTGTGTACTAACTTGGCAGTGAAAAACAAGCAGATGCTATTTTAAGTCTCTGGTTTGCATGTTAGCTTTTTTTATTATTATTTATTGGGATTTATTAACATATTCACCCAAAAATAAGAGGACATTTTATTAAATTTGAAATTTCATTTCATATATTTTCCATGATGATAGAGCAATACTATGAAAAAGACAACACTGAACTACAGAGTACAGTGTCTGTAAAGACTTATGTTGGTTCCATATTCTCATAACCTGCCAAGGATTCAATTTTCTCCAGAATCTAAATGGCCACTAGAACTTCTCTGCATATGAATTCTCAAATGTTTTTAGGAAATCTGTGATTAATAACCCACAGATCCGGTATCCTTCAAGAGCTGTCTGCAACAAAATATATCAATGATTCTGGAACTCGAACTTTTATGACCCAAAATATGGCTGAACAACAGTATTGCATATTGCTAACCTGGAGACATAATCCCTGTTTTCATTCTGGCTCTACAGGGTAGTGAGAGTTGAATGAAGATAGACCTCTCCCTCAATCAGCTGTTTCCTAATATCATATCTCCTCCTCTGGTTCCTCTCTCCAAAGATTGTTTTCCTTGATTGGAGACACAGCCATAGAGATGCCAAGGGTGGCCCATTTAAAGAGTGAGATTTACCACCACAATGAGTGAGATTGAAAGCTAGTGAGTGAGTTTTTCTAGCAGTGCATCCAGGGTATAAAATTTGGAAAGATATGTATGTTGCTTTGCTTTCTAAATGGCAGTAGTTCTCAAACTTTATGTCAGGACACACCTGACAGAGAACGCTCACATATGTGACACACTGCATAGATGATCCTCATGGACCTTTGGGTGAATCTGTTCATAAAGACAGTTAATAAATCCCAAAAAATAAATAACTTTGGGCACTAAGGGGGAATTCAGTAAATGGCGCCCAAAGTTAGACACCAAGAAGACTGCCCTTTGTAGAATGCAAACTTTGGATGTGAGCACTTATGCCTGCTGAAACCTGGTGTAAATGCTGGCACACAACTAATGGCAATTGGGTGTGTAAATGACACCATTCTATAACATTGCACCTAAATTCCAGGAATGCCCCTGACCTGCTCATTCCCCTTCCATAGCCACATCCCCTTTGAATTGCATTCAATAAAATTTAGGCGCGCATGCTATAGAATAGGGCACAGAGCAGATCTGCACAGTTCTTATGATCCAAATAACAAGAACCTTACCTATGAATAAGCAGCTCTACAAATATTACACTGGGTCCTGAAACACAAATACACATATTAAAGGTAAAACAGAACAAGTCAGACTGCTACAGATCTCTATACAGAAATGGCATGCAAACAGAATACCACACCTCAGTCACATGCAAAATACAGCCACACCTTCACCAAATTCTGAACAAGGGATCGCAAATTAGAAATAGAAATATGAAGACAAAAATTGAACCGGAAACCCTAAGACGTTAAACTTGGCATATGCTGCAACACTGGAGAAATAAAAACAGAAATCCATTTCCTTTTCTACTGAACATAATATAAATGCACATTTCCTAAAGCTAACATATTCCAGTTAATAAATTCAAAACAAACACTTATTTCTACCTTTATTGTCCCAATATATTTTGGCACTCATGTATGTCTCAGAGGCTTGTAAGACCAATTGCCAACTATCTGGATGCACTAATTTGGCAAAGATCTAAAACCAAATGAAATGAATCCTTGGCACAAATCACCGACCGGACTGTCAAAACAAGTGTCATGAGATACTACACATATTCATATAGTGGACCTTTTCAGTATACTGGTCACAGAAGAGAGGAAGTGGCAGCAGGACTGGAGTACAAGCAAAGGGCTTAGCGGCAGCAGGCTGAGACTGGAATGGCAAGTCTTTAAGGGGAAGCACTTGCCATCCCATAATGATGCTGATACTTTCACTCAGGAACAATATCTCCAAATGGGTTAGTTTTGCACATATCCTGAGAGTAATGAAACTCACTTCTAAGCCAGAGGAGTATAATCTCAGTCTTTCAAATTTATTGCTAATGTTTGCCAAAGTATTTGCATTATACCAAAGCAAGCTTCTTTCTGGAATTCATAAAATGTAATATGTATAGGCACCATATCCAAGTGTGCTTGTTGTAAATTCTTTTTAATCAAGTCAGTGACACCCAAAACAATGGGAAATGTTTCTGTATCTTCCTGCACATTTTCTTGGACTCAAATTGCATTTCTTGGTACTTCAAAATCTTTTCTCATATATATATGATTCACAGAGTAATGGCTTGGGACTGGCACCTCTCTGATCAATGCTATTCTAATGTTTTTTCCTTTAACCACTTTCAATCAGATGGGGATGTCCTATATAATCATTGAGATCATGATCCTAAGAGAATTACGGAGGATGAAGAAGTTATGATTTTCTAGTAGAGTGGTGTAATGTTCACAAGGTTTCCAGTGGATGAGACGTGGCACCTCGCTGTGCCTTTCTGTTTAGACATTTTCTGTCATAACTTCGCAGCCAGATATCTATTTATTTATTTCTTAGGATTTATTTACTGCCTTTTTGAAGGAATTCATTCAAGGCTGTGTACATACGAATAGATCAAACATGATCAACAGGCAATTACATCAGTAAAAATATTCAAATAACAATACAAAGTATGGCATAGTATATTACTTACAATGTCAACACAATACATAATAGAACATTTTAATTGATAGTGAAGGGTAAAGCAAAGATGCATATAGATAGGTAAGAGAGTAAGAAGATTTGGAAAGTAAGGTGACTGATTTAAAGAAAGTTGTACATGATGAGGTCAGAGAGATGGTTAAATATTATCTCAGCTGGGGTAGGAGTGGATAAACATGTCCTGCTGCAGTACGTGCAGCCCGATTCATTCCTTGTGTGTGTGAGTGAGACTAACACATTAGTTACTTCTTCCATTAAAGGCCTAGTTGAAGAGCCAAGCTTTCACTTGCTTCCTGAAGTAGAGATAGTCTTGTGTTAAGCGGAGCATTTCAGGCAATGTGCATTCCAGACTGTGGGGACTGCTCCGGAGAAGGCTGGCTTGTGGGTATCACATTGTGTAATGTCTTTTGGAGAGGGTGTGGTTAGTGATAGTCCTTGAGAGGACATTAGTGTCCTTGGCGGAGTATAGAGAATCATCCTATTCTTCAGGTACTCAGAGCCATTCCCTGTGAGGGCCTTGAAGATCAGACATAGAGTTTTAAATTTAGCCCTGTACTATACTGGTAGCCAATGAAGTTTTTGCAAAAATGGTGTGATGTGGTCACATTGCTTGCAACCTTCTATGAGTCTTGCTGCTGCATTCTGAATCAATTGGAGCTGGTGCAGGCCCTTTGTAGTCAGACCATTGTATAGTGCACTGCAGTAATCCGGTCTTGATGTTATCATGGCATGCACAACTGGGATAAGATTTCCCTTCTCGATGTAAGGAGAGAGGCAGCGTAGCTGTCGCAAATAGTAGAAGCAGCTCTTGAAGGTTGCTTGGATTTGGGGAGTCAGAGTAAGTGTTGAATCTAACTGTATTCCAAAGTTCCTGACTTGTGATTTGAGGGGGAGTTCGTACTTCCCAAAAGGGATTTTGATATCAGGTATGCATCCACTTGTGTTAGGGACCCAGAGAAGCTTGGTTTTACTTGGGCTCAGGCAAAGTTTGTTGTGTTTATCCCAGTGGTGTAGCTAGGCGGAGCCATTGGGGGCCTGGCCCCCCCCCCAAATTTCATCTGGGTCCCTGGTTTTGCTGGTGGGGCTCCCCAACCCGCACCAGTTGAAGCCTTGTCCAGCGCCGATCCCTGGCGCCGCCGTGTTCCCTGCCCTGCTCTCTCTTCCTCCTCATGTCCTGCATGCTCCTTTCTGTGAAATTGAGCATGCTTGGTTGGAGATCCCCACCAGCCAAGTTATTTGCTGCTGTAGGGTGTGGTAGGACAGTGGGGGGAGCAGCGAGGCGGTGAGGGTGAGGGGGGGCAGCGGCGGCAGGGTGGCAGACTAAAATGTGCCCCCAACCTTGGATTCTGGCCCCTTCCCACCGTGAGGTCTGGCTACTCCCCTAGTTTATCCCATTCTTGAATTGATGTTAGACAAATAATAAGTTTATTCAAGGCTGTAGGTAAGTCAGGTTCAATGGGTATAAGTAGCTGCACATCATCCTGCATAGATGTAGAACTGAGTGTCCATTGACCGAATTATCTCAGCTAGTGGCTTGAGGTAGATATTGAACATAATGGGTGACAGTATCGATCCTTGTGGTACCCCACAGGTCAGTGTCCATGGTGCTGGTGAGTTGCTGCTAAACATTATGGATTGTTGTCTGTCTGATAGGATCTGAACCAGGCAAGTACTGTTCCACTGATATCTGTTTCTGTCAGTCGGCTGCTGACAAATCTAGCAGTTCTAATTTCAAGGTGAATCCCTTGTCTCGGTTTCTGTGAAGATCATCTAGTAGGGATATGAGGGCCGTTTCTGTTCCATAACCGGATCTGAATCCAGATTGACATGGATCTAGCCAGTTTCTCTCTTCTAGCCAATCAATAAGTTGAACACAGACTGTTTGTTTTATGAGTTTCCCTAGAAACGGGATAGTGGATACTGGTCTGTAACTTTCATCATGGTCAAGGTTGTTTTTCTTTAGCAAACGGCGAACCACTGCCCTTTTTAATGCTGCTGGTAGTTGCCCATTAGAAAGAGAGGTGTTCACAATTTTTGTGGTGCCTTCTATAAGGCCCATACTTGCCTGCTGCACTATCTTTGATGGGCAGGGGTCGAGGGAGCAGGTAGTTGGTTGAAGGTCTCCTTGGATTTTGTCAAGGCTCTCTGCTGTCATTGGGTTAAAAGTGTCCCATCTGTCTCTGTGAGGAGGGGGTGAACATGAGCACCCTTGGTTAACTGGTTGGGGACGGTGTTTTTAGTGTGCGCTAACCATGTAGATGTTCATAATATTCCAATGGGCATTGACACGGGGAGAAGCAGGGAGAGGGGAAAGTTATCTCTAGAAGGAAAATGAGGAACTGGCCCAGCTGTAAGCCACCCCCACCTACAAGGGCAGCATAACCAGCCATTTCCCAGAGGCACAGACTAAGGTAGGGCAGAATGAGATCAATGAGGAAGCAGGATAAAGAGCGCTCCCAGACTTGGATCCAGAAGCTACTAGGAGGCTTTGAAGCATGGCTTATAAAATCATTCTGAGTTGAGGTTGGTTCTCCCTCTAAAATGTGTTTTGAAAGACAATGGAAGCTAATTAGAAGTCTTTGGGGCTCATTTTCAAAGCACTTAGACTTACAAAGTTACGTGGAGGGGAATTTTCGATATGTCTAAGTCCAACTTTGGATGTTTTGAACAAAATGTCCAAAATCCAAACAGAAAATAAGGTAATTTTCGAAAAAGAAAAATGTGTCTTTTTTTTTTTTTTTTTTTTAAATACCATTTTGAACTAGGTTTTCTGTTTTGGGCATTTTGTTTTTTGGTCCACTTGCAAAAGAAAAACAAATTAAGTATAAAACGTAGAAAATCAAGCCATTGGGATGTAGTAGGAGCCAGCATTTTTAGCAGACTGCCCCCCCCCCCCCAGCCATCCCAGGAGAGCAATGGAGCACCCTAGGAGGCACATCTGAGCACTTCATAAAAATGCTCCCAGGTATACATTTCACCTTTGCTCCCTTATCTTGTTCCTTGAGCCCTCCAAAACCCAACCAAAACCTACTGCCCCCACTATACATCACTACAATAGCCGTTATGGGTGAAGAGGGCACCTATATGTGGGTACAGTAGGGTTTTGATGACCTTGGAAGGAGTCACAGTTTCCACCACAAGTGTGACAGGTAGAGAGAGATACGGACCCGAGTCCCCCCACTCCCTGGTGCACTGCACCGACCACTACACTACTCCAGGGACCTGCATGCTGCTCTAATAGATCTGTCTATAACATCTGAGGCTGTCATAGAAGCTGGTAAGTCATATTTTTGTCACACTTTTGGGGAGTGGGAGGGGTCAGTGACCACTGGGGGGTATTGAGGGGTCATCTCTGATTCCCTCCAGTGGCCATCTGCTCATTTAGGGCACCTTTTGTGCCTTATACATTATAAAAACAGGTGTAACTCAAAACATTTTAGTTTTGTTCCATTATGGCTAAAAAAACATCTAAGTCTTATGAATGCCCAAATCCCGCCCTCATGCCCCCGACATGCCCTCTTCAGATTTGGATGTACCACAGACTAACAGTATAGAAAAACATCTGAAAAAAAGGTTTAAAAAGTAATGATTTGGACGTTTCTGTGAGAAAAACATCCAAATGGTACTTTATGCCACTTTTTAGATGTTTTTCTCTTTTGAAAATGAGCCCCTTAGTAACCTATGGAACTTTGTAAGTCTAAGTGCTTTGAAAAAATGCCTCCAAGTAACTTTGTAAGCTTAAGTGCCTTGAAAATACACCTCCATGTATGTAAAGTCCTTCCATGTGTTTTTCCTTTTTGGCCCGAAAGCTGTGGCAAAGGGGAAGGGTAATATTTTTACAGAGAGATTAGAAAGTTGAGGGAGACAAAGAAGAGCACAGTGATAAACTGTGGAACACATTTACAAATTTGTACTGCCCCTTGTAAAGCAGTAGTGCTGGCACTATTACTCTGACTGGATTAAAAAAGCATCAATGGGTCAATCTCCACTTCAAATAAGAGTTCATTTGCATAGGGTAGTGATTCCCAGTCTGGTCCTGGGGGAACCCAAGCCAGTTATGTTTTCAGGATATCCACAATGAATATGCACGAGATTGATTTGCATATGAAGGAGACAGTGTATGCAAATCAATCTCATGCATATTTACTGTGAATATCCTGAAAACATGACTGGTTGGGGATCCCACAGGACAGGTTTTACAGTCACTGGCATAGAGTCACTACTAGTGATCTTGGAGTGCTCCTGGATGCTGAACCTGAATTACCATATGAAAAGGGTCCAAAAAGGGGCAAAAAACATAAACTGTGATGACACAGTCTGGAGAAACTGGGGGAAAGGTAAAAGAGGTGTCAAACACAAGAAAATATCAGCATAGCAACAGAACCTGATGTGACCATGTTTTGGCAGATGCCTGCGTCAAGTGTTAAATATCCAATAGTGATGAGAAGACTATGTACCAGACAGTGATTAATCACTGAATTTCCTGCTACAAATCCAGATGTGCAAAGTTCAAGCAACACACTCTTCAAGTGCAGATTTCTAGACTGAAATTTAATGATTAATTGCTGTCTGGTTCATAGACTTCTATGAAGAGTGGAATACCATATTTACTGCTCTGGTTCTGCCCTGATGAAGCTTTGGCAAAACAGGGGCCCATGCTGGGAGTACTAAAGTTTGAACAATTTCCTTGGATGATTTTAGGAATGATTTCCTTTGCTGCTCTGGTGAATCCACACCGGAACAGCACCCTTCACCTGGAAAGTTAAGCTATTTTTCTCATGCTTGTTTGGAACTTTGAAGCATATATAAAATTATTTGAGATGGTCTTTGCACATTATTAGAAGAGTGGAGTTTTTCTCACTAATGATGGTGATTTTTTACTGATGTTTTTAATTACATCAGGCAATTTGAGTGTTTCATTAAGGTCTTTACTTAAGTAAGTTATCTTCCTCTGACAGTGAAAAATTGTTTGTTTAATAAGGTTCTATTGCACATAGAGTGAATCTTTTTTTGGAGCTACATTTTCTCTTCTATTTTTTGTTTTATAACTTTCAAATCTGGAAAAGCTCATAAACCATTATTAACCAGGTAGACTTGGGAAAAATCCACTGCTTATCCCTGAGGGTAAGCAACATGGAATCTCTCTACTTTTTGGGATCCTTCCAGTTACTTATTACCTGGATTGGCCACTGTTGGGAACAGCATATTTGGGAACTCTCAGAAACTACTCACAAGTGTATTAAGTTAGCCCAAGAAAATGTATTCATATGTATTAACATCTAGTGAAATGGCTACAATAGCAAAACATGTGTGTTTCACATCTGCAAAGAGAAAGAAAATGAGACTTGATTGAAACATAATGGCTTTTGTCATTCTTATATAAAATATGGTATAGATCTCAAGGTATTTTATCCAGAACACTTTGAATATGCATCAGGTAAATTGAAAATTACAGGTATGCCACAGATATTATGTGGCAATCCATCACTTTTGTGCTGGACTGCAACAACAAAGATTACAGTGTGCTGCAGTTCTTCACAGGTTGCTGCAGATTATGGAAGGTTCAAAGGGCTTTGAATCATTGTTTAAATGACTTACCCTGCTGTACATTTCAGAAACACCACTGGATTGTGAAGTTTCCCTGTGGTCTTCGTGGGGCCTGTGTAAAGGTAGTTGTGGAAGTTTGGGAAGTAAGAGCAGAACACGTTATATCCGTCTTAAACCATCTAACAGTGGAGCTCCTTGTCCAAGTCTTGAAGAAGAAGCAGAATGTGAACCAGACAACTGCGTGTAAATCTGCAATAAACTGTAGATGATAATGCAAATAACTAAATGCAGTGTATGTTTACTAAACCCACACTATGTGGTGGACAAGATTCATTGTATGGCTGGTAGGTTGCAACTATGTAATCCCTCTTCTCATACTGGATGGAGCTTTACTGCTTCTACATACATTTCAGACTTCTTGTCCTCACTAAGTGCATTCACTCTGCTAATCCCCATTCATGCTGCTCTTATCTCCCCATTATGCTTCATTCATCAGGTAAAATAGTTTAGGGGTAAAATGATCAAGCTACATTAGGACAAGAACCTGTGTTATTTGACCTTTAATGTGACTTAAATGGCATTAATGCAGTTTGTCCTGCCCTAACACTGTGATAGTTAAGTTACCAAAGGTTACATAGTAATGAGATGCAAAACATGCAAATGTATGAAAAAGTACCTCATTACTATGGAACTGCTATAACATCACTTTCAGTGCACACTGGGTGCTCATCACAAGTAGCATTATAGCCCTAAAATGATGGTAATCCCACCCAAAAGCTGGGGTTATTTTACTGGCCCAAATCATTGGGTTGCTAACCACAGCCCAGCACTCCCAGACATGGCCTCCTGTGTCCCCCTCCACAAAAGTCCTTGCCTGAACAAGTCCCCTCCAATCCAGTCTCCCTATTCCAGGCCCGTGCCCCTGAAGAGGAGCCTGTCCCCTAAACAAGACCCTCCATCCAGCCCTCCCCCAAATAAGACCTCCTCCACCCTGTGACTGTTGTGTTAATCTCCTGGTGGGCTAAAGGGTCCCCGGGCAGAGCAAACCCTAGTTGCTCCTGCCCTTCTGGTTCCATCTCTCAAAATGGCACTCATTATGGTAGTCTCACACAATTACCACTAGGGGTCATGCTTTTGTATAAGGAAACATGAACCCTACTCATAGTTGTGTGAGACTACCACTAGAGGTGCCATTTTTAGGGACAGGCTCGAAGGGCAGGAGTGACTGAAGATCGTTTCTGCCTGTAGTCCTAACCCACCAAGGGTTTACGGTATGATCATGAGGGTGGGGGGAGGATCCTTTGGGGTGGGAGACTTGTGCAGAGAGGGATCTTATTCAGGGGGCTGTACTTCTGGTCAGCCAGATTGGGGGGGGAGCTGAACAGAGGGGGTCTTGTTTGAAGGGAGACTCTTCTTCAGGCAGAGTCTGAATCAGGAGAGCATGGAAGTCATGGCTGGCAGTCCAATGATCTGGGCCACTAGAATAACGCTACTTGAGGGGTGGCTCACAAGCAGTGTTATTTATTGACCATGGTAGTCAGCAACCTGTGGGACTGTTATACTGCAGGTTAGGAACTCCTATAGTAAACCAAGGTGCAGTAAAAGCTCACCTTTTACCGCACCTTGATAATTCTTGCCCCGCCCCCCCCCCCCCCCCCCCATTCTGTAATCATTGTCACCATCAAATCTTGTCCTAGTGTTTTTCCATCTCACTGCACTAAATCCATGGAATAGCCTTCCAGAGTGTGTGTTTTATGCTCTCTTGTACCATATTCAAATCCTACCTAAAATCCCAGGGTCACTCAAAGGATTTTTGCTTTTAACCTTGAGTTATCAGATCAGTCATTTTAAGATGCCAATTGCCACAGGTTTTGTATACACAGGTATTCATCATTAGACCTTATCTGGACTATAGTGCTCAATATCCAAGTATCTCCAGCCACAATTTATCCAGGTAACAGCCAATATTCAGCCTGGTACCTCGGTAAGTGCCTGCATAAAAGGGCAGCCTTTATGCTGGCTTTACTTCATCCACTCACCCAATTAGCAGACTGAATATTGCTACTAACCAGCTAAGTCCCTGTGCTGCCCTGACTTTGCTTTGGAATCACTCCGCCACTTACCAGATAACGCCGCAGTGGTCACAGCTAAGCGATTTGACTATCACTCCCCTGATAATTCAGGTTCAATGGCTTCCTGTGACATTTCGTATACAACTTAAAATTCTTACTATCACTCAGAAGAGACTACTATCCACACTATCTAGTGTCTTCAATCATTCCTTATACCCCTTCCCAGGGCTTTCCTCCTCTAGGCATGCCCACTATGAGTCAATTCGAGACTCTGCATTATTTTTCTTGGCCCCTTCCCTTTGGAATAGCTTACCTGCTGACTTGAGAGCTGAGCTTTCCTTACCCAAATTTAAGGCCCTTTTCTTTTCAACAGTGTTCGGACTGGGTTCCAGTTAGGTATCAGCCTACATGTTTGAGACAATTGCTGCCCTCTATGCTCCCTCCTTTTCTCTCTTGTCTTGGTTTATGTTATTTTAGAAAGCATAATTGATTCTTTTCCATTTTTAAAGGAGTTCTTTTCTTAAATTTGTGTTGAATTGTTTTTATTGTAAACCATTTTGACCTTTTTTTTTTTTTTTAGCTAAGGTGGTAGTATATCAAGCCTCCAAATAAACATAAACATATTCAGTGGCACTATCTGATAAGTGTTGCTGAATACAGGCATTGGGATCTTTCTACCCAGTTAAATCCGTTTTGAATATTGACCCCTCTGCTCCTAAATTGCCCTCTTTGAAAATTTACTAAGGCTGAGTTCCTAAATTTATACTCAAGATTCCCTCTCAAAATTTCACTAAACTCCTAAATTTAGGAGTAAAAAAAGTAACAATAGGGGTGGATTAAGAGCAGGAAAATAAGAGTGTAGCACTAATATTCAGCACTAGGCTCATAAATGTAGGCTCATAAAAGTCTGATAATTGTAGACATGTGAATGGCATAAGCATAACTTTAAAGCTCCTAAATTAAGAAGAATTTTCAGCTGAAAATTTAGGCTCCTAAATTTAGATGAAAATGGGTCTGAAATTTAGGAGCCTAAGGGCTCCTTTTACAAAGTGGCACTACTGATTAGTGTGCATTGAATGCAAAGAAGCCCATGGAAATTAATAAGTAACAATGCTTTTGTAAAGGAGCCCTAACTTTGGAACATAAATTTAGCTGCTCAGCCTTTTTTTTTCCCTATTGCCCTACCCCTTTTTTTTTTTAAATCCTGCTTTTAAAACTTATACCCTAGTTCTCACTAATCACGGTAAACTTGATGTAACTATTTCTATAGTAAATAGATTGTCTCTTATCTGCCTTGTTTATGTGTCTTGACTAGTCTGTAAGCTTCATGGAGCAGGACCTCTCTTACATTTGTCCCTACTGCACTGCATAGGCCTTGTAGTGCTATATAGTAGCCAAAGGATTAATATTTACTGGGGAGGAAACTGTTTCAGGAATGACTGATTGGTATCAAGACTACTTTTTCATCTGTTTCTGAATGTTTGTATACTTGATAACAGAAATTCAGTTGAAGGGGGCTCATTTAGGCACAATATCTGTTCATATAGCACCCTCTTGTGGCAGAAAATAAGACATGTTTGATAAGTCATCAAGCAGTCAGATCTATTTTTAGCAGAAGATCAAAATAAAACACAAATTTCTAAAATCTTTAATCTGCAGTGTCACTTGTTTATCTATGTTTGTGAGGATAAATCAAATGCTCTGAACGGTGTATAATTATAATTAATTTTTCTTTTACATCAAGGTTGCACAAGCATTTTTTTTTTGTTACATTTGTACCCCGCGCTTTCCCACTCATGGCAGGCTCAATGCGGCTTACATGGGGCAATGGAGGGTTAAGTGACTTGCCCAGAGTCACAAGGAGCTGCCTGTGCCTGAAGTGGGAATCGAACTCAGTTCCTCAGTTCCCCAGGACCAAAGTCCACCACCCTAATCTTGTTTTGAGTGTACATCACCTCTTTATGAAATGATTTATGGACTCTTACTAAACTGCACTAGCAGTTTCTGGTGCGGCAAATGAGAGGAAGCCCATTCAGTTCCTATGGGCTCTCTCTCATTTACAGTGCAGAAATTGCTAGCGTGGCTTAGTAAAAGAAGCCCTTAATGTGCAAATAAAAGCAATCAGGTACCCCAGAATATGTTGGACAGTTAATATTCAGCTCTTACACCACAATAATGCAGCAAACTGTTACATAACAGAGGGCAAATACATCAAATTTGGTTCAACTGGACAGATTTTCCTACAGTCACATACAACAAGGGACAGCCTTATTAAGAAAACATTTGAAAAGGATAGCTCCCCAGTCTTTGTCTATAGGAAGCAAATAAATCCCCAAGTGCTCCTTAATTGACAGAAAGGGAGTTAATAGAGTAGTTTTGTTTTCTAATACATTTGTATCTCCAGGAATATATTTACAGTAAAAGCTTCCAAAAGGCCAGTCTTGTGGCTTGACTGTAATACTATGAAGTGTGGCAAAGAGATTTGGATCTGAGTCTCCTGTCTCTGATGCTAGGACATCATAGCACTCATTTTTTTTAAGCAGATGGATGTCTCAAACTGGTCCTAAAATCTGCTAAAAATATCCAAATTGCAATGTTTGAAAGGCAGATTTTGGACGTTTTACACTGTAGTTCATCTAATAGCAAGGGGCATGGCTTGTTTTGGGCAGGACTAGGGACAGCCCAAAATTAGGACATCTTTCAGCGATAATGGAATGGGAGAAAATGTCCATGTCAAAGAAAGGAGGACTTTTTATCTAGACCTGTTTCAATCATGTCCAGAGTACAAAAAGCAGCCCTGATTGAGCAGCTGACCACTGGAGGTATGAAGACAGGACCCCTTCTTAATCTACCAGTGATTACTGACACCCTCCCACCCCCCAAGAAGTGAAAATGACAGAGCAGACCAAGATCTATAACAGCTTCGTATTATGGCTATTCCTAACAGAGTGGCAAGCAAGTGTAAGAAGTAGCCTAGTGGTTAGTGCAGTGGACTTTGAACAACAGTACCCAGGTGTAACTCCCACTTTAACTCTTATTTCTATACAAATATATGAACCCCCCTGGAACACAGAAATAGCAAAGATACTTACCTGTAGCAGGTATTCTTCGAGGACAGCAGGCTGATTGTTCTCACATGTAGGTCGACATCAGCAGCGGCCCAGGAATTGGCAAAAAATTTTGCAAATAAAATAAAATTAAAGTATTTCGAGAGAGTTCCGTCATGTAGGTAGCGTGAACCACGCATGCGCGAATAACTTCCCGCCCGCAATGCGAGCATGCCTCGTCAGTTTAATCAAAAAGCATATAAACAAGAAAACAACAATAACAACAACTCCAAAGGGGAGGTGAGCGGGTTTGTGAGAACAATCAACCTGCTGTCCTCGGAGAATACCTGCTACAGATAAGTATCTTCGCTTTCTCCGAGGACAAGCAGGCTGCTTGTTCTCACATGTGGAGTATCCCTAGCAACCAAGCTCACTCAAAACAATGAACATTGGTCAATTGGACATCGCAACGGTGAGGACATAACATAGATTGACCTGAAATCAAAATCAACTAACTGAGTGCAGCCTGAAACAGAATCAAAATGGGTCTAGAGGGGTGGAGTTGGATTCTAAACCCCGAACAGATTCTGCAGCACTGCCTACCCAAACCGACTATTGAGTCAGGTATCCTGCTGAAGGCAGTAGTGAGATATAAATGTGTGGACTGATGACCACGTTGTAGCGTTGCAAATCTCTTCAATGGAGGCCGACTTTAAGTGGGCCACTGACACAGCCATGGCTCTAACATTATGAGCCGTCACATGACCCTGTAGAGTCAGCCCAGTTTGGGCATAAGTGAAGGAAATGCAATCTGCTAGCCACTTGGAGATTGTGCGTCTTCCGATGGCGACTCCCCTCCTGTTGGGATCGAAAGACACAAACAACTGGGCAGACTGTCAGAAGGGCTGTGTCCGCTCCACGTAAAAGGCCAATGCTCTCTTGCACTCCAAGGTATGCAAACTGCTTTTGTCAGGGTGGGTATGAGGACAGGGAAAAAATGTTGGCAAGACAATTGACTGATTCAAATGGAACTCTGACACCACCATAGGCAGGAACTTAGGGTGCTTGCGGAGGACTACTCTATTATGATGAAACTTGATATAAGGTGCATGCACCACCAAGGCCTGAAGCTCACTGACCCTACGAGCTGAAGTAACAGCCACCAAGAAAACGACCTTCCAGGTCAAGTACTTTAGATGGCAGGAATTCAGTGGCTCAAAAGGAGCTTTCATCAGCTGGATGAGAACGACATTGAGATCCCATGACACTGGTGCAGGTTTGACCAGGGGCTTTGACAAAAGCAAACCTCTCATGAAGCGAACAACTAAAGGCTGTCCAGAGATAGGCTTACCTTCTACACGGCGATGATAAGCACTAATCGCACTAAAGTGAACTCTTACAGAGTTAGTCTTGAGACCAGACTCTGACAAGTGTAGAAGGTATTCAAGCAGGGTCTAGGGCCTTGCTGTCACACCAGACGGCAAACCTCCTCCATTTGAAAGAGTAACACTTCTTGGTGGAATCTTTTCTGGAAGCAAGCAAGACTTGAAAGAAACCCTCTGAAAGACCCAAGGGGGCGAATTCTAAGCTCTCAACATCCAGGCCATGAGAGCCAGGGACTGGAGGTTGGGATGTAGAAGTGATCTCTCGTTCTGGGTGATGAGGGTTGGAAAACATTCCAATTTCCACGGTTCCTCGGAGGACAACTCCAGAAGAAGAGGGAACCAAATCTGACGTGGCCAGAAGGGAGCTATCAGAATCATGGTTCCGCAGTCTTATTTGAGTTTCTGTGAAGTCATCCCTATTAGAGGTATGGGAGGATACGCATACAGAAGGCCTGTTCCCCAATGCAGGAGAAAGGCAACTGCCACTAGTCTGTCATGGGCCTGAAGCCTGGAACAGAACTGAGGGACCTTGTGATTGATCTGAGTGGCAAAAAGATCCACCGAGGGGGTGCCACATGCTCAGAAGATCTTGCGGACTACACCCATATTCAGCGACCACTCGTGAGGTTGCATTACCCTGCTCAGTCTGTTGACCAGACTGTTTACGTCTGCCAGATAAGTGGCTTGGAGAAACATGCTGAAACGGCTTACCCAAAGCCACATCTGGACGGCTTCCTGACACAGAGGGCGAGATCCAGTGCCCCCCTGCTTGTTGATGTAATACATGGCAACCTGATTGTCTGTCTGAATCAATATAACTTGGTTGGACAGTCAGTCTCTGAAAGCCTTTAGAGCGTTCCAGCTCACTCGCAATTCCAGGAGATTGATCTGAAGACCTTTTTCCCGAAAGGACCAGGCTCCTTGAGTGTGAAGCCCATCTACATGAGCTCTCCACCCCAGGAGGGATGCATCTGTCGTCAGCACTTTTTGTGGTTGAGGAATTTGGAATGGACGTCCCAAGATCAAATTGGATCGAATCGTCTACCACTGCAAGGAATTCCGAAAGCTGATGGACAGTTGAATCACATCCTCTAAACTCCCCGCAGCTTGATACCACTGGGAAGCTAGGGTCCATTGAGCTGATCTCATTTGTAGGCTTGCCATAGGAGTCACGTGAACTGTTGAGGCCATGTGCCCCAGAAGTCTCAACATCTGCCGAACCGTGATCCTTTGAGATGCTTGAACCTAGGACACTAGGGACAGGAGGTTGTCTGCCCTTGCCTCGGGGAGATAAGCTTGAGCTGTCTGAGTGCTCAACAGGGCTCCAATGAATTCTAATTTTTGGACTGGGGTGAGATGGGACTTGGGATAATTTATGACGAACCCCAGTAGCTCTAGCACCCGAATAGTCATTCGCATGGACTCCAGAGCACCCTCCTCCGAGGTGCTCTTCACCAGCCAATCGTCGAGATAAGGAAACATATGCACTCCCAGTCTGCGTAGCGACGCTGCGACTACAGCTAGGCATTTGGTAAACATTCTGAGCGCAGACGCCAGGCCAAAAGGCAGTGCACGGTACTGAAAGTGCTGTGTTCCTAGCCGAAATTGAAGATACCTCCTGTGAGCTGGAAGTATCGAGATGTGTGTGTAAGCATCCTTTAAGTCCAGAGAGCATAGCAAATCGTTCTCTTGAATCATGGGAAGAAGGGTGCCCAGGGAAACTATCCTGAACTTTTCTCGGACTAGAAATTTGTTCAGGGCCCTTAGGTCTAGGATGAGACGCATCTCCCCTGTTTTCTTTTGCACAAGGAAGTACCTGGAATTTTTCTTTTCTTACATTTGTACCTTCTTCCTCTGGTGGAACGGGTTTGACCGCTTGGGCCTGTAGAAGGGAGGAGAGTTCCTCTGCAAGTACCTTTTTGTGCTGGGAACTGTAAGAATGAGTTCCCGATGAACAATTTGGAGGTTTGGATTCCAGATTGAGGATGTATCCTGACCAGACTATTTAAAGAACCCACCAATCGGAGGTTATGAGAGGCCACCTTTGGTGAAAAAATATCAACCTCCCCCTGACCGGCAAGTCGTCCGGCACGGACACTTTTACTGAGGCTATGCTGAACTGGAGCCAGTCAAAAGCCTGTCCCTTGCTTTTGCTGAGGAGATGGAGAGGCCTTAGGTGCACGCTGTTGATGAGAATGAGCACGCTGGGACTGAGCCTGGACAGGCTGCTGAGAAGCAGGAGTGTACCTACGCCTAACATAGGAATAGGGAGAACTCCTCTTCCCTCCAAAAAACCTCCTAGATAAGGAGGTAGTAGCAGAAGATGCCCGGCAGGAGAGAGACTCCATAGCATCATTGTGCTTTTTGAGTTGATCATCCAGATCCTCTACTTTCTTACCAAATAGGTTATCCCCCCGGCAAGGAACATCTGCCATCCGCTGCTGGACCGAATGATCCAGGTCAGAGACACGCAGCCATGAGAGTCTGCGCATCACTATACTTTGGGCAGCGATTCTGGATGCTACATCAAAAGTGTCGAACGTACCCCTGGCCAGGAATTTTTGACACGCCTTCTACTGCCTGACCACCTGGCGAAAAGGCTCGGCCTGCTCCGGAGGGAGTGCATCAACCAAGCTAGACAGTTGCCTCACCGAGTTCCGCAAGTGGATGCTTGTAAAGATCTGGTATGTCTGTATTTTGGCAGCGAGCATAGCAGACTGATACGATGCCTTCCTCCCAAAAGAGTCCAAGGTTCTAGATTCTCTGCCTGGGGGAGCTGAGGCATAGTCCCTAGTACTCTTAGCTCTTTTGAGAGCAGAGTCCACCACCATGGAATTGTGAAGTAGCTGAGACTTCATCAATCCAGGTTCCCCGTGGATCCAATACTGGGATTCAGTTCTCTTCAGGATCATGGGGTTAAACAGAGGGAACGACCAGTTTTGCATAAGGCCTTCCTTGAGTACATTATGCAAAGGAGCCATTGCAGCCTCTCTAGGTGGAGAAGCATAATCGAAGACCTCAAGCATCTCAGCCCTGGGCTCATCCTCGACCTCCATAGGGAAGATAATAGCCACAGCCATTTCCCGGACAAAGGAGGTAAAGGATAGCCTCTCCGGTGGGGACAGTCTCCTTTCTGGTGGAGGGGAAGGTTCAGAAGGAATCCCATAGGACTCATCAGAAGAAAAGTACCTGGTATCCTCCTCTTCCTCTCATGAATGCTCATCTTCAGTATCGGATAAGACATCCCTCAGAGCAGTCTGAAACTGAGCCTGCCTCAACGCCGAGGAAAGACGTTCTCGATGGCGATGCCGAGAAGTCAACGCCTACCTGGACTCCAGTGAAACTTCCTCCACCGACGTTGAAGGAGATTCGACCTGGGTGGGAGGTGGCAACGAGGTTGGGGACCTCACTTCAGGTGAAGGGCCAGATATCGCTGTAGCAGAAGATACAGAACGTGCAAGTACCCCCAACACCGAAGCAGACTGGTGCAGTAACCCTTCCAGAAGCTCTGGAAGCAGGGCCCTGATGCGCTCATCAAGAGCCACTGTCAGACAAGGCTGCGGGGTCGGTATAGGAGCCTGTGGCAGAATCTGTCGAGGCTCGGGAGCAGGTACTGGGCTGCTAGACCGACACAGAACCTCCTGTATAGAGGGAGAGCGATCCTCTCAGCGCTGATGCTTCTCAGGTGCTGAATCCCTCGATGCCCCGGAGCTCCCGGCACCATGTGTCGAAGGAGAACGAGGACGGTGCTTCTTTACCTTCGCTCTATGCCAGTCATCGAGACTCCTCAGTACCGATGAGGATGACATGGAATCCTCACGTCTCCTCGTGGCCGGGTCCGACAAAGGTTGGTCCCGGGGGGCCTGCATAACAGGAGGCCTCGAGACAGGTGGAGACCCACTCGATGCCTCCGCAGCCATTACCTTAGCTCCCGACGTCGATGCATCCCTCAATGTCGATGCCGTCGACCTTGGTATCGATGTCGAAGGACCGGACTGAGCCCCAAAAAGCTTCTCTTGTTGTGTTTCTCAAGACACTTGGGTCCGTTTCTTCTTACGAAGACACAGACTACAAGCGGCTGGGCTGTGGTCGGGCCCAAGGCACTGGATACACCAAGTGTGGGTATCGGTACCTGAGATAGTCCGGTTGCACTGAGTACAACGTTTGAAGCCACTGGGTGTCTTCGATGACATGGAAGAAAAAACGGCTTCGGCGAAATCAAAAGACGCGATTGTGCCTGTTAAAAGAAAAAAGGGCACAAAAAGAAGGGAGCAACCTGACCGCGCGGCCGGTCGAAAAATAAAGGAAACTTAAGAGCAAAAAAATAAAGAAAAACTAAAGGAGTTTTTTAAAACTATAAATTCCACTACA
Source organism: Microcaecilia unicolor (assembly GCF_901765095.1). Lineage (NCBI taxonomy): Eukaryota > Metazoa > Chordata > Amphibia > Gymnophiona > Siphonopidae > Microcaecilia > Microcaecilia unicolor. The sequence goes on along the minus strand of NC_044032.1, from coordinate 481,109,613 downwards.
AAAAAAGAAAATAAAGAAGAAAAAGACAAAAAAGTAGACAGAAAACTCTTTCCAGGGCCTGCGAGGAGCAGGGAAAACTCAACTGCACCTCACCGTGTTGAAAAAAATAACTGAGCGGGAAAGCTCACGCAACGGGCAGGAAGACGGCCGCGCATGCGCGTTGCACGCGCAGTAGAAGACTCTAGAAATGTTTTTTTTATATTTTGCTTGCAAAATAGCCGTTCGATTCCCGGGCCGACGCAGACGTCGACCCACATGTGAGAACAAGCAGCCTGCTTGTCCTCGAATGTATATGTGCCAATTGGCATCCCTGCCCATGCTTTATCCACATATGCCCTCTAGCACTTACACTCCAAACCAGTTACTTGTGCCTTTATGGAATGATGCTTAGCACACCTGCCAGTTTTCTCAGCGGTGACATGCATAAATGGCACTTAACTATAGGGCTTGCATTTCACTAAGACTGCTACAGCAGTCTTTGGAGGCACAGTTCCTGATTTCTTTGACTCCTGAGGCAGGCGACTAGGTGCCGAAACACGGCAGCTGTGTCGAGTCATTTTATGTTCTTTAATAAAGACCTTTGATCGAATATGTCTCCCTTGGTTTATGAAAGTGCCAGATCATCCAACTTCTTTGTTTGCTGCACTACTTTGACGTTGAGATTGAGGGTTCCTCCACTTTTTGTGGCTGCTCCTCACTTCACTTAACTATAGGTGTCTCCATTATTGCAGCTTTGCCAGAGAATAGCTAATAGTTAATGAAGAACCTTATCAGTTAATTTGCATTATCTGACACTTTCAACAGGTAATGCAAATTCAAGGGTGGAGAATCAGTGGGAACTGCACCTTACGATTTAATTTAATTTTTCATTTATAACTTGCTTTTTCAGAGGTCTTCCTCTGCTCAAGCCAGTGAAGAATCAAAGATAAAAGCAATAAAACAGGTTATACAGTGTAATAAAATACAATCAATTATACAGCAAAAATAAAATGTGTTAGAGCTATGCTGTTATACTATTAGAATTTGTTGTTTTTGTCATTATATTCTGGAATTTTATATTGTAAACTGCTTTAGAACCTTGGCTGTGTTAAACAGTATATAAAGTCAATAAATCAAAAATAAAATAACATTTGACAGGACTGATCCCTGGTGATGTATTCCAACATACTGTACAGAGTGAGGCACCACTATTTTCTAAGATGTACCCTTATTTGCTAGGCTAAACCCTAGTGGTACACTCCAATATATCACTAGTGACAGGTGCCCATTTTCCAAGATACTTGTAGAAGATGATGACATTGTGGGACACTTACCTGGGACCAAGTAAGCATTATTGTCCATGGGGGTGCCACAGGTTTTGGGACTTTCTTGTTGAGGGACTTCCTGTATCAGGTACCAGGGTCAGGGATGCCTAGACCTGATATCCTCCTTAAAGGCAAGGAATCATTTACTTTCAAATTTCCTGTCAGTGCATGAGGAAATGGCCACTCAGTATTAAATAGTATGCACCGGTACCAGATCCACATTTCGTTCAAGACAAATCTTTTCCATGTATACCAGGAAAAACAACAAATTATTCCCTTGCTTCAATTCCTTCCCACGTGTAATTCATTTTCCCAGATATAACACCTATCTCTTCTTTCCTATCAGTGCATGAATCAATCACCTGGCTCATGCAGACAGGAAAGGAGAAATTAATATTTTTGCCCAATAAGGAAAACTATGGCATATTACAATGGCAGTAAGTGCATTTTTTCACTTTTTTTTATTAGCACAGCAGTAATTTACATGGCATTAATTTATTGCATCAGGAGTAAAATGTTTTCTATATGCCATTAGGAAAATTAGCACTAAAACTTAGCATGCAGTTTTAATGCATGGCTTAGTACATCAGTCCCCCAAGTTGGATGAAACCATCCCTATCACAGGCACATTAAAGATATGTTGGAAGCCATTTTAGAAGCATCTACATATGGATAAACATTTACACCTGTAGATTGCATACATGTGTAAATGGCAATTTCAGATATATTCTTTTTACACTTGTACCTCCGAGGCTGAAGAGATGTCAAACAGTATGGTTTGGTTGGCTGAAAAAAAAGTAATTGTAAGTGGGCATATATGTTTATTTAAATAAATTTCCCCATCAGCTTTCACATCAGTGCAAAGCCATGCAAAGATTTCAGTGTGCTCATTTCAGGCAGGGTCTGAACAAATTAACAATTAGTAATTGTGCTTTTGCTCCTTAAATTGGAACTACTATGTATATTTTCTAAACCAAGGTTCCATCAGGGCAATTCTATATCACAGTGCTTGCTAGATGCCTATTCTATAAGGGAATATAGACATATATGCTCTTTTTGATGGAACTGGGTATGTACATGCCTAAATGTTAAGTTAAACACTTATGCCAGTCATAAAGCTGGTGTAAACACTTGTGCCTAAATGTCATTGATACACACACCTGCAGCAACCATGACAAGAGAAGAAGGGTGGAGGGGTAGCAGTCCTGACCAAACTGCGTAGTCTCCATCCTTCACTTGTCAGAGTCAGAATCGGGCTCATTTTCAAGAGAGATGGACGTCCATCTTTCTTTTTTTTTTAACGATATTTTTATTGAAAAATTTTTGAATACAAAACAAATCATAGCCATAACACATCATATAGCTTTCCAATGCTTAACTGAACATTGTTTTAGTCGCTCAAACATAAATCCCCATCCCACCCTCCCACATCCCTCCCTCCCTCAGGCACTACGGGGAAGATAGCAGCTCTTCCCTCATAAGCTCATATGGTTGCCAGATTTTTAGAAACAATGCAACCTGCCCCCTTCTCATAGCTGTTAATTTTGACATCTGATAGATGAAATCCACCTTTCGAGTTATCAACTGTAATGATGGTGTGTTTTTCTGTTTCCAGGCCCGAGCTATTTCAATTTTTGCTGCTACAAAGTATTGCACGGCCAATTTATGCAAGTGGGCCTTCACTCCCGGGGGTCTAAGATGTAGCAGGCAATATTCCACTCGCCCTGGATATTGCACTTTAAGGATTGTATAAACCATGTGTAACACCCGTGCCCAGTACTCCCTCACCTTTGGACAATCCCACCATATATGCATAAATGTCCCTTGTGACCCACACTCTCGCCAACAGTCCGCTGACAGGCTCGGGTATATCCGTTTAAGCCTTACCGGCGTGTAGTACCACCAGTAAAAAATTTTATACCCATTTTCAATTAGTGGTTGTGCGATTGAGGGTTTCAACAAAGATCTAAAGATATACATCCAGTCACCCGAGGGGAAGGTCCTATTCAGCTCCTGCTCCCACCTATGGACATAGTAATCCTGCGGGGTCACAAGCAAGAGCAGTGCCCTGTATATTCTAGTTACACTTCCTTTCCCCCCTCCCTCTCTAATTGCTCTCTCTAATCCTGTTTCCACCAGATCCAGTTCCTCCCCTGCGCGCCAGCGTAGGAAGTTCCTTAAACAGTGGTAGAACACCAGGTCGCGCTCCTCTAGGCCATATTCTTCTTGCAGCTCAGCAAACCCCTTTATCGATCCCTGTTCCCACACCTGCCCCAATCTATACAGCCCTTTGTGTGCCCAATCTTGGTAGACCTTCTCAGACTCTCCCAGTGGGAACCCCGGAGCTCTACAGATAGCCATTTGTAAGAAGTACTTTCTATCCGGGAACACCCTCCTTCTAACCTGTAACCAGGTTGTCAATAAGTGATGTAAGCCCACCGGGACTCTGCGGATTACCGTCCTTATCTCACTCTCCGGGGACCAGAGGATATTTCCCAGATATCGTGTAGCTAGCCAAGTTCTCTCCCAATGTAACCACTTTTTGTTGTTTTCCGGGTACCAATTGGCCAAAACCCGCAACTGTGCTGCTTGATAATAGAGGAGGAAATTTGGGACTCCCATACCTCCCCTGGATGGTGTTTGAAACATCATCGATCTGCGCACCCTCGGTGGTCTCTTCCGCCATATGTATGCAAACACTTTCCTATTCAGCTGTTGGAAAAAGGAGCTCGGGATCGGTATTGGGAGAGCCAAAAATAGATATAATAACTTGGGCAATAACATCATTTTTATGGCATGCACTCTCCCCATCCATGACAGTGTCATGCCTTCCCATCTGTCTAATTCTTCAAACAGCTCCTTCAGCTTTCTGGGGTAGTTCCCCTGGAACATGGTCTCTAACCTATCAGTTACCTGAATGCCTAAATACTGAATAGATTTCTCGGCCCACTTAAAAGGGTACATCCTCTGTAGCTTCTGGGCCTCCTGTACTGGTGTTGTAAGGTTAAGTATTTCTGATTTATTAATATTAATTTTAAAACCAGACAATTGCCCATACTGTGTCATAACCTCTATTACTCGCTTTAAAGACTGTCGCGGATGCGCTAAGGTCAACAGAATATCATCTGCAAAGAGCATAATTTTATGCTCTCGCTTACCCCTTATCACCCCTTTTATTTCCCCGTGCTCACGGATTCTCTTGGCCAATGGTTCGATTGAGAGTGCAAATAATAATGGAGAGATCGCACATCCCTGCGTGGTGCCCCTACCCAAGTCCAAAGGTTTAGAAAGTGAACCATTAATCTTGATCATTGCCATTGGCTTGGTATATAGAAGTCGGAGCCACTTCAAAAACTTGCCTCCTACCCCAATCTGCTTTAGTACTGCGAATAAAAAGGGCCATTCCACTCGGTCAAACGCCTTCTCGGCGTCGACCGAGAGCAGAAGTACCGGTACTTCCTCGTCCCTAACTTGTTGAATAATGTGTAGTAGGCAGCGGGTGTTGTCGAAAGTCTGACGTCCGGCGATAAAGCCCGCCTGGTCCTCATGAACCAAGGAGGGCATCAATCCCTGCAGCCTCTTGGCCAAAATTTTGGTGAAAATCTTATAATCTGTATTTAGTAATGATATCGGTCGGTACGATCCACACTGCACTGGATCTTTCCCCGGCTTTAATATCACGATTATCTCTGCCATTCTCCAGGAGTTCGGAAGTTCCTGAGCTTCATCAAAAGAGGCAATTACCCTTAGCAATAGGGGCGCTATCCACTTGGAGAATAATTTATAGAACCGAATGGGGAATCCGTCTGGTCCCGGGGCTTTATTATTAGGGAGGTCGGCGATTGCCTTCTCTATATCCTCCAAGGTCACAGGATTCGATAGCTCCTCCAGCTCCCCCCTAGACACCCCTGGGAATTCCATCCCCTGCAGATAGTGGGCTACTTCCTCTGGTATTGCCACCCGTTCCGACTGATACAGTCGTGTATAAAATTCCCAGAACACTTCCTTTATTTTCTCTGTTTGGGTATATTGTTCTCCCGACTCATTCTTTATGCTCGAGATGGCGTTACGTTGGGCCTGCTTTTTAAGTTTTAGCGCGAGCAACCTACTGGCTCTATTCCCAAATTCAAAGTGTTCTTGTTGTGTTTGTTGTAGTTGCATCGCGATCTCTGCCATTTGTAAGTCATTCATTTGGGCTCTAAGATTATGTAACTCTCCTGCCTTCATACTATCATTCGGGTCTGCTTTATGCGATCTCTCCATTTCTGCCAACTCCCCCCTAAGGGAGGTTTCCCGCTCTACCCTCGTCCTGTCCAGATGTGCCTTAAGAGCTATTAATTGTCCCCGTAAAACTGCTTTAAATCCCTCCCATAGGTTCACCGGATGTACCTCACCCGTATCATTGAACTGGAGATACTCCCCAATATATTTTTCAATTGCAGATATATTCTGTGGATCTAAGAGAATCGCCTCATTCAAGCGCCATTGCCTCCGCTGTTTACCCCCTTCACTTATCTTCATAGTCAGCACCACAGGGGAGTGGTCAGACCAGGTTCTAGGCTCAATAACCACCTCCATCATTTTTTCCCGTAACAGACCATCCCCCAGCCAATAATCTATCCTAGAGTATGTGTTGTACTTGTGGGAGAAGTAAGTGTAGTTCCTTTCTGACCCGTGGGATTCTCTCCAGAGGTCTATCAGCCCCCACCGTGCCATCCAACCCTTCAGCGCTGCTCGCTCTCTTTTTGCGTACGTTACTGTTCCCCCCGAATTATCCACCAAGGGGTCTATTGTTAGATTTAAATCCCCACCCACAAGCAGATGGCCCTTGGCAGTTCCCAGCAAAAGCCTCTCTAGCTCCTCCAGGAATGTACCCTGTCCCTCATTGGGTGCATATGCACATACCATAGTATAGTACGTGTTGTACAGGGATACCACCACTATTACGTATCTGCCCGCTTTATCCTTTAGTACTTTATGGACCTCCCAGGGAAGAGAGCCCGAGAAGGCTATAAGCACCCCCTTTGTTTTCTTGTTATCTAAGCTGGATGCTCCATGCATTATGGGGTATCGTCTATGACGCATCAAATGTTCATGATTACGCTTTAGGTGAGTTTCTTGAATAAACAGCACATCTGCTTTTAAGCGTATGACTTCCCTAAAGACCTGTCTACGTTTCTGGGGGGTGTTAAGACCTCTCACATTAAGTGTTATACATGTGCATACAGTCATAGCTATCTGTTACTGTCTCGCTAGTCAAATCCCCCCCCAGTGCCCTTTCCCTTCCCATCCCTCCCTCCCCCCCTCCCTACCTTCCCCCTCCTCCAATCATGACATACCCTGTTACCCATACATGGCATGTCCATATAGAGGAAGTCACGTCTATCCTTCAGCAACTTGCTAACAGTCTTAACATAACGCCACACAACTTCAAGTCCTGCATGCAGATCATACTCAGCACAAAATTGCGATTGCTTCTCCCAGCAGCTCAATCCAGTCTCATCCCTTGTCTGCAGACTGTGTCAGTTTCTTCTCCGAAATTTGTCTGCGCAGTCTTCCCTTGCCCTGCGTAACTCGCTGCCATTTCAGCCTGACTTTCCTTGGGCGCTCTGCTACCTGGGAGCGCTCGCACTCTGCAACTGGTACTTCCTGCGCCAGATATGCTTGGGCCTCTTCCAGCGACACCACTCTGCATTGCTTACCGTCCTTGTAGAACAGCAGGGCAAAAGGATGCTGCCATTTATATCGGATCCCTTCGTCCCTAAGTTGGGCAGTCAGCGGTCTCAGTTCGCTCCGCCTTTTGAGCGTGGTGGATGACAGATCCTGATATAACTCTATGGGATAACTGTCCCACTCCACTGGCTCTGCTGCTCTCGCTTTCTTCATTATTTCTTCTTTAATTTTATAGTCCTTGAAGCAGGCCACTATGTCCTTAGGTGCATTCTTATTCCGTCCACCCAGCGTTCTGTGTGCCCTCTCAATTATGATATCAGCTGGGTCTCTTGGGTTCTCCAGCGTCGATAATAGCTGAGCCGCTATACGCTGGACTACCTGCTCACAGTTCATATACTCAGGGAGTTCCGGGACGCCGCAAATCCGGATATTGGAGCGCCTACTTCTGTTCTCGAGGTCCTCTACCTTGTCCAGTAGGAATTGGGTATCCTCACTCTGACCTCGTGCCCGCTGCTCCAGCGCCTGGACTGCCTCCGCGTTCTCCTCTAGGCCCGACTCCACCTCCGCTACTCGGTTGCCCAGCTCCACCATCTCTCCTCTAAGTTCCGCCCCTAGGGCTGCTATATCTTGACGCACCTCTTTTAAATCTTTTAAGTCCGTTCGTATCTCCTGGAACCACGTGCAGAGTTTTGCCCAAACTTCCTGCTGAGGTATGTTCTCCATGTCGCCACTCATTAATTCTGCTACTTCTGGGCTCTCTTGTTGCGTTCCAGCCAGGCGCGTGCTCTCACCAGCTTGCAGGAGGCCCGATTTCGGCTCCTTACGTTTGAAGCCGTATGCTTGCAAATCGGCCAATTTGGCCGCCCCCGATGCCATCCGGGCTTTCACCTCGTTTTCCCCCCTCGTTTTCTTATATTTTCGCTGGGGAGTGGGTCGTTGGTGCCGCTCGTTTGCTAATGCCTCGATAAGTTGCTGAGGAGCTCCCGTTTCAAGCAGCCATTCGTGCTGCTGACGTCACTTCCTCCCGGACGTCCATCTTTCGACATAAATTGGAACATGGACGTCCATCTTCCAGAGACATTCAAATTGGTATAATCGAAACCCGATTTTGGACGTCTCTAACTGAAGCCCGTCACAAGGATGTCCAAATTTCAAGGGGGCATGTCGGAGGCGTGGTGAAGGCGGGGCTTGGGCGTGCCTAACACTTGGACGTCTTTGAACCATAATTGAAAAAAGCAGGGACTTCCTAAAGTAAAACTTGGACATTTTCACCCGGATGTGCTTTTTTTATGAATAAGGCACAAAAAGGTGTCCGAAATGACCAGATAACCACCGGAGGGAATTGGGGATGACCTCCCATTACTCTCCCAGTAGTTACTAACCCCCTCCCACCCTCAAAAATACATCTTTAAAAATATTTCGTGCCAGCCTCAGATGTCATACTCAGGTTCATGACAGCGCATGCAGGTCCCTGGAGCAGTTTTAGTGGGTGCAGTGCCCTTTAGACAGGCGAACCCAGGCCCATACCCCCCCTACCTGTTAAGTTTGTGGAGGAAACAGCGAGCCCTCCAAAACCCACTGTACCCACATCTAGATGCCCCCCTTCACCTGTAAGGGCTAAGGTAGTGGTGTACAGTTGGGGGTAGTGGGTTTTGCGGGGCTCAGCACACACGGTAAGGGAGCTATGTACCTGGGAGGAATTTATGAAGTCCACTGCAGTGCCTCCTAGGGTGCCTGGTTGGTGTCCTGGCATGTCAGGGGGACCAGTGCACTACAAATGCTGGCTCCTCCCACGTCCAAATGGCTTGTTTTTGGACATTTTTGACATGCACGTCTTTGGTTTCGAAAATCACCGAAAGTCAAAGATGTCCATGTCTAAGGACGTCCAAATCCAAGGACATCCTTGGTATTTTCGAAACAAAAGATGGACATCCATCTTTTTTCAAAAATACGGTTTTCCCTGCCCCTGGATTTGGACGTTTTACAAAGACGTCCAAATCCCAACTTGGACGTTTCTTTCAAAAATGCCCCTCAATGTCTCCTAATCCACCTGGGAGACAAGTAACCAATGTGGCTGCTCATGGTCTACAGAGCACCTCACAACACCACATTATCTTTGCAAGAACTTCTGAGCTACCCTAAGTTACTGCTCATGGGAGACTTTAACCTACACATCGAAACTCCAGACACTACTACTGCTGCCTTCCTTGATATTGTTGCCTTCCAACCCATGAAAGGGCCATATGCCAGACTTGGTGTTCTGCAAAGGGGTTGACATCTTGGAACACATGCCTGGTGGCAAAGAGATAATACCCCTATCATGGGCTGAACATTTCCTAATCAAATTTTCTATTAAGGACTACATAAAACAGAGGAGACCAATCAAAGTTTGGAAGGAAATCTGGGACATGAGAAATCTGACTGCTGAAAACTTCCTAGAGGCCTTGTCCTACTCCCATATGGATGAAAAGATGAGAGTGTCAGAAGAGGTTCATAATCTGGAATGCATGCTTAGCAATGGCATTAGAAAAAATGGCCCCTCTAAAGAAGGTCCTATGCTCCACAAACATACAGTCCCCGTGGTTTTCCCAAGAACTATAGATCCTTAAGCATCAAGGATGTCAACTTGAAATAAAATATCACCTAAATGAAGAGAGGCTCAACTGTAAGATACACATGGCAATATTAGATTGTAAGCTCTTTGAGCAGGGACTGTCTTTCTTCTATGTTTGTGCAGCGCTGCGTACACCTTGTAGCGCTATAGAAATGCTAAATAGTAGTAGTAGTAGTACTGCCAGGCTGTAAACCAAAAAACAATATTTTTCTCAACACATAGAACAAGCTGCAAATTCATCTAAGCAGTTATTTAAAATAGAAAACAGCCCACCGCAAACCCAACAACAGAACCAGCCTTCCCAGTCACAAATAACCAGCAATGATTTTGCCACTTAATTTGACAACAAAATTAAAGGTCCCCCATCAGGACCTACAGACAATCCCATCAAAGCTCCCTCTTCCCCACCATGCACAGCAATCTGGGACTCATTCAATCAGGTCACAGAGGAAGTTCTTGAAAATATCCTGAAAGGTCTACAGCCTACAACCTGCCTTCTTGATCCTTGCCCAGCAAAGACTGTACAACGAGCTAGCACAGGCCTAATTGAAGGGGCCACTAAAACTGTTAACTCCTCGCTTATGAAAGGTAACTGCCATCAACACAAAAAGAGCTTTGGTGCGCCCTCTACTGAACTATTGGACCAGGACAAGCTTGAAAACTACCAACCAGTCTCTAACATTCCTTTCCTGGCAAAACTTATAGAACAGACAGGCTGCACTCAACTCAAAATGAATGGCTAATTGAAAGAAATTGGCTAGACCTGTAGGGGTCTTTTCCTGATGTCTCACCTTTGCTGGTTAGGTCTGAACCATCTTTTTCTGATTTAAAATGGATTCTGCAGCTTGAGGCCTGAATGTAACAGAAACCATCTTTCTTCAAGGAAAACTACTTCTTAGCATAACATGTGTACGTACACTAGCCATCTACCTTATCTCCTGAGAAGGTCCGTAGGAGCATAACTTCCAGAGTCTCTGGGAACATCTGTGAACCATGGAGGAGAGTTTGTTACCATCAGTCTTGTGAATGATAAGATATTTTTGCTGGAAGCTCATAAGACCTCATTGTTATGGTCATGGGTACTGTGCTGGATAGAAGTACACAGTTTGTGATTGGTCCATGTGTGTCACCTGACCCAGAGGAATGCCAGTGAGGGGCATGAGAGTACAAAAGTACCTAAGTATTGCCGTACTGGGACAGACCGAAGGTCCATCAAGCCCAGCAACCTGTTTGCAACAGTGGTCAATCCATACCTTCTTGATGATCTGCACAGAGGGTATCTGCCCTCGATACTAGTGTTGCTGGATTTCTCAGCAGCCTTCAACACCATGGATCATAATATCATGCTTGCAAGATTGGCAGGAACAGGTATTAGTGGCACAGTATTTACTTGGTTCAAATCCTATTTGTCAAATAGAGAACAATCAGTTCTCTATTTGACAACAGCACATCATTTCCTTGGGCACGGAACTGCAGAGTGCCACAGGGATCCATACCGTCTCCCATTTTGCTTAATATCTACCTCAAGCATCTGGCTGAGCTTCTTCAGTCAATGGACACAAAATTCTACATCTATACTGATGTGCAACTACTCATACCCATTGAACCAGATCTACTCACAGTTCTGATTAAACTGACTGCCTGCCTAAGAGCGACTCTACGATGTGATACCCGCCAGTGAGCCTTCTCAAGAGTAGCCCCCATGCTCTGAAATTTACTCCCCGAGAGGCTATGCATAACTCGAGACTATCTTTACTTCAGGAAGCAGGTGAATGCCTGGCTCTTCTCCCAAGCATTTAATACATAGGATGACTGACTATACACTCACTCTGCACCTGGACTAGCTTGCTACATACACTGTAACTAAGATCAGTTCCTTATCTCTTGCTTAACTATACAAAGAACTTACTTTGAGTTTAGCTAACCATCTAATTATCCCAACTGATTCTTTACCACGCATCTTGTTCCCATCATATATCTTCCGTACTTGGACCCTCAGCTATATGGTAAGCTGTATTGTAGGAAATCATTAGTATCATATCTATGTTAGTTTAATGTTCTAATGCACGTTTATTAGGTGTATCATTAGTATTATGCTAACATTGTAATATATCTCTAGTATTTGAATTCCAGTGTGTATATTTTTGATATTGTTTTACAGTAGCTCTAGTATTAGGCCTATAAACTCATCTCCACCAGAGGCAAAATCAATGCGGTCACTTTCTGGTCTGAGCTAACAGACTCCCTTCACTACTGCATCCCCAATACATGGTTCGATCAAATCCCACTGGGACACCAAGGTGAAAGCCATACTAGACAAAATTGCTCTATTTTCCACTAAAAAGGTCAAGACATCCAGAAAGTCGCCATGGTTTACAGAGGAACTATCCATCCTAAAAATGGAATGCGACACCTTGAAAAACAATGGAGAAAAAACAAACATACTACTGATAATTCTAAACGGAAGTCAGCCTTCTGAAGCTACAAAAAGAAGGTAGCTGAATCAAAATGCCAGTACTATAGCAGCCTAACAGGACAAGATGATCTTGACAACAAAACACTTTTATCCTTAGTTAAAAAAAGTAACTTCCACTAATGATGATGAACACTCACAGAAAACATGTCCCACTGCTCAAGACCTAGCTGATCATTTCGCCAATAAGATCCTCCAAATTAGGTCCAAACTATCTACAACTACTCCAACAGAGGAAAATAGTCCAGCATAGTTCATCGCCAGAGATCCTATAATCCAAGGACTCAAAACTGACCAAAACTGGGAATCTTTTCAACCACTAACAGTTGAGGATGCAAGGTTACTGCTGTTGAAATGCTAGTAAGCGAACTGCTCCCTGGATCAATGCTCAAAATATCTACTCAAATCCATCCCCATTGAAGCAGTAAACTGGATACTCAATGGTCTTAAAGAACTGTTAAATATTGACTCTTTTCCTCCTGATATGGACAAAATTGTTCTCACTCAACTGATCAAGGGATCCGAGCTAGATGCAACTTCGCCTGAAAACTATTGCCCAGTGGCAAGCATACTCCTTTTTACTAAAGTACTAGAATTCTACATCAGTACACAACTCTCTTTATATCTGGAAAATTTTTCTATTTTACACTGGTCACAATTTGGCTTCAGATCGTCACATAGTACAGAAACATTGCTGCTAACAGAGTGGACACCTGGGAGGGAGTGGAAAACATGAAAAAGGATCTGAGGAAGCTAGAAGAATGGTCTAAGGTTTGGCAATTAAAATTCAATGCGAAGAAATGCAAAGTGATGCACTTAGGGAATAGAAATCCTCGGGAGACGTATGTGTTAGGCGAAGAGAATCTGATAGGTACGGACGGGGAGAGGGATCTTGGGGTGATAGTATCTGAGGATCTGAAGGCAACGAAAAAGTGTGACAAGGTGGTGGCCGTAGCTAGAAGGTTGTTAGGCTATACAGAGAGAGGTGTGACCAGCAGAAGAAAAGCTACGAGAATGGTAAGGGATTTGTGTTACAAGATGTATGAGGAGAGACTTCATGACCTGAACATGTATACTCTGGAAGAAAGGAGAAACAGGGGTGATATGATACAGACGTTCAAATATTTGAAAAGTGTTAATCCACAAATGAACCTTTTCCGGAGGTGCGAAGGCGGTAGAACAAGAGGACATGAAATGAGATTGAAGGGGGGCAGACTCAAGAAAAATGTCAGGAAATATTTTTTCACGGAGAGAGTAGTGGATGCTTGGAATGCCCTCCCGCGGGAGGTGGTGGAAATGAAAACAGTAACAGAATTCAAACACGCGTGGGATAAACATAAAGGAATCCTGTTCAGAAGGAATGGATCCTAAGGAGCTTAGCCGAGATTGGGTGGCAGAGCCGGTGGCGGGAGGCGGGGATAGTGCTGGGCAGACTTACACGGTCTGTGCCCTGAAAAGGACAGGTACAAATTCAAGATAAGGTATACACATATGAGTTTGTCTTGGGCAGACTGGATGGACCATGCAGGTCTTTTTCTGCCGTCATCTACTATGTTATGTTATGTTATGTTATGTTATGTTATGTTATGTTATGTTAACACCTATGTAAAGGTGAGCAAGTAATTCTTCTCCAATTCGATGCGTTAGATCACACGTTGCTGCTCGAATGCCTGGATCAGATAGGAATAACAAGGACTGTGCTCAAATGGTTCTATGAATTCCTTTCAAATCGAAGCTATTCTGTCAAGCAAAACAACCAACTTTCCAACTATTGGTCTCCTGTGGGGTCCCACAGGGATCTCCCTCTCACCTACCCTGTTCAGCATCAAAGACCCAACTCAGTTGGTAGAGAATGGTATGACTGCTGTCAGCACCTGGGCCCTGACTAATAAGCTGAAATTGAATGTGCAGAAAAACAAGGTCCTATGGTTCCTAAATCAGGGAGTTGAGGTCCCTTGAGGTCCCATAATCAATATCTTTGTCCAATGGTCAAAGCTTTACAGTTGTTTGAAACCAGAGTACTAGGGGTCTTGCTAGATTCTTCACTCACCTTCTCATCCCATATTAACCAGCTATGGAAAAAAAGACTATTCAAAATGAGACAGCTATGTCTAGTGAGATCATTCTTCAATCAAAAATCCTTCGCACTAGTAGTTCAAATGTTAGTCCTACCTCACTTGGATTACTGTAACGGTCTATTTCTTGGCATTGTGTCAATGTCAGAAAAAACTGCAAATCATGCAAAATACAGCTGCTAGACTAATATACAGATTAAATAGATATACCAGTATTTCAACTCATCTCAACAAACTGCACTGGATCCCCATAGCAGACTCAGGTTCAAAGCTGCTTGTTTAGTTTTTTTCAAATCCTACAGGGTTTCACCTCTGAACTGCTAAGACCTCTTTGCTACATCTGGTCCAGTCTAACAGACTGAAAGAACAACTGATACTAACATCACCATTTCAAAAGACAACTCACTATCAGAAGATTTATAGATCTCTATTCCCTGTACTTGAAGTTTGGAACACTCTATCTAAGCTTCAGGAAGCTGCTAAAAACCTCTCTCTTCCCAAAGACTGCTTCATAATAATCCATTATGAGTTTCTCCTAGTACCACAAACTATTCTTTCTTATAATATTTTTGATCTCATACATTACATCAATGATATCTAATTTTCTCATACCTTACTCTAACACTGTCTGCTTTTGTCTCACCTAGATTGTAAACTGCACTGAACCCTGTAAAGGGGATATTAGCGGTATACAAGAATTGATTTGAATCTGAATTTATTAGGTTTCAATTTACTGTTTTCAAGTTTACTTCATTTATTGTATTTATGTTTATTCTTGGTTATTTTACTATTGTTATGCTGTAGACAAAATTGTATGTTTTACTGTAAACTGTACCTGCTGTACACCGCCTTGGGTGAATTTCTTCATAAAGGTGGTTAATAAATCCCAATAAATAAACAAACAAACTTATGGTATCCTGTAGGTTACACGCATAGGTCTGAGCCCAGTCCATGTGCCAACCAAGCTTTACCCCTCTGTATGCCTCCTTTGCAAATACACACTATCCAGCTTATAATCGAAAGTGATCGCCGGCCATCTTCCAACACAAATCGGGAGATGGCCGGCGATTTCTTAAAAGCGGCGAAATCGGTATAATCAAAAGCGGCATTTTTGACAGCATTGCCGCTTTCCCGTTGCTTCGCCGGCGAAAGTTCAAAGGGGCGTGTCAGTAGATTAGCGAAGGCGGGACATGGGTGGGCATGGGCGTGGCTACCAGATGGCCGGCTTTCGCCGATAATGGGGAAAAAAAAGCGGCGTTAAGCAGTATTTCGACGGGTTTACTTGGTCCTTTTATTTTCACGACCAAGCCTCAAAAAGGTGCCCCAACTGACCAGCTGACCACTGGAGGTGGTTATCAACCCCCTTCCATACTAAAAAAATAAAACTAAAAACCTTTTTTGCTAGCCTGCATGCCAGCCTCAAATGCCGTACACACCTCCATGACAGCAGATTGAGTTGTATCCTCCGACAGCCTTTCCCTGGTTGCGATGTGGCTCTCGGGTGAGTGTGACACCTTTTCTGTTAGGTGCCCTGCAGAGTCACATTAGCAATGCATTGTGGTGGGTGTAGGGTACTGGGCTCTACTCCTATGGTGCTTTTCCCCCCTGCTAACTGGGTCAGAGTGTGCCCTGTTTTGTTTCCTGTTGTAGTCCATGCGGTAGTGGCCATTTTTGTAAGCCAGTTTTAGTTCCCTTTCCTGTGTTACCCACGTTAAAGAACGTAGTTCTTACCTTGAATGGTGCTGAAAGAGGGCATTGTACACCATTGTGCCAGCTCTGACCTACTGCTAATCTTAGTACCAGGGGACTCTTTGCCAGTGGGGCACAACCTCTGATCTGCAGTTAACTGTGAGTAAATGTGCTTATTTCAAGAAAGGACTTTTTCAGAGAGATTAGTCTTCAGGTGAGAACTGGTGTGCCAAAGTTATACAGCAGCAATAAGTCCTAGAGGCTGTATGCAGGTCCCTGGAGCAATTTTAGTGGGTGCAGTACATTTGTGGGTAGTGGGTTTGGGGGGCTCAGCTCCCAAAGTAAGGCAGCTATGCACGTGGGAGCTTTTCTGAAGTCCACCGCAGTGACCCCTAGGGTGGCTGGTTGGTGTCCTGGCATGTCAGGGGGGCCAGTGCACTAAAAATGCTGGCTCCTCCCACGGCCAAATGCCTTGAATTTGGCCGGGGTTTGAGATGGCTGACATAACTTTCCATTATCGCTGAAAAACAAACCCGGCCATCTCAAACCCGGCGAACTCCATGGCATTTGGCCGGGCTAAACCATATTATCGACAAAAAAGATGGCCGGCCATCTTTTTCAATAATACGGTTCCGGCCAGCTGTAGCGCTGCCGCCAACACAGATCACTGGCGATCTATTTGGCCGGCGACAATCGATTATGCCCCTCCACGTAAGTTAAGCAGGTATTTACAGAATGGTACTCAAGAAGAATTTTGTCAATTACAGACATGTGCACACACACACACATGTAAATGTCACTATTCTAAACATTTACACTCATAATAGGCACGTGTTAGCACCTGTGTTAGAGAATTGCCCCATATATGAACGGCCCAATATTCAGAAAATGCTGACCTCTAAATGTATGCTCTTAAATTTGTACCCTATTTCTAGCCAAATTTAGGACCATAACTGCTAGCTAAAAATTTGTCTTAATTTAGGAGCTTAAGGGCTAATTTTCAAAACAAAAAAAAGTCCAAAAAAGGTGGCAGAAGGACATTTTTCTCTCAAAAGCATGCAAGTTGGAATTTGACACCTCGATTTTAGATGTTTTGCTCCACAGTTTGTCCAAATTTCAAGAGGGCGTGGTTTTGGGTGAGACATGGGCAGCACCAAAAGAAAGACATTTTTCTGCAATAATGGAACAAAATGAAAACGTCTAAGGCCAAAATTAAGACTTTTTGGCAAGACCTGACCTGTTTCAATCATGACTAAGTGACCAAAAGTGCCCTAAATGACCAAACGATCACTGGAGTGATTAAGGCACAAATCGCCTTACTTGCTCAGTGGTCATTGACCCCGTCCCTGCCCCCAAAGATGTGAAAGAAACAGTAAATACTCCTGCAGGAATTCTGTGCCAAAAAAATTAAAATTCTGTGCACACAGTTTGCAAATTGTGCAAACTTCTGTGCACAAAATTTGCAAATTCTGCAAGTTTGTCATAATTTTTTGCAGCCCCCTCCCTTCCATTAACATCTTTCTTTTTTTTGCAGCTTCTGCTCCCTCAGCATCCCCATTTTGTGCAGCCCCCTCCCACCCACAACATCCTTCACAGCATCCCCCCTTTTTTTTTACAGCCCCTCCTTTCCTCCCTCTAGCCAGTCACCCTCACACTCACCTGAGGTAGGAGGAGTAGGAGCTGCAGCAGGAGTACCTCTTCGGGGCAGGAAAGAACCCCACTCTTTCGTGCCACACTGCCATGACTCCCTTGCTGGGGCAATGCTTTTTCAGAATGGCCGCTGTGCAAGCAGTAGTCTCACGAGATTACTGCTTGAAGTCTCAGTGGCCATTTTGAAATAACGAGGCACCATTGAGGTTCTTCTCTGCCCCCAAAGAGGCCACTAGACCACCAGGGCATGCTCAGATAGCCCGAGAGTCAGGCAAATGGGCGGGGGTCAGCTGAGTGAGCAAAGAGTTGGGCAGGGATTCAGCTGAGGTGGAGAATGGAGCAGGCGGGGGGGGGGGGGGGGGGGTTTCCATTACTGTGGCCCCACAGATTATGAACAGAATTGTTGAATTCTACAAGACTGGGGAATTCTGCACAAATTCTAGGCTCCGCAGTTATGCAGAATTTTGGCAGTAGTAAGTATATCTCTATGACAGGACTGGGCATAACATCTTATGCTGTTAGAGCAGAAAGCAGATTCCTGAAGTAGTCTAGTGGTCGGTGTAGTGCAGTGTAGAGAAGGGGACCCAAGCTCATATCTCATTCTTACACTTGTGGTGGAAAGTGTGAGCCCTCCAAAACCCACCAAAATCTACTATACCTACATGTAGGTGACACCTGCAGGCATAAGGGATATTGTAGTGGTATACAGTAGATTTTTGGTGGGTTTTGGAGGGCTCACCACAAAATATAAGGGGGTAACGGTGAGATGCGTACCTGGGACCTTTCATGTGAAGTCCACTGCAGTGCCTCCTAGGGTGCCTCACTGCTCTGCTGGGATGTCTGTGTGGTCATAAGTACATAAGTACATAAGTAGTGCCATACTGGGAAAGACCAAAGGTCCATCTAGCCCAGCATCCTGTCACCGACAGTGGCCAATCCAGGTCAAGGGCACCTGGCACGCTCCCCAAACGTAAAAACATTCCAGACAAGTTATACCTAAAAATGCGGAATTTTTCCAAGTCCATTTAATAGCGGTCTATGGACTTGTCCTTTAGGAATCTATCTAACCCCTTTTTAAACTCCGTCAAGCTAACCGCCCGTACCACGTTCTCCGGCAACGAATTCCAGAGTCTAATTACACGTTGGGTGAAGAAAAATTTTCTCCGATTCGTTTTAAATTTACCACACTGTAGCTTCAACTCATGCCCTCTAGTCCTAGTATTTTGGATAGCGTGAACAGTCGCTTCACATCCACCCGATCCATTCCACTCATTATTTTATACACTTCTATCATATCTCCCCTCAGCCGTCTCTTCTCCAAGCTGAAAAGCCCTAGCCTTCTCAGCCTCTCTTCATAGGAAAGTCGTCCCATCCCCACTATCATTTTCGTCGCCCTTCGCTGTACCTTTTCCAATTCTACTATATCTTTTTTGAGATACGGAGACCAGTACTGAACACAATACTCCAGGTGCGGTCGCACCATGGAGCGATACAACGGCATTATAACATCCGCACACCTGGACTCCATACCCTTCTTAATAACACCCAACATTCTATTCGCTTTCCTAGCCGCAGCAGCACACTGAGCAGAAGGTTTCAGCGTATCATCGACGACGACACCCAGATCCCTTTCTTGATCCGTAACTCCTAACGCGGAACCTTGCAAGACGTAGCTATAATTCGGGTTCCTCTTACCCACATGCATCACTTTGCACTTGTCAACATTGAACTTCATCTGCCACTTGCACGCCCATTCTCCCAGTCTCGCAAGGTCCTCCTGTAATCGTTCACATTCCTCCTGCGACTTGACGACCCTGAATAATTTTGTGTCATCGGCGAATTTAATTACCTCACTAGTTATTCCCATCTCTAGGTCATTTATAAATACATTAAAAAGCAACGGACCCAGCACAGACCCCTGCGGGACCCCACTAACTACCCTCCTCCACTGAGAATACTGGCCACGCAATCCTACTCTCTGCTTCCTATCTTTCAACCAGTTCTTAATCCATAATAATACCCTACCTCCGATTCCATGACTCTGCAATTTCTTCAGGAGTCTTTCGTGCGGCACTTTGTCAAACGCCTTCTGAAAATCCAGATATACAATATCAACCGGCTCCCCATTGTCCACATGTTTGCTTACCCCCTCAAAAAAATGCATTAGATTGGTGAGGCAAGACTTCCCTTCACTAAATCCGTGCTGACTTTGTCTCATCAGTCCATGTTTTTGTATATGCTCTGCAATTTTATTCTTAATAATAGTCTAAGAATGCTTTTGTACATGTAGGTTTGGGAAACCACTGCTCCTGCTGTACATGTACATGTGAATATGCTATCTTTTTATGCATTTTATAAAATAGGGAGATGTGAATATCCAAACCCAGATGCTCCAATTCCTACCTCAATGTGCTATGCAAAATGGGACTTATTATAGGATGTTTTCTATAGAGACTTGAAACAATGAGCCTCAGCCACACTGCTGCTTTTTATCCTTATTTTTGTACTATGGAATAGTAGTTCAAAAATTCATTTCTTCAGAACTTAACATTTTATTTAAGTAGTGCTGCTTAAAACTTACAGAAATACAGTTAACCAATAGTTAAATAGTTTCAGAGCAAGCAGTATATAAATGCTGTACATTAGGGGTTCTGAATGAGGACTGCAGATATATCTAGTTCTCAGGATGTCTGCAATGAATGTTTAAACAGATGAAGTTGCATAATTGTGGTCTAAGAACAAAGTTAATTTACGTAGCTTGGTTACCCCCAAAAGAGAAACCTTACTGCTCTTCTAAGAGCAGAAGTAGAAACCCCTCCTCTAAAACTACTGACAAACTTACATGTTTAAATGCTTTTAAAAATGATGGCAGTATGCAGCATTTCCCACCATCATTTTAAATACTGTTGAGCCATAAACACACGACAACTTACATTTTTCCCCCCTTGTGCTCTGGGCTGTATAGCAATTATCTACATCTGTGTTTTATCCAGGTGTCTGTTCTCATGAAAATCAATACAGCACTTCCAACCCAGGTGGATCAGGTCTTAACACAAATACTGAGTCTGTAGGGGTAGCTTACAGTTGATTCTTCAAGAACGCAGTACATTAGAGAACTATTAGTACTATGGAGATCATATTAATAGGAGTTCTTTTCAACTTTTTCTTTGTTCACTCAACTGCTTTGTATTTTCATGCAGGAGAAAGAGAGGAGAAATGCATAATAGAAGACATCCCAAATGATACACTGATAACCGGTAAGAATATTTAATTATACTATTATTAATGCACTACTACCAGAAGAATTTTACAGAGTGCAAAGAATCCTTTTATTTTTTTTTTCTTGGTCCCACGTTGCCACCACTACTCTGAAGTAAAGAATATCTATGAAGTAGCTATTTCAGTATTTATATCTGGTAATTTATTCAAAGTACCATTAGGGGAAAGTTAATATAGACATTCTAAAATATAAATGGCATTCAAAGAGGAATAAAATGCTGAGGGGAAAAAAAAGAATGACAATAACTATCAAACATTTTCAAAATCAGAAAGAAGGTAACAGACAGATGTCAAAATAAAGTGGATTAAAACAGAGATGCCAAACTAAAAAAAAGATGATGATGTAGGCCAAAAGAAATGTAACACTCAGTGCTTTTAGGGCAAAGGGAAGTGGGTACAGAGGATAGATTGTTTAGAGAAAAACCCATTAGATCTAAGCTATAAGAACCTAACACCAGTGGCTTAAATTCTGTGCAACCTGCAACTGGATATCAGAGAAAACAGAAAACAGAAAAAATAAAGAGAGTGACTAGCTTGAAAGTTTTCACTATCTAAAATACTGGGGGACTTTAACCTTCACATTAAAAAGGGGGGTGGGAACAGACAGCAGATGCTCTTGCAGTTTTAACAATTTTTAGAGTAACTGTAGAAATGTTTTCAAAAAATAAGGAACTGGATACACGTATAAAAGCATGCATAGACAGCTATCCTATACCTATTTTTAATGGTTTTTAGATGGGTGCTCCCAGTGGCAGAGGTGGATAGAGTTTAGGATTTACAGGCATACTTTGAAAAATACAAGATATACATGTAAATTGTGGCAGGGATGCATGTGTATATTTATCCTTCCTCCAAAGCAGGTATAAATGTATACACTTGTCTGCAACTACTAGATATATGTATGCAGACATTTTAGAAGGAAAAGTATGAGGCAGTTGATATGGTGGTTAATTCTATAAGGAGCTGCCTAGAATTAAGAGGTAAGTGTGTAAATGACAATATTCTAGTCCAGCGGTTCCCAAATTTTTTCGGTAATTTTTTGTGCCCCCCCCCCCCCCCCCAGCCATGTAGGTCTCCACCCCCCCCCCAGCTCTCTACTGCCCCCCCCCCCCCTCCACTTTTTCCACTGCTCATCTTCACCTGGAGCAGCCCTGGGGGCAGTGGTGTGCTGGAGCCGGCTCGCACCAGTTCGCAAGAGCCGGTTGTTAGTTTTTTAAGAATTTTGGAAGCCGGTTGTTAAAGTAGCTACTTTAACAACCGGCTCCCAAAATTTAGGCTTGCCGAGTTGTCGTGCCTCTTCTTGATGTCCTCCGCTCCGTCCTTCCCTGTGGCGCGCTCAGCATGTCTCACCACCTCCCCCCTACTCCTGATGCAGCTCCTCTTCTTACAGCGATTTTTTTTTCAGTGGTGCCGGCAGGCAGGCAGAGTAAGAAAAAGCACGTTGCTTCAGCCAATCCTGTGGACTTTACTTCAGCCTGTCCCGCCCCTGGGACAGGCTGAAGAAAAGCCCCAGGATTGGCTGAAGGAGCCTGCTTTTTCTTACTCTGCCTGCCGGCCGCCCCGGCACCACTGAAAAAAAATTCGCTGTAAGAAGAGGAGCTGCATCAGGAGTAGGGGGGAGGTGGTGAGACATGCTTGCTGAGCGCCACAGGGAAGGACGGAGCGGAGGACATCAAGAAGAGGCAAGGCAACTCGGCAAGCCTAAATTTTGGGAGCTGGTTGTTAAAGTAGCTACTTTAACAACCGGCTTCCAAAATTCTTAAAAAACTAACAACCGGCTCTTGCGAACTGGTGCGAGCCGGCTCCAGCACACCACTGCCCCCAGGGCTGCTCCAGGTGAAGATGAGCAGTGGAAAAAACAGAGAGCAAACTGCCTGCAGGAGCTACTGCTCTGGTAGGAGATTCCCCCAATTTCCTGTCCTTTCTCTGCAAACACTGCTGCAGCTTTCTAACCTGGGGCACTGCACTGCAAAGTCAGGAGCCTGAGCAGACCTGGCCCGAGGAAAGGCACTTTGGCGGACTCTACTGAAGAGAGGGAGAAAGATGCAGAGTCCTACAAAGGGAAGAAAGTACATAAGTAAGTACATAAGTAATGCCATACTGGGAAAAGACCAAGGGTCCATCGAGCCCAGCATCCTGTCCACGACAGCAGCCAATCCAGGCCAAGGGCACCTGGCAAGCTTCCCAACGTACAAACATTCTATACATGTTATTCCCGGAATTGTGGATTTTTCCCAAGTCCATTTAGTAGCGGTTTATGGAGATTTGGTGCCCCAGGTTTTGTGTCTAACTGGTTTCTAGTTGCTAAAACCCTGCTCTGTAAAATTATATAAGGACTCAGGGGAGGGAAGAGTGAGGAAGCAAATGAGATGAGGGAAAAGGGAGAGGAGAAAAACTGCACATGGATGAAGAAAATAGGCAGAAGCTGAGGACCAGAAATGAAGAAGAAATGAGGAAAGGAAAGAAAGAAATGGAAAGGAAGCCCTGGAAATGGAGTTAAGAGGACAGATAGCAGCAGAATCGGATACTGGGCCAGCATGATCAGAAAAACAGTCACCAGACAACAAAGGTAGAAAAAAAATCATTTTATTTTCATTATAGTGTTTGGAATATGTTCACTTTGAGAATCAGGTGCTCAACATTAAAAGTTTATATTTATTTACTTATTTATGGCATTTTATCGCACATTAAACAT
This sequence comes from Microcaecilia unicolor, assembly GCF_901765095.1. Classification (NCBI taxonomy): domain Eukaryota; kingdom Metazoa; phylum Chordata; class Amphibia; order Gymnophiona; family Siphonopidae; genus Microcaecilia; species Microcaecilia unicolor. The sequence goes on along the minus strand of NC_044032.1, from coordinate 481,086,161 downwards.
GAATTAGATTGGAACCTGGGATCATTTAATTTTTTTTCCTGGAGTAATGCATTGCCCCCCACCCCAGGCTCTCTCCCCGGCTATAGCCAGCTCTGCAATTTGGGGGGGGGGCGCAGAGGGGGACCGGGGAGAGAGCCTGTTGTTAAACATTTACCAGCACACCACTGCCTGGGGGCCTCCTCTGCCCCCCTCCCCCGTCTCCATCTCTCCCTTTTCCTGTCCCAATGTTCCTCCCTGCCCAGCATCTTTTCTTTGTTCTTGTCTCTCCCTATATTCAGCTTCTCCCTTCATTTTTCCCTTCTTCCTGTACTATCCTGCCCTGCCCACCCTACCCCACTTGAGTGCCATGTCTCTTCCTCTCTCTTCCAGGCCTGCCCACCCCCTGAACAGTCTGACTTCTCTCCTCTTCAACCTTCCTCCTCCAAACACGTCTCTTTTCCCCACTCCCAGTGAGCCCTGCATCTCTCCCTCTCGCCAACTCTCCTCTGTAGCCCTAGTCCCCTGTACCTCTCCAGTAGCAATGATGATTAAGAAAGTTTTCTGTCAGCATGGGGGCCTCTTTTCAGGCGTGTCCCGCCTATGCTGATAACAGGAAATTGCACCAAAGTAAGCAGGATGCTCCAGAGAAGATGGTAGCTCCGACGTTGGTGAAAAACTGTCTCAATCACTGCTATCAGAGAGGTACAGGGGCCTGGGGCTACAGTCAACGGAAGGGATACAGAGAGATGCAGGACTCATGGGGCATGGGGAAGGGAAAAGAAAAAGAGACATAATGAGGGAGCAGTTCGGGAGGCGGTGGGAGGGAGTTCAGGATTTGCCGCGGCAGCCCTGTGAGTTCGCTGCAGCGCACCAGGGTGCCGTGGTGCACAGTTTGGGAACCTCTGCTCTAGTCAATTGCATGGGTATCTGAACAGTGTATCAGTTTCCAGCTATGTACTATTCTGTAAGATCATGTACTTTAACAATCTAGGTGCAAGTATTTACATCAGCTCTATTGTATGTATAAGTGCTAGCACGTAAAAGATAAACGCTTATTTGACCTGTTACACTAGTATTCTATAAAGAAATGTAGGAGCCTACTTTTCTTTATACAATAAGTACCAAATAGGCATGTTTTGGCACCTAAAAATAGGCACCCCTTTATAGAATTATCCTCTGGGGGTTATTCTGTAAAGTAGGTGCCAACATCCACGTACCAGTTACACACATAAACATTTAGAATATTAGCAGGTACAGTCATGTGTTTGTATATAACCAACAACGACAGCAGCAGCCCACCAAATACATGAAGCAACGGTAGAAATGGAAGCTTTCATACACGATAAAAACAATGCCCTAAATAACTATGTTTTGCCTATAATACTGCATCAGGGGCAGCTGAATCGCCAAATCTCAATGCAAACTAGACATATGCCCAAACAACCTTATGACATCGGCCCCTCAACAATTTATAACAGACCTAACGAACCACTTGAACTTTATGCTACAAAATGGACTCTTCCCAAAAGAGAAAAGAAACATTCTACTCACCCCCATACCCAAAGACGCAAAGAAAAGTGCTAGTGAGCTAACCAACTACAGGCCAGTAGCATCCATTCCATTAATAACCAAACTAACGGAAGGGATGGTGACTAAACAACTCACAAACTATTTAGACAAATTCGCAATACTACACGACTCCCAGTCAGGATTTTGGTCTAACCACAGCACTGAAACAGTACTAGTTACTCTCATGACTAAATTCAAACAAATGATTGCAACCGGCAAGAACGTTCTACTTCTACAATTCGACATGTCTAGCACCTTTGACATGGTTGATCATGGAATATTACTACATATCCTTGAGTACTTCGGAATTGGAGGCAACGTTCTCAACTGGTTCAAGGGGTTCCTAACCACACGCTCATATCAAGTGACATCTAATTCGACTACATCAGCCACATGGACACCTGAATGCGGAGTTCCACAGGGATCCCCCCTCTCACCGACCTTATTCAACTTAATGATGATACCTTTGGCCAAGCTACTATCAAATCAAAACCTCAATCCATACATATACTCAGACGACGTAACGATCTACATCCCATTCAAACAAGATTTAAAAGAAATTTCCAATGACATCTACCAAAGCCTACATATCATGCACTCATGGGCGGATGCATTTCAGCTGAAACTTAATGCAGAAAAAAACCCAATGCCTAATACTCACCTTTCAACATAACACGAACAAATTCACCACCATCAACACACCAAAACTGAATCTTCCAATTTCGGACACCCTAAAAATTCTTGGAGTCACCATTGATCGACATCTAACACTTGAGAGTCACACGAAAAACACAACCAAAAAGATGTTCCACTCAATGTGGAAACTAAAAAGAACGCATCACGTTCAAATTATGCACCCTAGTTCACAAAATCATTCATGGTGATGCCCCAGCCTACATGTCAGACCTGATAGACTTACCACCCAGGAATGCTAAAAAATCATCCTGCACATTCCTCAATCTTCACTTCCCCAACTGCAAAGGTCTAAAATACAAACTAACGCATGCGTCAACCTTTTCCTACTTGAGTACACAATTCTGGAATGCGCTGCCGCGCAATCTAAAAATGATCTATGAACTAACTAACTTCCACAAACTTCTGAAGACCCATTTCTTTAACAAGACATACCACAATGATCAACACATGTGAACTTCCCCACATGTATCAAGAACTGTATTACAATGTTAACTGCTATATTAATATCATGTTCTACCACTACCATGTTACCCAAGATCCTTCTGTAATACCAAATGTCTAATTTCTACATATTTCCACTATTCATGAGGTATTGTAAACCACATTGATCCTGCAAAGAGGTGGGGAAATAAGAAAGCAAATAGAATGTTAGGTATTATTAGTAAAGGAATGGAAAACAAAAAATAAGGACGTTCTAAAGCCTTTGTATCGCTCCATGGTGCGACCGCATCTCAAAAAATAATGTTTATAGTCTGAGTCTGTTCTTACATGGCCCCCTCTGACAACCTAGTATCAGTGAGGGCTGTAATTATGTGGGAATTATTTCTCTGATATACCTACTTACCATAAGAAATATACAGTTTGGAAATATGGGGCAAATAGGGTTTTTCTACCTCCTTACACCCACCCAAGATACAATGGACCAGCCACCTCCAGGATATGGAGTAACAGAAAAGACAGAGGCCATGCTCTTTCCAAGGAGTAAGTTTTTATTCCAATATAGATGATAACAAAGCAATCAGGTGATAAAGTAATTGGGCAAAGTAATTAGACAGGGTAATTAGGTAGGGAATTAGGTAATTAGACAGAATAATTAGGCCAAGTAATTGGACAGAGTAATCAGAGAGAGACCAATTAGATAAAGTAATTGGACAAAGAAAGGTAAAGTAACAAATGGCAAAGAAATCAGGCCATAGCAATTTGTTACGAGAAGGAGAGAGACCACTGCTGTAAAAAGTTACTCTCTGTTGATCATCTCCTCCTCTGACTAGATATAGTACCACACCCACTTATATACAGTGGATGGAGCATCAATCCCCCTCCCAACCAGAGTACAACTTGCAATGTCAGCCACTTGTATTGTAACATCAGCTAAATTCTGCCTTACGTTATTGTTTACATTAAATGGAACATACTATCTGAATGTTTACAGAATCAGCATCTTAAAATAAGTCCAAAGCTCTTTTACCGAAGACTTTCAGTCGCCACCTCGTACAGGAATTTGCTTAACACCCGGGTCTTATCACGGTGTTACCTAAGTCCTCAACACTTCTCCCCTCCCAAACTGTAAACATATTCTTCCCAGCTAGAGTAAGTGGCCCATTTCTGTAAGGGGAGGGGGAAGAGCACTCTTTGCTGGTACAGTGTGACCTTGCATTTACAGCTCTCAGCAAAAATACAGAAAGATGAAGTTTGAGCTTTTAGCTATGTAGGTCATGGGTCATGCCTGTCAGTAAGCAGAAAAGTGCAAAATCAATTCAAGATGTAGTGGAATTAGAAAAGGTTCAGAGAAGGGCGATGAAAATGATAAAGGGGATGGGACAACTTCCCTATGAGGGAAGGCTAAAGCAGCTAGGGCTCTTCAGCTTGGAGAGAAGACGGCTGAGGGGAGATATGATAGAGGTCTATAAAATAATGAGTGGAGTGGAACAGGTAGATGTTAATTGCTTGTTTATTCTTTCCAAAAATACTAGAACTAGGGGATTGCAATGAAGCTACAAACAGTAAATTTAAAATGAATCTGAGAAAATATTTCTTCACTCAACATATAATTAAATTCCGGAATTTGTTGCCAGAGAATGTAGTAAAATCAGTTAGCTTAGCAGGGTTTAAAAAAGGTTTGGATGGCTTCCTAAAGGAAAAGTGGTTCGATTCCCACTGCAGGCACTGCAGGCACAGGCAGCTCCTTGTGACTCTGGGCAAGTCACTTAACCCTCCATTGCCCCAGGTACAAATAAGTACCTGTATATAATATGTAAGCCGCATTGAACCTACTATGAGTGGGAAAGCGCGGGGTACAAATGTAATTTAAAAAAATAGACCATTATTAAAATGGACTTGGGGAAAATTCACTGCTTATTTCTAGAATAAGCAGCATAAAATGTATTGTACTGTCTTGGGATCTTGCCAGGTACTTGTGACCTGGATTGGTCACTGTTGGAAACAGGATACTGGGCTTGATGCTCCTTTGTTCTGTCCCAGTATGGAAATACTTATGTATTTATGAGTTTAAAGAAACAGCCATAAAATCAGCACATACTGAGTAAAAGTGCTCCATAGCAGACCATAGCGCATCCATAGTTACTGTCATCAGTCTAACCAGTAGCTTGAGGGGGAGCACTGTAGCCTGATTTCCAATGACTACGGAGCCAGTGTCATGGTTGTGCCCAGGTTCCTTGCTCCCAGTCAACTCGCCATGTTCCAGAAGATATGCTGGTCCGGTCCGGTCCGAATCTTCCAGCCTTCCACATTGTTTTGGGAGTTTTTTGGAACTAAGCAGTACCCGTACCTGGGGAACTCCCTTGCATGCTGCCTTTATTAACCACCTGGGAAGGTCTCTAGTTTGCCTTCAGTTTGCCTTGCAACAGAGGTCCTCAGAGGAGTTTCCTTTGGTGAGAGTTTGTTGCAGTGCTGCTGTGCTTTTTCCTGATTGTGGCTTTGACCCTGCTTGTCTCCTGGTTTATTCTTCTGTCTGCTGCCCACCCAGACCCAGCTTGTTTTCTGGTTTATTCTGCTGCTTGCTGCTTGCCTGGAACTCCGGTGTGCTTTCTGGAAGTTTCCTGCTGTTCGCCAGCCGGCTGCTGTTTCCTGCAGTTCTGCCTTCCAGCCCTGTCCGGCCGCCTGAACCCAGGGGCTCAACTCCTGAGGAACGGCGGTCAAGTACAGGTGAAGTTTGGGCTGAATTCCGGTCCTGCCTGCCCCAGCTTGAGTTTCCTCGGCTACAGTCTCAGCCTGGTAGTTCCTGTCCTGGGTTGCTGGTACGTCTGTTCTGCCTTGTCTGTGTTTGGGTGAGTCTCAGGTGTCCTCGGTGGTTACAAGGGCCCTGTTTAATAAAGTGCACTAGCATTTTTAGCACGCACTAATGCTAGAGACACCCATATATTCCTATGGGTGTGTCTAGTGTTAACGTTTGCTAAAAACGCTAGCGCTCCTATAGCACAGCTTAGTAAACAGGGCCCTAAATCTTTTAAATTACTTTGGTAACTAATGCGTATTAGGCCCTTTTTTTCAATTGATATTTTCAGATTACTTGTCCAACCTCTTGTCTTGACCCAATTTGATTATTGTCATTCTGTCTATGCAGAGTGTAAAGAATGTATCTAAAGGAAACCACAAACTGCCAAGAAAACTGCAGCTAGACTTGTCATGCATGTACCACACTTTGAGAGAGCTACTCCTTTGCTGATACATTTGAATTGACTTCCCATTAGGGCCAGAATTGAATTCAAACTCTATGCTCTCATATTTCAGATTTTGTATGGTATTGCCCCTGACTATATGTTGCCCCATGATACTTTGTCTTCTTGCAATTCAGTCTTTGGTGCAAGAGACTACCTGCAACTTCATTTTCCTACATGTAAGAAAGTAGTTTATAAAATCTATATATTCAGCTACTTTTTCATACCAAGTTACTAAACGGTGGAATTCCTTGCCAAAAAATATAAAGATCCCAACATGATTACTTGGTTGTTTGTAAGTTTTTGAAATCTTTCATTTTCAAAAAATTTCTGTCAATCTATGTATATGTTTATAACAACTATGCTTGTATATGGAGCTACTACTACTACTATTTAGCATTTAGCATTTCTATAGCTGTGTTACTGTAGCAAGATTATTCTTGTGGAATATGTTTATTTTGTTTAATTGATAAATAAATAACAAATTAAAAAAAAATTTCTGTCAATTGATCCTGGTAGCTAATCTCCTCCCATTCTCCCTGTTATGCTTTTTTTATTGAATTCTTTATATATTTACAATTCTTTCCTTATTGATATGTGTGGGTTTATGTATTTTGTTTCATATTTTGTAATGACTTCTTTTTAGCTTGTTAGCCACACTGAACTCAAAACTGTGAAGGAAATTTGGGGTATAAATGTCATAAATAAATAAATTCTCCTCCCTAAGTGCTATTCTGTAAACACGTGCATACAACTGACCATGAGCAGGACTCACACTTGTGCATGTAAGTTACAGACTACTAGAAGTCATGCGCTTATCTCTGGCATTTAAGCATGAGCACTTACACTGGCTCTATGGCTGGTGTTACTGCCCATGCCTTAATTATATGTGCATAAAGTGAAGTTACTTACCTGTAGCAGGTATTTTCCGAGGACAGCAGGCTGATTGTTCTCACTGATGGGTGATGTCCACGGCAGACCCCAGGAACGGAAAATCTTCCTAGCAACAAAAGTTTGCTAGCTCTCACGTGATCCCTGCGCATGCACGATCGTCTTCCCGCCCGAACGCAAGCGTGCTCGTCAGTCAAATAGAAAGCAAAAGACAAGGGAAGACACAACTCCAAAGGGGAGGAGGGCGGGTTTGTGAGAACAATCAGCCTGCTGTCCTCGGAGAATACCTGCTACAGGTAGGTAACTTCGCTTTCTCCGAGGACAAGCAGGCTGCTTGTTCTCACTGATGGGATATCCCTAGCCCTCAGGCTCACTCAAAACAACAAACATTGGTCAACTGGGCCTCGCAACGGTGAGGACATAACAGAGATTGACCTAAATAGAAACAACTAACTGAGAGTGCAGCCTGGAACAGAATAAAAATGGGCCTAGGGAGGTGGAGTTGGATTCTAAACTCCAAACAGATTCTGCAGCACCGACTGCCCGAACTGACTGTCGCGTCGGGTATCCTGCTGTAGGCAGTAATGAGATGTGAATGTGTGGACAGATGACCACGTTGCAGCCTTGCAAATCTCTTCAATAGTGGCTGACTTCAAGTGGGCCACTGACGCTGCCATGGCTCTAACACTATGAGCCGTGACATGACCCTCAAGAGTCAGCCCAGCTTGGGTGTAAGTGAAGGAAATGCAATCTGCTAGCCAATTTGAGATGGTGCGTTTCCCGACAGACACTCCCCTTCTGTTGGGATCAAAAGAAACAAACATTTGGGCGGACTGTCTGAAGGGGCTTGTCCGCTCCAGGTAGAAGGCCAATGCTCGCTTGCAGTCCAATGTGTGCAACTAACGTTCAGCAGGGCGGGTATGAGGACGGGGAAAGAATGTTGGCAAGACAATTGCCTGGTTCAGATGGAACTCCGACACCACCTTTGGCAGGAACTTAGGGTGAGTGCAGAGGACTACTCTGTTATGATGAAATTTAGTATAAGGAGCATGAGCTACCAAGGCTTGAAGCTCACTGACTCTATGAGCTGAAGTAACAGCCACCAAGAAAAGGACCTTCCAGGTCAAGTTCTTCAGATGGCAAGAATTCAGTGGCTCAAAAGGAGGTTTCATTAGCTGGGTGAGAACGATATTGAGATCCCATGACACTGTAGGAGGCTTGACAGGGGGCTCTGACAAAAGCAAACCTTTCATGAAGCGAACAACTAAAGGCTGTTCAGAGATAGGCTTACCCTCTACATGATAATGAAAAGCACTAATTGCGCTAAGATGAACTCTTACAGAGGTGGTCTTGAGACCAGACTTGGACAAGTGCAGAAGGTATTCATGCAGGGTCTGTGTATGACAAGAACGAGGATCTAGGGCTCTGCTGTCACACCAGACGGCAAGCCTCTTCCACTTGAAAGCATTACACCTCTTCATGAAATCTTTTCTGGAAGCAAGCAAGACTCGGGACACACCCTCAGAAAGACCCAAGGAGGCAAAGTCTACGCTCTCAACATCCAGGCCGTGAGAGCCAGGGACTGGAGGTTGGGATGCAGAAGCGCCCCCTGAGTGATGAGGGTTGGAAAACACTCCAATCTCCATGGTTCTTCGGAGGACAACTCCAGAAGAAGAGGGACCAGATCTGACGCGGCCAGAAGGGAGCGATCAGAATCATAGTTCCACGATCCTGCTTGAGTTTCAGCAAAGTCTTCCCTACCAAGGGTATGGGAGGATATGCATACAGAAGGCCCTTCCCCCAATGAAGGAGAAAGGCATCCGATGCTAGTCTGCCGTGGGCCTCAAGTCTGGAACAGAACAAAGGGACCTTGTGATTCATCTGAGTGGCAAGAAGATCTACCAAGGGGGTGCCCCACTCTTGAAAGATCTTGCATACTACTCTCGAGAGACCACTCGTGAGGTTGTATTATTCTGCTCAACCTGTCAGCCAGACTGTTGTTTACGCCTGCCAGATATGTGGCTTGGAGAAACATGCCGTGCTGGCGAGCCCAAAGCCACATCCTGACAGCTTCCTGACACAGGGGGCGAGATCCGGTGCCCCCTGCTTGTTGATGTAGTACATAGGAACCTGATTGTCTGTCTGAATTTGAATAATTTGATGAGACAGCCGATCTCTGTGTTAATTTTAAATGTTATTTGAGTTGAAATATATTTCTCTATAGGAACAGAATATGTAAGAATAGAGGGAATTACTCAGAGCACGTGGTCGCAACATGTGCTGTATTTCTAGTTTTTAAGAACATGTGTTCCGACCATGTGGTCTCACATAAAGGCTATACATATTTAACCATTAATGAATGTGGGAAAATTATATTTTTGATTCTATATTCTATTCTCCACCAATTACCTATAAGGTAATAAGATAAGGATATGTAAGAAAAAGGGGGAATTAAATATTATATTTGGAAATTACATTAACCTGCACTGTAAGGTTTAAGAACACGTGCTCCGAACATAAAAGACCATATATTTAACTTTAAAAAGGTTTATTTACAATACAGGTAATGTAGTAATGTTACAAGCAAGAGGCAGCTTTAAGGAATCTTGCTTACAGGAGAAATTTGCGACAAGATAACAGGTCTGAATCATTAACTTACAAAGTCTTTGTTGCAGAATTTCTGAAGCTGAGAGAGAGTGAAAAAGGAATCCTCTCTGCTGAGGATGTCTTTTCTTGCAAAGCTGTGGTTGTTGCCTGAAGAATTCTTGTCAGGGTGTGTGTGTGTGAAGTTCAGCAGAGAGAAGCAGGTCCCAAGAGCAGCAGATCCCAAGAGATGAGCTGGGCTTTTTTTCTAGTCTTTTTATATTCTCTTGCTGGACCCTAGTCAGGTGGGATGTCCTTGGTCCAATTGGAAAGCTCCTGGATAGCTGAATTCTGGGCATTGCAGTTGCAGAGGAGCATGGTCACATGCTATAAGCTTTTTGGCTGCACATGTGCTGGTGTCTTGTCTGATAGTTGATGGGGGTGGGGGCAGATACACATCTGATAAGATTTGTCTGAGGTAGCCAGCTGTATTTCTATAGGTAATCAGTGTCTTTTGTTTAGCCCCAGGCTAAATCATTGTCTGTGGGCTTTCAGTCTGAGTCATAGGTGGAGTCTTTTGTTACTGCAGTCTCTGGGATAGATTCTTTGGAGATGTATTAATGGATTTAGGTATACACCCAGCTAGTTTGTCAGTAGTTTTCCAGGGGGGAAAGGGGAATGTGAAATGAAAGCCAGACCAGTTGATCTGATTCTATCCCAAAAAGTCTTTGCAGATGTATTTTTATATTGGTATCTGATCCAGCAAAATCAATAACTCATATCATGCTACATCTGAAAGCCTTTAGCGTGTTCCAGACCGCTCACAACTCCAGGAGATTGATCTGAAAACCTGTTTCCTGGAGGGACCAACTCCCTTGGGTGTGAAGCCCATCAACATGAGCTCCCCACCCCAGGAGAGACACATCCATCGTCAGCACTTTTTGCGGCTGAGGAATTTGAAAGGGACGTCCCAGGGTCAAATTGGAGCGAATTGTCCACCAATGAAGGGAGGTGAGAAAACTCGTGGACAGTTGGATCACGTCCTCTAGATTTCCCGCAGCCTGAAACCACTGGGAAGCTAGAGTCCACTGAGCGGAATGCATGTGAAGACGGGCCATGGGAGTCACATGAACTGTGGAGGCCATGTGGCCGAGCAATCTTTTTTTTTTTTTATTTTATTTATGAATTTCAAAATATACATTAATTTAGTAAATAAATGTCAGAAAATCAGGCAATACTAAACAGTAATAAAGCATAATCCTTCACTATTAATACATAGTCTAGGATAGGAAATATTATTGTTACTTAGACCACACACAGATCAAGATACAAGGTAACTTTTTAATGAAAATACTGGAGAGTAACCTCCAAAATAATGAAAGGATAAGGGCTAGATCGCTGCCAGCGGTTTCAACTAACTTCGGTTGCTGTCAAGGCAGTTTCACCGCTGCTCTCTTTTGTTATTAGAAATTGTTTCAATTTTTCTGAATCAAAGAATACATAATAAACTGTGCGCACAGAAATAAGACATCTGCATGCAAATTTCAACCTAAAAGTCCCACCTAAGGCTAGAACCCGGGATTTAAGTCCCAGAAATTCTCTCCTTCTTCGCTGAGTAGATTTGCTTATGTCTGGAAAAACTTGTATCCTTGATCCCAGAAACTGATGAGACATAAATCTGAAGAATAGCCTAAGAATATTGTTTTTATCAGTTTCAAAGGCAAAAGATGCAAGAAGAGTTGTACGTTCTGTAATATTGTCCAATGAAGTTTCAAGAAAATGAGTTAAGTTTGCCAGAACTTCTAGTACGGAGGTTTTGACTCCCGTGATATAAAAAGCCTTCACAATTGGAGGTAATGCTTCCTTTGGGATTCCTAATATATCAATAAGATACTTCTTTAACATTTCCATTGGAGGTATTAGAGGAGTCTTAGGGAAATTCAAAAATCTTAGGTTGTTACCCCTAAGCTGGTTCTCAAAATATTCAATTTTCCTTAACATATTATCTCTTTCCATCACTAGATTGCCGACAACACTTTGCATTTTGTTAATCTCTAATAAATTTGATTCACTCTTATCCTCTTGCATTTTAACCTTTGTTTCCATAGTTTGTTGATGTTGTTTAAGGTCTTTTACCTCAGAGTTAAGAAGTGTCGAAGCCTGGAGCAGAGATGAATTTAATGCCTGGATAGCGTCCCAAAGAACCTCTAGGGTAACAACTGCTGGTCTTGTAATCCCTCCGATTCACATGGCTGGTTCTGCCACAATTGGAGTGGACGAGAGTTCAGCGCCTCCTGTCCTAACCTCTGATGGACTTTGATCCGGCGTCGACAAGCCGATAGGACCACTAGGAGCCTCAGTATTAGCTAACTCCGGCTCTCACATCGCTCTCAAACCACCCGGTCTCGGAGGAGCAGTTTGCAGGGGCGGACTCAATGACGCCTCTTCTGCGCCAAGATCCTCCGGATGTACTGGGGATCCAACCAAGGCAGGGATTGGAGCACTTCGCGCCTGGAGTCCAAACATCTCCAAAGTCGGTTGACGGAAAGTTAAGGTAGAGGCTGGGCTAGTAGTGGGCTTAGTCCCGCTTTTCCTCTTTCTTTTCCCCATTTCCTGGGTCCTAGAAAGAAAACCGTGCCGTAACACAGCTTCAGGTTCTGGAACTTCAGGTAGCGGTTCCTCCCACGGACGCCACCTTGATCTCCCGGGGGCCGAGCAATCTCAACATCTGCCGAGCTGTGATCTGTAGAGCTCCTGCCTTTGAGGTGTTCTTTACCAGCCAATCGTCAAGATAAGGGAACACATGCACTCCCAGCCTGTGTAGAGACGCTGCTACAACCGCCAGGCATTTCGTGAACACCCTGGGCGCAGAGGCGAGACCAAATGGTAGCACACAGTACTGAAAATGCTGCGTTCCCAGATGGAATCGAAGATACTGTCTGTGAGCTGGCAGTATCGGGATGTAAGTATAAGCATCCTTTAAGTCCAGAGAGCATTGCCAATTGTTTATCTGAATCATGGGAAGAAGGGTGCCAAGGGAAACCATCCTGAACTTCTCTCGGACCAGATATTTGTTCAGGGCCCTTAGGTCTAGGATGGGATGCATCCCCCCTGTTTTCTTTTCCACAAGGAAGTACCTGGAATAGAATCCCAGCCCTTCCTGCCACGGTGGCACGGGCTTGACCGCATTGGCGCTGAGAAGGGCGGAGAGTTCTTCTGCAAGTACCTGCTTGTGCCGGAAGCTGAAGGACTGAACTCCCGGTGGGCAATATGGAGGTTTGGAGATCAAATTGAGGGAGTATCCTAGCCGGAATATTTGGAGAACCCACTGGTCGGAGATTACAAGAGGCCACCATTGGTGAAAAAACTTTAACCTCCCTCCGACCGGTAGATCGTCCGGCAAAGACACTTTTATCTCGGCTATGCTCGCCTGGAGCCAGTCAAAAGCCCGTCTCTTGCTTTTGCTGGGGAGCTGCAGGGGCCTGAGGAGGCGCAAGCTGTTGACGTGAACGAGCGCGCTGGGCAGGCTGGCGAGAAGGTGGATTGTACCTATGCCTATTAGAAGCATAGGGCACACTCCTGCTTCCTCCATAAAAACGTCTACCTGAAGAGGTAGATGCTGAAGGCGTCCGGTGGGAGAGATTGTTGAATGCGGTGTCCCGCTGGTGGAGCTGTTCTACCACCTGTTCGACGCGCTAACCAAAAATGTTATCCCCCCCGGCAAGGAGCATCCGCAATTCACTGCTGGACTCTATTCTCCAGGTCAGAGGCACGCAGCCATGAGAGTCTGCGCATCACTATACCTTGAGCAACGGCCCTGGACACTACATCAAAAGTATCGCAGGCACCCCTGGACAGGAATTTCCTACACGCCTTCAGATGCCTGACCACCTCCTGAAAAGGCTTGGCCTGCTCCGATGGGAGCTTAGCGACCAAGTCCGCCAGCTGCCTCACATTGTTCCGCAAGTGGATGCTCGTGTAGAGCTGGTAGGACTGAATCTTGGACACGAGCATAGCAAAATGGTAAGCCTTCCTCCCAAAAGAGTCTAGAGTCTTAGATTCAAACCCCGGGGGCGCCGAGGCGTAATCTCTACTACTCGGCCCTCTTGAGAGCCGAATCCACAACTCCAGAGTCATGAGGCAACTGGGTCCTCATCAACTCCGGGTCCCCATGGATCCGATACCGGGACTCAATCTTTTTGGGAATGTGGGGGTTACTTAATGGTTTCGCCCAGTTCGCCATCAATGTCTGCTTCAGGACATTATGAAGGGGAACAGTGGACGACTCCTTAGGTGGTGAAGGATAGTCCAGGACCTCGAACATCTCAGCCCTGGGCTCATCCTCAGTAACCACTGGGAGGGGAATGGCCGTAGACATTTCCTGGACAAAGGACGAGAAAGACAGACTCTCCGGGGGAGAAAGCTTTCTCTCGGGCGAAGAACTGGGATCGGAGGGAAGACCACAAGACTCCTCATCACAGAAATACCTGGTGTCCTCCTCCGCCTCCCACGAGGCCTCACTGTCGGTATCGGACACAAGTTCACGAACTTCAGTCCGAAGCCGAGCTCATCTCGACGCCGAGGAACCCGGTCCTCGATGGCGGTGCCGAGAGGAAGACTCCTGCGCTGGTGGCGACGAAGCTCCCTCCAGCGACGTCGACGGGGAGTCAGCCTGGGTGGCAGCAGACACCGATGCCGCAAGCGGTACCGGCGTCGCAGTCCGCACCACGGGCGGAGAGCCAACTGTCGCATTTCTCAATAGTACCGGCGGCAAAAAGCGCCGCCGGTACCGGAGCAGATGAACGCAGCAGCCTTTCCAGGATCCCTGGAAGAATGGCCTTGAGGCGCTCGTCCAGAGTGGCTGTCGAGCAAGGCAGTGGGGCTGGTACTGGTGACGAGCTGAGAACCTGCCTGGGGCGCGGAGGCGGTACCGGGCTGTCCGGAGCGGAGCGCATCGACACCTCTTGTATGGAGGGCGAGTGGTCCTCCCGGTGTCGTCGCTTCACGGGTTCCGAATCCTTCGGTGTCCCAGAGCTCTCGGTACCGTGTCGGGAAGGTGACCGATGACGGTGCTTCTTCGCCTTCGCTCGAAGCATGGCATCGGTACCTCCCGGTACCGATGAGGAAGACGTGGAATCCAGACGTCTCCTCGGGGCCGGTTCTGAAGGTGGTCGGTCCTGGGGGGGCCTGCACCGCAGGAGCCCTCGAGGCAGGTGGAGACCCACTCGATGGCTCACTGCTACCAGCGTGGGATCTCTGGACAGCCATCACCTGCACTCCAGACGTCAATGCACCCTCTTATGCCGACATCGATACCGGCGATGACCTCAGTACCGCTGGCTCCGCCGACTTCGAAGTACCGGACGAGGCCCCGAACAAGATGTTCCACTGGGCCAATCTCGCCACCTGGGTCCTCTTCTTGAGCTGGAGGCACAAAGTACAGGCGTTAGGGCGATGACCAGCCCCGAGACATTGAAGACACGAAATGTGCCTATCAGTGAGCGAGATCGTCTGCACCGTGTGCACTTTTTGAAGCCGCTGGCAGGCTTCGAGGACATGGGCGGAAAAATCATGCCGGCAAGGTCAAACGCGATGATGCCGAAAAACAAGGCACCAAAGGGGGAAAAAATCCATACGGGCAGCGAAAAAAGCTGCTCACGCAAAGAAAAGGAAACTTACGGAGGAAAAACTTCTACGACGTAGCGGAACCTTTTTTTTTTTTTACAAATGAACACACGAGGAAAGATGCGATGACCAGCCCCGAGACACTGAAGACACGAAACGTGCCTATCAGTGAGCAAGATCGTCCGATTGCACCACGTGCACTTTTTGAAGCCGCTGGCAGGCTTCGAGGACAGGGGCGGAAAAATCGCGCCGGCGAGGTCAAACGCGATGATGCCGAAAAACAAGGCACCAAAAGGGGAAAAAATCCATACGGGCAGCGAAAAAAGCTGCTCACGCAAAGAAAAGGAAACTTGCAGAGGAAAAACTTCTACGACGTAGCGGAACCTTTTCTTTTTTTACAAACGAACACACGAGGAAAGAAGATAAGCCAAAAAGGCACAAAAACCGCGCAAAGAATGCGACGGGGGCCTCTCTGGGGGAGAGAACAAACGATACATGTCCGTTTTGACCGCGGAAAAAGAGAGACTGACGAGCATGCTCGCGTTCAGGCGGGAAGACGGTCGCGCATGCGCACGGATCACGCAAGAACTAGCAAACATTTGTTGCTAGGAAGATTTTCCAATCCTGGGGGCTGCCGTGGACGTCACCCATCAGTGAGAACAAGCAGCCTGCTTGTCCTCGGAGAAATACCCACTTAAGCTAGTATTCTATAAAGGAAAGTAGGCACCTACTTTCCTTTATAAAATATGCTCCAATCCAGTGCCCTCTAGGCACCTATATTCAGGTGCACCATTACAGAATTGCCCTCTTATATAGACAAAAATTGATGGACCCAGCTGAATTCATATGGTAGAGATAAAATATGTACTGTATCTTAAAAATAATTTTGCAATTTACACATGTAAATACCTTTGTAGTTTGTTTTAAGATGCAGCAATGGGATTTAAATGAACATGATTTCCTTCCTTCTGCTCCTGGTTTGGGAATGGTTGTAACCATTACGGATCCTAACAGGGAGGTAAAAATCTTTACATTACTTTTAAGTTTATTTAAGTAAAATGAATAAAGATTATGTACGTTGATTTTTCCATTGATTTTACAGGTTGCTTACTGAGTCTATCTATTGATATATGATATGGTGCTTGTATTCGCCAACTCCCAAAAAGGTTCAAAGCAAATCACAAAATGCGCTCAGGACTTCTTTTACTAAGAGAGGAAGTCTATAGGAATTGAATGGCCTCTCATTTGCCGCACCAGGAATCACTAGCGCGGCTTAGTAAAAGTGCCCTAAGTGTCAAAATTAAAGCAGAAATCTAATGCTTGAAATGGCTACTGATATAATTTTATAAGGGACCTGAGCACTGAGAACAGCATTTTACATGCTCAAAGAGGCTATTATAAAATTGCCCAATGAATACTTGAGAAAAGAGTAAATACAGAGAACTCACTGCACATTTATAGAATATACATACAGCTATTCTGAAGAGGGGGCAGTATAAATGTGTATCTACTTTCCTTGGGGTAAATTTATAAAGGCACATGTGTTGTCTTTATAAAATACCAAACTTGAACCAAATATCTGAGTAACATTAAGGTTCTTAGAAAATACAAACATATCTTTTAAGGAACATCATTCACCAAAGTCTGCCTTTTCCAAAACAGGTTGTAATCATATGTCTATTTCCAACTTTTCCCATCCACAATAATGTATTCAAATGTTCAGTGCTCAAACATAGGTAACTCCAAAAATAAAAAATGAAAATTTTTTAAAGGACTAAGGGCCCTGCTTACTAAGGTGTGCTAGCGTTTTTAGCGCGTGCACAAAATTAGAGCGCGCTGTGTAGGTGCCCATAGGAATATTGTGGGCGCCTCACAGTTAGCGTGCGCTAAAAGCACTAACGCGCCTCTAGAGCAGCTTAGTAAACAGGGCCCTTAGCTTCTAATTGAAGTAGTTCCCTCAGATCAAGTCACCAACATGACTGTGTTTCGAACAGTGTTCTGCATCAGGGTGGGATACTTCTCAAAAATAAATAGATGTTGGTCCAACCTTCATAATTTCTAGATAATTTATAATTTTAAAAAAAAAGCCTTTTAATATAAATGTAATTCTTCTATGTCGCTCATGACTGCTTGGCGTATCAGTACCCAATCCTATATACAAAAACTGTATCGACTGGTTAGTTCTGTTTTCTTAGGCCTCCGTTTACTAAGCTGTTGAAAATGCTAGTACACGCTTAAGGCTACTTAAACTGGCTTACTGCAGGACACGCTCAGGTGTCCTGTGGTAATTTACAAGTGTGTGCGCGGTAACCATGAGTTAAAAAATAAGTCATTTTTTAGTGTAGAGGGGATATGTCTGGGGCCAGAGAGTGGATGTTTCTGCACTACTCAATTAGCAGGTCTGTATTACCATGCGCTTATTAGTGCAGGACTAGCGAATGATCCCTTACTATCTATAAAATAGGTGTTAGTAACATAGAGGGATATAAACAGGGCGCCCATCTTTAAGGGCGCTTATCTCTAAGGACGTCCCGGCGAAGGGGCGGGGCATCGCGTATTATTGAAACAAGATGGGCGTCCATCTTTCGTTTCGATAATATGGTTGGGGACGGCTAAATCTCAACATGTAGGTCGACCTTAGAGATGGGCGACCTCGGTTTTCGCCTATAATGGAAACAGAGGACACCCATCTCAAAAACAACCAAATCCAAGGCATTTTGTGGTGGGAGGAGCCAGCATTCGTAGTGCACTGGTCCCCCTGACATGCCAGGACACCAACTGGGCACCCTAGGGGGCACTGCAATGGACATCACAAATTGCTCTCAGATGCATAGCTCCCTTACCTTGTGTGCTGAGCCCCACCCCAAAACTCACTACCCACAACTCCACACCATTACCATAGCCATTAGGGATGAAGGGGGGCACCTACATGTGGGTACAGTGGGTTTTGGAGGGCTCCCATTTACCACCACAAGTGTAACAGGTAGAGGGGGATGGGCCTGGGTCCGCCTGTCTGAAGTGCACTGCACCTACTAAAAACTGCTCCAGGGACCTGCATACTGCTGTCATGGAGCTGGGTATGACATTTGAGGCTGGCATAGAGGCTGGAAAAAAAATGTGTTTTAATTTTTGTTTGGGGTGGGGGGGGTGGGTGGGAGGGGGTTGGTGACCACTGGGGGAGTAAGGGGAGGTGATCCCCGATTCCCTCCGGTGGTCATCTGGTCAGTTTGAGCACCTTTTCAAGTCTTGGTCGTGAAAAAAAGGGACCAAGTCGGTCAAATGCTCGTCAGGGACGCCCTTCTTTTTTCCATTATCAACCGAGGACGCCCATCTCTTAACCACGCCCCTGTACTGCCTTCGGTACACTGCTGACACGCCCCCTTGAACTTTGGCCGTCCCCGCGATGGAAAGCAGTTGAGGGCACCCAAAATCGGCTTTCGATTATGCCGATTTGGGTGAGCCTGAGAGAAGGACGCCCATCTCCCGATTTGTGTCGGAAGATGGGCGCCCTTCTCTTTCGAAAATGAGCTGGATAGTAACATAGTAGATGGCGGCAGAAAAAGACCTGCACGGTCCATCCAGTCTGCCCAAGAAGATAAACTCATATGTGCTACTTTTTGTGTATACCTTACCTTGATTTGTATCTACCATTTTCAGGGCACAGACCGTAGAAGCCTGCCCAGCACTTGCCCCGCCTCCCAACCACCAGCCCCACCTCCCCCCACCGGCTCTGCCACACAATCTCGGCTAAGCTTCTGAGGATCCATTCCTTCTGAACAGGATTCCTTTATGTTTATCCCACGCATGTTTGAATTCCGTTACCGTTTTCATCTCCACCATCTCCCGCGGGAGGGCATTCCAAGTATCCACCACATTATTTATTAGGATTTATAAAGGTTCACACACTAATTTTTGTAAATGGCAACACTAAGCAATGTAAATAAAGGATGGGATTTTCAAACTGTCTCAACTCAAATTCTAAATAACAAAAAAACAAAAATAGTGAGAAAATAGTGGATGGTGCATTTTATGCAATATGTTCCCTATCAAGAGGTTTGAGGTTCCTTGTTGATTTATTGGAAATGATTCTGGTTGTGTAATCTTAGAATTACAAGGTGAGACACCCACAAAACTACAATTTCAACACTAAGCAATGCCCATAATTAAAAAAAAAAAAAAAAAAACAGGAAAAATCAGTCATTTTACTGTTGTGGTTAAGAATGGCCTTAGCGCATGGGGAAAACCCCGATATAGGTGCGCTAAGGCCATTTTAGAACACATTTTGGTAAAAGGATCCCACCGTATCACTTATAAGATTCTTTTGCTCATTTTTAAAATGCTTACTTCTTCAGAACCTCTTTACCTGGCACGCTATCTTACTCCCTATTCCCAGACACGAACACTCAAATCAGCACAACTCAATCTCCTTTCCATTCCTACTTACAAAGAAATTACATACATTCTGAAATGGCGAGCCCAAAGCCACATCTGGACAGCTTCCTGACACACGGGGCGAGATCCGGTGCCCCCCCTGCTTGTTGATGTAGTACATGGCAACCTGACTGTCTGTCTGAATTTGAATAATTTGATTGGACAGCCGATCTCTGAAAGCCTTTAGAGCGTTCCAGACCGCTCGCAACTCCAGGAGATTGATCTGAAGACCGGATTCCTGGAGGGACCAAGCTCCTTGAGTGTGGAGCCCATCTACATGCGCTCCCCACCCCAGGAGAGATGCATCCGTTGTCAGCACTTTTAGAGGCTGAGGAATTTGGAAGGGACATCCCAAGGTCAAATTGGAGCAAATTGTCCACTACCGAAGGGAATTGTGAAATTCGGTGGACAGCTGGATCGCATCCTCTAGATTCCCTGCAGCTTGATACCACTGGGAGCTAGGGTCCATTGAGCAGATCTCATGTGCAGGCGGGCCATGGGCGTCACATGGACTGTGGAGGCCATGTGGCCAAGAAGTCTCAACATCTGCCGAGCTGTGATCTGCCGAGACACTCTGGCCAAGGAAACTAGGGACAGAAGATTGTCTGCCCTCGCCTCGGGAAGATAGGTGCGAGCTGTCTGTGAATCCAGCAGAGCTCCTATGAATTCTAGTTTCTGAACTGGAAGAAGATGAGACTTTGGGTAATTTATAACAAACCCGAGTAGCTACAGCAGTTGAATAGTCATCTGCATGGACTGTAGAGCTCCTGCCTCCGAGGTGTTCTTCACCAGCCAATCGTCGAGATAAGGGAACACATGCACTCCCAGTCTGCGTAGCGACGCTGCAACTACTGCCAGGCATTTTGTAAAGACCCTGGGTGCAGACGCCAGACCAAAGGGTAGCACACAATATTGGAAGTACTGTGTTCCCAGATGAAATCGAAGATACTTCCTGTGAGCTGGAAGTATCGGGATGTGTGTATAAGCATCCTTTAAGTCCAGAGAATATATTCAATAGTTTTTCTGAATCACGGGAAGAAGGGTGCCCAGGGAAACCATTCTGAACTTTTCTCAGACCAGGTATTTGTTCAGGGCCCTTAGATCTGGGACGCATCCCCCCTGTTTTCTTTTGCACAAGGAAGTACCTGGAATAGAATCCCAGCCCTTCTTGCCCTGGTGGAATGGGCTCAACCGCACTGGAGCTGAGAAGGGCGGAGAGTTCCTCTGCAAGTACCTGCCTGTGCTAGAAGCTGGACTGAGCACCCAGTGGGCAATTTGGAGGTTTTGAGATCAAATTGAGGGAGTATTCTAGCTGGACTATTTGAAGAACCCACCAATCGGAGATTATGAGAGACCACCTTTGGTGAAAAAAGTTTACCCTTCCTCTGACCGGTAGATCGTCCGGCACGGACACTTTGATAGCGGCTATGCTCAGCTGGAGCCAGTCAAAAGCCCGTCCCTTGCTTTTGCTGGAGAGATGCAGGGGCCTGTCTAGGCGCATGCTGTTGATGAGAACGAGCGTGCTGGGGCTGAGCCTGAGAAGGCTGTAGAGGAGGATTGTACCTAGGCTTATTATAAGCATAGGGAGCATTCTTCCTTCCCTGGAAAAAAACGTCTACCTGATGAGGTAGATGCTGAAGGCGCCCAGTGGGAGAGTTTGTTGAGGGCAGTTTCCCGCTGGTGGAGCTGCTCGACCACCTGCTCGACTTTCTCTCCAAAAATATTATCCCTGCCCCCCCCCCCGGCAAGGAACATCCACAAGCTACTGCTGGACTCTATTGTCCAGGTCAGAGGCACGCAGCCATGAGAGTCTGCGCATCACTATACCTTGAGCAGTGGACCTGGATGCAACATCAAAAGAGTCATAAGCACCCTGGACAGCAATTTACGACACACCTTCAGATGCCTGACCACCTCCTGAAAAGGCCTGGTGTGCTCCGGAGGGAGCTTGTCCACCAAGTCCGCCAGTTGCTTCACATTGTTCCGCATGTGGATGCTCGTGTAGAGCTGGTACGACTGAATCTTGGACACGAGCATGGAGGACTGATAGGCCTTCCTCCCAAAAGAGTCCAGGGGTCTAGATTCTCATCCCGGGGGCGCCGAGGCAAAAATCTCTAGAACTCCTGGCTCTCTTGAGAGCGGAATCCACAACCATAGAGTCGTGAGGTAACTGCGACTTCATCAACTCAGGTTCTCCGTGAATCCGATACTGGGACTCAGCTTTCTTGGGAATGGTGGGATTAGATAGTGGTTTCATCCAGTTAAGCCTTAGCAATATCTCCTTAAGGACTGTTTATAGTCGAAGTCTGTTCTTAGATGGCCCCCTATGACAACCTAGTATCAGTGAAGGCTGTAATTATGTGGGAATTATTTCTCTGATATACCTACATACCATAAGAAATATACAATTTGGAAATATGGGGCAAATAGGGTTTTTCTACCTCCTTACACCCACCCAAGATACAATGGACCAGCCACCTCCCAGATATGGAGTGACAGAAAAGATAGAGGCCGTGCTCTTTCCAATAAGTCTTTATTCCAAAATAGATGATAACAAAGCAATCAGGTGATAAAGTAATTGGGCAAAGTAATTAGACAGAGTAATTAGGTAATTAGATACGGAATTAGGGAATTAGGTGGTGTAGTTAGGTAGGGAATTAGGTAATTAGACAGAATAATTAGGTCAAGTAATTGGACAGAGTAATTAGATAGAGACAGAGGAATTAGTTAAAGTAATTGGACAAAGGTAAAGTAACAAATGGCAAAGAAATCAGGCCATAGCAATTTGTTACGAGAAGGAGAGAGACCACTGCTGTAAAACGTTACTCTCTGTTGATCTCCTCCTCCTCTGACTAGATTCAGTACCACACCCACTTATATACAGTGGATGGAGCATCAATCCCCCTTCCAACCAGTGTACAACTTATAATGTCAGCCAAATTTATTGTAACATCAGCTAAATTCTGTCTTACGTTATTGTTTACAGAATACAGAATAATGTTTATAAAACTCAGAATCTTAAAATAAGTTCAATGTTTTTTTTACTGAAGATTGAAGTGCTATTCCGTTACAAGAATTTCCCTCGGACCCGGGTCTTATCACTATGCTATCTAAGTCCCCAACACTTCTTCCTTCACAAACTGTAAACATATTCTTCCGAGCTAGAGTAAGTGGCACCATTTCTATAAAGGGAGGGGGAAGAGCACTCTTTGCTGGTACAGTGTGACCTTGCATTTACAGCATCAGCAGAAAGCATAGAAAGATGAGGTTTGAGCTTTTAGCTATGTAGGACATGGGTCATGCCTGTCAGTAAGCAGAAAAGTGCAAAATCAATTCAGGTCATTATGCATAGGGACAGTGGATGCCTCCCTAGGTGGCGAAAGATAGTCAAGGACCTCGAGCATCTCAGTTCTGGGCTCATCCACCGATACCACAGGGAAGGGAATGCCCACAGACACTTCCCAGACAAATGAAGAGAAAGAAAGACTCTCCAGGGGAGAAAGCTTTCTTTCTGGTGAAGGAGCAGGATCAGAGGGAAGACCACAAGACTCCTCAGAAGAGAAATATCTGGGATCCTCCTCTTCCTCCCACGAGGCATCCTCCTCGGTGTCGGATAAGAGTTCTCTGACTTAAGTCCAAAACCAGGCCTGTCTCGATGCCGAGAAACCCCGTCTTCGATGGCGAACCGAGAAGTCGACTCCCGTGCCGGCGGCAATGAAGCTCCCTCCAGCGACGTCGACGGGGAGTTGACCTGGGTGGCAGCTGAGGCCGATGCCGCAAGCGGTACTGGTGTCAGGGACCGCAGCACAGGCACAGAGCCAGCTGCCGCTTCCATCGACGGTACCGAGGGCGCAAGAACCCCCGGGACTGAGGCAAACTGACGCAGCAGCCCTTGCAAAAGGCCTGGAAGAATGGCTCGGATGCGCTCGTCTAGACTCGCTGTCGAGGAAGGCTGTGGGGTCAGTGCAGAAGCTGGCATCAGAATCTGTGGAGGCCTGGGAGGCAGTAACGGGCTATCCGAAGATCGATGCACTGACACCTCTTGTATGGAGGGAGAGCGCTCCTCCTGGCATCGACGCTTCTCGGGCGCCGAATCCCTCGACGCCCCGGAGCTCCCGGTGCTTCTTCGCCTTCGTTCGAAGCACGTCACTGGTACTCCTCGGAGGACGTGGAATCCACACGCCTCCTTGGAGTCGGGTTCGACAACGATCGGTCCCGGTGGGCACCTCTTTTCTTTGTAGAATACTAGCATAACTGTTTTTACAGGTAAGCACTTATATCAGCCATAGAGTTGGTATAAATGTTTGCACCTAGATTGGGAAAGTGTGCATGTAAATTATCATATTCTATAATTTAAACATGTAACACTCACCTGCAAAGTACATGCTATTGAAAACAGGCATATACTTACAGAATAGTGTGTAGCTGGATTATTATTTACACAATGACTAGAATACCTAATTAGATTGTAAGCTCTGTAGAGCAGGGACTGTCTCTTCATGTTCAAGTGTACAGCTTTGCATACATCTTGTAGCGCTATAGAAATGATAAGTAGCAGTCCTAGTAGTAATACCAGCATTTATTGTTATTATTATTATGTATATACCACTTACAAACCCGAAAGTTATCAGAGCAGTGTACATTGTCACAGCTAGGGGGCACCCTCACATCTGTTCCCAGGTTTACTCTGCTGCCTGGGCAACAATTGATATTAGCCTTGAAGTAAGTATATGCAGGAAATCCAATACGACAGCGTTTAACTTTCAAAAAGGAGAATATGATTAAATGAGAACAACGGTGAAAAAAAACTTAAAGGAGTGGCTGTGAGGGTCAAAAATTTACATCAGGCGTAGATGCTTTTCAAAAATATCATCCTGGAAGCCCAGGCCAAATATATTCTGCATGTTAAAAAAGGAGGCAGGAAGACCAAACAACAGCTAGCATGGTTAAAAAGTGAGGTTAAGGAAGCTATCCCAGCTAAAAGAAAAACCTTCAGAAAATGGAAGAAGGAACAGACTGAAAATAATAAGAAACAGCATAAGCAATGTCAAGTCAAATGCAAAGCGCTGATAAAGAAGGCAACGAGGGACTTTGAAAAAAAACTATCATGTTTTTCATTATCATGCTACCCAAGATCTTCTGCTATTACTAAATATACATTTTCTTTATAATTCTTATATATTTCTTAAATATCTCTATGTTTGCTTGTTAAAATTCTACCATGCTTTATCATTATCATGTCATCCAAAATCCTTCTGCTATTACTAATTGTATACGTTCTCACGTGTTCTCATTATTCATGATGTATTGTAAGCCACATTGAGCCTGCAAAGAGGTGGGAAAATGTGGGATACAAATGCAACAAATAAATAAATAGATTGCCTTGGAGGCAAAAAACACATAGTAAAATTTTTTTTAGGTATATGAAAAGCAGGAAGCCAGCAAAAGAATCGGTTGGACCGCTAGATGACCGAGGGGTAAAAGGGGCAAGCAGGGAAGATAAAGCCATAGCGGAGAGATTAAATGAATTCTTTGCTTCGGTCTTCATCAAGGAAGATTTAGGAGAGATACTGGTGCCAGAAATGGTATTCAAAGCTGATGAGTCGGAAAAACAGAATGAAATCTCTATAAACCTGGAGGATGTAATGGGGCAATTTGACAAATTGAAGAGTAGCAAATCTCCTGGACTAGATGGTATCCATCCCAGAGTACTGATATAATTGAAAAATGAACTTGTGGAACTATTGCAATTTATCTTTAAAATCGGGAGTGGTATCGGAAGATTGGAGGGTGGCCAATTTAATGCCGATTTTTTTTTTAAAGGTTTCAGAGGAGATCCGGGAAATTATAGACCAGTGAGCCTGATATCGGTGCCGGGCAAAATGGTCGAGACTATTATAAAGAACAAAATTACAGAGCATATTCAAAAGCATGGATTAATGAGACAAAGCCAACATGGATTTAGTGAAGGGAAATCTTGCCTTACCAATCTATTACATTTCTTTGAAGGGGTGAACAAACATGTGGATAAAGGTGAGCCGGTTGATATTGTGTATCTGGATTTTCAAAAGGCGTTTGACACAGCACCTCATGAAAGACTCCAGAAGAAATTGGAGAGTCATGGGATAGGAGGTAGTGTCCTATTGTGGATTAAAAATTGGTTAAACGATAGAAAACAGAGAGTAGGGTTAAATGGTCAGTATTCTCAATGGAGAAGGGTAGTTAGTGGGGTTCCCCAGGGTCTGTGCTAGGACCGCTGCTTTTTAACATATTTATAAGTGACCTAGCGATGGGAGTAACTAGTGAGGTAATTAAATTTGCCGATGACACAAAGTTATTCAAAGTTGTTAAATTGCAAGAGGATTGTGAAAAATGACAAGAGGACCTTAAGAGACTTAGGAGACTGGGCGTCTAAATGGCAGATGACATTTAATGTGAGCAAGTGCAAAATGATGAATGTGGGAATGAGGAACCCGAATTATAGCTAAGTAATGCAAGGTTCCACGTTAGGAGTCACCGACAAAGAAAGGGATCTAGGTGTCATTGTTAATGATACGTTGAAACCTTCTGCTCAGTGTGATGCGGCGGCGGCGGCTAAGAAAGCAAATAGTATGTTAGGTATTATTAGGAAAGGAATGGAAAACAAAAATGAGAATGTTATAATGCCTTTGTATCGCTCCTTGGTGCGACTGCACCTGAACATTGTGTTCAATTCTGGTCGCCGCATCACAAAAAAGATATAGTGGAATTAGAAAAGGTGCAGAGAAGGGCGATAAAAATGATAAAGGGGATGGGACGACTTCCCTATGAGGAAAGGGTAAAGCGGCTAGGGCTCTTCAGCTTGAAGAAAAGACAGCTGAGGGGAGATACGATAGAGGTCTATAAAATAATGAGCGGAGTGGAAAGAGTAGACATGAAGCGTCTGTTCACTCTTTCCAAAAATACGAGGACTAGGGGGCATGTAATGAAGCTACAAAGTAGTCAATTTAAAACGAATTGGAGAAACGTTTTCTTCACTCAACATGTAATTAAACTCTGGAATTGGTTGCTAGAGAATGCGGTAAAGGCGGTTATCTTAGCGAGGTTTAAAAAAGGTTTGGACGGCTTCCTAAAGGAAAAGTCCATAGACCATTATTAAAATTGAAACTCCACTGCTTATTTCTGGGATAACCAGCATAAAATGTTTTGTACTTTTTTGGGATCTTGCCAGGTATTTGTGGCCTGGATTGGCCACTGTTGGGAACAGGATGTTGGGCTTGATGGACCTTTGGTCTATCCCAGTATGGCAATACTTATGTACTTTTGTACTAA
Source organism: Microcaecilia unicolor (assembly GCF_901765095.1). Taxonomy (NCBI): domain Eukaryota; kingdom Metazoa; phylum Chordata; class Amphibia; order Gymnophiona; family Siphonopidae; genus Microcaecilia; species Microcaecilia unicolor. The sequence goes on along the minus strand of NC_044032.1, from coordinate 481,059,399 downwards.
TTCCCTGTATTGGAGTCAGCATCAGCCAGGGAGGCACTGACCTGAAGAGGGAGCTCTGTCTATGCTGCATCCTGCCCTTCTCTAGTGGCAGACCCTTTCTCTTTTCAAGTCCAACTACAATCCCTCCAGAAGCTTCCTTGGAATTCAATAAAAGACCATGCTCTGAACTTCAAAGAGTTATTTTTTTATTCTCTCAGATCAAAAAGGCCAAACCTCCCTGTTTTCACTCAGAAGGAAAATACAAATTCCTCTTACAAACAGCATTGTCTCTTTCCATACAATTAAGAGCATTTAAAAAAATATAGCCTAATATTCCTCAGGTGAGCTTCCAACAATGGAGCATTAATCTTAGAACTCTCTAGGTTCTTTAGTCTGAACAAAAAGGAATGTACATAATAAACAGCACTAAACATTTCTTCTCTAATTGCTCCAGCATGAATATGCTAAGCAGAGTACAAGCCCCCCCCCCCTTTTCCCCCAGCAGTGGCATACCAAAGGTGGGGCAGTAGGGGTGGCTCACCTTGGGTGCAAATCATTAGGGGTTGCTTCATAACTGGTGTTACCTCATAGCCTTCTGTTGCGTTCCACGCATTCTTCCAGCCTCCACCCCCGCAGAGCCATTTAATAGACCATTATTAAATGGACTTGGGGAAAATCCACTATTTCTGGGATAAGCAGTATAAAATGTTTTGTACTTTTTTGGGATCTTGCCAGGTATTTGTGACCTGGATTGGCCACTGTTGGAAACAGGATGCTGGGCTTGATGGACCTTTGGTCTTTCCCAGTATGGCAATACTTATGTAAAGCCGCTGCTGCTTCTCTTCCTCTAGGTAACAGGACTGCATCACGGGGTCTGTGCTCTACATCCTGTGGATGCCGATCCTACCCCTTTGATGCCACTTCCAGTTCCGGAGAAGAGTCAGCAGCTGCAGGTAGCTAGAATGCAAGCCCTGCAATCATGATATCATTTTAACATGTTCTGCTGCTAGTTTGGAGCAGGAGCAGCAGCATGGTGGGGAGGAGAGAGAGAGAGAGGAGATACAGTTCGAGAGAGGGGTAATGCTGGATTATGCAAAAAGGAGAGAGAGGGGGCACAGGCTGGATGGAAGGGGGTTGACGCTGGATGGAAAGAAGAGAAAGGGGCAGAAGGCAGACAGTGGATGGAAGGGACAGAGAAAGAGGACAGAAGCAAGATGGAAGGAAGAGAGTGAAGAGAAGATGAGGAAAGCAGAAACCAGAGGCAACAAAGGTTGATAAAAAGATTTATATATTTTTTTTATTTATGATTACGTAGTAATATAGCTGTGTTAATAAATGTTTATAAAATGGAAACAAAGTGATATTTTTATTGGACTAATTTTAGTACATTTTGACTAACTTTCAGAGACCAAAACCTCCTTCTTCAGGTCAGGACAGAATACCGAAACAGCAGTATACTCTACTACCCCGAGGCATGGTCAGTCTTAGGCAGGGGTGACAGAGGCAGCCATCAGGGCCTTGTGCTCCGAGAGGCCCTGCAGTACGGTCGGCAGCATTAGTAGTCTTGCCTCAGAACCCGCCCCCGAGTCGCAAATTTATTCCCCTTGGATTTACATTGGAGTTGGTGCACCGTGAGGGCAACCGGCAGTCTTCTCCTCATCACTATTAGCCAATTAGGAGTGCCCTTTAGGCGCCAGACAGGCTCTTTGACCAATTGCAGACAGCTGTGCTGCACTTCTGTAGCTCAGCCATGTGAAAAAAAACTGTGGTCAAATCCAGTGAAGTACAGGCAAGCTGTGAACGTGATTACGAATGAACAGAACCAATCTAGCACTGAACCCAGCTGCTCTGTGGCAAGTCGGGTGGCAGGGGCCACTTTCTCTGTCTCTGCGATCCAGTCGCTCAACCAAGCTGCTCTCAGGCCTCTTCCTCATCCAGTCGGTGCTCAGGCCAGCTGTGCCTGTTAGGCAGCTGCCATTGGGCTTGTGGCTAACCCAGAGGTGGCGGTTAAGGCAGCTCGTTTCATGCCAGAGAAGTCTTACAGTAACTTACCATTTTGATTGTGATAAGGTAAGAATATGATTATTTATATTTTCTTTTGAGCTCCCTAATATGTTCTACTTCAGGCATTAGGTTTGTTAAGTTCCTCTGTCGCTTCAGCTCCCTTATAAAGTACTTGTTGACAAGTATGGGAAGAACAAGGGGTGGCAGACAGTCTTCACTAAAAGTTTTGACCTGAAATCTCATAAAACCATATTTCTCCTCTTAGTATGCTTTTTTTTTTTTTGCAAGATGGCAGCTACCTGTTAGGTCACTGAGCTACTAGCTCCGTGACACCGACGACCCCAACAGCCAGGAATTGGCTGTTGCCGAGGCGAGCCGTCCCACTGGAGGACTCGGAGGACCGGCGGTAGTCCGTTAGTCCGTCCGCGGACGGGCTCAGTTGACTCTCGGCGGAAGTTTGTTGCAGAGCGCCTCGTGGCAGTGCCGCGGTCCACCAGCCAGGTCACGGCGGGAGTCCTGAGCCGCGGGAGCAGCGGATGCTCGGGCAGGGCTCCCCACCGATCCTCCTCGCTAGCCCTTCCCCATCCCTCGCTGGCCCTTTCCATGCCTGCCGATCCAGCACGGGGGAGGCCCGGGGCTGATCCTAGCTGTCTGCTGTCGCGTGGCTGCGGCCTATCCCCTTCGCCGTCGGCCCGTGCCTGCTGCACTGGTCGTGCCCTGAGGTCCTGTGTGCTGCAGCCGTGCTCCCTGCCGGAACGGCCTGGGCGCGGATCGCGGACCATGGGACCGGGATCCATCTTGCGGTGGTGTCGGGGTGCGACAGGAGCGGGACCGGAGCTAAGGAGGCCGAGAGGAGGCAGAATCCACCAGCCCCAGCTTGTTCCAGCCCGCCCATCCAGCGACCGGGCCGACTGGGTAAGAGACAGAAGCCGAGGTGAGGCAGAGTTGCACTGGCCTGTTCCAGTCTCCCAACCCGGCTTTTCCCTGCCTGTCCAGTCCATCTCTTCCAGCCACCCAATCCAGTCTCTCCCTGTTGCTCCAGTCCGCCTGATCCAGCTTCTTCCTGCTTGTTCAAGTCCACCTGGTCCGGCTCTCCCTGCTTGTTCCAATCCGCCTGATCCAGCTTCTGCTCGCTTGTTCCAGTCCGCCTGATCCAGCTCTTCCTGCTTGTTCCAGTCTGCCTGATCCAGTTTCTTCCTGCTTGCTCCAGTCCGCCTGATCCAGCTTCTCCCTGCTTGCTCCAGTTCGCCTGATCCAGCTTCTCCCTGCTTGCTCCAGTCCGCCTGATCCAGCTTCTTCCTGCTTGCTCCAGTCCGCCTGTTCCAGCTTCCTCCTGCTTGCTCCAGTCCGTCTGTTCCAGCTTGTTCCAGTCTGCCCGATCCTGCTTGTTCCAGTCTGCCAGATCCTGCTCTCCCTGCTTGCTCCAGTCCATCTTGCTTGCTCCAGTCTGCCTGATCCAGCTTCTTCCTGCCTGCTCCGGTCCGCCTGATCCAGCTTCTTCCTGCTTGCTCCAGTCCGCCTGTTCCAGCTTCTTCCTGCTTGCTCCAGTCCGCCTGTTCCAGCTTCCTCCTGCTTGCTCCAGTCCATCTGTTCCAGCTTGTTCCAGTCTGCCCGATCCTGCTTGTTCCAGTCTGCCAGATCCTGCTCTCCCTGCTTGCTCCAGTTTGCCTGATCCAGCTTCTTCCTGCCTGCTCCGGTCCGCCTGATCCAGCTTCTTCCTGCTTGCTCCAGTCCGCCTGTTCCAGCTTCGTCCTGCTTGTTCCAGTCCACCTGATCCAGCTTGTTCCAGTCCACCCAATCCTGCTCTCCCTGCTTGCTCCAGTCCATCTGCTTCAACCTGTCCAGTCCGCTTGATCCATCTTCTCCCTGCTTGCTCCAGTCATTCTGATCCAGCTTGTTCCAGTCCGCCTGATCCAGCCTCTCCCTGCTTACTCCAGGCCTTCTGCTCCAGCCAGCTTGCTCCAGACTGCCTGACTCAGCCTGTTCCAGTCCGTCTGCTTCAGCTTGTTCCAGCCTGTTCCAGTCTGTCTGCTTCAGCTTGTTCCAGTCCGTCTGCTTCAGCTTATTCCAGCCTGTTCCAGTCTGTCTGCTTCAGCTTGTTCTAGTCCGCCAGCTCCTGCTTCAAACCATTCCAGATTGTTCCAGTACTGCTGCTGTGCTCTCCACTGCACTCACCTGCTCCTGCCACTCAACCTGCCTACTAGCCAATCACCTGACTGACTGACTACCACCCACCCTGAAACCTGCCTTCATCCCAGCCCATCTTCCTACCAACTCATCACTCCCTGCCCAACTGCTCACCCTCACCTGCCTGTCTCCCAGCCCACCCACCTGCCCTGTGAACACCTCAGTCACTACTCATGGCCCCCATTCACATCCTATTCCTTGCCCTGTCCCTCCCTAATCTTTTCCCCCTCCCACCGCTGTATACCACACGATCTCACTACCCATCCCTGTCCTCTTCCATCCTGCTCACTACTGCAATACCCTACCTACCCCTGTACCCCACCACCTCACCATCCCTACTGTCGTCCTCCTCCTTCCTAGCTCTCAACCTTCAACACCTCCTTCCTGCCATGAACCCTTCCCCTTTCCTCCTAAGCGCATCCCGTCTTCGTCACCCTTCCTCACCCACCCTTCTCCGCACTCTCTTGCTCCTTCTCCTGCTATCCGCGGGTGACATCAATCCCAACCCAGGTCCTCCACACCTGTCCTCGTCCTCATCTCATCTATGCAAACGTCCCCACGATTTCTCCAATCTCATCTCTATTCCCCTCCTCCCTCCCCTTCTCTTGCGCCCTGTGGAACGCCCACTCGATCTGCAACAAACTTCCCTTCACCCACGATCTCTTCATCTCCCATTCCCTTCAACTGCTCACCCTAACTGAAACCTGGCTCACCCCTGACGACTCTGCCTCAATCGCAGCCCTATGCCACAGTGGTTATCTTTTCTCCCATTCGCCCCGCCCAACTGGCCGCGGTGGCGGCGTCGGGCTACTACTTTCGCCCTCCTGCAGTTTTCAACCTCTCCACCTACCTCAGTCTCACTGCTTCTCATCCTTTGAAGTTCACTCCATCCGTCTATTCCACCCACTGCCACTCAGAGTTGCAGTCATCTACCGCCCCCCTGATAAATCCCTCCCTTCCTTCCTTACTGACTTCGATGCCTGGCTCTCCATTTTTCTTGAGCCCTCATCCCCATCCCTCATTCTTGGTGACTTCAACATTCACACTGATAACCCATCCGACTCTTATGTTTCTCAGTTCCTCACTCTTACCTCCTCCTTCAACCTCCAACTGAGCCCCACAACCCCTACTCACAAATCTGGCCACTGTCTTGATCTCGTCCTCTCTTCTACTTGCTCACCCTCCAATTTCTGCGTTTCAGCTCTTCCTATCTCTGACCACCACCTAATCACATTCACACTTCAGCACCCTCCCCCTCAATCTCGCCCAACACTAACTACTATGTCCAGAAATCTCCAGGCTGTTGACCCCCCCACCTTATCCTCTAGTATCTCTGATCTCCTCCCTTCCATCATGTCCTCCAAATCTGTTGACATAGCTGTCTCCACTTATAATGCCACTCTCTCCTCTGCTCTAGACACCCTTGCACCGTCCATCTCCCGTCCCACAAGGCGTACCAATCCCCAGCCCTGGCTGACCCCTTGCACCCGTTACCTTCGCTCCTGCGCCCGTTCGGCTGAACGCCTCTGGAGGAAATCTCGCGCCCATACTGACTTCATTCACTTCAAATTCATGCTATCCTCCTTCCAATCCTCCCTATTCCTCACTAAACAGGACTATTACACCCAACTAACTAATTCCCTCAGCTCTAACCCACGTCGTCTCTTCGCCACCCTCAACTCCCTCCTCAAAGTGCCCTCCGCTCCCACCCCCCTCACTCTCTCCTCAATCTCTGGCCGACTACTTCCGTGACAAGGTCCAGAAGATCAACCTCGAATTCACCACCAAACCATCTCCTCCTCTTCATCCTATAACCCACTCTCTCAACCGACCTACCCAGGCCTCCTTCTCCTCTTTTCCTGCTATCACCGAAGAGGAAACCGCCCATCTCCTCTCCATCTCGAAATCCACCACCTGTTCCTCAGACCCCATCCCCACCAACTTACTTATCACCATCACTCCTACTATCACCCCCACCATCTGTCACATCCTCAACCTCTCTCTCTCCACTGCAACTGTCCCGGACACCTTCAAGCATGCTGTGGTCACACCACTCCTCAAAAAGCCATCACTTGACCCTACCTGTCCCTCCAACTACCGCCCCATTTCCCTCCTACCCTTCCTCTCCAAGATACTTGAACGCGCCATTCACAGCCGCTGCATTGATTTTCTCTCCACTCATGCCATCCTCGATCTGCTCCAATCCGGCTTTCGCCCCCTACACTCGACAGAAACGGCACTATCTAAGGTCTGCAATGACCTGTTCCTCGCCAAATCCAAAGGTCACTACTCCATCCTCATCCTCCTCGACCTATCCGCCGCTTTCGACACTGTCAATCACAACCTACTTCTTGACACACTGTCCTCCTTTGGGTTCCAGGGCTCTGTCCTCTCCTGGTTCTCCTCCTATCTCTCCCATCGTACCTTCAGAGTACACTCTCATGGTTCGTCCTCCTCCCCTATCCCACTCTCTGTTGGAGTTCCTCAAGGCTCTGTCCTTGGGCCCCTTCTTTTCTCAATCTACACCTCTTCCTTAGGCTCCCTGATCTCTTCTCACGGTTTTCACTATCATCTTTATGCTGACGACACCCAGCTTTATCTCTCCACACCAGAAATCACTGCGGAAACCCAGGCCAAGGTATCGGCCTGCTTATCAGACATTGCTGCCTGGATGTCCAACCGCCACCTGAAACTGAACATGGCCAAGACTGAACTTATTGTTTTCCCACCCAAACCCACTTCTCTCCCTCCACTCTCTAGCTCAGTTGATAACAACCTCATCGTCCCCGTCTCATCTGCCCGCAACCTCGGTGTCATCTTCGACTCCTCCCTCTCCTTCTCTGCGCATATCCAGCAGATAGCCACGACCTGTCGCTTCTTCCTCTATAACATTAGCAAAATTCGCCCCTTCCTCTCCAAGCACACCACCCAAACTCTCATCCACTCTCTCATTACCTCTCGCCTTGACTACTGCAACCTACTCCTCACCGGCCTCCCACTTAGCCATCTATCCCCCCTTCAGTCCATTCAGAACTCTGCCGCACGTCTTATCTTCCGCCTTAACCGATATACTCATATCACCCCTCTCCTCAAGTCACTTCACTGGCTTCCGTTCAGATACCGAACACAGTTCAAGCTTCTCCTACTCACCTACAAATGCACTCGATCTGCAGCCCCTCCTTACCTCTCTACCCTCATCTCCCCTTACGTCCCTACCCGTAACCTCCGCTCTCAAGACAAATCCCTCCTTTCAGTACCCTTCTCCACCACCGCCAACTCTAGGCTTCGCCCTTTCTGCCTCGCCTCACCCCATGCTTGGAACAAACTCCCTGAGCCCATACGCCGGGCCCCCTCCCTACCCATCTTCAAATCATTGCTCAAAGCCCACCTCTTCAATGTCGCCTTCGGCACCTAATCACTTCATCTCTTCTCAGGAAATCTCATCTACCCCAACTTGGCATTTCGTCTTTTAGATTGTAAGCTCTTCTGAGCAGGGACTGTCCTTATTCGTTAATTTGTACAGCGCTGCGTAACCCTAGTAGCGCTCTAGAAATGTTAAGTAGTAGTAGTAGTATGTGGCAGTGTGTAAAAACTCAGATTATTGCACTTGACTTTAAACAACTAAACTATAGCAGGAGGAGAGAAAAAGATTTACTATGATGGAGGTCACTGCAGACGATTGAAAAACAACATACCGTTAAAGTGCAAATTTAAAAAATTGAACCCCTAGACTTTGGATTTTTGCTATGGACATAATTCACAGGAAATGATTTCTTTCTGTCATTTGATTACCATATCATGGTGCTCATTTTCAAAGCATGTAGTAGACTTATAAAGTTACGTGGAGAGGTATTTTCGATATGACATCTAAGTTGGACTTTGGATGTTTTGCGCTAAATGTTCAAACTCCAAATAGGAAATATGGCTATTTTCAAAACTGCAAAACGTCATCTTATTTTTTTTTTTCAAAATACCATCTGTAACAAGATTTTGTGCTATGTGCATTTATTTTTTTTTTCAGGCTATTTTTGCAAAAAAAAAAAAAAAAAATTGTATAAGTGAAAAACGTAGAAAATCAAGCAAATGGAATGTAGGAGGGGCTAGAAGTTTTAGAAGACTGGTCCCCCAGACATCCCAGGAGAGCAATGGGACACTTTAGGGGGCACTGCTGTGGACTTCATATAAATGCTCCCAAGTACACCTCTCACTGTTGCTCCCTTATCTCGTCTGCTGAGCCCTCCAAAACCCACTCAAAACCCTGTCTGCTGAGCTCTCCAAAACCCACTACCCCCAACTGTACATGTGGGTATAGTGGGTTTCTGGTGAGTTTGGGAGGGCTCACACTTTCCACCATGTGTAGCAGGTAGGGGGAGGTATGGGCCTAGGCCCACCTGTCTACAGTGAACTGCATCCACCACTACACTACACCAAGGACCTGCATGGAGCTCTAATAGACCTGGCTATAACATCTGAAGCTGTCTTAGAGGCAGATGAGTACTATTTTTATTCACATTTTGGGGGGGTGGGAGGGGGTCAGTGACCACTAGGGGAGTAAGGAGGGAGTAATCCCCAATTCCTTCCAGTGGTCATCTGGTCATTTAAGGCACCTTTCTGTGCCTTATTTGTTATAAAAACAGGTCTATATCAAAACATTTATTTTTTGCTTTAGATGTTTTCATTTTGTTCCATTATGGCTGTAAAACGTCCAAGTGTCAGGCACGCCCTAAGCCTGCCCTAATCCCACTTCCACAATGACCCCAACACATCCCCTTGTGATTTGGGTGCATTGCAGACTAAATGTATAGATAAAAGCCTACAAAATAGGTTTTGAAAATTCCAATTTGGAATTTTTGAGAAGAAATCCATCCAAATGGTGCTTTTGACACTTTTTGAACATTTTTCTTTTTCAAAAATGATCCCCATTGTAACCTATGTAACATTGTAAGTCTATATGCTTTGAAAACAAGCCTCCATATATCTTTACTACCACATTGTAAGTCTATATGCTTTGAAAACGAGCCTCCATATATCTTTACTACCACTTTAATGTGAAAAAAATTTACTACCTATTAATAATGTTCTTTAGCAGTTTAAAAAACAAAGTGCACAAAAAATAGCCCACGTTCCATGTAAATCCCACATTAATTAATATAAGTATTAGGTACTATTACCCAAAGCAGAGAGCTGAAAGAGCTGTGTTAAAATCTGCTGTGCTTACCAGTGGCTTTTTACAGACCAAGTTAATTCACAGTTCTAGGGCTATTGTTGGTCTATTGTGCTGTGCCAGTATGGTAGTCTTACTGCATGAGGTATGTCAGCAACACAAAAAAATGCATATAGATTATGCAGGCAGACAAAGTGAAGCTATCAACTTGATAGCTGTGCTCTGTGTGCCTGCATAATCTGTATGCATGTTTCTGTGTTGCTCACATACATAGTGCAGTAGGACACATACATCTTTGGACATAACATGGGTTCTTTTCCTCTGTGTGTAGCTGTGTTGCAGGGGCGTAGCTACGGGTGGGCCTGGGTGGGCCCAGGCCCACCCAATTTCAGCCCAGGCCTGCCCAGCGCCAGCGCCAGCACCCATTGCCGGCCACTGCTGCTTTTCCTGTTGAGCAGCAGGGCCGGCGCTACAAAAAGAAGAAGCGCTAACGGCGCTAAGGACGAGAAATGTTTTTTTAAAAAAAAGGGCGGCACCGGCAGGCACTGTCTCGGCAGCCTTGAGGCATGGGCTGCTGAGGCATTGGCTGCTGGCTCGCAGGCTCCTCCCGTCTGCGGGAGGAGCCTGCGAGCCAGCAGCCAATGCCTCAGCAACCCATGCCTTAAGGCTGCCGAGACAGTGCCTGCCAGTGCCGCGCTTTTTTTTTTTTTTAAACATTTCTCGTCCTTAGCGCCGTTAGCGCTTCTTCTTTTTTTGTAGCGCCGGCCCTGCTGCTCAACAGGAAAAGCAGCAGTAGCCGGCAATGGGGGCTGGCGCTGGCATGCCGGGCGGGCCTCGTCGAAGAAAAGAGGGAAAACATGGAAGGATGGGGAGAAAAAGAGGGAAAACAGATGGAAGGATGGGGAGAAAGAGGAAAAACATGGAAGGATGGGGAGAAAAGAGGGAAAACAGATGGAAGGATGGCAGAGAATGAGGGAAAACATGGAAGGATGGGGAGAAAGAGGGAAACATGGAAGGATGGGGAGAATGAGGGAAAACATGGAAGGATGGGGAGAAAGAGGGAAAACTTGGAAGTATGGGGAGAAAAGAGGGAAAACAGATGGAAGGATGGCAGAGAATGAGGGAAAACATGGAAGGATGGGGAGAAAGAGGGAAAACTTGGAAGGATGGGGAGAAAAGAGGGGAAACAGATGGAAGGATGGCAGAGAATGAGGGAAAACATGGAAGGATGGGGAGAAAGAGGGAAAACATGGAAGGATGGGGAGAAAAGATAGAAAACAGATGGAAGGATGGGGAGAGAACGAGGGAAAACGGATGGATGGGGAGAGAGACTCTGGATGGAAGGATGGGGAGAGAAAGGGGAGAGACTGGAAGGATGTGGAGAGAGAAGGGACACTGAACAGAAAAGGGTAGAGTGATACAGAGACACTGGTTAGAAAGAGGGAGAGAGACATTAGATGGAAGGATCAGGAGAGAGGATAGATGGATGGAAGGATGGGGAGAGAAAGAGGGAAGACGCTGGATGGAAGGGTAGGGAGAAAGAGGTGACACTGGACGGAAGGATGCAGAAAGAAAGAGGGGAGACTACTGGAAGGATGGGGAGAGAGAGGGGGGACTGGAAGGATGGGGAGAGAAAGAAGAGAGCTGCTGGATGGAAAAGGAGAGTAGTGAAAGACTGGAGAATAAGAGGAAGGGGCATGGGGAGAACAAGGGTGAGAAAAAGATGAAAAGCCATAAGTAGATGAAGGAAATTAAAGAATGGATAGTAAGAATGAATTAAATCAGGACACAGAGAGAGAGAGGCAGAAAAATATTGAAGAAAGCAAAGAAAAAGGAGAGAAAAATGAGAAATGGCCAGGAAACCGTGGCAGAAGAGTTAAGCGAAAACGAAGGAAAGCAGAATCTAGAGACTGGGAGCAACACAATGAGAAAAAGTAAATGGCCATACAAGAAAGGTAAAGAAAATAATTTTATTTTTAATTTAGGATAAACTAATATGGTACCTGTGTTAATGAAGTTTCAGAGACCAATACTTCCTTCCTTAGGTCAGGCGAGGATACCGTAACAGCATTATACTGACCTGAGGCAGGAGGTTTTGGCCTCTGAAAGCTCATTGAAAAGGGTGTTAGGCTATTAAATAAATTTTCTGAAATCTGATGCTCTGAAAAGCAGCACTTTACCCTGTGTGACAAATGCATCTGATTAGCGTGACTAAATTTTGCTGGGGGAGGGGGGTAGAGAGAAAATTTTGTGCCCACCCACTTTGGGTTTAGGCCCATCCAAAATTGGCAGTCTGGCTACGCCACTGCTGTGTTGTGGAGAGTAGTGGCGAGCTGTTATCATTGGATTATTTGCTCATGTGCCTGGTACTTCCCACTGTTTATCCCCAGGAAGGTGCACAGAGGCAAAGGCAGTGAGATGGAAGGTACAGCCTGAAGAAGGCTGGGAACCAAGTGTGTTTACAGAAAAGTGTTCTGGTTGCACAGAAAGAGGAAGCTAATCTCTCAAGTGCTACAGAGAAGACACAAGGCAGACGAAGCTGGCAAGGGAAAGTGAGTACCCTTTAAAGTGTTTGCCTTTATGCAGGGAAAGAAGCCAGCAGGAACTTACACAGAGGGTGGGGTTTAGCCCTGGTAAGAAGGAAAAGACAATTACTAAGAAACCCTAGACTAGGGAAGTGCCTGAATCGGGAAAAGTTTGATTCTGAAAGAGAAGAGTAACCCCTGTAACAAGTTGAACAGAGGGAAGGTTACTGGGGAACAGTGGTGTACCTAGCATATTTGACACCTGTGGCTGATCATTTTTAAAACCCCCCCATTCTCTATATGAAAAAAATTATTGTTAGTAATAATCCATGAATCACGCAACAAGGGTGTACCTAGGAAAAGGCAGCATCTTAAACATTGCAGTGAGCACTACAACATCAGTACACCCATTGTAAAACTAAACACGCCAGATCAATCCTGCACAGTCAATGCCAGTCGAAAGCCATGTCTTTTTCACACACAGAACACAAATATACCCTCACCCAGTATAGAATAAGTAACCACAAACTAAAAATAGAAATACGTAAACAAAATTTCAATGGAACCCCCAAGAAGCCAGACTCTGCATACAATGAACACAACAAAAAGTGATGCATGCCCCCTAGTACTGTGCAAAATATAAAGATAGATCCAAATTTGAAAGAGAAAACCTGACAAATACCAATCACCACTTTACAAAATAACAGAAAAAAAACAAATATGAATAATTCCATTTTATTGGACTCGTACATTTTTCAAATAGCTTGTTGAGACCAAAACCTCCTTCAGGTCAGGGCCAGTCTTAGCAATTGCGGGGTCCTTTGCAGACCAGTTCGTGCCCCCCACCCACACACACACACACACTCCTTGCCTAACCCCACCCCCCTTTGATAAGATGTTTTATCTTTTTAATTTTTTTTTAACTTATGTGCACTGCTCCGGAGAAGAAAATAGTCAATGGGTCCACTTGAAGGTCTACATCTGCAAGAAGAGAAAAACAAAAGGAAAACCACAAAGCACAGGTAGAATCAAATAGCTTCTGCTTCAAGCCCTCCTCCCATTATGCAAACAGAGCATCACCAAAGGACAGTTACCTGCTAGTTTTCCTGGCTTCCTGCAAATACCTGCTTCCAGGAGCCAGCTTCTCCCCCAAGTCTCCCCTTTCAACATGCAGGCTGTTTTACATCTCCTGGGCTTCTTCCTTCTCTGTGCCTCCAGCTCCCTAATATACTCCTGGCTTTTGTCAGCTATGCCTTTCTCTCTCTCTGTCTCTGAAGACCAGGTGATTACTAAATTGGCCCATCTGTAAGAGAAGTCTATTCTACTACAATTCTACTACAATTCCTTACTGTAAGGAATATAAATATTTGTATGTCAGTTTCCATCTATACCAAAGGTATATTTTGTCCCTAAAATTCATAAAAGTGTTATGGCACCTCTGGGGCGTACCATTGTGAATGGTAGGGGTTCATTATTGGAGCCTCTGTCACAGTATTTAGATTATCATTTGAGCTCAGAGGTCCCTAAGATTACATCTTATATACAAGATACTTCACATCTTTTACAAATGTTAGACATGATACATATAGAGGAAGAACAGCAAGTACAGTTAATTACATTAGATGTAACTGCCTTGTATACGAATATACCTCAAAAGGCAACCTTGTCTGACAGCAGACAGTTTGTTGAGTAAGGAATACTCTATAGCTTAAAATGAATTTTTGAATCAATTAGTGAGTTTGAGCAAAAATATTTTCTACTGGTAAAGGGTGTTGCCATGGGGGCGACTGTAGCCCCCATGGTAGCATGCCTTTATATGGCAATATTTGAAGAAAAAAAATATATAACAATAAGTTTGCCTCAAATATTATTCATTAGAAGTGTTACATCGACGATGTATTGCTTATATGGAAGGGTGATGTGGCTTTTTTAAAGGAATTTATGATATATTTGAATCAATGTGATGATAACATTACATTCACCTCCCATATGGGTGGACATCAAATTGAGTTTTTGGATACTGTTATTCAATACAGAGCGGGTAAATTTAATACTGAAGCATTTAGAAAGCCTACCGACAGAAATACAATTACACTATAGTAGTCATCATCCAATATCGTTAAAGAAAGGCATTCTGGTGGGACAGTTCTTACGAATTCATAGGATTTGTTCAGAGAAAGAAGAGTATATTAAACAAGCTCAGGAGATGAAACTTCATTTTAAACAATGGGGGTAGCCTAGTAGAGTGGGTACCCCGTTGTTTAAACATTTTAAAATGGGTATATCATGCACATCGTCCTTGGTTATTCCATAAAAAAAACAAAAAACAGTGGAATCTAGAATTACATGTGTGTTACCATATGTTCCTAATACAGAAGCAGTCAGACGGATCATAAGTAAACATTAGTCTGTGTTGAAGGTTCATCCAGGGTTTGATACCTTACCTCGGTTTGCACACCGACGGGGTCAAAATTTTGGGAAAAATTATCAAAAAACAAGGGCATGCAATGGGATTCTGTAGGTGGACATCAAAAATGCACAGGGTGTAGGCATTGTGCACATGAGATAGAGACACAATGGATAATGATCCCCAATCAGAGTAAACCAAAAAAATTCTATTTAAGACGAATTGTGAATCTTCATGTGTAATTTATGCCATTCTGTGTCCATGTGGTCTCATGTACATTGGACAAAATATTAAGAAAATAAAACATAGGCTAGATCAACACAGGGCCGCCGAGAGGGGGAGGCAGGGGGGACAAAATTTCCTGGGCCATCAATGGGGGCCTGGTGCCGCAGTCCCCGGTCTCACCCGCCCTCGACTCCATCGACAGCCCCCCTCCGTCCGCCACCAGGCCCCCTGCATTCAAATTACAGTGCCTCACCTCCGAGTGAAAGCGCAGCGGCAGATTGCCTCTCTCTGGGCCTTCCCTCCCTGTGTCTCGCCCTCATCTGATGTAACTTCCTGTTTCCACGAGGGCAGAACACAGGGAGGGAAGGCCCGAAGGGAGGTGATCTGCAGCTGCACTTTTACATGGAGGTGAGGCGCTGTGATTTGAATGCAGGGGCCCGGTGGTGGATGGAGGGGGGCTGTCGACGGGGGTGGGCAGGTGGAGCCTGGGGACTGCGGCGGCCTCGGCGGGGGGGGGGGGGGGGTGGCAGCGGCGGGGCCTTGCCCCGGCCCAGTCTCTCGGCAGTCCAGGCCCAACATTTAAGTAATATTAAATTGCAGAAGAAGGAAACCCTGCTGGTGGAACAAATAATCACGTTATATAAGATTTGCAGTTTGTGGTGTTATTCCAGTTTGAGGAAGAACAAGGGGGAAATATTAGTATAAAATGTTTCAGATGGACCAAAGATTCATTTTCGAGTGGCGTACAGTTGTCCCCTTAGGCTTAAAAAAGAAAGTGGAATGGGCGGGGTTACACACATGATGTATTTCCTCCAGCGTTCAAATGAGTGGAGTGATGTGCGCATGAACGGCATCGTTCAGATTTGAGACTCCATTTTTCATAATGCTGGTTGGAATTCTGCCAGGGTCTGGCAAAATGATTAATAAAAGAAACTTATAAGGTATATAAAATATCAGTTATTTATGGATGAAAATAGATGTAATAAGGGTGTATCTGACCGCCTCACTAATTTAGTATTCTAGAGTCATAACCCCTGAAGACGCAACCAGCGAAACGCAAATTTGTGAAGGGTATGAAGGCGTTTGAGAAACATGAACGATCATACCTGGTGACAAGCAAATTATGTGGCAAAGGATTCCAGGACATATTGAGATAAGACCATTCTTATATTGATTACTATTGAAGGAACAATAACAGGAACTGTGTACTGTTGGGAGAAGAAACAACACAATTCAGAAGAATTGAGCAAGCAATGATTGGATGTTTGTCACAAAACTTTGAGATTTAATAACACCTAATGTAAGGTGTATGAAAATTAAGAGCAAGCAGAAAAGTGTTTATTATGAGATCAAAATTTATGAATGGAGATAACAAGACAAGATAATAATTGCTTGGGTTTGTGAAGCTGTACTAAGATTATTAACAATGGACAATACCTGAAGTAGAGTGAATGTGAGTGTGGATTGTATGTGAGTGACGTTAGTGAGGGTATGTGTTGGATTAAAGAATTTTTATAAGATATCGCGATATTTTTTACCTAATAAAGGATTTTTTAAAAAAGCATTTGGATAATTACATTGAATTGGAGTATTTAGAGGGGCATTTTTGAAAGAAACGTCCAAGTTGGGATTTGGATGTCTTTGTAAAACATCCAAATCCGGGAGTGGAGAAAACCGTATTTTCGAAAAAAGATGGACGTCCATCTTTCGTGTCGAAAATACTAAGGACATCCTTGGATTTGGACATCCTTAGACATGGATAATTAGATTGTAAACTCTGTCAAGCAGGGACTGTCTCTTCATGTTCAAGTGTACAGCGCTGCGTAAGTCTAGTAGCGCTATAGAAATGATAAGTAGTAGTACTATGTCTTAGACTTTTGGCGATTTTCGAAACCAAAGACATCCATGTCAAAAACATCCAAATGCAAGCCATTTGGACATGGGAGGAGCCAGCATTTGTAGTGCACTGGTCCCCCTGACATGCCAGGACACCAACTGGGCACCCTAGGGGGCACTGCAGTGGACTTCAGAAATTGCTCTCTTACCGTGTGTGCTAAGCCCCCCAAAACCTACTACCCCCAACTGTACACCACTACCATAGCCCTTACGAGTGAAGGGGGGCACCTAGATGTGGGTATAGTGGGTTTGTGGTGGGTTTTGGAGGGCTCGCTGTTTCCTCCACAAACATAATAGGTGGGGGGGGGGGGGTATGGGCCTGGGTCCGCCTGTCTGAAGTGCACTGCACCCACTAAAACTACTCCAGGGACCTGCATGCGCTGTCATGGACTTGAGTATGACATCTGAGGCTGGCACAAAATATTTTTAAGATGTTTTTTGAGGATGGGAGGGGGTTCGTGACCACTGGGGGAGTAACGGGGAGGTCATCCCCGATTCCCTCCGGTGGTCATCTGGTCATTTTGGGCATTTTTTGTGCCTTATTCGTAAAAACAAAAACACGTCCGGGTGAAAACGTCCAAGTTTTACTTTAGGACGTCCCTGCTTTTTTCAATTATGGCTCAAAGATGTTCAAGTGTTAGGCACACCCAAGTCCCACCTTCACCACGCCTCAAACATACCCCCTTGACATCCTTGCGACAGACTACAGTTGGAGATGTCCAAAATTGGGTTTCGATTATACCGATTTGGACATCTCTGGGAGATGGACGTCCATGTTCTGATTTATGTCGAAAGATGGATGTCCATCTCTTTCGAAAATGAGCCTGTTAATATTGTAACTAGATTGGAAAAAGGATACTCAGATACTGGTGCATTAAATTAAGAAGATATTTCCAGCATTTTTCTGTACAGAAGAAATGTCTTTAAAACACGTTAACAACATTACAGAAAATTGTCAAGACATCTGCATTGTTAGCACAGTCCTGTGCTCTTAGCATGTACTAATTACCACTTTAACAACTTAGCACAGCTTAGTAAATAGGACCCATACTATTTAATTGTTCCAAGGTAGTCCAGAAACCTTACCTCTTTAAACATTAGTTTGATTTAGGTTATCTGTCTAAGTGGCCCTTTTACTAAAGTGCATTAAGCACTTGCGTGCAATTAATACACAAAAAACAGGCACTGCATGTCTGCATTATGGGGATTTGTGGTTGTTTGCCTATTTCTATGCATTAAACTGGTCTAGCATGTTACATTTACTGTGCACTAACCTACAGTTAACAAGGGACTACTCCTAAACAGGAGATAAGTGCTTCTGCATTAACAGCGCATTGGTACCGCACGTTAATAGCAATATTAATGCATAGCCTATGTGTGAAAATTCTGGGAATGCCCTTTCTTGATGCAGCATTAATTTTGGGCTTGCAGTGCATAAAAATCCTGCATTAGAGAATATTATGTCCAAAATTTAACACACTTTATTAAAAGGTCCCCTAAATTCTTTGTTTCTCTTTCAATTGATTTATACCTTGTGAAAAAAAAGGAGAGACATTCCACTAAGTTAATACCTTACATACAGAAAAACAGTAGAACTCTTTTAAATTAATTTTCTAGCCTTTCAGACCATAACTAATACTAAAAAAACAGTTTATCAGGGTTCAAAAGTCACGTTAAAACAAGCATATTTAGAGGCTTATTTTCAAAGCACATAGACGTACAAAGTTACATATGTTACTAGGGAACTTTATAAGTTTATGTACTTTGAAAATGAGCACCTTAATGTACTGTATATAACTGTCACAAATACTAGAATTTTAATAGCATTTTCATGAATACATTACTTTTATTTTATAGTTATTGTTATCAAAAGTGTATGGACCAGAGGCAACAGTAACATTTACATCACACACATATGGTGAACACAGCATATGTTTGCAATCCAACTCAACAAGGCTTATGGTGTTTGCAGCAAGTAGACTGGTAAGTATGATCCTTTAATATATATAGATGACTGCAAAAAAAAACATCTATCTAGTCTGCTCATTTTTCCTATTACGATATTTCAGGCTCTATTTGATCTCCAGTGTGCTTCTTGCTTCTGATGAACTGGCTTGAATATGAACCTCTGACTACTGTGGAAATCCCTCTATTATAAGTTTCCCCCAAAAGGATCTCCATCAAGATCCTGAACAGATGTGCCATACAGTGATCACCACTGTACTATCTACAGAATTAATTGTAACATCATGAGAATTTCTCATGATGTTGTCTGAATTCTCTATATTGTCACAGTTCATTCCATGTTATAACTTCCATTGCTGGCCTTTGCAGCTCTGACAGCCAATAGGAAGAAGCTGCCTGAAATTTATTTCACCAGTTTTCTCTAGGCTTCTATCCCTGAGCAGATAGCTTGAAGCCAGTTTCTGTCGTGGCCTGTGAACTTGATGCTCCTGCACCTGTCAGGAAATCACATGCTCAGTAAAAGCTTCCAGAGAGATAGAGAACTAAGGGGAATAATGTAGCCTCTGAAAACTGAAGGAAGGGTAGGGGGGTTATGATAATTTGGAGAAGGGTCGGGTGGCAGTAGTAACCTCCCTCCTACGTGTTATAAGCTCCCTTTTTGCCCGCCAAATTTGTCTTGGCTTCCATCTTCAACCTTCCACCTTTGCCCCATGCCAAGAGGAAGATCCCTCCTGTCCAGCCTGATACAATAAACTTGAATATAGAATCAGTCTACTATACTCCTATGAATTGGCACAAAAAAGTACTTGCTAAAGGAGCAAGGATTTAAGGACCAAGGGACAGGAAACAGACCCGAAACCTGGTTGCTGGCTTGCTTTAGTGGAGAGGTATGAGGAAACCTTCCTAAGCCCTGTAGAGTCTATGGACAAGGAGACAGAATTTATTCAGAGTACATAAGAACATAAGAGTAGCCATACTGGATCATACCAATGGTCCGTCTAGCCCAGTATCCTGTTTTCCAAACACTGGCCAAGCCAGGTCACAAGTACCTGGCAGAAACCCAATTAGCAGCAACATTCCATGCTATCAATCCCGGTGCAAGCAGTTGCTTCCCCATGTCTGTCTCAATAGCAGACTATGGACTTTTCCTCCAGGAATGTATCCAAACCTTTTTTAAACACAGATACGCTAACCGCTGTTACCACATCCTCTGTTAAACAGTTCCAGAACTTAGCTATTTGTTGAGAGAAAAAAATATTTCCTTCTATTCGTTTTAGAAGTATTTCCATGTAACTTTTTTGAGTGTCCCCTAGTCTTTTTACCTTTGGAACGAGTAAAAAATCAATTTACTTACTCGTTCTACACCACTCAGGATTTTGTAGACCTCAATCATATCTCCCCTCATCTGTCTCTTTTCCAAACTGAAAAGCCCTAACCTCTTTAACCTTTCCTCATATGAGAGGAGTTCCATCCCCTTTAACATTTTGGCTGCTCTTCTTTGAACCGTTTTCTAATTCTGCTATATCTTTTTTGAGATACGGCGACCAGAACAGAACACAAGGTGCAGTCGTACCATAGAGTGATACAAAGGCTCTATAGTATTTTTGGTCTTATTCACCATCCCTTTCCTAATAATTCCTAGCATCCTGTTTGCTTTTTTTGGCCGCTGCTACACACTGAGCAGAAGATTTCAGCATATTATCTACAATGACACCTAGATCTTTTTCTTGAGTGCTGTCCCCCAAGGTGGACCCTAGAATCAGGTAACTATGATTTGGATTATTCTTTCCAATGTGCATCACCTTGCATTTGTCCACATTAAATTTCATCTGCCATTTGGATGCCCAGTCTTCCAATTTCCTAATGTTTTCCAGCAATATTTCACAGTCCACTGCTTCCTGAAAATTCTAACCAGAGCAGGAAGGAGAAAAGAACTTTTGTAACATCTGATTACATCTTCACTGCATAGCCACTGTGTCTATCACTTAGATACCAAGGAACCTGTAAGTGTTTACCAACTACTTGAATTCATCTGCTTAAGTATACCAGCAATTGAACTGTGCAAGCCAAGTTATCACCTATCCAGTGAGAGAGATTGAGTTACAAGGAGAAATAAGGATATCTGTATATGTTTTGTGTACAACTGGAGGAGAGGAGAAAAGTTATTGTAAATAGTTGGCCATCTGTTTGAAAAGGTTGAAGCTGTACCTGTATCAACTGATGGACAGCAAAGATTCTAGTTTCAGCAAAAGAACTGGTGTGGTCTCCATCAATGTGTGAAGTCAGGTGCAGAGGTAAATCCTGGTCCCAACCAATAAATAATAGTGTGCACCCCTCTTGTTCAACTATCCCGGCTATAGGCTAGGCAAGCTGCCTTGACCACCTTAACCAGGAGGTTACACAAATGGTACCCAAACAGGGACCTAAAACAAGCTGAAAGAAATAAAAACCACACCTCTGAACCAGAAGGAATTGCCAACTTATACATTTTTTGGATTACAAATTTTGGAGTTGGAGCAGACCCTTATCCTATCTGGCCACTGAGACTGTACTTTCTGGCAGACAGAAAGAGAAGAAACAGCCGGTGTGCCTTGAACTGAAACCAGCTACCAGGATGCAGCATGAGGAGGAATCGTTTATTTTAGAGGTGCTGTGGAAATTTATCCTGATCTTCAGGGACTTTCAATTTAAAGTCAAGCTGTGGAGTGGCTTCCTGCCAATGGGCACTGCCGGCACAACTGTGCAAGGACTTTCACAACATAGAAGAGAGTTTACATCATTCAAACTTGGCACAAGGAGGAGAATCCGCAGACAGTGGAGACATTGAGCCTGCAGCACAGCAATGAAGCACAAGGAGAATAGGGTGTATGTAAACCATACCTTGAAGGCGCAGTGCCATGTTGGGGAGGACCTATGTCACTGTTCAAAGGGGGCCCTTTGTGTGATTGTGAGCGATTAGATCTTGCTACCAACCTTAACCCAATCCACACCCTTATGCCAAAGAGTTCTCCTGAAAAGTCAGTGCCATTAACCCAATAGAACCAGCAGGGTGAGTATCAGGGAGGAGTCTGCTCTTCCCTCAGAAAGCTCTGTTGGGACCCCGATTGACATAGCTACCCTAAAGCTAATGTCAAAAGGCCTGATCAAACCTGGTATGCATCTAAAATTGAATCAGAGACTATTGCCAGAGACTGTTGGGCTTTCTGATATTTTGAGCTGAATGCTTCTATTCCCAAATGTGCTATGTGTGTTTGGGGTTTTTTGTGTTTAGGCTCTTAGGTATTAAGCTGAAATTCAGATCCTCCAGGGCAGCATTTTCAGAAATGCTCCCTGTTCCATATGCAGGACCCAAGAGGCAGGCAGAGCTCCAAAGTTTCAATGTGTGGTTGTGACGATGGTGCAGGGATGAGGGATTTAGATTTGATGTGGTTCTTGTCCTACACCTTGCTAACTGTTGCTGTAGCATTCTAACTTTGTGGACAGGTTCTGCCAGTCCTAGGCAAAAAAAAAAAAAATAAAGCAGCCATGGAGGGGCATAATTGAACGAAAACGTCTATCTCCATGGGCGTTTATCTCCAAGATCGGGTCCGTGAAGGGGCGGACCGAATCGTAGTTTCGAAAAAAATAGACGTCTATGTTTTATTCGACAATTTGTGAGCTGGGCGTTTTTGTTTTTCAGCGATAATGGAAAATGAAAGCACCCAGCTCAAAAACGAATAAATCCAAGGCATTTGTTCGTGGGAGGGGCCAGGATTCGTAGTGCACTGGTCCCCCTCACATGCCAGGACACCAACCGGGTACCCTAGGGGGCACTTTTACAAAAACAAAAAAAAAGGTAAAAGAGCTCCCAGGTGCATAGCACCCTTCCCTTGTGTGTTGAGCCCCCCAAATCCCCCTCAAAACCCACTGCCCACAAGTCTACACCATTACTATAGCCCTAAGGGGGGCACCTACATGTGGGTACAGTGGGTTTGGGGGGGTTGGACGACTAAGCATTAAGCAGCACAATTGTAACAGGTAGGGGGGGATGGGCCTGGGTCCACCTGCCTGAAGTCCACTGCACCCCCTAACAACTGCTCCAGGGACCTGCATACTGCTGCCAGGGAGGTGGGTATGACATTTGAGGGTGAAAATAAAAAGTTGTGAAACGGCATATTTTGTGGTGGGAGGGGGTTTGTGACCACTGGGGGAGTCAGGGGAGGTCATCCCCGATTCCCTCCAGTGGTTATCTGGTCATTTAGGGCACTTTTTGGGGCCTTATTCGTGGAAAAACAGGGTCCAGGAAAAGTGCCCTAAATTCTCGCTAAAAACGCATATTTTTTTCCCATTATCGGCGAAAGGCGCCCATCTCTGATCGGCCGATAACCACGCCCCAGTTCCGCCTTCACCACGCCTTCGACACGCCCCCGTCAACTTTGTACGCTTCCGCGATGGAGTGCAGTTGAAAACGTCCAAGTTTGGCTTTCGATTATACCGCGTTATTCGTTTTTGGGAGATAAACGCCTATCTCCCGATTTAGGTCGCAATATAGGCGTTTTTGTCTTTCGATTATAAGCTGGATAGTATCCCAACTGGTTTTAATTTGAATTTTACAAAGATGGAACAGCTATAATTATTGAGAATATTCAGATTTACTAAAGGAAAGTTATAGTCTAGCTGAATTTGACTGTTGAATCAAACTGAATTTGTTTTATCAGACTGTATCATTGCTGGCCACACCTAGAGAACTTTTTGATAAAGCACTTGGCTGACTCACTGGGACTTATAGTCCCACTCACCATGGGCGTAGTTTGACTGTTTCATTTGGGGGGGCAAAGGATGGGGCAGGGCACATTAGCATATATATATATATATATATATATATATATATATACACATATACATACAGTGCACTCCATTTAAGTGCACGTCGGATAAGCGCATGCTCTGTTTAACTGCATGCCATACTTCGGTCCCGTTTTTGCACCATCAATTTCTATGGGGAACCGGTTTAACGCACCACTGATAAGTGCAAGATTCGCTTATATGCATGCATGGTTCAAGACCAATCCTCTGCAGGAAAGACTCCGCATAAGCGCGCGCACGGAATATGGAAGCCGATTGGCGCGTGACAACTGAGATTTCAAATTTACTGCCCCTTTAACTGCCACAGGCAGAATAAGCAAAAGAATGTTGTTAGAGCGTACACTGGGGTCGTCGTTGTCGTTGCGGCGGAACTGTAAGACTTTAACACTGGATGAACAAATAGAAGTTCTTAAAAAATTAGAAAACAAACAAAGTCAAGCATCTATTACTGAACAATAAGGTGTCAAGCCCAGTCAAATTTCACGTGTCTTGAAGTGGAAAGACCAGCTTCTGGAAGACTGGCAAAACAATATAAATCCACAACAAAAACGAAAACGGGCGGGAAAAGCTGAGGAGGTAGAAGATACTCTTCTTCAGTGGTTTTCTCAAGTCAGGAGCAGACAGTCCTGTCAATGGTCCACTGCTTATGGAGAAAGCTAACCAACTAGCTGAAAGTCTTGGACTAACTGAATTCAAAGCCACTGTTGGATGGTTGGAAAGATGGAAGGAGAGGAACAACATAAAATTCAAGAAACAGCATGCTGAGAAACAAGACGCTGATGACTTTGCTGCTGAAAATTGGGTTGTTTCAGTTCTTCCTACCATCTTGAACGAGTTTGCACCTCGTGACATTTTCAATGCTGACGAAAACGGTCTCTACTGGTGAGCAATTCCTGATGGAACACTTGCATTCAAACATGCCGAAACTACTGGAGGTAAAACGTCGAAGGACCGACTGACGATCCTCCTTTGCTGCAATATGGATGGGAGTGAGAAGTTGGAACCCCTCGTCATTGGAAAGAGCAAATAGCCCCGTTGCTTCAAGAAAGTTAAGCGACTTCCTGTGCCATACGAGGCTAACGCAAATTCATGGATGACTGGGGAAATTTGGAAGCAGTGGCTAAAGAGGTTAGACACTAGAATGCGGGCACAAAAGCGTCAGAGTTTGTTGCTTTGTGATAATTGTGCTGCACACAGGGATGATGTCAGGCTGTCTAACGTCAAGGTGGTCTTCCTGCCACCAAACACTACCTCTCTGATCCAACCTATGGATCAGGGCATAATAGCCAATTTCAAACAACATTATCGGGCTCTTGTGCTTTGTCGTCTAATGAGCGTTATGGATGACCAGACTGGCAAGGATAAACGTGCTGTTGAACTGGCTCATAATCTATCACTGTTGGATTCCCTACATATGCAGAAAGAAGCCTGAAATCATGTTACTTAGGCAACCATTGTGAACTGCTACAAGCGGGCAAGCTTTGTTAAGGATGTGGAGAGGAACGAAACAGATGCAACTGTTGCAAACGCGTCAGATGAACAGATTATTGACATCCCAGCCGGTGTTACTGAAGAGGAGTTTCATTGCTACGTAGCTGTTGATTACGATCTACAAACAGCTGATGACAGCACTGATGTCGAGATATGCGCCTACACGCAGGCAACAACGGCTGATGATGAAACAGAGGATGAAATGAGCAGCGAGGCACATGCTGACGAAATTCAACAACCTCCTCCTGTCACTTTTGCAAGAGCGCTGGAGAGTCTCAACGCCGTGCAGGCCTATCTGGAGGCCACTGGATGTCAGTGCTACGACAGTTTTTACCATCTGGCAGACGTAGTCTATGGAACTCACAGACCCAATAGTGTACAGAGGACTATAACTGATTACTTCAAGTAAGCCTAACGTCAATTAACGAAGACTGTATAATGTATGTATAATAATAGTACTGTACATATGTTTATCAGATGTCAAGCTTCTTTGGGTCACAACGGTTAAGTGCACGCTCTGGTTAACTGCATGCATTTCTTATATATATGTGTATATATATATATATATATATATATATATATATATATATATATATCTTCTAATATAATAAAACGCACCGTGAACGTTCTGAAGACAACGTTCTGAAGTCACTCAAACACTCCCTGTAGGGTTCGTGGATTCATGGTGTGAAGCCAGCCAGCCGTCTCTGCCCCGCCCTCGCGTCAAACGTCATGACGTCGAGGGCGGAAAAAAAAACCAAACAAACGGATTGCACCCACGCACGGTGCGTTTTATTATATTAGATTTACCTCCATGGTGGCGGATCCGGCAGCGCAGCGTCAGGGAAGGAGGCGGCGCTCCCGACGTCTCTAGCCTTCCCTTCGCTGTGTTCCGCCTTCTTCTGACGTCAAGGATGACATCAGAAGAAGGCGGAACACAGCGAAGGGAAGGCTAGACGTCGGGAGTGCCGCCTCCTTCCCTGACGCTGTGCTGCCGGAACCGCCACGGAGGTAAATTTAAAAAGAAAAAAAAAAGAAAAGGGATGTAGGGGGGAGAGAAGAGGGTGGGCAGTAAAGTTGAACAATGGGAGCGGGAGGGCAGGGGAGAAACGACAGCATGGATGCGAAGGGGGGGGCATGGATGCGAAGGGGGGGGTGAGAAGAGGGCGGGCCAGGCTGGGACATGGGAGAGAGAGGAGCATGGATGCGAGGGGGGTCATGGAAGGGAGAGAGGGGAATTGCTGGAAAAGGATGAATGGAGGGGGCAGGGGACAGAGGAGCATGGATGGGCATGGATTGGGAGGGCAGGGCTCAGGGAGAGAGGGGAATTGCTGGATAGGGATGAATGGAGGGGACAGATGGGCATGGATGGATATGGATTGCAGGGCAGGGCTCAGGGAGAGAGGGGAATTGCTGGATAGGGATGAATGGAGGGGGCAGGTGACAGAGGAGCATGGATGGGCATGGATTGGCAGGGCAGGGCTCAGGGAGAGAGGGGAATTGCTGGATAGGGATGAATGGAGGGGACAGATGGGCATGGATGGATATGGACTGCAGGGCAGGGCTCAGGGAGAGAGGGGAATTGCTGGATAGGGATGAATGGAGGGGGCAGGTGACAGAGGAGCATGGATGGGCATGGATTGGGAGGGCAGGGCTCAGGGACAGAAGGGAATTGCTGGATAGGGATGAATGGAGGGGACTGATGGGCATGGATGGATATGGATTGCAGGACAGGGCTCAGGGAGAGAGGGCAATTGCTGGATAGGGATGAATGGAGGGGGCAGGTGACAGAGGAGCATGGATGGGCATGGATTGGGAGGGCAGGGCTCAGGGAGAGAGGGGAATTGCTGGAAAAGGATGAATGGAGGGGGCAGTGGACAGATGGGCATGGATTGGGAGGGCAGGGCTCACACTCTCTCTCTCATATACAATGTCTTTCTGACTCTCACTCTCACACACTCTGTCTCACACTGTATCACATTCACTCTCTATGTGCCACACAGTCACTCACACACTCGCTTGGTCTCATACACTCACTCTCACAGAGAATCTGTGTCTCACACACAATCTCTCTCTCGCACACACACACACACTCTCTCTCACACTGTGTCTCACATACACACTTGCACACACTCTCATTCTCACACACACACTCTCTCACAAACACACTCACACCCAGACTCACTCTCTCTCTCACTCACACACACACACTCACACTTTCACTCTGTCTCTCACACAGTCACTCTCACATACACTCTCCCAAACATACACACTCCGAGGAAAACCTTGCTAGCGCCCGTTTCATTTGTGTCAGAAACGGGCCTTTTTTACTAGTATATATATATATATATATATATATATATATATATATATATATATATATATATATATATATATTATTTGTAACATTTGTATCCCACATTTTACCACCTATTTGTAGGCTCAATGTGGCTTACATACTACCGGAGAGGCCTTTGCAGGCTCCGGTGTGAACAAATACAGGGGGATGTTGTGGTAAGATCAAGTTCATGTGGCACAGCCACATTAGGGAATCGGAGAACGGAAGAGTTGTGTTATGTCCATTACGTGCTTTAGTTTGGTTGTGTTGCAGAGATTAGGCATTTAAGTTGGCTCGGTCAGGTTGGTTTTTAGTGATTTCCGGAAGTTTAGGTGGTCATACGTCGTTTTCAAGGCTTTTGGTAATGTGTTCCACAGTTGTGTGCTTATGTAGGAAAAACTAGATGCGTAAGTTGTTTTGTATTTAAGTCCTTTGCAGCTTGGGTAGTGCAGATTTAGATAAGCGTGTTGATTCGGATGTATTTCTAATTGGAAAGTCGATCAAGTCTGTCATATAACTCGGGGCTTCTCCGTAGATGATTTTGTGAACCAGGGTGCAGATTTTGAAGGCGATGCATTCTTTGATTGGGAGCCAATGTAGTTTTTTGCGGAGGGGTTTTGCGCTTTCAAATCATGTTTTACCAAATATCAGCCTAGCTGCCGTGTTTTGAGCAGTCAGAATACATCCCACATAAATTCCATTGCAGTAATCTAAGTGGCTTAGTACCATTGATTGTATCAGTTTGCGAAATGTTTCCCTCAGGAAGAATTGCTTCACGCATTTGAGTTTCCACATTGAGTGGAACATTTTCTTTGTTGTGGATGCCACTTGACTCTTTAGTGTTAAGTTATGGTCCATTGTAACGCCGAGGATTTTCAAGCTGTCTTGAGATAGGAAGGGTGTGATCTGGGGTGTATATACACACAAATGAATATGCTAATATGGAGGAAGGGAGAAAGCGCTGGCTTTTTTGGGAATAACCATAATGAATATGTATGAGATATTTAATACATATACATTATGGTTATTCCCAAAAAAGTCAGCTCTTTCTCCCTTCCTTCCTCCTTACCCAGCATTCCCTCTTCCTCTCCAGTAGTATTTCCCCACCCCCTTTCTCATACCATGCCAGTGTAGACCTTAGAAATGCATAAGCTCTATATGTAGATCCTTCAAGAGGTAGTGGGTCATGATTTAGGCTCTAAAACCCTTTCTGATGTTTTCGTGTCACCTCAGTAATGCCAACACACAATCTCTCCACTGCAAAACACTATACACAAACTTGTGGAAAAACACACATATAATCTTACCAAACCATAACAGAACTAATTCCAAGGACAGGACGAGCTACAACCTTAGCGTGGAATGACAGCACTGTAATTACACCAGGCTGTAAAACACCAATACACTACCTAGTGAAAAAAAACAAAAAGGGCTGCAAATACTATACACTAGCAGAATACTGCACCTTGATCACACATGAAAAACACATGACATAACAGATATGACACGAGGAACTAGAAAAAATAAAACATGAAGGCAAAATACTGAACTGGAAATTTACCTCACGAAGTCAGATTCGGTATCCAGCAATACTAGAAAAATTGACTTGCATGCAAAATATCACAGATGCACATTTCCAAAAGCTGACATATTCCAATTAATAAATTCTGAATAAAATACTTTTTTCTACTTTTGTTGTCTGATCATTTAGTTTTTCTATTTGCTTTGGTCCCAGTGTCTTCTGTTTTATGCAGTGTCTCCTTTCCATTTGATATTTTTTTCACTCACCATGTCTACCATCCTCCTTATGCGTCCTGTCTACCATCTGTAGCCCTGTCCCTATCCTTCCTCCAGTTTCAGCATCTGCCCTCAACGTGTTCCAATCCAACCCTTAAATTCAGCACTTTTCCCTCCATCCATATCCAGCATTTCTCCTTACTCCCCTCCCCTCCATCCATGTGCATCTACTTCCTCTGTCCTCCCTCCCCTCCATCCATGTCCAGCATTTCTTCTCTCTCCCTTTCCTTCTATCCGTGTGCATCTCCTTTCTTTGTCTTTCCTTCCCTCTATCCTTGTCCAACATTTCTCCTCTCTTCACTGCCCTCCACTCCATCCATGTCCAGCATTTCTCCTCTCTTCCCTCCACTCCATCCATATGCATCACATTCCTGACTTCCCTCCCCTCCATCCATCCATGTCCAGCAACTCTCCTTTCTCCCTTGCCCTCTCCTCCATCCATCCATATCCAGCAAATTTCCTCTCTCCCCTGCCCCCTCCATCCATCCATATCCAGCAATTCTTCACTCTCCCCTGCCCTCTCCTCCCATCCATGTCCAGCAACTCTCTTCTCTTCTCTCCCCTGCCCTCCCTTCCATCCATCCATGTCCAGCAACTCTCCATTCTCCCCTGCCCTCCCCTCCATGTTCAGTGGTTACTCTTCTCTCCCCCTGTCCTGCCCTCCATGTCCAGTGATTCTCCCTGCCCTGCCCTCCATGTCCAGCGATTCTCCTCTGCCCTCCCCCATCCATGTCCAACAATTCTCCTTTGACCCCCCACCCTCCCCTCCCATCCATGTCAAGTGACTTCTCCAGCTCCCCCTTTTCAGTCCCCAAGTGAGTTCCCTCCTCTCCATCCATCCATGTCCAGCAACTCTCCATTCTCCCCTGCCCTCTCCTCCATCCATATCCAGTAAATGTCCTCTCTCCCCTGCCCCCTCCATCCATCCATGTCTAGCAATTCTCCTCACTCCCCTGCCCTCCCCTCCATGTCCAGTGATTCTCCTCTGCCCTCCATGTCCAGTGATTTCACCTCTCCCCTGCCCTCCCCTCTCATCCATGTCCAGCGATTCTCCTCTGCCATACCCATCCAACGATTCTTTGACCCCCCCACCCTCCCCTTCCATCCAAGTTCAGTGACTTTCCTAGCTCCCCCTTTTCAATCTCCTTCAGTTCCAACCCAGCGCCATCTGCCCGCCCTCAGCTCTCTGACAGCCCTCCTCTCCATTCCTGCCGCCCCGCATTTAAACCTTTTATTTTAAGTCGCAGCAATGACAGAGAAGAAAACAGCACAGCAGGCTTGCTTCTAGTCTTTCCCTTCCCTCACACAGTGTCCCGCCCTTGCGGAAACAGGAAATACATCATCAGAGGAAGGCGGGACACTGAGAGGGAAGGGAAAAGCTGGAGGCGAGCCCGTTGTGCTGTTTTCTTCACTGCCATCACTGCGATTTAAAATAAAAGGTTTAAACGCGGGGCGGCAGGAAGGAACAGAGAGGAGGGCTGTTGGGGAGCTGAGGGCAGGAAGTAGGGACCAAGAGCTGCCTACGCTGGCCCTGCATTTGGGGGGAGCCCCCCCAAAAAAACTACGCCCATGCCACCCACCCTCCCCAGGGTTTTCCAGTCATATATAGACAAACCAAAAATCATGAACTTTACTCCTCAGTCATACACAGGCAATCTTGCAGACTGTTAACCCTATCATAGTACATCTGTTCATACCCATTCCAACCAATCAAGATGACTTTTATTCTCTGTAATAATTATGGTGCTTTAGTTCCAAGGCAAACCATCTGGAAACTTAAGCTTGTCCTATCTGTCTTCAGCTTGCTAGTTTAAAACAGTAAACCAGCAAACTAAAGCAGGAAATTGATGCACTTAAACCAGCTTCTATTACTGCACACAATCATACCAACTTCTCACCACTGCCTCAAAGGATAAAACCACATAAGAATAGATGGTTCACTGTAGGCTCAGGCAGACTACGACATGTGGCACAGAAGCATCCGCCCTCACAAGTGTTGCCCCTACAGAATTCTTTTGCTCCATTACAGCACTGTAATGCTACTGAAAATAGACCTGAGGCAGAACAAAAAGCAATGAAGGTGCCCAAAGAGAAAAGACACCCCCAAAGCACTAGTATTGAAACTCATACCAGGAAACTGTTGCTACTAGGGGATTCAATTATCAGAGGCATTAACTTTGAAACACAGTTCAAGGGGCCATGCAAAGTGAAATGACTTCCAGGCTCCTCAGCTACCAGGAGTACCAAGCAAATAATGACTATAATCAGAGAAGAAACTAAGGAGTCAAACACTTATGCTGTTATCCACCTGGGAACAAATGACCTGTCCGGTAATACCCTACTTGCAGCGCAGAGACCTTTTCAGGAGCTGGGGGAGGGGTTAAAACCTTTGGTACAAACAATCGCTTTTTCTGAAGTACTACCTACCTTTGGAAAGGGAGAGAAAAGATTGCGAAGTACTGAAAATTTCAATAGCTGGCTCGAAGCCTGGTGTCACCAAGAAGGTTTTAGGTATATAGGAGAATGGGGCAATACATGGAAAAACAAAAGACTATATTATAATAAGGGGCTGCATCTCACTGTGGTAGGAAAAAAATCCTTGGGGAGAAATTTAGACAATATGTTTCTAGGCATTTAAACTAGAAGGCAGGGTGGCATATGGAGGCAGGTCACTTCAAGTGGTCACCCCTAGCTAATGCTAAAGACAAGATGTGACAGTAGAAAAGAAAGCAATAAAAACAAAAATCTTAGCAAATTACTTCTTACCAACACAGCAGGAAGTGAGACTAAAGAAAAAACTAAACAGAAGACAAAAAATGCCACAAAAATGTAGATGGAAAGTGATGATCACAAATGCTTGCAGTCTAAGCAACAAAGTTCATGATCTGCATGCCCTGATGTTAGAGGCAGACTTAGACATTGTTGCAATCATAAAGACATGGTTCAATGATTCCCATGAATGGGATGCAAACATACCAGGCTATAATCTATTTAGGAAGGATAGAGATGGTCATAAAGGTGGAGGAGTACCTCTATATGTGAGAAATGATATCACAGCAACTGAAATGACAGGGGCCTGAAGAAGCAATATGGATCACCTTAAAAAGAGATGATGGAACCTCTGTCCATAGGGTGTTTTATACAGACCTCCAACACAATCGGAGGAACTAGATAAAGCTCTGGTTACAGATATTCAAAAGTTGGGAAAGAAAAGAGAGGTGCTGTTGCTGGGGGATTTCAATCCGCTGGATGCACTTAGTGTGCGGTGGCGGCTAAGAGAGCAAATAGAATGTTAGGTATTATTAGGAAAGGAATGGAAAACAAAAATGAGGACGTTATAATGCCTTTGTATCTGTCCATGGTACGACTGCACCTCGAATATTGTGTTCAATTCTGGTCACCACATCTCAAAAAAGATATAGCAGAATTAGAAAAGGTGCAGAGAAGGGTGACAAAAATGATAAAGGGGATGGGACGACTTCCCTATGAGGAAAGGCTAAAGTGGTTAGAGCTCTTCAGCTTAGAGAAGAAATGGCTGAGGGAAGATATGATAGAGGTCTATAAAATAATGAGTGGAATGGAACGAGTAGACGTGAATCTTTGTTTACTCTTTCCAAAAATGCTAGGACTGGGGAGCACGCAATGAAGCTACAAAGTAGTAAATTTAAAATGAATCAGAGAAAATATTTTTTCATTCAATGTGTAATTAAATTCTGGAATTCGTTGCCAGAGAATGTAGTAAAAGCAGTTAGCTTAGTGGGGTTTAAAAAAGGTTTGGATAGCTTCCTAAAAGAAAAGTCCATAAGCCATTATTAAAATGGACTTGTGGAAAATCCAATGCTTATTTCTAGAATAAGCAGTATAAAATGTATTGTACTGCTTTGGGATCTTGCCAGGTACTTGTGACTTGGATTGGCTACTGTTGGAAACAGGATGCTGGGCTTGATGGACCTTCGGTCTGTCCCAGTATTGAAATACTTATGTACTATGTGCATCTGCCACTAAGGGCTGAAGCTTACTGACCCTAAACGCTGAAGTAACAGCCACCAAAAATATGTAATTCCAGGTCAAGTATTTCAGCTGACAGGAATCAAGCAGCTCAAAAGGAGCTTTCATCAGCTGGTTGAGGTTCCATGACACAGGTGAAAGTTTGGCAGGGGACTTTGATAAAAGCAAACCTCTCATGAAGTGAGCAACTAAAAAGGTTGTCCAGAGATGGGCTTACCCTCTACATGTTGATGATAAGCGCTAATTGCACTAAGGTGAACCCTTACTGAGTTGGTCTTGAGGCCAGACTCAGAAAGGTGTAGAAGGTATTCAAGCAGGGCCTGTGTAGGGCAGGAAACGGGATTGAGGGCCTTGCTCTCACACCAGATGGTAAACCTCCTCCATTTGAAAGAGTAACATCTCAGTGGAATCTTTACTGGAAGCCAACAAGACCCTGGAGACACCCTGTGAAAGATGCAAGGAAGCAAATTCTAAGCTCTCAACATCCAGACCATGAGGGTCAGAGATTGGAGGTTGGGATGCAGAAGAGATCCCTCATTCTGAGTGATGAGGGTTGGAAAACACGCCAATCTCCAAGGTACTTCGATGATGTCAGTGCCCACCTCCTCCTTCTCGTCAAAAAGATTATCCCCCCAGTACGTAGCATCTGCCAATCTCTGCTGGACCACAAGGTCCAAGTCAGACACACTCAGCCATGACTATTGTTAGTTATGGTCCATGGATTATGGTCCCCAGAAGTCGGATACCAGCTTTTGCTCTCTTCTAGGTTGGGTTCCTTTCTTTTGGTCCTGGGTTCACTTCTTAGGGGCAGTGGGTTTCATAGCACAATAATACAACACACAGGTGTGGCTTGTAAAAAGGTATTTTATATAGAAATTGGCTTGACAGGTTTATAGCACTTAGGGCAGGAAGGTATTACAGCACTGCTTCTGTGTGTCTGTCTGCCTGTCTCTCTGATTCTGTGTGTGTGTCTGTCAGTGAATGAGAATCTGTCCTTCTGCTGGGGACCGAAGGAAGGTGGATGTGTGTATGGAATGGCTTTGTCAGAAAAAAGGTCTGTAGGTAGGAGGGTATGTGTGTGTGCTTTTGTCCTGGGTGTGTGAATGTGTCCTTTTATATCTCTGAACTCCCTTTTTCCAGCATATTCCTCTATAATAATTTAGTTTGTTTGAGATGATGTCTCCTGATTACCCAAGAGGTGTGGATTCCTTTGAAGGTTCACTAGTTGGAATCAGTTCGTCTGGCCTCATTTTGTTGTGCTGAAAACTGGTTCTGGTATCTTTTGTTGCTCTAAAGCACAGGCGTTAAGACATGTAAACTAAGCCCAAAGGGGTAGAAGACATCCTGTCTATCTGTATTCAACATCACCAGAGATCAGACTAGTGAAGGGGGAAGGAGGAGGTGAGGGCTGCTTGCAAAATCTCCCAGATGCCTTTAGCCGACATTCTCAGTAGGCCTTGAAGCCTCAGTTAAAATAACTCTAACGTTAAGCTCTGAACTGATGCCGACAACTATACTCTGAGCAGAGATCCTGGACACCACAGCAAATGTTGTAGGCATCTCTGGCCAAGAACTTACGACATGGCTTCTGCTGCTTGACCAGCTGGCAAAGCAATTCGGCCTGCTCCAGTGGGAGAGAGTTTGCCAAATCAGGCATACTGTGCAACAAGGACTGCAAGTACAGGCTCATGTAGAGCTGGTACAATTGGATATGGGAGATGAGGATAGAAGCCTGATACATCTTTATTTATTTATTGCGTTTGCATCCTGCATTTTCCTGCCCATTGGTAGGTTCAATGTGGCTAATGTGATTCAAGAGTAAAATGGTTACACTTGTTTGTTAGGTGTGTTTTGTGTATGGGATAGGTTAAGAAACGGAGTCTTGTGTCCTTTCTGTCCATTCTAATGTTCATTGGTGATGTAATTCGATAAACTGGTTGGTTATATTGGTTCTTTTGGGAAGAATTTCCTGAAATGGTGGGCCTTCAGTTGTTTTCAAAAGATAAGATAGTTGTCCTTGAGTTTGAGGTCTTTTGGTAGTGTGTTCCAGACCTTTGTGCCAATACAGGAGAAGCTGGATGCGTAAGTTGATTTGTATTTGATGCCCTTGCATCTTGGGGAGGGTTAGGTAAGATCTTGCTGACCTATCTGCGTTCTGGATTGGTAGGTATGTTAGGCTGATCATGTAGTTGGTGACTGCGTGAAAATTATTTTGTACACCAGGGAGCAGATTTTGAAGGTTATACAAGACTTAATCAGTAGCCAGTATAGTTTTTGGAGAAGGGATTTGGTGCTTTCAAATCAGGTTTTTCCAAAAATGAGTTTGGCTGCTGTGTTTTGTGTTGTTTGTAATTTTTTTTTTAATTATTTGGTCTTTGCATCCAGCGTAGATCCCATTGCAAAAATCCACATGGGCCAGAACCATGGTTTGGATCATGTTGCAGAAAATATCTCTTGGGAAGTATTGTTTAATGCGTTTGAGTTTCCACATTGTGTGTCACAATTTCTTTGTAGTGGCCTTGGCCTGGTTTTCTAGAGATAGCTCATGGTCCACAGTGATGCCTAGGATTTTCAGTTGTTTGAGATTGGGAGAGATGAGCCCAGGGCGTTGATGTTTGTGAAATGCTCAGGATTGTGCGGAGATGAGAGTATTATGCAATGTGTTTTTTCCCTGTTTAGTTTTAACTTGAAGGTTGATGCCCAGGACTCCATAGTGTTCATGCCGTTTATGATGTCAGAGGTGATTCTGATGGGTTGTTTTTGAAAGGGATATAAATTGTGACGTTGTCAGCATATATGAAGGGATTGAGGCCTTGTTTGGATAGGGGCCTGGCTAGTGGGATCATCATTAGGTTGAATAATATGGGTGAGAGTGGTGAGCCTTGAGGAACTCCACACATTCCACCTTCCAGGGTGGGGAGATTACTGAGTTTGACTTTACTTGGTATGACCTGATGGGCAGGAATCCCTTAATCCATGAGAGTATCTTCCTTCCAATTCATAATTTGTCAAGAATTCTTAATAGAATTCGGTGATCCACTATGTCAAATGAACTCGACATATGAAACTGGAGTAGTAGGATGTTTCTGCCTATTGAGATTTTGTGTTTGAATTTGGTCAGTTCTGAGAGAAGAGGACATTTCTCTGGTAAGACAACATTATTTTGCTCTGTGCTTTGGGAACTTAAAGATTGAGGTTTAAAGGAGGAATTGTAGGTTACTGATAGGCAGAATAAAAAAAATAGAAAAGAAAAAGCATCAACTACTCTCTATACCCTTTCCCCCCTAGTTTTAAAACTTGAACTTTGTACCACAGCATTAACAGATATCCTCTAACAGGGACAGCATGACTTAGTTCAGTTTTAGGGGTGGGAAAAAAAGAGCGAAGCAAGCATTATTAACTAGTTTCCATAGTGTACAACCCTTTTCCCATAGCTTTAAACTGAAACTTTTTCTAGAGGTAGAAACTTAATTACCAGAGAGCTTAAGGAGAATAGCAAGACTCAGATTCTGTCCTAAAAGACAGTTATTTTCTGTTCTTTGGCTGCTGGAGAGGTAGCACTGCTATTGACTTGAATTAGGTGTTAAGGTGTGAAGAAGTAGAATACTTGCAATGGTTACTGTGGGAAATCTGATTACTAAGTTAGCTTCAAAAGGTTTGTTTGAAGCAGTTCCCTTAGAATAAAAAAATATAGAGAGAGGAAAGGTCCCATTTAACTTTCTTTCTGAGAAGTTCTGAGAGAAGAGAACATTTCTCTGGTAATTTTGCTCTGTGCTTTGGGAACTTAAATATTGGGGTTTAAAGGAGGAATTGTAAGGTTATTTGATAGGCAGAATTTAAAAAAACACGAAAAAGAAAAGAATAAAAAAAAAAAGAAAAGAAAAAGCAAATTTTGAGGGGCATTTTCGATAGAACGTCTAAATCAGAATTTGCAAGTTTAACAAAAACGTTCAAATTCTGAACAGGAAAGGTTATTTTTGAAAAAGATAGACGTTTATCAAATTGCAAGAAGGGCGTCCTTCTCACAGGGTCGCCCAAATCGGTATAATGGAAAGCCGATTTTGGGCATCCCCAACTGCTTTCCATCGCAGGGACGACCAAAAGTTTCCAGGGGTGTGTCAGAGGCGTAGTGAAGGCGGGACTTCGGCGTGCCTAACACATGGGCGTCCTCGACCCATAATGGAAAAAAAGGGCGTCCCTGACGAACACATGGACGACTTTACTTGGTCCTTTTTTTCTTACGACCAAGCCACAAAAAGGTGCTCAAACTGACCAGATGACCACCGGAGGGAATCGGGGAAGACCTCCCCTTACTCCCCCAGTGGTCACTAACCCCCCTCCCACCCTAAAAAAAAAATTTAAAAATATTTTTGCCAGCCTCAAATATCATACCCAACTCCATGACAGCAGTATGCAGGTTCCTGGAGCAGTTTTAGTGGGTGCAGTGCACTTCAGGCAGGCAGACCCAGGCCCATCCCCCCCTATCTGTTACACTTGTGGTAGTAAATGTGAGCCCTTCAAAACCCACCAGAAACCCACTGTACCCACATCTAGGTGCCCCCTTCACCCATAAGGGCTAGGGTAGTGGTGTACAGTTGTGGGGAGTAGGTTTTGTGGGGGGTTGGGAGGATCAGCACACAAGGTAAGGGAGCTATGTATCTGGCACCTTTTTCTGATGTCTACTGCAGTGCCCTTAGGGTGCTCGGTTGGTGTCCTGGCATGTCAGGGAGACCAGTGCACTATGAATGCTGGTTCCTCCAACAACCAAAAGGCTTGCATTTGGTCGTTTCTGAGATAGGCATCCTTAGTTTCCATTATCGCCGAAAATCAGAAACAACCAAGTATAAGGACGACCATCTCTAGGGACGACTTAAATATTAAGATTTGGGCGTCCCTGACCGTATTATCGAAACAAAAGATGGACACCCTCTCTGCCTGCCTCATCAGTGCTTTGCATTTCATTTGACATTTCTTATGCTGCTTCTTATTATTTTCAGTCGGTTCTTTCTTCCATTTTCTGAAGGATTTTCTTTTAGCTCTAATAGCTTCCTTCACCTCACTTTTTAACCATGCCGGCTGTTGTTTGGTCTTCCTCCCTCCTTTTTTAATACACGGAATATATTTGGCATGGGCTTCCAGGATGGTATTTTTAAATAGCATCCATGCCTGATGTAAATTTTTGACCCTCGCAGCTGCTGTTATACGTTTTTTTTCACCGTTCTTCTCATTTTATCATAGTCTCATTTTTAAAAGTTAAACACTAATGTATTGGATTTCCTATTTACACTTACTCCAAATCTAAAGCTAATATCAAATCTGATCATATTATGATCACTGTTATCAAGCAGCCCCAGCACCATTTCCTCCCGCACCAGATCATGCGCTCCACTAAGGACTAGGTCTAGAATTTATCCTTCTCTTGTCAGCTCTTGTACCAGCTGCTCCATAAAGCAGTCCTTGATTTTGTCAAGGAATTTTACCTCCATAGCATGCCCTGATGTTACATTTACCCAGTCAATATCGGGGTAATTGAAATTACCCATTATTATCGTGCTGCCCAGTTTGTTAGCCTCCCTAATTTCGATAACATTTCTACATCCGTCTGTTCATCCTGTCCAGGTGGACGGTAGTACACTCCTATCACTATCCTTTTCCCCTTACAAATGGAATTTCAATCAATAGGGATTCCAAGATGTCTTTTGTTTCAGGTAGAATTTTCAATCTATTTGATTCAAGACCCTCCTTAACATACAATGCTACTCCTCCACCAGTTCGATCCACTCTATTACTGTGATATAATTTGTTTCCTGGTATGACAGTGTCCCACTATTTATCCTCCTTCCACCAGATCTCAGAGATGCCTATTATATCTAATTTTTCATTTAGTGCAATATATTCTAACTCTCCCATCTTTTCTTAGGCTTCTAGCATTCGCTTATACATTTCAAATTATGTTTGTTGTTCCTATTTACATCATGCTCAGTACTTGACAGTATTCATTTGCAATCTTTTGTGTGATTTTTATTTAAGGACACCTGATCTACTACGGTCTCCTTTCCAACCTATCGGGATACCTTATATTCACTGTTTTGGTGATATCTTTAAAAGATACCTTATTCCAAATCATGAGCTTTTGAGAGACTGTCGGCCTTCCCCCAGTCTCTAGTTTAAAAGCTGCTCTATCTCCTTTTTAAATGCCGATGCCAGCAGCCTGGTCCCACCCTGGCTAAGGTAGAGTCCATCCTTTCGGAATAGGCTCTCCCTTCCCCAGAATGTTGTTCAGTTCCTAACAAATCTAAAAACCTCCTCCCTGCACCATCATCTCATCCACACATTGAGACTCCGGCGCTCTGCCTGTCTCTTGGGCCCTGCGCGTAGAACGGATAGCACTTCAGAAAATGCTACCCTAGAGGTTCTGGATTTGAGCTTTCTATCTAAGAGCCTAAATTTGGCTTCCAGAACCTATCTCCCATATTTTCCTATGTCATTGGTACCCACATGTACCAAGACAGCCGGCTCCTCCCCAGCACTATCTAAAATCCTATCTGGGTGATGCATGAGGTCCGCCACCTTCGCCCAGGCAGGCAACAGGTGATCATCAGGTCCACCAGCCACCCAGCTATCTACATGCCTAATAATTGAATCACCAACTACAACAGCTGTCCTAACCCTTCCCACCTGGGCACTAGCCCTTGGAGACACATCCTCGGTGCGAGAGGATATTGCATTCCCTGGTGTGATGGTCCTATCTACAGGATTACTTCCAGCCTCAACAGGGTGATGCTCTCCATTTAGAAGGCCTCCCTCCTCCAAGGCAGAACAGGGGCTGCCAAATTGGAGGTGGGACTTCTCTACAACGTCCCCGTATGCCTCCTCTATGTATCTCTCTGTCTCCCTCAGCTCCTCCACTACTCTAGCCTCAAGAGAACGGACTCGTTCTCTGAGAGATAGGAGCTCTTTGCATCGAGCACACACATATGACATCTCACCAACTGGGAAATAATCATACATGTGACACTCAATGCAAAAGACTGGATAGCACCCCTTTCACTGCTGGACTACTGACTGCATCTTAGTATTATAGAGTTGTCTAATTAAAACTTCTTAAGGTACTACTGATATCAGATGAATATAATGATTCTTTTAGCTGTTGTGATTTGTAATTTATTTAGGGTTTGCTTCTTAGAAACAAATGTAATTATGAAAATTCCCCTCTTGGTGTCTTAATTAGAATAATTGACTATAAATGAAGGGCTGAACTAGGGGTGGGTGGGAATGAGGAATGAAGTCGCACACCGCTTGCACATTCATCGAGTATCCCATCTTCCGGTTACGGTATTGCATTCCTTGCTCCATAGGCGGGGTGAAGGCAACATGTGTGCAGTCAATAGCCCCCAGGACATTGGGCATGCCAGCAATCTTGTAAAAGTCCTGCTTGATCCTCCTCCACTCCTCTTCCCCCGTAGGATATGCAATGTGCTTGCAAACACATTTTTTCAGGGCACGCAGCACCTGCAACATAGAGCAAAGGGGTGTATTTGGTCATGCACTTTTTAAACAGTAAAGATATGAGAAGGGGGTGTAACAAAGGGGGAGGAGGGCAGAGCAGACACCGTGGATGCAAGACGGGGAGGGGGTAGTGCGAAATTCAGAGTAGTACCTGTGTTAGATGTCTTGAAACAGTAGAGTGGTCTACGCCGCTGTTACCCCCTAATACATGCTGGAATGTCCAAGTGGCAAAGAACTGCAGAACAATCAGCAGCTTCACAAGCCCAGGTACTGCATGAGATCTTGCAGTGGTTGGGTCAATATCAGCTCGTATTTCCTGGTATAGCTCATAGATAGCCGTTCTGGACAAGCGGTAGTCATCTACTATTTTCCTGTCTGACATGTCTTCCAAAACCAACTGTGGACGAAACACGCAAGGGCGAATGTGGGCAGGGTCTTCATGAATGGGTCGCCTTGGCTCCTGTCCTGGCCTGCCAGCTTGTTGTCTGGCAGCTTTTTGCCTCCCAGCAAAAAAGTCCAACTGTGCCAGGAAAAATCCGCCATCCATTTCCAAGTTGTGGCGAGACACGTGCAAGACAAACGTGATGATAGCACGCAGATTTGCACGTCACTTGTTAATGACGCACAATATGTACATCATATATATGCGAACATACAGCCAATGCGTGGAGACCTGGATCTTGAAATTAGAAGCCAATTCGTTTGTCTGTGTTCTTCCTCCCACCCACCGCAAGTCTGGAAATTCATATTGCTTTATGTTGTATACCTGATCACATGTTGGATTCGCCCCCCCCCCCCCCACCCCCATTTAAGTCAACATTTTATTAGTTTTTGATGTACTACTATAGTTTCTATTATATCTGTCCCCTGGCTGTCTAATAACCCACACCCCACACAACCTCTTTGAAAAAAACACCACAAGAACACACAGAATAGTCTTAACCCCCCAAAAAACTTTATATATGTAGAATAATATATAAAAAGGCAGGGAATGTTGGGTTTGGAGGGCAGCTGCAGCCTCATTCTTCTCCTTCTCTCCTTCTTCTTCTTCCTCCTCCTCCTCTCCTGGGTGGCGGTAAGTGCTCCCTCCAGAAATGGCCACACTGTAAGTGGTTCACTTTACTGCAGCTTAGTAAAATGACCCCTTGATATACCACCTCTTTCACCCCTGTACTACAGTTTCTATTATTTCTGTCCCCTGGCTGTCTAATAACCCACCCCCCCACACAACCTCTTCGAAAAAAAAAAACACCATAAGAACACACAGAATAGTATTAACACAGAAAAACTTTATAAATTTAGAAAAATATATAGACAATATATACAAAAATATATATAGACAATATGTTGGGCAACTATATACAAAACATAGACAAAGGGGGGGAGGATATATTTCATGGGGTTAGATAGAGGGGAAGAGGGGGAGGAGATGGGCTCAAGGATGCTGTACTTGGGAGGAAAGGTCCTCCAGTCCAGTGTCTGCCCTCCAATGTGCAGTACCTCGGCCATCTCCTGGAGGACCTCAGGGGAAAGGTTGGTACGGGTGAGAGGGATGGGAGAGGAGGCGGTCCACAAGGGTGGCAGTGGGAGGGATAGGGGAGGTGGCTCGGGTGTGGGTGGGAGCAGGGGGAATGGGAGAGGTACATCGGTCAAGAGTAGGAGTGGGAGAGATAGGGGAGGTGGATCTGGCGAGGGTGGGAGCAGGGGGAATGGGGGAGACACTGCGGTCAAGGGTAGCATGGCGATGAGGGGGGACGTACTCAATGTCCTCCCCTGTGAGGTCCTCCACGGCACCTGCCAGTAAAGACAAAAGAAAGCTTCCTCACGGACAGCTTTAACATGCACACACCGGTGTAGGCAATAATCCTTTTGAAACTCACTATGTACAACCTCCATCTCGAATCGCTCCAGGAGGGGGGTGACTTCCTCGGGGGAGGCGGAGGCCCTGGCATGGCTTTGGGAAAGGGGGAGGGAAGTCCGAGGGGGAGCGTGGGAGGGGGTACCAGAGGTTGGAGGGGTGGTGGTGGGGGGGCTGGTAGGATGGGGAACAGGAGGGCTGGTGGAACTGTGCGGCGGGGGGGGTTCAACTCTGTGTGGGGAGGAGGAGAGGCAAGGTGAAAAGGGCTGTGTGTTGGGGCAGGGAGCCGCATCAGTGGGGTTTTTTGGGATCTCTTTTTGGTGGGGGGGACCAGAAGACAGGCCAGGACAGACAAGGGCATAAGGCAAGGGATACGGACCAGGGGTAGGACCGGAAGGGTGGGGAGGAGCAGCACCTGCCAGGGACCCCTCATCACCCTTATTGCCATCATCATCTTCCTCCTCATCCTCAGAAGAAGACATTTCTGCAGAGACAAAGAAATATCAGTACCCCAGGGCATTATCAAATCTTATGTTGCAGTTATAAACATGTCAAACCAACAAGTACCTGGGCTGTTGTCAAGGTTAGCCTTGACCTCCTGGAGCCATTCCCAGTGGTCCTTCCTTAACGCACGTGCACGTTTTTTAAGCTCTTCAACCTGTAAAACAAGAAGAAGGGCTGTGCCATATCAGGTCAAAAGAAATATATATATAAAAAGCAATGATGTACTGCCTTTTTTTATTTCACGCACCCCCAATTCCACAAATGCTCATTAGCTCCACCCCACCTTCTAGAAAACAACTTTTTTTTTACACGCACATAACAACCGTTCGTATTTGCTGAGGGCGAGCACGGACCCCCGATTCCACAAATGCTCATTAGCTCCACCCCACCTTCTACAAAACACCTTTTTTTTTTACATGGACATAACAACTGTTCATATTTGCTGAGGGCGAACACGGACCCCCAATTCCACAAATGCTCATTAGCTCCACCCCACCTTCTAGAAAAAGCCTTTTTTTTTTTTTACATAAGTACATAAGTAATGCCACACTGGGAAAAGACCAAAGGTCCATCGACCCAGCATCCTGTCCCCGACAGCGGCCAATCCAGGTCAAGGGCACCTGGCAAGCTACCCAAATGTACAAACATTTTATACATGTTATTCCCGAAATTGTGGATTTTTCCCAAGTCCATTTAGTAGCGGTCTATGGACTTGTCCTTTAGGAAACCGTCCAACCCCTTTTTAAACTCTGCCAAGCTAACCACCTTCACTACGTTCTCCGGCAATGAATTCCAGAGTTTAATTACGCGTTGGGTGAAGAAACATTTTCTCCTATTTGTTTTAAATTTACTACACTGCAGTTTCATCGCATGCCCCCTAGTCCTAGTATTTTTGGAAAGTGTGAACAGACGCTTCACATCTACCTGTTCCACTCCACTCATTATTTTATATAACTCTATCATGTCTCCCCTCAGCACACGCACATAATGACCGTTCATATATGCTGAGGGCGAGCGCGCACCCCCAATTCCACTAATGGTCATTACTCAAATACCTCTTTTTACACGCACTTACAAACGTCCATATATGCTGGCAATACTTACGGATCTGGGGTAGAAAAATGCCTGTTAAACAGGCATT
This sequence comes from Microcaecilia unicolor, assembly GCF_901765095.1. NCBI lineage: Eukaryota > Metazoa > Chordata > Amphibia > Gymnophiona > Siphonopidae > Microcaecilia > Microcaecilia unicolor. The sequence goes on along the minus strand of NC_044032.1, from coordinate 481,015,556 downwards.
GCAGCACTTCCCAGCCCTGGTCCATGTGGTTTATATCACGCCTCTTCCCCGGTTGGGGGAATAAGCGCTTTTCGTTAATGATGAAAATCTGTGCCAGCCACAGCACATCCAAGTCGGAGAAGTTGGGCTTTCTCCCACATGCAGCCATGACTTCTCCGACAAATGTGCACACATGCGTGCCCACGCATATATAGCACTTCGGAGGATTATGCACGCACTACATGGACGTGCTTATGACAGCTCTGGACTTACCAGCAGCCTCTGAGCACAGGTTCACTATATCACGGTAAAGGGTTTGGATTGCTTTTGTGCATGCGTCAGAATCGGTAGTGCATCGCAAAGCGTCCACATTACTATAGTAGTTAGCTCAATTGCATTCAGTTTTCGTTAGTTGCTACCTTGATAGGAAAATGGCTCAGAGAACCCTTTTGTGCAGGGCACGGTTTACTACTTGCTCGTTGAACTGGCTAGAACCAGATAGAAAACCACGTTGCTGGCTCGTTAAGTTTAGTGCATCTACCCCTCTGAGTAGGAACCAGATGACTCTTGTCCATATTGACCACCCAACCTAAGGATTGCAACACCGCAATCACTCAGTCGGTGACCACTCGACTCTCCTCTGCTGTCGTTGCCCGAATCAGCCAGTCGTCGAGATATGGATGCACTCGAATCCCCTCCTTCCGCAGGAACGCCGCCAGCACCACCATGACCTTGGAAAAAGTGTGTGGGGCAGTGGCCATTCCGAAAGGAAGGGCCTGAAACTGGAAGTGCTGACCCAGCACCGCAAATCTGAGAAATCTCTGATGGGGCTGCCAAATGGGAATGTGCAGTTAAGCTTCCTTCAAATCGAGATCCGTCAAAAACTCGCCTGGTTGAACAGCAGCAATAACTGCCCTTAATGTCTCCATGCAGAAGTGAACAACCCGCAAAAACTGGTTTACTTTTCTGAGATCGAGAATGGGCCAAAAAGCCCCTCCCTTCTTTGGAACCACAAAGAAGATGGGAGTACAGACCTGTGCGCCTTTCGAGAGGAGAAACAGGCACGATAGCCCCTATCCTTGGCAGGTCTCGCAAACACTGCAGAACCGCTGTCCTCTTGGCCCGTGATACACAGCGGGACTCCAGAAAAAGTCTGTGACGGGAGAGAAGAATTCTAGCTTGTAACCTTCTTGCACCACAGAGGACCCACTCGTCCGAAGTAATTCTGGCCCACTCTGGAAGAAACAGAGAAAGCCGACCACCGATCCGATCTGCTCTCCTCCCGAGTGGACCTGCGCCCCATCATTGGGAGGCCCGAGAAGGAGCCCCCTGATGAGAGGGGAGGTCCAGCTGGATGCTTCTCGTTGCAAAAGGAAGAACGCTGCCGAAAACGAGAACGCTGAAAGGCTACGTTGGACCGCCCTGGGTGATACCATTGCATCTCTCTGAAACGTGACCTCGAGGCTCCCTGCCTGGAAGTAGACTTGGGTCTATCCTCAGGAAGACGCTGAGATTTGGAATACCCCAAATTTTTAACAATCTTTCTAGGTCTTCCCCAAAAAGCAATTTCCCTCGGAAAGGCAATTTAATGAGCCGTTGCTTAGAGGCCATATCTGCGGCCCAATGACGGAGCCACAGAAGACGTCGAGAGGAAACGGTCAAGGCCATGAGTTTGACCAAAGCACGGACCAAATCATACAATACATCCGCCAAGTATGCCAGCCCAATATCCATCAACGACATCTGAGGAGTTCCCGGCATATCAGACTCCGAAATCGAATCCATGACAGAATGTAGCCAACTCAGACAAGCTCTAGCCGCATAAGAACTACAAACAGAAGCTTGAAGTGTCAAAGCGGCCACCTCAAAGGCACATTTTAAAGAGGACTCTAGCCGTCTGTCTTGCATATCCTTAAGTGCCACACCACCTTCCACTGGAACAGTAGTCTTCTTAGTGACCGCCGTCACCAGGGCATCCACCCGAGGCAGAGCAAACTGCTCTAAACAGTCCGCTGAAACCGGATATAGCCTGGCCATAGCCCTGGCTACTTTCAGCCCCCCATCCGGATCCGCTCACTGGGCCAAAATCAACTCTTCAATAGCTTCATGTACTGGAAAGGCCTTAGAAGGTCATCTGGTACTAGCCATCTTGGGGTTGACCGCCTGAGAAGCCGCAAGCTCAGGGTCCTCTATATTCAGGGCTTCCAGCGCCTGAGAGATAAAGGAGGACAACTCCTCCTTATGGAGAATCCTCACGGCGGAAGAGTCCTCCGGTTGGTCAGTGAGGACACAGTCCTCCACGTCCTCTACCCCCGTCTGCTCCGTGAGAGCCACCACGGAGGAAGCTGCAGGTGACCGTATGCAGGACCCCTCCTCAGACCTCAAAGAAAGCCTAGGCATTTTAAGGGAGGAGAATCCTCTGGGGAAAACCCCCAAATCTCTTGGTTATCCCCAGACCCCAGAGAGGATCAAAGGCCGAAGCTGTCGCAGCCACATGAGGGGGGGCAAGGCCCTTTTCAACAAAATCGCCTGATGGAGTAGCAAAATAAACTCTGGCGAAAACCCCTCCCCCACAATGGAGGAGGTCGCAGCCATGGCACCTGCACCACTGCCCACAGTGCCCAATGGCCCCCCCGACTCCCCTACCAGCGGAGAAGAAGCTTTGCCCAAAACCGCTACCGGAGCCGGCTCTGTGACCGATCGCAAAATGGTGCGAGAATCGTCAGGCTCCGGGCAGGAAAGCACGCTCTCGGGGGAGCCACCGCTCCGTCGAGTCCCGCAAAATCAGCGCACCCTGCGCTGCAAAGGCCCGCCGCCAAACACCGTTTTCTGCATCAGGTACAGCATTTTACCGCCTCCGCTGCCATCGCCCGCCCCAAACAGGAACCCAGCAGGACTTACCCCGGACTGGGTAAGCATGGGAACTGACAGCTGAGCTGAAGAAAAAAACTCTCCGACTCCACTTCGAGGCAGGCTCAGACAAGCAGGCAACAGAAAACAGGACTCGGACAGCAGTAACACAAACCTGCTCTCAGCAAACACACACTTCCCTGTGCTTCTTTTTTAAAGAAATTCTTTGGTTTTCTTTTTTTTTTTTTGAGGAGGCAGAAACAAACAGGGAAGAAAAGGAATGGCAAAAGCCTGTTCAGAGGGAATTTGAGGTGCAGCAGGGACCCAGCAACTGCGTATGCGGCCAAAGGGGACACCACCAGTCCGCCACCCCCAGCTCAAACTGGCCACCAGGCCCAGGAGCACCCTCAGAGGCCTTGGGCCAGGAGCTGGAGAAAAAGCCATCCACCACCTGTTGAGATAGAGACATACTAACTGAGAAAGGAGTTGGCCGTCTGGCATCACTGCCTTTGTTTATCTCTATCTCCACCTGCTGGTAGGCGGACTTAACCCACTAGTTCCTGGATTCATCTGCTGCAAGTGACAAGGAAAACCCAATATTCAGTGCTGGTGCTGGGCCTTGGCCTGGCACTGAATATTGAGGGATAAGTTAGTGGCGACAGCACTTTAAAAAACTCTGTCCGCCGCTGGCTGAATATCGGGGATCTTGTTTATCCTAGCTAAAACACACATGCATCCAAGACTGCCTAAAAATAAAATGTTAACCACAAAAATCTTAAAATACAGTTAAATGAAATAAACAAAGCATTCTATAAAAAGAGTAACACATCCAAATGTTAACTTACAGTCAACAGCTGTTGCACAACAAAACAGCTGTTGACTGTACAGAGCAACAGTTTCTCTCCCTGCTCTCACAAAAGTGACAGAAGAATCTGCTATCTTGAATGGCAGACTGCTTTAAATGCAAGCTGTGGAAGTCAGGGGTTAAGCTGAAGTCAACAAATATTTAAAAAATACTTTAAAATGGAATAAATTGTGGATAAAAAAATAGCAAAAGGGAGATCAATCTGATTGTCGCTGCCTAAAAAACATTTAGAAAAGGCAGGATGTGACTGAAAAAAAATTCCTTTAAAAAACACAAAACAATCAAAAATAGAAATTTTCTTAAAAACTTAAAAGATGAAAATAAAGCGAATGCTACATACCTGTAGAAGGTATTCAACGAGGACAGCAGCCTGATTGTTCTCACTGATGGGTGACGTCCACGGCAGCCCCTCCAATCGGAATCTTCACTAGCAAAAGCCTTTGCTAGCCCTCGCGCGCCGATGCGCACCGCGCATGCGCGGCCGTCTTCCCGCCCAAAACCGACTTGTGCCGGCCAGTCTCATATGTAGCAAGACAAAGAGAAGGGAAGACACAACTCCAAAAGGGGAGGCGGGCGGGTTTGTGAGAACAATCAGCCTGCTGTCCTCGGAGAATACCTTCTACAGGTATGTAGCATTCGCTTTCTCCAAGGACAAGCAGGCTGCTTGTTCTCACTGATGGGGTATCCCTAGCCCCCAGGCTCACTCAAAACAACAACCATGGTCAATTGGGCCTCGCAACGGCGAGGACATAACTGAGACTGACCTAACAATTTATCCAACTAACTGAGAGTGCAGCCTGGAACAGAATAAACATGGGCCTAGAGGGGTGGAGTTGGATTCTAAACCCCGAACAGATTCTGAAGCACTGACTGCCCAAACCGACTGTCGCGTCGGGTATCCTGCTGCAGGCAGTAATGAGATGTGAATGTGTGGACAGATGACCACGTCGCAGCTTTGCAAATCTCTTCAATAGTGGCTGACTTCAAGTGGGCTACCGACGCTGCCATGGCTCTAACATTATGAGCCGTGACATGACCCTCAAGAGCCAGCCCAGCCTGGGCGTAAGTGAAGGAAATGCAATCTGCTAGCCAATTGGATATGGTGCGTTTTCCTACAGCCACTCCCCTCCTGTTGGGATCAAAAGAAACAAACAATTGGGCGGACTGTCTGTTGGGCTGTGTCCGCTCCAGATAGAAGGCCAATGCTCTCTTGCAGTCCAATATGTGCAGCTGACGTTCAGCAGGGCAGGAATGAGGACGGGGAAAGAAAGCTGGCAAGACAATTGACTGGTTCAGATGGAACTCCGACACAACCTTTGGCAAGAACTTAGGGTGAGTGCGGAGGACTACTCTGTTATGATGAAATTTGGTGTAAGGGACCTGGGCTACCAGGGCCTGAAGCTCACTGACTCTACGAGCTGAAGTAACTGCTACCAAGAAAATGACCTTCCAGGTCAAGTACTTCAGATGGCAGGAGTTCAGTGGCTCAAAAGGAGGTTTCATCAGCTGGGTGAGAATGACATTGAGATCCCATGACACTGTAGGAGGTTTGACGGGGGGCTTTGACAAAAGCAAACCTCTCATGAAGCGAACAACTAAAGGCTGTCCTGAAATCGGCTTACCTTCCACACGGTAATGGTATGCACTAATTGCGCTAAGGTGAACCCTTACAGAGTTGGTCTTGAGACCAGACTCAGACAAGTGCAGAAGGTATTCAAGCAGGGTCTGTGTAGGACAAGAGCGAGGATCTAGGGCCTTGCTGTCATACCAGACGGCAAACCTCCTCCATAGAAAGAAGTAACTCCTCTTAGTGGAATCTTTCCTGGAAGCAAGCAAGATGCGGGAGACACCCTCTGACAGACCCAAAGAGGCAAAGTCTACGCTCTCAACATCCAGGCTGTGAGAGCCAGAGACCGGAGGTTGGGATGCAGAAGCGCTCCTTCGTCCTGTGTGATGAGGGTCGGAAAACACTCCAATCTCCACGGTTCTTCGGAGGACAACTCCAGAAGAAGAGGGAACCAGATCTGACGTGGCCAAAAAGGAGCAATCAGAATCATGGTGCCTCGGTCTTGCTTGAGTTTCAACAAAGTCTTCCCCACCAGAGGTATGGGAGGATAAGCATACAGCAGACCCTCCCCCCAGTCCAGGAGGAAGGCATCCGATGACAGTCTGCCGTGGGCCTGAAGCCTGGAACAGAACTGAGGGACTTTGTGGTTGGCTCGAGATGCAAAGAGATCTACCAAGGGGGTGCCCCACACCTGGAAGATCCGGCGCACCACTCGGGAATTGAGCGACCACTCGTGAGGTTGCATAATCCTGCTCAACCTGTCGGCCAGACTGTTGTTTACGCCTGCCAGATATGTGGCTTGGAGCACCATGCCGTGACGGCGAGCCCAGAGCCACATGCTGACGGCTTCCTGACACAGGGGGCGAGATCCGGTGCCCCCCTGCTTGTTGATGTAATACATGGCAACCTGGTTGTCTGTCTGAATTTGGATAATTTGGTGGGACAGCCGATCCCTGAAAGCCTTCAGAGCGTTCCAGACCGCTCGTAACTCCAGGAGATTGATCTGCAGATCGCGTTCCTGGAGGGACCAGCTTCCCTGGGTGTGCAGCCCATCGACATGAGCTCCCCACCCCAGGAGAGACGCATCCGTAGTCAGCACTTTTTGTGGCTGAGGAATTTGGAAAGGACGTCCCAGAGTCAAATTAGACCAAATCGTCCACCAATACAGGGATTTGAGAAAACTCGTGGACAGGTGGATCACGTCTTCTAGATCCCCAGCGGCCTGAAACCACTGGGAAGCTAGGGTCCATTGAGCAGATCTCATGTGAAGGCGGGCCATGGGAGTCACATGAACTGTGGAGGCCATGTGGCCCAGCAATCTCAACATCTGCCGAGCTGTGATCTGCTGGGACGCTCGTACCCGCGAGACGAGGGACAACAAGTTGTTGGCTCTCGCCTCTGGGAGATAGGCACGAGCCGTCCGAGAATCCAGCAGAGCTCCTATGAATTCGAGTTTCTGCACTGGGAGAAGGTGGGACTTTGGATAATTTATCACAAACCCCAGTAGCTCCAGGAGGCGAATAGTCATCTGCATGGACTGTAGAGCTCCTGCCTCGGATGTGTTCTTCACCAGCCAATCGTCGAGATATGGGAACACGTGTACTCCCAGCCTGCGAAGTGCTGCTGCTACTACAGCCAAGCACTTCGTGAACACTCTGGGCGCAGAGGCGAGCCCAAAGGGTAGCACACAGTACTGGAAGTGACGTGTGCCCAGCCGAAATCGCAGATACTGTCTGTGAGCTGGCAGTATCGGGATGTGTGTGTAGGCGTCCTTCAAGTCCAGAGAGCATAGCCAATCGTTTTCCTGAATCATGGGGAGAAGGGTGCCCAGGGAAAGCATCCTGAACTTTTCTTTGACCAGATATTTGTTCAGGGCCCTTAGGTCTAGGATGGGACGCATCCCCCCTGTTTTCTTTTCCACAAGGAAGTACCTGGAATAGAATCCCAGCCCTTCCTGCCCGGATGGCACGGGCTCGACCGCATTGGCGCTGAGAAGGGCGGAGAGTTCCTCTGCAAGTACCTGCATGTGTTGGAAGCTGTAAGATTGAGCTCCTGGTGGACAATTTGGAGGTTTTGAAGCCAAATTGAGGGTGTATCCTTGCCGGACTATTTGGAGAACCCACTGATTGGAGGTTATGAGAGGCCACCTTTGGTGAAAAACTTTCAACCTCCCTCCGACTGGCAGGTCGCCCGGCACTGACACTTGGATGTCGGCTATGCTCTGCTGGAGCCAGTCAAAAGCTCGTCCCTGGCTTTTGCTGGGGAGCCGAGGGGCCTTGCTGAGGCGCACGCTGCTGACGAGAGCGCGCGCGCTGGGGCTTAGTCTGGGCCGCAGGCTGTCGAGAAGGAGGATTGTACCTACGCTTACCAGAAGAGTAGGGAACAGTCCTCCTTCCCCCAAAAAATCGTCTACCTGTAGAGGTAGAAGCTGAAGGCTGCCGGCGGAAGAACTTGTCGAAAGCGGTATCCCGCTGGTGGAGCTGCTCTACCACCTGTTCGACTTTTTCTCCAAAAATATTATCCGCACGGCAAGGCGAGTCTGCAATCTGCTGCTGGATCCTATTCTCCAGGTCGGAGGCACGCAGCCATGAGAGTCTGCGCATCACCACACCTTGAGCAGCGGCCCTGGACGCAACATCAAAGGTGTCATACACCCCTCTGGCCAGGAATTTTCTGCACGCCTTCAGCTGCCTGACCACCTCCTGCTCAGGGGGGAGCGCATCCACCAAGCCCGCCAACTGCCGCACATTGTTCCGCATGTGTATGCTCGTGTAGAGCTGGTAAGACTGGATTTTGGCCACGAGCATAGAAGAATGGTAGGCCTTCCTCCCAAAGGAGTCTAAGGTTCTAGAGTCCTTGCCTGGGGGCGCCGAAGCATGCTCCCTAGAACTCTTAGCCTTCTTTAGGGCCAAATCCACAACTCCAGAGTCGTGAGGCAACTGAGTGCGCATCAGCTCTGGGTCCCCATGGATCCGGTACTGGGACTCGATCTTCTTGGGAATGTGGGGATTACTTAATGGCTTGGTCCAGTTCGCCAGCAATGTCTTTTTTAGGACATGATGCATGGGTACTGTGGACACTTCCTTAGGTGGAGAAGGATAGTCCAGGAGCTCAAACATTTCAGCCCTGGGCTCGTCCTCCACAACCACCGGGAAGGGGATGGCCGTAGAAATCTCCCGGACAAAGGCCGCATAAGACAGACTCTCGGGAGGAGAAAGCTGCCTTTCAGGAGAGGGAGTGGGATCAGAAGGCAGGCCATCAGACTCCTCGTCAGAGAAATATCTGATGTCCTCCTCCTCCTCCCACGAGGCCTCACCATCGGTATCAGACACAAGTTCACGGACCTGTGTCTGAAGCCGTGCCCGGCTCGACTCAGTGGAACCACGGCCACGGTGGGAGCGTCGAGAGGTAGACTCCCTCGCCCGCACCGGCGAAGCTCCCTCCGCCGACGTCGTCGGGGAGCCTTCCTGGGAGGCGACCGCAGTCGGTACCGCAAGCGGCACCGATGTCGGAGACCTCACCCCGGGCAAGGGGCCAGCCGGCGCCTCACTCGACGGTACCGGTGGCGCAAGCACCCCCCGGTACCGGAGGGGAAGGGCGCAACAGCTCTCCCAGGATCTCTGGGAGGACGGCCCGGAGACTCTCGTGCAGAGCGGCTGTGGAGAAAGACATGGAAGCCGATGCAGGTGTCGATGTCAGAGTCTGTTCTGGGCGTGGAGGCTGTTCCGGGCTGTCCATAGTGGAGCGCATCGACACCTCCTGAAAGGAGGGTGAGTGGTCCTCTCGGTGCCGATGCCTACTGGGTGCCGACTCCCTCGGCGACCCAGAGCTCTCGATGCCGATACGGGAAGGGGACCGGTGTCGATGCTTCTTCGACTTTTTGGAACAAAGCATGTCACCGGAGCTTCCCGGCACCGATGAGGAGGACATAGAATCCAACCGTCGCTTCCTCGGGGCCGAGGCCGAAGAAGGTCAGTCTCGGGGGGGCTGTACCGCAGGAGCCCTCAGGGTAGGGGGAGACCCACCCGAAGGCTCACCGCCACCAGCAGGGGAATGGACAGCCCTCACCTGCACTCCAGACGAAGCACCACCGTCCGACGACATCAGCAGACGTGGAGGTCCCGGTACCACCGACGCCGACGCAGCCTTCTGATGTCTCAGCCCCGATGCAGAGGGTCGATGCCTCGATGCACTCGATGCAGTCGCGGCCGAGGACGAAGGTCTGGACGCTGGCGACGTCGATGTACTCGATACTCCCGGTGCCGATGCCGACGAAGAGCCCGAGAACAAAACGTTCCACTGGGCCAATCTCGCTACCTGAGTCCGCTTTTGTAAAAGAGCGCACAGACTACAGGCCTGCGGGTGGTGCCCAGCCCCCAGACACTGAAGACACGACGCGTGTCTATCAGTGAGCGAGATTACCCGGGCGCACTGGGTGCACTTCTTGAAGCCGCTGGGAGACTTCGATGTCATGGGCGGAAAAATCGCGCCGGCGAGATCAAAACTCGTAATGGCGAAAATGGCACCACAAAAGAGGGGAAGAAAAAACTTCGACCCGAGGCCACAAAAGGGCCTACCCCGACGACGAAAGAAAACTTAACGGGGTAAAAAAAAAGCCTGCAACAATCACTAAAAAAATGCTAAAAAAGTGTAAAAAGTCATTCTTTCCAGTGGCTGTCTTGGATACGTTTCAATGCTTTGGCTGAGGTTATTTCAACGTAGGAAGCATGGATTAATAAACTTCATAAATGCAACAGACTTTAATAAAACATGAACATATAAACCTGATAAAATCTATACCCTATATAATCATTTGGACCTCTGCACATCCGTCTGGATGCCTGGGTTCGAAACACCTGGGTTCGTAACAGTTCCCACTGGTCCGCCCTGGGGATGATGTCACATATTCCTTCTTTGTCACAGGGTGCCTAATGGCGACAGCTCTCTTATTCACTGAACAGATAAAATAATTTCCACATGGATATTGACCACTAACTGATACTTCTGAAACTATTCTATTTTCAGAAGTTGAAGATACTAACATATTTCTCAGGGGGACTTTTACTAAAGCTTAGCTCAAGTTATCTGCAGCAGGGGCCATTTTATTCCTATGGGCCCTGATGCTGATAACTCAAGTTAAGCTTTAGTAAAGACCCCCTCAAATTCTTAATCTTTTTGTATGTAACCATTAATTCTTTATCCGAAAAGGCATCATGAGTTGGCACCAGATGCCAATTTATTTTTTAATTCTTACAATATCACTTGCAAGATGGTTAAATTCAAAAGTACAAACCAGTTTGTCATAATTTATTTTCTTCTCAGTTCTCAAAAGATTTTCTCTGCTCTTGAATTGCACCCTTCTGTAACATTCATTAATACATGTGGCTGGGTATCCTCTTTCCAAAAATCTCCAAGCATTTTGATCTTTCCTCATAAGTAGATGCCTCTGAGCACAACCTTTTAATCCCTAAAAATGGGCTATATGGAAGATTTCTTCTGAGCAATCTACTATGACAACTATTGAAATGAAGTAATTTGTTGACTTCTGTGGGTTTTCTATAAATATCTGTGCAAAAATGCTCGTTGTTAAGAATCAAAATGTCCAGAAATGGGATTTTCTCTCTGCTGTATTCCATCTTGAATTGTATATTTGTACTTTGATCATTGATCCACTTTAAAAATCTTCCAATTTTCCTCTGTTCATATACAGATTAAAAATATGTCATCAATATATCTTTTACAATGCAATAGTTGTTTACTGTAAGGTTGCGTGGTTAAAAATATCTTTTCAAAATTGGTCATGTACAAATTAGCCATGCATGGTGCCATGGTACACCCCATGGCTGTCCCTCTAATCTACTAGTAAAATATTTATCAAAACAAAAATAATTAATGGTTAAGGCAATTTCAGTCAGGGACATTAAAAATTCAATTGGAATTCATCTTAGATGAAGATTATTACATGAGGCTTCAGAAATTATATTAAGAGTGGCATCTTGTGGAATGTTCATATAAATTGATTCCACATCAAGTGTGACCAAAAAGCATTCTTCTTCAATCTTGATGTGGATAAGAAAGTTGATCATGTATGAAGAATACCTTATATGTGAAGGGAGTAATAGAATCAGAGGTCAGGGAAACCATGTATAAAGATAGAAAGTGGTTCTAATACAGATTCATTGCTGGATACTATTGGTGTTCCATCCATGGCTAATTTGTACATGGCCAATCTTGAAAAGATGGTTTTAACCACTCACCCTTACAGTAAATAACTATTAGTTTGGAAAAGGCATACTGATGGTGTATTTTTAATCTGGAAAAGAACAGAGAAAGAATTGGAAGATTTTTTAAGTGGATCAATGATCAAGATACAAATATACAATTCAAGATGGAGTACAGCAGAGAGAAAATCCCATTTCTGGACATTTTGGCCCTTTTTACTAAGCCACACTGTAGGCTTGCTAAATTTTTAGTGTGCACTAAAAATTATCACGCGCTAACAACAGAGTCACTCATAGGAATTTAATGAATGTTACAGAAGAGTGCAATCCAAGAGCAGAGAAGAACTTTTGAGAACTGAGATGAAAATACATGATGACAAACTGGTTTAAACTTTGGAATGTAACCATCTTGCAAGTAATACTGTAAGAATTTTTTTTTAAAAACCCATTGGAATCTGGTGCTAACACATGATTCCTTTTTAGATAAAGAATTAATGGTTGCATACAAAAGAAGTTAGAACTTGAGAGATATGTTAGTATATTCTACTTATGAAAATAGAATAGTTTCAGAGGAAGTATCAGTTAGTGGTCACTTTCCATGTGGAAATTGTTCTGTCTGTTCAGTGAATAAGAGAGTTGTCTCCATTAGGCACCCTGTGCGAGAATATGTTTTAAGGCATTTCAACAATTGTAAAACTGACAAAGTTATTTATTTATTTCCAGCTCTTGCTATACTGCAAATTTCCATAAGGTGACTATTGAGCTCATTTTCAAAAAAGATGGAAGTCCAAAAAGTGACATAAATCGGCATTAGGACGTCCATCTTACAGAGACGTCCAAAACGGTATAATCGAAATCGCATTTTGGACGTCTTTTTCAGAAGTCCGTCAGAAGGATGTCCAAATCTCAAGGGGGTGTATCGGAGGCGTGTTTAAGGCGGGACTTGGGCATTCCTAAGACTTGGACGTCTTTGAGCCAGAATGGAACAAAGCAAAGACGTCCAGGACTAAAACTTCAATGTTTTCAGCTAGACCTGTTTTTCTTACAAATAAGGCACAAAAAGGTGCCCCAAATGACCAGATGACCACTGAAGGGAATTGGGGATGATCTCCCCTTACTCCCCCAGTGGTCACTAACCCCCTCCCACCCCCAAAAAGTGTGATGAAGAACATTACTTGCCAGCCTCTATGCCAGCCTCATTCAGATGTCATACTCAGGTCCATTACAGCACATGCAGGTCCCTGGAGTAGATCAGCAGTAGGCGCAGTGCACTTCAGACAGGTGGACCCAGGCTCATACCCCCCTACCTTTTACACTTGTGGAGGAAACAGCGAGACCTCCAAAACCCACCAGAAACCCACTGTACTCACATATTGGTGCCCCCCTTCACCCGTTAGGGCTATGGTAGTGTAGTAGTGGTTTTTGGGGGGGCTCAGCACACAAGGTAAGGTAGCTATGTACCTGGGAGCATTTTATGAAGTCCAATGCAGTGCCCCCTAGGGTGCACGACTGCTGTCCTGGCATGTCAGGGGGACCAGTCTACTAAAAATGCTGGCTCCTCCCATGTCCAAATGGCTTGCATTTGGACGTTTTAGACTAGGAAGTTTTTTGTTTTCGAAAATGGCCAAAAATCAAAGACATCCAAATCCATTAACGTCCAAAACCAAGGACATCCATGGTATCTGCGAACACAAAAGATGGACGTCCATCTTTTTCAAAAATGACCTTCTCCCTGGCCTAGAATTTTGATGTCTTTGTAAAACGTCCAAATTCACACTTAGACGTTCCTTTCGAAAATGCCCCTCCACGTGGCTTATAAATAAAAACAATTAGGGAGAAGATAAATGAGGAGGGGGAAAGATTATACAGAACAGCAAAAGGACTCAGTAACATAAGAATAGCCATACTGGGTAAACAGATGTGTCTTGAGTAAAACCTTGAATTTGGGATAGGAGGATTCTGAATGGATGCATAATGGGAGAGAATTAACATAGTAACATAATAAACGATAGCAGATAAAGACCTGAACGGTCGATCCAAGATAAACTCATTTTACATGGTATGTGCTACTTTAAACGTATACCCGAGTTTGATTTGTCCTTGCCTTTCTCAGGGCACAGACTGTAAAGGTCCACCTGAAACAGGTGGGAAATCAGGAGACGAAAGGCAAATTTTGGTTCCAAACAAGGTAACTTTATTGCTAGCAAGTGAACAGCACCGAGTAGCCTCGGGACACTGTGTGTCATAAATCATCTGACGCTTACATTTATACTTCCCTACTGGGCCTGCGCATTTGGCCCCTTACACGTCACAACTGTCATGCGCAGTAAACATTTGTAGTTCTTACAGTACAAAATTGTAGTCCCAGTACGTACACACGTCATAACACTGAAATGATACTGGCAAGAAAAACGAAACTTAGCAGCTTATTCTGTACACACACACAATGCTCCTTTCTAGCACAGGAGATAAGGTGCGGCTCAGGAATGCAGGGGGGTGTCAGCACCCTCCAAGGTCGCCTATTCAGATGGCGTTGCTACGTGCAAGCTGGTCTTGTATAGGCCTTGCAAACTACTGTTACAAGCTATATGTCTAATAGCCCTGCATTCTGTCTGTACATTAGTAAACAGCAAACTTCTTTTGTTAGTAAACAGTAAAACTGGATAAGGCACAAATGTCCAGTGCAGTAATAAGGTGTGGCCAAACAGCCAAAAGCAGAGGTAGAGTGCATAAGTAAAAGTCCATCAGTAGGCACAAAACATGAGGTTGTCCTGTTGCTCAGTAGTATTCAGGTAGTACCGGCGTTCCACTCCTTCATTCCCCCCTTTTGATACTTGAACATCCATTCTGGTGGAGAGTATCACCTCCATGAACCCTGAAAAGGAAAGAAAGGACAAGGATAGTTAGCGAGGGAGGCAACAAGCGAGCCCTAAGCCCTTGCACAGCCGTTGGTTGCTTCGCCGGGGTTGAGACGGAGGGCCCCTAGCGGAATCCCCCCCCCTTTGTAGCCGGTCTTTTGCTGGCACAAGGGTGATGGCCCATTGAGTGACTCAGGGGGTTCGAAGTGCACATCAGCCACAAGGTGCGTCATCATCAGCTTCATCAGACTGGGGAATGGGGGAGTACATCTGGAGAGCCATAAGCTGGGCAGCAGCACGGCGATCAGCGATGCTTTCCATGGTGGAGCGGAGACACCTGAAAACTAAGGGGAGAGACAAAGGTATTAATAGGCAAGACAGCAAGAACAGGCCACCCATGACGAGGAGGCCTTGCAGGCTCCCGGAGGTTGGGAGCCAGCTGGTGAGGGAGGAAGTCCAATCCCACGCACTGTTCCAGGTCTGGACGGGGACGTGGGCTAGTTTGACCATCCGGTCAGTTATCTCCCTGATGACATGGCTCTGGTCATCAATCTGTAAGCAGCAATTACTGAGGTTAAACTTGCCACACACCCCGCCCTCCTGGGCTAAGAGGTAGTCAAGAGCCAAGCGATTTTGGTAGACGGCGGTAATGAGCTTAGTGTTCTGTCGAGCTAGGATATTGAGGGCCAGGGCCGAATCGTTAGTAAGGATTTCGAGTACGGCCTGTAGGCGAATAATGCGATTCAGCATATAGATAGGGGTACGGTACCCGTATGTACCATCTTCAGCCCACGTGGCCGGTCCATAGTAGTGAATGATGCGTTCAGGCGGCCACTCGTTGTCTTTCCAGTCTCCAATTTGGACTTTGGGCTTGACGGGTGGGAAAGACCGTTTGCGTCTGGCCGGGTTATCAGGCCCCTTTTCCACGTATAGGGGGATACCCAGGGTTTCGCCGACTCGCAGGGGCAGAAGGAAAAAACTAGGGCGGACAGTGCCCAAGAGACAGGTACCGTACCAGCGGGCCGGGAGCTGTTCGTAAGCCCTGCGCCCGCAGATATAGTAGTAGCCCTCCGGGGCTACCCACTTGAGGGAGGCATTGCCTCCGTACGTCCATGTCGTGTTCAAGGTGGGTTCTGTCCAGATAGGCTCCGGGGCGGGCAGGTTGTCCGTTTGCCACCAGGTCGTCCGGCTGCCATTATACTGAAGAACCCCGTACAAGCAGAGTCTCCCACTGGGACAGAGTAACGCTTCGATGGCGCTCGACTAGCGCAGAGGGTACCTATGATATTTGTTCTCAGGGCCCATTCGTACGGCTTCGGCCGTTGGGGAAAGGTAATGTTAGTGGTGTTGAGTGCATCCCATGTGTGTTGTCGGATCTCTCTCGCTTCCCAGGGCCATTGTTCACCCATGTCGGTGCCTCCACAGACGAAACAGTTGGCAATTCCGAGGGAGAGGGCGATGTTTTCAGCCAAATTGAGGAACATATTTCGGGCTTCTGGGGAAATGGGGAATTTAGTCTCGGTCTGCTCAGCACGAGCAATTTCATCAAATACGTCTTGGTAGCCGACAACAGTAGTCTGGTAGTGCGTAGGAGGCTTCGTTTCGAGACTCTGATATATGGTAATATAGGTCAACGGATCCATTCCTCCGCCATCAATGCCGAGGCCCCACGTTCCTCTCCAGGGCATGTCGTGTCCTCGGATGGGCCAGTCTAGGGACACATAGTTACCAGAACCTCGACGAAATTCGCCCAGGCCGGCGCATCCGGCATATCCTCCTCCCGTATAAGCACATACTCGGTCCCAGCCCGAGGCTCGAGTGTCACCGGCGCATGGGAGCCACACCCACGGGGAGCAGCATCTCATGTCTGGACTGAAGGGGCAGACATACTTGTGGTCCTTAACGTATGCCTCTCGCCAACTCTGGCTACCACACTTGCGAGACCAAGGGTGCTTGTCCATGGCGGCACAGACGTCGAAGGTGAGGGTTGCTACAGTTTGGATGCCACCGACAAGGATACGAGTAGAATTAATGTAATACAGAATGCCATCTCCCTCGACTCCCGGAGGTCCGGCCACATACGCAGGGAGTCCTACGCTGAGGGTGACATTGTAGTATCTTGGTTTGGTAGGGCTGTGGCAGATAGTGAGATTTCCTTGGAGGCATCTGTGGAACTGTTGGAGGCCATTCGGAGTGATGAGGGCACAAGTCGGGAGAAGCTGGCAATCGCCTTCCGGGGGCTGCGTCTGGTGAATGAGGGTAGTGACTAGGTGATATCCTCCCTCTATACGGTGGCGCACGAGGCGCAAACATTCAGTGCAATTCAGGCTCAGGGTGGCAGGATGATAGCTCGGAACTGCACACAGGAGAAGGAAGATGGTCAGCATTATATATGTGGTGGGAGGTATCCGAGCTTTTGCAGCAAGAAGATAATGAGGCCCACGATGAAGGCTGCGATAAAGAGAGAGCGAAAAACGCAGTGGGTCCAGAAACTGAGTTCCTGTTGCTGGGCAGGCATGAATCTGGTGGTTCACGTCTTTCTTAGAGTCAGCCGTAATGGAGCGTCAGGATGTTGGTGCGCAGTCCAACGCTTCAGGGTGCTGCTAGTGGGAGCAGCAGGCTTCAGTCGGGTCCAATGTATCCACACTGGGCTTCCTGCAATTTTAACAGCGGTTGAGGTCGTTAGGAGAACAAGGGAGGGCCCCTTCCATTTGGGCTTTAGGCAATCAGATTCATCCCACTCTTTTACCCAGACCTCGTCTCCCACCCTGAACCTGTGCGTAGGATTGGTGAGGACCAAGGGAGCTACTCTTTCAGTGTACTGCTGGATGTCTTGCACTACCTGGTGTAAGGCTCTCATCTGTTTCACTAAGGAACTCTCACCCTGTATCTGCAAGGAGTCGGGAAAGGAGGGTAGTGGTGGTGGCCTAGCATACATCATCTCGTAGGGAGTAAGGCCGGTAGCCTTGGGGGTACACCTAAGATGCAGCAAGGCCAGTGGAAGCAGGTCGGGCCACTTGGCTTTTGCTTCTTGGCATAGCTTGGCAAGCTGGTTCTTCAGGGATCGGTTAGCCCTCTCCACTACTCCACTGCTTTGGGGTCTCCAGGCACAATGCAACTTCCAATCGAGGCCCAGTCTGGTACTGAGCTGTTGTGTTACTTCACTAGCGAAGGCGGGGCCGTTGTCAGAGTTTATTTGCTTGGGGAGGCCGTATCTGGGTAGGATTTGATGAAGCAGTAGGGAGGTAACTTCTTTAGCCATTTCCGTTCTAGTGGGCTGGGCTTCAATCCATCCGGTGTAGGTACACACGGCGACGAGGATAGCTTTGTAGCCGCGCGCCGGGGGCATTTGTGTGAAGTCAATCTGGCACACGTGGAAAGGGCTGGTGCCTCGGAGAACATGTCCTGGCATAGGGCCGGGCCCCGTTCGAGGGTTGTTCCGGGCACAAGTCGCGCATCGGCTGGAAGCGTTTTTGGTCCACAGGGATAGTTTGTTGATGTAGTAGGTCTTCTCAAGTAAGCGCCCCAGGGCGTCCCTTCCCAGGTGGGTGCGGTCGTGAGCCTCCTTGGCCACCGTCCAGGCCAAGGCTTCGGGTATCCATATGCGCCCATCCTGTAGTATCCACCAGACATTGCGTGACTGTAGACCCTCTTGTTGGGCCCATTCCGTTTCTTGGGGGGTGTAGATAGGGGTCTCCGTAGGGAGCTGGACGACGAGTACGGGGTCAGGAGGGTGAGAGGAGTAGGGGAGCTGACTTGCCCTTTTTGCAGCGTCGTCTGCCCGCTGATTTCCCCGGGCGATAGGGTCCGTTCTTCCAGTGTGGGCCCTGCAGTGCATCACAGCCACCTTCTTCGGCTTCCATACCGACTCGAGTAATTGGCAGATCTCAGCGGCATTTGCAAGTCCTTTCCCTTCAGCTGTCAGAAATCCCCTCTCCTTGTACAAGGCTCCGTGCACCTGGAGGGTGAGGAAAGCGTATTTGGAGTCGGTGTAAATGTTGACAACTTTTCCTTCAGCCCACAGGAGGGCTCTGGTGAGGGCGATCAGCTCCGCTTTCTGGGCTGATGTTCCGGGTGTCAGAGCCATAGCCTCGATCACATGGTCCTCAGACACCACCGCATAGCCAGCTCTTCGAATTCCCTCTATCACCTGGCTGCTTCCATCGGTAAAAAGGGTGATGCCCCCTTGCCAGGGTTGATCCTTCAGGTCAGGTCTGCTCGAGTGCACAGTGGCCATTACCTCTTCACAGTCGTGGAGTGGTGGTTCAGGGGCCGGAAGGAGGGTGGCAGGATTGAGGTTGGTCGTGTCCAGGATCCGCACCTCCGGATTTTCGCACAGGAGGGCTTGGTATTTGACCAATCGGGAGTTGGTCATCCATCTGGGTCCGTGGCTCTCGAGTAGGCCGCGGATGGTGTGGGGTGTGGTCACAAAAAGTGTTTGGCCGAACGTGAGTTTATTGGCCTCGTGTATCAGGAGACAAGCAGCCGCAATGCTTCGTAGGCAGCCCGGCCATCCTCGTGCCACGTTGTCCATGCTCTTGGAGAGGTATGCTACAGGGCGTTGCCAGGTACCGACCAGTTGGGTAAGGACTCCAAGTGCCAATCCCTTCTTCTCGTCGATGAACAAGTGGAACGGCTTAGTCACGTCTGGCAGTCCGAGCGCTGGTGGGGCCGCAAGGGCATCCTTAAGGTCCTGAAGGGCTTTCAGTTCGCTTTTCTCCCACCGGAGATCTTGGCCCTCGAGTTCAGGTCCTTTCAGTTTGGCGTACAAGTCTTGGGTCAGGACAGCAAAATTGATGATCCAAATGCGGCAATATCCAGCGGCTCCGAGGAGTGCCCGTAATTCCTTCTTGTTTGCAGGAGTGGGTTGGTTGCGGATAGCTTGGGTTCGGGGGATACCGAGCCTTCGGGTTCCTTCTCGGAGGCGAAACCCCAGATACTCGACTTCGATCTCGCATATCTGTGCCTTCTTGCGACTGGCCCGGTACCCCTGGGCTTCCAGGGTCTTCAAGAGGTAAAGGGTAGCTTCTGCACAGTCCGTGTACGTTTCACGGGCCACCAACAGGTCATCCACGTATTGGACGACCGGCCCATACTCGTCCTGATACGTCTTCAGGTCCTGGGCGAGTTGGTCGCCGAAGAGGGTAGGCGAGTTCTTGAACCCCTGGGGAAGACGGGTCCATGTATATTGCTGCTTGGTTCCCGTCTGCAAGTCTTCCCACGTGAAGGCAAACAATTTTTGGCTGTCGACAGCAAGAGGGATGGAAAAGAAGGCGTCCTTCAAATCAATGACACTGTACCACTTGGTCTGAGATGGCACTTGGGCTAGGATGGAGTATGGATTTGGTACGAGGGCAACTATGTCGGCTACCTGGTTGTTGACTTTCCTCAGGTCCTGGACGGGTCTGTACTCGGATGTTCCTGGCTTCTTAACGGGCAACAATGGGGTGTTCCATGCGGATCTGATTGGTTTAAGGACTCCCTGTTGAAGGAGTTTCTGTAAATGTGTGTGCATACTATGCCGGGCTGCATAGGGGATGTGGTATTGTCCTTGGTTGACAACTTGAGCATTTGGTTTGAGCTCAATCCAGATGGGGATAGCGTTAACGGCCAGTCCGCCGGGGTTCAATTCTGCCCATACTTCAGGCACTTCATCCATTATGGCTCGCCTCTGCTGGGCGAAAGGGGTGTTCTGGTCGTAACGGCAGTCGCCGGGTCCTACAGTTGGGGGAACGTGTAGTCTCCATTCTTCTCTTACTGGACAGATAAGTGTCACTGGCCGATCTTCAAAGCGAGCTTCCACTTCACCCGTAGTCTTGAACTTCAAGGTGGCCTGGAGCTTACAGAGTAGGTCTCGACCAATCAAGGGGACCGGGCATCCAGGGATGTGTATGAACTGATGGGACACCATCGTCCCTCCGATCTGGACTTGGCGCTCTTTGAGGAGGGGGGCCGCAAGGGATTTCCCGGAGGCTCCCACAATTGGTATAGTTTCTTTCGTGGCTGGGGCTATGGCAGTGGTGATAACAGATCGCTGGGCCCCCGTGTCTAGTAAGGCCTTCATAGATTCTGTCCCCACCCGAATTTCCACCAGAGGGTCAGTGGGGACTCTGCCCTCCCGGTTTCTTCATGCTGTGCTGTCTCGGGTAGCGTCCACAGCCATCTGCCATTCCCTCCGGTCATCCCGTCCTCTCTCTCTTCGGCCCCTTCCACGGCCTCGCCTAGGGGCCCCCGTGCGGTCGCCGGTCTCCTCCTCTCTCTGCCGGTCCCATGATTCCTCTTCTCTCGGGTTGTCCCGTATCTCCTCTGGACAATCAGCCCACCAGTGTCCTTCTTGTCGGCAATTTGCACACTGGTTACGCCCTATGGGGGACCGCGTTCCTCTTGTTCTCCTGCCCCTCCCCTTTGGTCTAGACCTCATTCGTTCTTCCAGCACCGTGGCCAACACATCTGCCTTCTCCCGCATCCGTCTGGTCGATTCCTTCCGGGCCTCCACCTTCTCCTCCTGGTCGCGATATCCGAATACGCGATCAGCTATAGCTTTCAGTTGGCTTAGGCTCATCCCTTCGAACCCCTCCGTTCTCTGTAGCTTTCTTCGTATATCCGGCGCTGACTGGCTAACAAAACTCATAACCACGGTTGGGAGGTTCTTAGGGTCTTCGGGATTTATCGGGCTGTGCCTTCTGAATGCTTCCATAAGTCGTTCAAGGAAGTCCCCTGGGCTCTCGTCCTTTTGTTGGACTACACTGTGGATTTTTCCCATGTTAGTAACCTTCTGCTTCCCCTTCTTTAAGGCGGCCAGGTACGCCTGCTGGTATCGGCGGATAAAGGTTTGGCCTTCGGCGGTTCGGTAGTCCCACGTGGGAGCAGCGATGGGCGCCTCCGTTTCTATTAGGTTCTGTAAATTGGCATGGGCCGGATTCGCATCCCGGATGGCTTGCTCCATATTTTGTTGTAAAAGGCGGCGTTCTTCAGAGGTCAGGATGTGGGCGCTCAACTGCCTAAGGTCTGCCCAAGTTGGATTATAGCTGTATATAATGCCTTCCACCAGCTCTATCAGCTGCTCGGGTTTCTGGTCGTAGGACGGCCCATGGAATTTCCAGTTATACAAATCGGCACTTGAGAAGGGAACGTGGCTATAAACTGTTGATTCGATGGGCTGGCCCCCCCTTCCGCCGGGTTAGGGGTATAGGTGGTGGACTGTCGAACTGGGAATAAGTGGGAGGTTCCCCCTTTTCGGCTGGACGGAAGGGCCTGTTGCGGACTCGATTGGGGGAACCGAGTAATGTTCTTCACAACCCGTTTACTCTTCCGTGTGGTTGCGAGGCCAGGTGACTCAGGTGAGGCTGGGCGGGACGTCCCCCCGGCATCCGACTCTGACCCGGAAGTCTCGGCGTCAGCGGGGCCTTCTGCTAGGCCCGTAAGGTCAGGGTACATAGGAGCATAGGGCGGCGGCGCAATGTCGTCTTCGTATGCTTCCGCCGTAGCAAGTATCGGGGCTTTTGGAGGCTTCTTCTCGGCCGAACCCTGAACTTTCCCTACGGTTTCCTTTGGGGGGTTTTTCCTAGAAGGTGTGTTGGTAGTACTGGGCGTAGTTCCTGCCTTGACTCTGGTAGCAGGGGGCGTGGTCTCAGTGGCTTCAGTGCTAGGGGCGGTAGGCCGTATGGGGGCGGTCCCTGCGGCTTTCGGGACGGCAGCGGTTGCCGAGCTTTGGAGAGCGAAGGCATGGGTCGGCAGGGTTCTAAGTTTGGTTTTCCGGCCTTTTCTCTGCTTTACCAACATAAGGGCGGCCTTTTCTACCTTCCGTTGGGCCCAAGCCGGCGGATCCCGGACTACATCCAACCATGCTTCTATGTATGGAATGTCCTCGGGACAGCCTGGGTTTCCCTCAATTATAACAATATTCATGACCGCCGCCACTTTTTCATACTCGAATGACCCTTCCGGGGGCCATCCAGCAATTCCTAGCCCTGGCCACATAAATTGACATCTCTGTATCATCCCGGCCCTGCTACATTTATCTAGGTCGAACACTTCGCTAAAGTGTTCCGTCATTAAATCTAACGGTGAGGACCCACCCCCGCCCATCCTAACCTGAGTGCCAAAGGACAGGTGACGGACAAAGGGGGAAAGGGGAGGTGGAGGAGTAAGGGGTCTCGTTCCACCAGACACAGAAGGGTCAACACTCGGCCTGACCAGGACGCGGTCGCCCGGCCTGGAACTGCAAGCCCATTCACACACTTTCATACGCCACAAGAAACCCTCCCGTTCGCCGCTCGGTTTCGTCGTCGGAGCCTAGTGAGTTTCGGGACCTAGTCGGATACCAATAGTCCGTATTAGTCACTGGCTAAAAGAGGGTGATCATGCCTCTTCTTCGGTCCTTACTGGGCCGGTCACTACGTAGAGTATACTCGCCTGTCCGCCGGGGTCGCAGGCTGCGCCGTCGTACGCTTCTCTCTGAAATGGAAAAAGGTGCCTTGTCGGAACCACACAGCCCCCTCCACAGTCAGGCGGAGTGGATCGGCCCTCCTCCGGGAGATGGACGCTGAAATCAGCGGTGGCCACTCACCACCTTCTCAGGTGGGGGTCGATGACCCGATCCGACCGCAGTGGGGGAGGGGAAGAATATAATCCGATTCCCCTTTCTACTTCTGTCCCATCTGGGTCGCCAATGAAACAGGTGGGAAATCAGGAGACGAAAGGCAAATTTTGGTTCCAAACAAGGTAACTTTATTGCTAGCAAGTGAACAGCACCGAGTAGCCTCGGGACACTGTGTGTCATAAATCATCTGACGCTTACATTTATACTTCCCTACTGGGCCTGCGCATTTGGCCCCTTACACGTCACAACTGTCATGCGCAGTAAACATTTGTAGTTCTTACAGTACAAAATTGTAGTCCCAGTACGTACACACGTCATAACACTGAAATGATACTGGCAAGAAAAACGAAACTTAGCAGCTTATTCTGTACACACACACAATGCTCCTTTCTAGCACAGGAGATAAGGTGCGGCTCAGGAATGCAGGGGGGTGTCAGCACCCTCCAAGGTCGCCTATTCAGATGGCGTTGCTACGTGCAAGCTGGTCTTGTATAGGCCTTGCAAACTACTGTTACAAGCTATATGTCTAATAGCCCTGCATTCTGTCTGTACATTAGTAAACAGCAAACTTCTTTTGTTAGTAAACAGTAAAACTGGATAAGGCACAAATGTCCAGTGCAGTAATAAGGTGTGGCCAAACAGCCAAAAGCAGAGGTAGAGTGCATAAGTAAAAGTCCATCAGTAGGCACAAAACATGAGGTTGTCCTGTTGCTCAGTAGTATTCAGGTAGTACCGGCGTTCCACTCCTTCACACCCAGCACTATTCCTGTAATAAAAGTTCTGAAGCTAACGTCGAAGCCCTTAAAATTTACACTCCAGCCCATCCATATCTATTCAGCCACGATCAGGGTGCAGATTGTAGAAGTCCACCCAGCATTGGTTTTACTCTCCAATTACCGGTGTCGCCACCCAATCTCAGCTAAGATTCCGTAGATCCATTTCTTCTACACAGGATTCCTTTGTGTTTATCCCATTTTAGAGGACAGACCCTCTGCAAGTGAAAAGAGGTTTGTTTTTTGTTTTTCCTTTTAAATGAGATATGAGGATTTTAAGACACAGGTAACCTCAGTTACCAATCAAACCAAGTCTGAAAATGCCCAGCGTAGCTCACAGCTCATAAGGTAAACAGAGGGAAGTTCCTAGGAAACTGAAATTGGTCTCTTCAGATGTTGAGTGATGGAAGGATAGGAGCGAAGTGTAAGCAAATTACCGGAAGCAGAAAGGAGGGAATAAGGCGTAATGTAGGGAGTGAAAAGAGAAGAAAAATATGCTGGTGAGGGGGAAGGTGGGACTATGCCTGCATGTGCCCATGTAACCGTATGTATATTGTAAAGGGGGCCGCTTCCTCCACTCTGGGTTGGGGCCGGCAGCCCTGTTAGGCTCACAGGTTTCAGGCAAAGAACCAGACTGCCATACGGACTTAGGACTAAAGTGCTTTATTCTCAATTCAGTTCCACTCTCAAAATTGAAATGCAGTTCACAAACAGGGTTCAGGCCAGGTTCAAAACTCCAGCACCATTCAGTTCCTTAACAGTTCAGGCCCACTTCCTTTGCACTACCTTTCCCTCTCCCTCAGAAGGGCTCAGTCAAAGTTCTATACATCCCAATAATTCAACTCTTTCACAAACAGTCTCTTCAAAGGAAACCACTACTTAATGCCCCTGTCCTCTTCACAGCACCACGGAGGACCCTGTACCAAACAGAGATGGCAGCTTTCCTCCTACCTCACAGCATCACACCCCTGTGGTCTCTCACACTGCCTTCATGTGCTGGACAGGGCTACATTTATATTCTCACACTCCATGGCAGCTTACTCTTCCCCCCCCCCCCCCCCCCCCCCCCCCCAGGGAAGCTCAAGTGGCAGGCCCTTTCCGTCCTCCACCTACTCCATGGCAGCTTCTCTCTCAATCAGTTTCCTCTCCCTCCTGGTGGCTAGGAGCCACCCGTAAATCTCTCCCCCTTTCACAGCTGGAGGGAATTATATACCGGGGATGCAGCTAAGGGACTGAGCTTCACCTCCCCTTCTCCCTCTAGTGGGTAAGGGAGTAACTGGCTCCCCTAGAACTGAGCCACTGCTCCCCCTGCTGGGGTTGGAAATCTGTTCCACCCTTTTGGGGCTACTCTCCTCTCTCCTGTTTGCAAGGGCTTCTAGGAACCGTAGTTCAGGGATTAGCTGCTTCTCTGTGGGGCCCTGAGTGATAGCTTTGTCATATAATAGGTAAAACCAAATGTGCACTCAACAAGAGGATAATTGAACACCGTAGTGCGATTAAGAGACAACTGGTTGACAAACCATTTGTTGACCATTTAGTATTAATGAGACACACATTTGAGGAGTACATACTTTTTTGTCTTACAAAAACCAAAACTACCATGGCAAGGAGGTGATATAGATAAATTATTGACAAGGATTGAGCAGAAATTAATATTTGATTTCAATCCCATATGGTCTGAACAAGGAAATTGACCTGTTAGCATGTATATGAACCATCATCTCTATTAGACAGTTTGGCCATATACTGTTACCACTGTAAAAACCACTGTAAAAACCATCAAAAGTTGTTTGTAGAGGCAATTATGTTATACATATACTTTGCACCGTTCACACTGTACAGGAGAGGATATAAATATTTTTCATTTAGATTACAAAATTTCATAATGGTCCTGTCTTTTTTTTTAAACGAATGTTGCAAGGCTTATGTTACACCCAAAAGGACACATACTTGTTATCATTAACATATCATTAAGATATCCAAGATGGCTGCTGGGAAGTATGGATTTTACACTTTTATAGAATTTTTTGAGAAATTTTTGCAGTGTTTTTTTTTTATTTTTACTTAAAATTAGCGTTTTGAGAAGGGCATAGTATGGAGATGTTAATTCCATCATTATTTTTATCTTTTAAGGTTCTAAAAAAATTGTTATTTTTGATTGTTTTGCATTTTTTAAAGGAACTGTTTCTAAACATTTTTCAGGCAGTGACAATCAGATTGATTTCCCTTTTGCTATTTTTATCCACAATTCATCCCTTTTTAAAGTTTTTTTTTTTTAATATTTGTTGACTTCAGCTTAACCTCTGACCTCCACAGCATGCATTTAAAGCAGTCTGCCATTCAAGATAGCAGATTCTACTGTCACTTTTGTGAGAGCAGGGAGAAAAGCTATTGCTCTATTCAGTGAACAGCTGTTTTGTTGTGCAACAGCTGTTGACTGTATGGTAACATTTGGATGTTTTATTCTTTTTATAGAATGCTTTATTTCATTTAACTGTATTTTAAGATTTTTGTGTTTTATGTTTTGTTTTTAGGCAGTCTTGGATGCATATATGTTAGCTAGGATAAACAAGATCTTCATCCCTGGCTTGAAATGTGCCCTTTTGGGTTTAGATTTTGTTTGCTTGCACACACATTCACGAAAGAGCTTTTTCTCTTATATCAATTCACATGTTTTGTTGACATTGGTTAGTGATACTTAGTTGATCAGTTGTTCTTAGATTCTCTCAGATCACTTAAGTTTTGTGCCTTCATATTCTTTTAGGTATTATGGGGTCCTTTGAACAAGCTGTGGGAAAAAGAGCCCTGCGGTAGCCCGTTTTAGGCTTACCGCCACTTCGTAAAAGGTTCCCTATGCTTTTTATTATTTGTTGATTTTTATTTTAGTATTTTTATCATGTTTTGAAGTGTTTTACATGTTTATGAGCTTATATTTTGTTTGTATTTATGATTTGCTTTTTATATATATAGCTTTTTATGATTTTATATTGATTCTGAATGTATGTTTCATTTAATAGTGTGTTGTAAAACCCCTGATGCAGCCTATTTGGTGAAACGTAGCCATTACGGGTCTATTTCAATAAAAGATTTTCCTGGACTCCTGGTCTGCTTTGGTTTTTGTCCTTATAGAGTATAGGCACACATTTATACCTTCTTCAGACCAAGTGTAAAATAAGTGTTTGAGGATTTTGTGAACTTCTGGGATTGGTTCTGAGTTCCTATTTTACAAAGAATATAGGTGCTTATATTGCCTTCATAAAACATGCATAAAATGGTTATATTTTTGGAAAATTCCATTTAGGTTTCTTTTTTTATAAAATTACATCTATTATGTTTATAGCGTATCCATTTGGACATTCAAGTTGGAGAGCATCTTCTTGATGAAACAATTGCTCAAACCAAGGACAAAGTAAATGAAGTTACTCTGAGAACTGAACACCTGATTGAGCAGATTCAACACATAATGAAAGAACAAGGTTATCAAAGGGTAAGTTTTATTTGTGGGAGAAGCACAGCAACATTCGGGCTTATTTAAAATAAAGAAAACTGAGGGAAAACCTACATAAACTAAAGCATGCATAGATTATATATATACAGTGGTGTGCTGGAGCTGGCTCGCAAGAGCCGGTTAAATTTTTTACCGACTTGTGAGCCGGTTGTTCCTGAGGGCGAGCCGGCTCTCCTTCCTCCCTCCCTCCCTCCCTCCTACAGGGTCCGGTGGTCCCTCACCTCCCTTGTCCAGCGAATTCTTCGGGGCAGGCAGTCTTGCCTGCCCGCTGTCAGCACTGACCCTCCCCCGCTGCCGGATCGCTCTTTAAAAATGGCTGCAGAGACTTCCAGCGGCGGCCTCGCGAGACTTCTGCTGAAGTCTTGGAGGCTGCCCTTGTAAGTCTCAGCGGCCATTTTGAAGAGCGATCTGGCAGTGGGGGAGAGTCAGTGCCAGCAGCTGGCAGGCAAGACTACCTGCACTGAAGAATTCACTGAACAACCTCGGTGGCTGGAGGGGGTGGCAGGGGAGAGAAGACAATCACTGGCATGGGTGGCTGGAGAGGGGGCAGGGGAGGGAAGACAATAGCTGGCATGGGTGGCTGGAGGGGGGCAGGGGAGAGGACAATCGCTGGCATGGGTGGCTGGAGGAGGGTCAGGGGAGAGAGGACAATCGCTGGGTATGGGTGGCTGGAGGGGGCAGGGGAGAGAGGACAATCACTGGGTATGGGTGGCTGGAGGGGGGTAGGGGAGCAAAGAGAATCGCTGGGTATGGGTGGCTGGAGGGGAGGGCAGGGGGAGAGGAGGGTTGCTGGACATGGGTGGATGGAGGAGAGGGAAAAGTGAGGAAGGAGATGAGATGAGGGAAAAGGAAGAGAGGAGAAAAACTGCACATAGATGAAGAAAATAGGCAGAAGCTGGATTCACTGGACAGTCAAGTCTGCGGAGGACCCAGCTTTTACTTACGGATGTAGGGCAAGAAATGAAGAAGAAAGGCGGAAAGTAAAGAAATAAATGGAAAGGAAGCCCTGGAAACGGAGTTAAGAGGACAGATAGCAGCAGAATCGGATACTGAGCCAGCATGATCA
This sequence comes from Microcaecilia unicolor, assembly GCF_901765095.1. NCBI lineage: Eukaryota > Metazoa > Chordata > Amphibia > Gymnophiona > Siphonopidae > Microcaecilia > Microcaecilia unicolor. Next base: position 480,987,267 of record NC_044032.1, on the reverse strand, counting down.
GAAAAACAAAGTCACCAGACAACAAAGGTAGAAAAAAATCATTCTATTTTCATTATAGTGTTTGGAATATGTCCACTTTGAGAATCAGGTGCTCAACATTAAAAGTTTATATTTATTTACTTATTTATGGCATTTTATCCCATATTAAACATGAATTAGATTGGAACCTGGGATCATTTAATTTTTTTTTGCTGGAGTAATGCATTGCCCCCCACCCAGGCTCTCTCCTCTGCTATAGCCAGCTCTGCAATTGGGAGGGGGGTGCAGAGGTGGATGGGGGGGGGGGGGGCGCAGAGGTGGACCGAGGAGACAGCCTGTTGTTAAACATTTACCAGCACACCAGTGTGTGTGTGTGTGTGTATTGTACATTATCTGCCATAATGTCCATTTTATGCAATAGTCAGTGTGGCAGATAACATACAATAATGTTGTTATTGTAGGCTAAGTGTTAGTATACAGTGGCTAAAATGTTTTCAGTTACTTGTTCACTGGAGCAATGAAAACGTATCTCTCTCATACCCTTAGAACTGAATAGCTTGATGCCAGCCGTGTTTGCTACAGATTTGTTGCTATTGATGTTTTCACAATTTGCAGTATTGATGTAGCTCATTTTTGTTTAAGCATTTATTAATTTATACTGAAATGCTAATAATAATAATAATAAAATTCTCAGTGAGCCCTCTTAAATTCACAGAATTCTATGATATCAATGATGCGTTTTGTTTAGCTTGTTGGAGGGTTGAGTTACTAACTTGTAATAAATATACACTATTCAAATGAATTTTAGGTGAATACAACAAACTTTCAGTTCTCATTGTATCTCCACATGTCTCTCTCCATCGTCTTCACTTCTGTTGTTCTTAAAGCAAACGACTCTGAAAACAGTTATGTCAGGAGCAGAAAGACTGTGAGGGAATCCAACCATGGGACCGTTAGATCATGAAGGAGCAAAAGGGGCACTCAGAGAGGACAAGGCTATAGTGGAGAGATTGACTGAATTCTTTGTTTCAGTCTTTACGGAAAAAGATGTAGAGAGATCTACCTATACCAGAAATTGTTTTTAAGGGTGACGATGCGGAGGAACTGAATGAAAGCTCATTGAACCTGGAAGATGTACTGAGCCAAATCGACAAGTTAAAGAGTGATAAATTGCCTGGCCTGGATGGTATACACCCCAGGGTACTGAAAGAACTCGCCACAGTGAACCACCAAAGGTGAAGGAACAAGGACACCACTGCGAAACGTAACCAGCCAACACAAAGCAGTAGTGTGTAGGATTACACTTCCAACAGACAACCAGGGAGTTGTAAAGTCCAAAATATGAAAGTTTATTGAATAGAGGACAATTCTGAGACTCAACATGGAGCTGTGTTTCGGCACTGTCGCCTGTGTCAGGAGTCTGGAGAGTGTAACCTTTGGTTGTAACTGGGCAAAACAAGGTTGAGTGGGAGAGGCTTCAAAACAGTAGAAACAAAAGAGGTACCTGGGACAGGGTTGCCTGCAATCACCAAAGCCAAATGGCATTCAGAGGATAGAGTTAAATGGCCATTTTTCTCAATGGAGGAGGGTGAATAGTGGAGTGCCACAGGGACTGTACCGGGACTGGTGCTATTTAACATATTTATAAATTATCTGGAAATTAAAATGAGTGATTAAATTTGTAGATGACACAAAACTATTCACAGTTTTCAAAACACATGTGGACTGTGACAAACTGCAGGAAGACTTTAGGAAACTAGAAGACTGGGAATCCAAATGGCAGATGAAATTTAATGTGGATAAATGCAAAGTGAAGCACATTGGGAAGAATAATCTGAATTGTAGTCCGTCCACCTTAGGAGTCAGCACCCAAGAAAAAAGATCTAGATGTCATTGTAGACAGTAAGCTGAAACCTTCTTCTCAGTGTGTGGCAGTGGCCAAAAAAGCAAACAGGATGCTAGGAGTTATTAGGAAACAGATGGAAAATATGATTATAATGCCTCTGTATTACTCCATGGTGCGACCTCACCTTGAGTATTGTGTTCAATTCTGGTCACCATATCTCAAAAAAGATATAGTGGCATTAGAAAAGGCACAAAGAAGAGTGACCAAAATAATAAAGGGGATGGAATTCCTCTCATATGAGGTAAGTCTAAAGAGGGTAGGGCTTTTCAGCTTGGAAAACAGATGGCTGGGGGGGGGGGGGGGGGGGGATATGATTGAGGTCTACAAAATCCTGGTAAAAGTGGATCGCTTTTTCACTTTTTCAGACAGTACAAAGACCAGGGGACACTCAATGAAATAACATGGAAATACTTTTAAAACAAATAAGAGGAAATATTTTTTTCACTCAAAGAATTGTTAAGCTCTGGAACTCGTTGCCTGAGGATGTGGTAACAGCGGTTAGCATATCTGGGTTCAAAAAAGGTTTGGACAAGTTCTTGGAGGAAAAGTCCATAGTCTGTTATTGAGATGAGCATGGGGGAAGCCACTGGGATTGGTAGCATGGAATGTTGCTACTATCTCGGTTTCTGTCAGGTACTTGTGGCCTGGATTGGCCGCTGTTGGAAGCAGGATACTAGGCTAGATGGACAATTGGTCTGACCCAGTATGGCTATTCTTATGTTCTTAATAATAATCTCACTTATTCATTTTGTGTTGTTTTGTTACAACACAGTATTGTAACAAGTCATTAAAGAAACGTCCATAAGCCATTATGAAGATGGACTTTGGAAAATCCATTGCTTACTTCTAGGATAAGCAGCATAAAATCTGTTTTACTCTTTTGGGATCTTGTTAGGTACTTATGACCTGGATTGGCGACTGTTGGAAACAGGATGCTGAGTTTGATGGACCTTTGATCTGTTTCAGCATGGTAACACGTTCTTATAAAAGTTTATTTAAATTACATGGGTCCTCCGCATGGGTAAAACTTGTTTTTTTATGCTTCAATCTGAAGCTTTTATAGCAGTAATGAGAAATAGACATGTTTAGTGGACATCCACCTCCCAAGTGCTGCTCCCAGCCTCCCTCACAGCAGATGTGGGTGTTTTTCAACAAAGGCATGGAAAAAGGACAATAGAGGTGGTGTTGTAGTTGGTAGGGTAAGAGCTGTGTCATAGACAGCCTGTGTTCAAATTCCATGCTATCCACTGAGATCACTTGTAATTTGTGTTAGTGTCATTGGTTTTTACCATGTGCTATTTATATTTGTACAGGTAAATTCACAATGCCAGGGTTATCTCTGCAGTAATGGTTCATATATGTCACAGTGCTGCTGCCGCCATGTGTCATGGCTAACATATTTTATTGGGGGGAGGGGAGGGCTAGGTGTGTTCTGGTTCCCAGTCTTGCCACCTTAGGTGGCCATGGCTGATACAGTGACATAGCCATGAGTAGTCCCTGGCTCACCCAAAATTATGGCACACATGCTATGGATTGTGGGATCCTCAAGCCTCACCAGCTGAAAAGGTCCTCCTTAGCCAGAACACTTCCTTATGTTCTGCAGTTGGCTGCACTGTCTGTGGGCTCCTGCTATGTCCCTCCCCTCACCCATGCTTGGTCTTCATGCAGCAACTGAGCATGCACGAGGGAGAGGGAGCAGTGCAGCAACTTCAGAGCACAGAGAAGTATTCTTGCTGCTGGAGGACCTCCAGAAGCTCAGGAATTTATAATTTGAATTGTGAGTCATTGGGGCTGATAGCTGAACGATTCTGGCTTTTCTCAACATGTGTGTGCCAACTATGTGTTCCTGGTGTTCTTGCCACACAGTCTCCTAATACAGCACTGGTGGACTGCGGTGTTTCAGAGCCTGTCCAACCAGCTACTATCTTTTGGTGAAGGAGATCTGATGCTAAGTGGCAGAGCCTTTCAACCATGTGTGCCTATGTGACATACCCCTAAATAGCATCCCTTAGCTCACAGGTACATGGCAGATATGAATGTGGGACCATGGGAACACATATGGAGGCGTACTTTGCCAGGGCCATCCAGATTCTTCCCCAGACCTGTCTTGCTGCAGCATAGGTTGGCCTTCAACCACCTTGCTAGTGCAGTCTGCCCTCATTTGGTATACCAGGACTATTAGGAGATCGCTTTTTGCCTAAGAGAAGTTACATGGTGCCTATGTATGAAAAAGGCTCGCAAGAGGCCACTTTGTTGTGCAGGACCGGAAACATGTTATTGCAGCTCCTTGCAACTTCATGTACCAGGTCCCAGAGCAGTACAGAAAAGCAAGTGGAAACCAACTTGCCACTTGTATGGGCATTCTGTATGTGTGTATCTGTTGCAAAATAATGAAACATACACGTTAATCTTGCCAACTGCGGCATATGGAATTTACACATGCAAATCACTTTTGGGCTGAGGGTATCTCCATTTTATCACAACTTGCATGTCTTTTTCCCCCTTCCATGGTATACAGGCCTTTTCACACATGTAAGTCTCCCTACTTCTCAACACTTTCATGTGCATCTTCTGCAAGTGGATTTTTTTTCATTCATGTATTCCTGGGGGTGGGATGTGTCAGTTTTACATTGGACCTATACATGGAGACCTGATTTTCTGAAATCATGGCCCTGATCTACACGTTGCCATTTCCAGGGATTTTTTTCTCGTGTACACAGACTATTTAAAATGGGCCTGTGAACAAAAACAGAAAGAAAATGTATGTTTTCATTGTTGCTGCTGGTTTTTTTTTTTAAACTTAAAAACTTCTCATCCTGACCTGATAGAGGCTATGTTAACAAATGACTCATTAGGCATCTGGTTTGTTCCTCATATCAGACTTTACTGTTTTCTTTCTATTAGTATGATATTTTGTGTTATTATAGAAAATGCCTTACAAAAGCAATAAGCAACATAGATTACCAGTTTCAGACAAAAAGGGGTGATAGAACAGAACAGACAGGGGAAAACTAGGAGGAAGAAGAATTTATGACAATGAGAACAGAACAGACAGGGGAAAACTAGGAAGAAGAAGAATTTATGACAATGAACAGATCATGTGTTCAACTAATTATAGCTATCTCAAGTAGAGGGGGGCATACCAGCCTCTTTCTAGTCTTCTCAGGCTGCATTTCCATCCTCTGCAGGACTCCTTGGGCTGCTCTATGTTGACTTTGCTACTGTTCAAGGCCCCACCGACCAATGACACCAGTTGAGCCAAAGAAGTTAAAAACCAGCACTTATGTTAGAAGCATCACATGAAGTGGAGCATGAATTGAGAGCCGCTTTATGAGCCATGAAGGAGCTGGGAGTTTATTGTACTACTGAATTTTGGTGTATTAAGGACCACTGATGTCTTCACCTTTATTTTATTTATTTGGATTTAAATTGTAGCACTGAAATGTGTGAGCTTTATTTCAGACCTGCCAAGTCTCCTGCATTCAGAAGGAGACTCCCGCCAAAGTGGGACTTCTCCCGCTGAGACACACTGCCACCACCGCACCACCAGTGCTGCTTCTCTCGATGAACAGCAACAGCGGCAAAACAACAGAAAGCAAGCACAGAGCCACAGCCTTCAGGCATACACTGTTAACTCTGCCAGTCCTCTGTCCTCACTGACATCAACTTCCTGTTCTGGGGCAGGGGACCGGCAGAGCTGATGGGCATGCCTGAAGGATGTGGCCCTGAGCTTGTTATTTGTTGTTTTGTTGGAGCCACTGCTGCTCATTGGGAGTAGCAGCAGTGGCCAAGAAACAGAATATACTGGGGTGGAAGGGGAAGGGGGTATGGAGAGAGAGGCAAGAGATGCTGAATGGAGAGAGGGGAGGGAAAATGATAGAAGAGTGAGGATGCTGGATAGAAGAGGGGGAGAGAGGGAGAGAGAGATGATGATGAGTGGACAGATGGGGCCAGAAATTGGGAAACACGCTGGATGGAAAAGGGCTGGAGAGACAAGATGCTGGGTATAAGGATGGGGAGAAAGGGGAAGACGATGGAAGGATGGAGAAGGATGGAAGAAGGGAGAGAAAGAGGGAAGATGCTGGAAGGACGGGGACAAAAAGAGGAGAGATGCTGGATGGTAAAATGATGTCTTACCTGCTAATAATTTTCTTTCCTTTAGTAGCAGCAGATGAATCCAAGAACTGGTGGGTTGTGTCCATCTACCAGCAGGTGGAGATAGAGATTACAAAGCTGAAGGCAGTGATACCAGATGGCCAGCTCCTCCTTCACCTCAGTACATGTCTCATCACCAAGCAGAATCAGAAAAGAAACCAGGAAGCCTTCCTCACCAACCATACAAAACAGAAACTTGTCAGTTTGACTTAAGAGAAACCACGACTGCGATGGAGTCCTCTTCAGTGGTTTCTGTTCTCTTTCCTCTTCTCCTTTTTGTTTTTTTTTTTTTTTTGGGAAACTAAAGATCAGAACAAGAACAGATAGGCAAAGCAAGTGTGGCTGACAAAGGGTGGGATCCTGGATTCATCTGCTGCTACTAAAGGAAAGAAAAGTATCGGCAGGTAAGGCATAATTTTACCTTCCTTAGCATATGCAGCAGATGAATCCAAGAACTGGTGGGATGTACCAAAGCAATCCCTAAGTAGAGTGGGAAGTCACCTCTCCCTAAGACAGAACCGCTGCTGCAAAGGCAGCATCTGAATAGTGAAAGCACACCTGTTCCGCCCAAGAAGCATATAGCAAACTCGTGAAACGAGCCTGGAAAGCCACCGGTGGGATGCAGCCTTTCCAAAAAATCCACAAATTATCTGCAATCCAACAACGAGAAAAAAATCAGATCAGATCAGAGGCTGCCGTCCCACAGCAAGAACCAGCGACAAAGACAAAGAGAAGATCTAAATGCTGAAAAGCATGCAACATCTGCAAATACCAGAGAGCCCTCAGAACATCCAGAAGACAAAGCGCCGTGTACTCTGTGTGAAGATCCCCCTCCTGAAACAAGGGAAGAAAGAGAGGCTGAAAAAGAAAAGCCAAACCACAGCCGGAAAAGAAAGAAGGAACCGAAAGCAACATATAGGCATACAGAGCAGCAGAATGAACTCGGGGGGGGGGGGGGGGGGGGTCAGAAATTCCACCCAAAGAAGCCCCCAGTGGCTGACATGCATCCCGAAAATAACAATGCACATCGTAGGACCATCAGATTCCTTCTGGAAAACTTAGCCCTCTAGAACCCATCTGCTCGAGATGGACATAAAAACTCCCCCAATCACGAAAAGGGCTACTGAGGCCAAGCTCTCTTAAGAAGAAGGAAAAATTAGTTTATTATCTGATAATTTTCTTTCCATTAGTCCCAACAGATCAATCCAGAGATGAGTGGGTTATGTCCCCCTACCAGCAGGTGGAGATAGAGAGAACTTCAGAGTCTTGGTATATGTAGACCTGTGCAGCCAGCTTAGTCTCAGTATTGTCGATACCAAAGCAGCTGAGGAAGAAAAAACAATTCAATATTAACGTCCACTCCTGCCTTCAGAGAACCCTTGCAGGCTCTTCCTCTACCGCAACCGCAGGAAGGAAACCACCTAATTGGGGATTGCCATCGTGAAAGTACTCCATCCTCTGAAGATTACCGATAGCTCCCAGCGGTCCCTGCGAAAAAGACCGAACCTCGAGAGTCCTGCCCCCTGATATCAAGGGAAATTATACAAAGAAAAGAGAACACAGCATAGGGCGGGCCTCTGGATTGATCTGTTGGGACTAATGGAAAGAAAATTATCAGGTAATAAACTCATTTTTCCTTCCATATCGTCCCACAGATCAATCCATAGATGAGTGGGATGTACAAAAGCAGTCCCAAATGCAGGGAGGGATCACAAAATAGACAAAGACCCCCAAACCATACTCGCCCCAACCCCCAAAACAGAGGTTGGATCAGAAAAAAACTCCAAGAGGACTCACCAACACCAGATGACATGCAATACATGCCCCAGACCTTGCAAACAAGGACCCAACTCCTAAAACAGAACAACTCGAACATCAAAAGCCTGAGACAAGACAAAATGCGGCAAGAAGGGGTAAATCCGTAAGCCGCAACTCCCAACGATGGAGCTAAAGCGACCCCGGAACTGAGAAACTGCGTCCAGAATGCCGCAAAGGAACTGAGCCCTACCTAGAACGATGGAACTGATGGAAGAAGGTAGCTGCGCCCAACACGCAGCAAAGGAGCAGTGTACCATACGCAGCAAAGAAGACTGGGTCAAAGTACAAAGATGGAGCCGTGCTCAACCCCTCGTGATGCCACTGTACTCAACATGCAGCAAAGATACTGTGCTCAACATGCAGCGAAGCAGCCGCATCCAACCAGCAGCGATGCAGCTACACTAGACCTACAAAGATGGCGCCGCACTGAACATACGTTGATGCCGCCGCGCTCACCATACAGCGAAGTCCTCTCGCTCAGCATACAGCCATGGAATCTTGCTAAATCTACATCGATGGAGCCGTGCTCCAAAGTGTTTAACATACAGCGATAGATCCATGGTAAACATACAACGCTGGAGCTGTGCTCAAAAGTCGATCAGCCACTGTGCGCAACCGCCCGCGATGAATCTAAGTACCACATGGAGCGAAGGAGCTGTGCCCCACATGCAGCAAAGGATCTGTGCCCAACATGCAGCGACGGAGCCGTGCCCATCATGCAGCGACGGAGCCGAGCGCAGAGATGGCGCTGTCCTCAACAGGCAGCGATGCTCAACATGCAGCGATGGAGCTGTGCTCAACCTGCAGCGCAGGTGCTGTGCTCAACCTGTGGCGCAGGAGCTGTGCTCAACCTGTGGTGATGGAGCTGTGCTCAACCTGCGGCGATGGAGCCATGCTGAACCTGCAGCAATGGAGCTGCGCTCAACCCGCAGTGATAAAGCTGTGGTCAACATGCGGCGAAGGAACAGCACTCAACACTCCGTGACGGAGCTGTGCACATCCAGCAAATTACATAGATTCTGGGGAATATCCACAGAAGGCGGCCCTGCAAGAAGGCCAACAGAAACTAGCAGAACTTGTGGAAACGCAGCCCTGGTGCTGCACTCTCCTGGCTCAGAGGTACTAAACATAAAAGAAGGGAAAGCCCCATGCCTCAAGAGATACGTCGGCCCTCAAATGGACACTGAGGCCCAAAGACCGCCCTACTAGGCAAGCAAAGCCGAGCAACAGCCAAAGAAAACAATGAACTTCCTCAAAGAGGAAGGTAAGTATCACGGAGCTGTAGTCCTCAGACCAAAGGGAGGAAAAAACAGCCATACTGCAAAGAGTAACACACAACTCTCGCCCGACCAGACACAAAGCGGAAGCTGGCCACTAACATCTCCGAGCCACTTCCCTGCAGAAAAATAGAAAAGGCCCACAGCCAATAGCTGATAATCCAGATGAACTAAGCAGGAAAGAACTGCATCCCCTACTCAGGAAGGGATGATTGCCAAAAGTGCCAGAATAAGAGCGCCTGAAAGTAGAAAAGGCCAATTTGCCTGAGTCAGGCTAAAACCCCTACTTGAAAGCAATGGAATACAGTCAAAAGCTGAGGCAAACCAGTCCTCCAACGACACATTCCTGAAAAGACAGAGAACGAAGTTGAAACAACAGACTGACCAGAATAGTGCTGTAGAGGGTACTCAGAAGAGGGATTGCGCTAAGAGTTGCCTACCAAGAGCAACTTGGATCCCTATCAGAAAGAAAGTACCCTGCAGACAACCCAGAGTAACCCGGAGAGATTCTCGGGTTCGAGAGAACAAGAAGCTCCCCAGGGAACCAAAATCCGTGGTGACTAGCTACTTCACCCCCCAGCAGCATACCAGTTGCCGATACAAACTCCAGTGAGAAAACTGAAATATCAGTCGCAACAGCCCTGGAGACCAAGTTGGCTAGAAGTAACCCATAGAGATGGGAACCAAAGCCGAGAAAGAATCCCTGAAGAACACTGACATGGAGCTAAGGCTCAAGAGGTAATGTGCACCAAAAGTTGTCCCCATAACTGCTTCCAAAACTAAGTGGAACAGCAGACCCAAAAAGGCAAGATTATCACTCGTAAAACCTGAAAACGAGAAGAAAACTTGGAAGAAGTTTGTATAGTCTCTAAATAAAGAGAACCAAACTAGCCAGCCTCGAGGAGTGGAGAAACCTGCCATTCATCTCACGAATGCAAGCTGGCACTACCACCATGAGCTAGCAAAGATGTCCTCGGGAACCCGGAAAGGTCGAATGACCTGATCAAAATTCACCAAGACCCCTTGTCTGAAAGGAGTCCTGTGACTATGAAAGAATGACAGCCCAAAACATTGACGCCCAGGGAGGCTAAAAACTCTCCCTATCAGGTTCCCCTTTCAGAAAGGCCAAACCTTAAACACCCGAGCTCCTCTGATGTCCATCCCCAAGTGGAAGGAAGCTGCCTAGGCCACTACCCAGCAAAGGGTAGTGGCCACCTCCGAATGAGATCTGATGCCTGAGCCAATGCCACTTACCACCCGCTAGCGACAAGCATTGTCCGGAGTGACTGCACACTACAAAAGAGGGAACACAACCTCAGTGGGCTGAACAAGTCCGTACCAAAACACCCTGAAAGCTGCAGAGACCTAGCAGGGCTCAGTGCCTGGAGAAGGAACAGGATTCCATAACCTCCATAAAAGGATACCAACCCACACTGAACTAAGAAGCAGAATCAGCAGATAGAGCTGAAAAAAGAAATGTGCCCATGGTAGCCAATAACACCAGAGCCAGCAGTAGAAAAGAGGCTAGCTGCAGCCAAACCACCTGTCCTCCCCCCGTGGGAACCGACTAAATTATCCACCAGACAAGCTGAAAACAAAGTCTGGGCTAGGAGGATCATGTAATGTACCAGAAAAGCACAAATTAAGTATGAAGAAACTAAACATGTCAGCCATGCTACTCAGAGTGGGCAAAAACATGCAGACGAAAGAAAGGAAAAAAGCGCGCAACCTCCCCCCCTTGAAAGAAGGAACGGCATTCCGTTGTGGCTACCCCATGGCAAACCGCATCTGGACAGGCACTAGCGCCACAAGCTATCCTGAGAGGGAAACGAGGGTCAGTCACTCTCACCGCAAAAAACACCACGGCAGAAAGTCCTCACAGTTCCCCTCCCTTATACAGGAACAGACAAGGAGAAAGGTTGGGCCGGTAAGAACCTACCGCCCCGAACCTGTGCCCCTCCGTTAGCACTCTAAGTTCTCCAAAGAAAAAGAACCGCGAAACTGAGTGAGAGGATCCACAGCGTTGCACTGAATAGTAAGCCCCAGCACAAAATGGCGCCCGCGACAGCAATATCGTGCCAAAATTACAGCCCGGTATGGCCTTCTTTCGGAGCCCTAAAAACATGCTCCCCTGCCAGTGTCAGCAAAATAAAACACATCCGTGCCTAGGGCCACGCAAAGCCAAGATTCCCCTCCACAAAACCGACGAATCGCTCCAACGGCATCCTCCCCCAAAAAGAAAATGCCACTCACCTCAATAGGAAGGCAAAACAGAGCCCCAAAGGAAAGACATTACCAATCACCGTGGTGTTAGAGCTGAAAAGCTCTTATCCCCTTCTGCTCTGCTTTATTTCTTTTCTTCTTCTTTTCTTTTTTTTTTTTTTAAGGCAGGAGTTGCAGAGAGAATCCATGCCCAGGAGTGATACCAAGCCTGGCAACAGGAAAGGGGTAGGGGAGGGACCTGACACCACCAGGTGAACCCCTTACTGGCTCAACCTAGCCACGAACCCCCAAGCTCAACTAATCCTGAGGGAACAGGCTAGGAGCAAATCTCAATCAGCTCAACTAATCCTGAGGGAACAGGCTAGGAGCACATATCAACCCAGAGAGCTGCACAGGATATGTCTATCCACCTGCTGAGATAAGAGAATACTGAGACTAAGCTGGCTGCACAGGTCCAGGGCCGTGCCAACACGGTAAGCGAGGTAAGCACGGCAGGAGGGCGCCGTCCTCTGGGGGGGTGCCCCGCCGCACCATGCTTACCTCGCCCTCCCGCTCCCATGTCCCAACTGCCTGCCCTCTTCTCCCCCCCAACAAGATCCCTTTTAAATTTATCTCCGTCCGGCAGCGAAGGCGCAGTGTCAGTGAAGGAGGCGGCGCTCCCGACGTCTCTACTAGTCTTCCCTTTGCTCAGTGTTCTGCCTTCTTCTGACGTCAAGGAAATGACGTCAGAAGAAGGCGGGACATTGAGTGAAGGGAAGACTAGTAGAGACGTCAGGAGCGCTGCCTCCTTCACTGACACTGCGCCTTCGCTGCTGGATGGAGGTAAATTTAAAAGGGATCTTGGGGGGGGGGGGGGAGAAGAGGGCGAGCAGTTGGGACATGGGAGCGGGAGGGCAGGGGAGAGAGGAGCGTGGATGGGAGGGCAGCGATCATTTTCACGGGGGGGGAGGGGGCACATGCGTGCCAACTGTTCGTGTGCGGGGGGCGCTGGGGACGCCAACTGATCTTCTGCAGGGGGGCGCCACAGACCTTTGGCACGGCCCTGCACAGGTCTACATATACCAAGACTCTGAAATTCTCTCTATCTCCACCTGCTGGTAGGGGGACATAACCCACTCGTCTCTGGATTGATCTGTGGGACGCTATGGAAAGGTTCAAATTAAGGGTCCCAGAGCAGAGGAGATTCTGCTCAGAAGATATAGAAACAGCTTAAAGTAATTCTGTTCTTTCCTTAGATCCCCTTGCATAGTGGGGGCAGTTTGAGAAGAATTTGTGCCACTGCTCCAGCTACATGCAAACAATTTCTGACTCAACAGTGATTTTGGTAAAGGAAACCAAAGGCTGGAGAAAATACAGGGGAATCTCCTGGACCAGCAGTCTCTAATGGAACACACAGTCCTTTAGGAGAAGCCGCCCCTCCCCCCTACCTACATCAAGGCTGCAGGGTGGGAAAGGATCAGAATCAGGAGAAAAGAGAGGACCACACCAGCAAAAAGGCGCACGTTCCCGCCATTTTAGCCCGGGAAAAGGCTGCTCGGGGAAGGGGAACTTCAGCACTTTCATCCCCAGCGTTCAAACACGCCACCACACAGAATCCCGCTGCACAGCACCTGCTACCGCACCGGGAACAGCTTTCAAACGCCAGCGTCGCCCATATTAAATCACGGCACCCCTGCGCCGAAAGAAAAAGGCAGGGACTCACCGGTGTCTCCGGAGGACAAGCAGAGTCCCACAGACGCAGCAGCCTGCTGCCTAACCGGCACACAGACTGTCAGAAATCTTCTGTTTTGTTTTTCTAACACCAAATGAAGGCAAAGGAGCTATTTTTTTTTTTTTTTTTTACTGGTGAGGAAGGCTAGAGCTCTAAAGACTGGGAGGCAAGGGTGAAGCAGAGACCCAGAAGATTGAGTATGTCCCCAAAGTCGGCACCACCAGCCAGACACCTCTAAACTCAACTGGCCCACAGGACCCAGGAGTATCCCCAACAGACAAATCCAGGAGCTGCTGAAGCGCCGTCCACCACCTGCTGGAGATAGAGATGTACTGAGGTGAAGGAGGAGCTGGCCGTCTGGTATCACTGCCTTCAGCTTTGTAATCTCTATCTCCACCTGCTGGTAGATGGACACAACCCACCAGGTTCTTGGATTCATCTGCTGCATACGCTAAGGAATGGGAGGATGCAAAAATAAGACGCTGGATGGATGGGTAGGGAGAGAAAGAGGGAAGATGCTGGATGGGTAGGGAGAGAAAGAGGAGAGATGCTGGATTGGGAGGATGCAAAAGGAAGATGCTGGATGGATGGGTAGGGAGAGAAAGAGGGAAGACGCTGGACGGAAGAGTAGGGAGAGAGAGGGCAGAGATGGAAGGTTAGAGAGAGCAAGAGAAAAGATGCCAGATGGAAGGATGCAGAGAGAAAGGTGAAGACACTGGAAGGATGGGGAAAGAAAGAGGAAGATGCTGGATGGAAGAGTAAGAAGAGAAAGAGGGGAGACACTGGATAGAAGGATGCAGTGAGACAGAAGGGATACACTGGAAGGATAGGGGAGAGAGAGGGGAAATGCTGAATGGAAAAGGGTAAAGAGACAGAGGCACTGGATGGAAGGAAGAGGAGAGGAGAGGAGAGAGAGGGAGACACTGGTTGGAAGGATTGAGAGAGAGAGGATAAATGTTGAGTGGAAGGATGGGGAGAGAAAGAGGAAAGACGCTGGATGGAAGGGTAGGGAGAGAAAGAGGGAAGATGATGGATAGAAGAGTAGTGAGAGAAAGAGAGGAGATACTGGATGGAAGGATGCAGAGAGAAAGAGGGAAGACGCTGGATGGAAGGGGAGGTAGAGAAAGAGGGGACATGCTGGATGGAAAGGGGAAGAGGGTAGAATAAGAAGAAGGGGAATAGGGGAGAACAAGGGTGATGGAAAGATGAAAAGCCATAGGTAGATGAAGTAAAAAGAGGGAAATAAGACTGGATAGGAAGAATGGATTAAAACTGGACAGAGAAGCAGGAAAATTGAAGAAAACTGAAGGAAACCCTGGCAAGAGAATGAAGAGAAGATGACGGAAAGCAGAAACAAGAGAATGGGACCAATACAGTTCGAAAAAGTAAAAGGCCGGACAATGAAGGTAGAGAAAATAATTTTATTAACTTAGGATAAAATAGTGTGGTTGCTAAAGGTTAATAAATACAAATAAAACAAAATAGAAAATAAGATGATACCTGTATATTGAACTAATTTTAATACATTTTTGACTAGCCTTCAGAGACCAACATTTCTTTCCTCACGTATACTGTCTTGACCTGACCTGAGGCAGGAGGTTTTGGCCTCTGAAAGCTAATAGAAAAAGGTGTTAGGCCAGTCCAGTATAAAGGTATCATCTTATTTTCCATTTTCAAGTGCCTGAGCTGAGCATATGCTGGAGGTCTGGCATCAGCGGCTGAAGCACACTGCCAACTGCTGCACTGCTGAAGCAGCATGATAGGGGGCTCATGCAGTGGAACTCTTCAGCTAGGGGGCATAGGCATCTCCGCCATCAATTCAACCAGTGCCACAATTTTGGAGTGGGCTTAAACTCAAAGTAGGGGAGCTGAGGTCCCCTTGCAATTATGCCCCTGGGGGGAAGTAGATGCTGGATAGTGGGTAAGAGTGAACTGAAACAGTCCCTTTTACCCATCAATGCTGTCAATGGTAAAATTATGTATAATCATACCTGATAATTTTCTTTCCATTAATCATAGCTGATCAATCCATAGACTGGTGGGTTGTGTCCATCTACCAGCAGGTGGAGATAGAGAGCAAACTTTTGCCTCCCTATATGTGGTCATGTGCTGCCGGAAACTCCTCAGTATGTCGATATCAAAGCTCCATCCGCAGGACTCAGCACTTAGAGAATTACACCCACGAAGGGACACTCTGCCCAGCTCACCACCGCCGAAACGGGGGAGGGGAATTAACCCAGCTCATCCCCACACAAGTGGGGGAGGGGAATCCGTCCAGCTCATCCCCGCGGAGCGGGGGAGGGACACCACACCCGCCGATGCGGGGGGATCTGGCTTATCCTGCAACCGCAACCGCGGGAGGAGCTGACTGACCCTAACACCGCCGAAGCGGGAGGGGTACAAAGCTGCCCTACAGCCGCACGAAGCGGGAGGGAGTGCCGGCAGAATTTATGTCTCAATCCAGCCCCGTAAAACGGAGGGGAGAGGAATGCAGCAGCTCACTGTAACACAAACTCGTCTCAACTCTTGAAGAATCCAAGTGAAAGAAGAACTTGAACACGAAGTCCTCCTGAAGTAACTGAAGGCTAAACTTGAACCTAAAATTCAACCAGAATATAAACAGTACAGATATCTGGGAGGGGCTATGGATTGATCAGCTATGATTAATGGAAAGAAAATTATCAGGTATGATTATACATAATTTTACCTTCCATATCATCAAGCTGATCAATCCATAGACTGGTGGGATGTACCGAAGCAGTACTCACCCAGGGCGGGACATAGAAATCCCTGACCTCAACACTGAAGCTCCAAACCGGGCCTCCGCCCGTGCAGCCACAGTCAAACGGTAATGCTTGGAGAATGTATGAGCCGAAGCCCACGCTGCCGCCTTGCATATCTCTTCCAAGGAGACGGATCCGGCCTCTGCCATCGAGGCCGCCTGAGCTCTCGTGGAGTGAGCCTTCAGCTGGATAGGCGGCACCTTCCCCGCGGCCACATAAGCCGCTGCAATGGCTTCCTTGACCCATCTTGCCACTGTAGGCTTAGCAGCCTGCAGACCCTTACGAGGACCTGCAAACAGGACAAACAGATGATCCGATTTCCGGAAATCATTGGTCACTTCCAAGTATCTGAAGATGACTCGTCTCACATCCAGATATTCAAGAGCGGAGTACTCCTCTGGGTAGTCCTCCCTACGAAAGGAAGGGAGACAGAGCTGCTGATTCACATGGAAGCGAGAACCAATCTTGGGCAGGAAGGAAGGCACTGTGCGAATAGTCACTCCTGCCTCAGTGAACTGCAGAAAAGGCTCTCGACATGAGAGCGCCTGGAGCTCGGAAACTCTTCTGGCTGAAGTGATAGCCACCAAAAAGACTGCTTTCAACGTCAGGTCTTTCAGAGATGCCCTCGACAAGGGTTCCAAAGGCGGCTTCTGCAATGCTCTTAGCACCAGGTTGAGATTCCACGCAGGCACCACTGAGTGCAGAGGAGGGCGCAGGTGATTAACTCCCTTGAGAAAGCGCACCACATCTGGCTGCGAAGCCAGGGAAACACCCTTCAGGCGGCCCCTGAAGCAAGCCAGAGCCGCTACCTGGACTTTAAGGGAACTGAGCGACAGGCCTTTCTCCAGACCTTCTTGCAGGAACGCCAACACTGAAGAAATTGGAGCAGTGAAGGGAGAAAGTGAGCCTGCTTCACACCATGCTGCAAAGATACGCCAAACCCTGGCGTAAGCAGTAGAAGTAGAGCGCTTCCTCGCTCTCAGCATAGTGGCGATGACCTTGTCTGAGAAGCCCTTCTTCCTCAGACGCTGCCGCTCAATAGCCAGGCCGTAAGACCAAAGGGAGAGGGATCCTCCATCACCACGGGACCCTGATGTAACAGGCCCTGCTCCACTGACAGCCGCAGAGGATCGTCGACTGAGAGCCTGAACAAGTCCGCATACCAGGGACGTCTGAGCCAATCCGGACCCACCAGGATTACCCTGCCGGGATGCTTTGCCACCCGGTCTAGCACCCTGCCCAACATGGGCCAGGGCGGGAACACATAGAGGAGCTCTTGTGTCGGCCACTGTTGGAGAAGAGCATCTACTCCCAGGGATCGAGGGTCCCGTCCTCTGCTGAAAAAGCGCGGCACTTGGCCATTGGCCGATGACGCCATCAGATCTAGGCTCGGCTGGCCCCAGCGCTTCGTGATGTCCAAGAACGCCTGAGCAGATAGTTGCCACTCTCCGGGCTCCAAGGTACGGCGACTGAGAAAGTCCGCCTTGACATTCATGACTCCGGCAATGTGGGCCGCTGAAAGCTGCTCCAGGTTCGCTTCCGCCCACTGGCAAAGACTCATAGCCTCCTTGGCTAGAGGGGCGCTCTTGGTACCTCCCTGGCGGTTGATATAGGCCACAGCCGTGGCATTGTCCGACAGGACCCGTACAGGCTTCAACACCAGTACCGGGATGAACTCCAATAACACCAACCGAATGGCTCTGAGTTCCAGGAGGTTGATAGACCACTTGCCTCTGCAGGAGACTAGCGCCCCTGCGCTGTCCTTCCCAAGCAGTGGGCTCCCCAGCCCATCAAAGAGGCGTCTGTCGTGACGACAATCCACTCCGGGGTCACCAGAGGCAATCCTGCAGACAACTTGTCTGTCTGCGTCCACCAGCTCAGCGCCTTGCGCACTGCTGGGTCCACGGGAAGGCGCACAGCATAATCCTCCGACATCGGAGTCCAGCGCAGCAGCAGAGATAGCTGCAGTGGTCTCATATGAGCCCTGGCCCAGGGCACTACTTCCATCGTGGCCGTCATAGAGCCCAACAGCTGCACGTAGTCCCAAGCCCGAATAGGAGAGGCTACTAGGAACTAGTCCACCTGAGCCTGAAGCTTGACAATCCGATTGTCTGGCAGGAACACTCTGCCCACTTGGGTGTCGAATCGAACTCCCAGATACACCAGGGACTGAGTCGGGCGCAGCTGGCTCTTCTTCCAGTTGATGATCCATCCCAGGGAGCTCAAAAGAGCAACTACCCGGTCCATAGCTTTGCCGCACTCTGCATAAGAGGGGGCTCGGATCAACCAGTCGTCCAGATAAGGATGGACTTGTACTCCTTCCTTTAGCAGGAAGGCCGCTATGACCCCCATTACTTTGGAAAAGGTCCGCGGAGCAGTAGCCAACCCGAAAGGGAGGGCTCTGAACTGGAAGTGTCGTCTCAGGACTGTAAAACGCAGAAAGCGTTGGAGAGGAGGCCAGATGGGAATATGCAGGTACGCTTCCTTGATGTCCAAGGAAGCCAAGGACTCTCCTGCCTTCACTGCCGCTATAACAGAGCGGAGAGTCTCCATGCGAAAGTGCCTCACTTTCCAGGCCCGATTGACCCCTTTGAGGTCGAGGATAGGCCGGACAGAACCTCCTTTCTTTGGAACCACAAAGTAAATGGAGTAACGTCCCTTGCCAATCTGATTTTTTTTTTTTTTTTTTTTGGCACCGGAACGACCGCACCCAGGCGGATCAGGTTGTCCAAGGTCTGCTGCACTACCACAGCTTGACCGGAGACTTGCAGGGAGGGAGTACAAACCCGTCTCTTAAGGGTTGGCAGAACTCTAGCTTGTAGCCGTCTCTGATGACTTCCAGCACCCACGCGTCTGAAGTTATAGTGGTGCTCTCGCCCAGAAACGAGGACAGCCGTCCTCCAATCTGCACTGGGGCGTGGACCCAGGCCCCGTCATTGGGTACGAGACCCTGGGGGAGGACCGGAGGGAGCACCTCCGGGACGGCGGTCTCTGCGAAAGGAATGCTGCTTGGGGGAGAAATTCCTCTTGAAGGAAGAGGGGGCAGAGGAACCCGACTTGCCCGGGCGGTACCGATGGGCTTCCTGCAACCGTCCTCTGGAGGTATCGGGACGAGTACTAACCCGAGCCCTGACCTCTGGTAATTTCTTGCCCTTAGACGTGCCGAGATCGGTCACGATTTTGTCCAGCTCGACCCCAAAGAGCAGCTTGCCTTTAAAAGGCAATCTAGCCAGGCGGGATTTAGAGGCGTGGTCAGCAGACCAATGTTTCAGCCAAAGCCACCGCCGCGCAGAGACTGTCTGAGCCATGCCTTTAGCTGAGGCTCTCCAGACATCATACAGCAAGTCTGCCAAATAGGCTAAGCCCGATTCCAGGGCCGGCCAATCAGCCCTCAAGGAATGATCCGAGGGGGAAGCCCGCTGCACCATAGTCCGGCACGCCCTGGCCACATAGGAGCCGCAAACTGAGGCCTGCAAACTTAAAGCAGCTGCCTCAAAGGACGACCTTAAGGCCGCCTCCAATCTTCTGTCTTGGGCGTCCTTTAGGGCCGTGCCACCTTCCACCGGCAACGCCGTTTTCTTAGTCACCGCAGTGATTAAAGAATCCACGGTAGGCCACAGATAGGCCTCACGTTCACTCACAGCCAAAGGATAGAGGCGGGACATAGCCCTAGCCACTTTAAGGCTCGTTTCCGGGACATCCCATTGAGCCGCAATTAAGGTGTGCATGGCATCATGCACGTGGAAGGTTCTAGGCGGGCGCTTCGTCCCCAGCATAATGGCAGAGCCAACAGGGGCTGAGGGAGAGACGTCCTCCGGAGAGGAAATCTTCAAAGTGTCCATGGCCTGTAACAACAGGTTGGGCAAATCCTCTGGGCTAAAAAGCCGCGCTGCAGAGGGGTCATCCGCTCCATCCGAGTGGGGATCTATCTCCTCCAAGGAATCCGCAAAGGATCGTTGGGAGACCTCAGACACGCTGCCCCCATCTACATCGGAGGAGACAAAGTCCTCCAAGGCCTGGAAATCAACCCGAGGGCGTTTACCTCTGGGAACCTCAACCTCTTTATCAGAAGAGGGAGCAGGGGCAGCGTTTTGCATGAGGAAAGCCTGATGCAGCAGCAAAACAAACTCGGGGGAGAAACCCCCCAGACTGTGCACTTCCGCAGCCTGGGCAACAGCCCTAGACTCACTCTCAACCGGCGCTCGCAATAGCGGGGGAGAGACATGCTGCGCATCCAAAATGGCGTCCGGCGCGAAACTCCGTGAAGGAGCCGCGCGGGAAGAACGGCGCTTAACTTTAGCCGCTTTTGTGCCGTCGCCCAAATTAAGGGCGTTCATGGCATTAATGTCTCCAACCTCAAGGGCGGCCCCGAAGAAGCCGTCCGAGCCGCGTGGCCGGCCAAGATGGCGGAGGCGAGGAGCGGGGGATGGGCGTTTATGGCGGGAAAAAACCGCCACGCCGGAGGAACGACCGGGACATTCATCGGTCACTAAACTATCACCCATCAAGGGCGAATCAGGTTGTAAAACCCCCGCATCCCCTCTAGAAGCGCTCCAGCGATCCGGGGAGCGACCCTTTGCGCCCTCGCCCTCCGACGCCATTGCCACGAGGAGAAGAATCGGGGAACCCCCTGCCCGCTATAAAAAGGTAAAATTACCTGCTTGCCGCTCCGAGCTGTAACGAACTGGTGTCCCAGTGAGTAGCTGCAATGAACGTTTAAAGAAACGTCGAATTAAACGCCTTTAAAGACGTTTAAAATATATATATATTTTTTTTTTTTTTAAACGGAGCCAGCGGGAGGGGGGAGAAAAGGAGGGACCTGGCACCACCAGGTTTGCACTTGCTCAAAAGAGCCCTCAACCCCAGGCCTCAACAAAACCTAAGGATTAGGCTTGGAGGCCTAGCCAGAGCTGCTGCTGTGTGTGACCACCACCTGCTGAGATAGAGAACATACTGGGGAGTTTCCGGCAGCACATGACCACATATAGGGAGGCAAAAGTTTGCTCTCTATCTCCACCTGCTGGTAGATGGACACAACCCACCAGTCTATGGATTGATCAGCTTGATGATATGGAAGGTGTAAATAAAATATTTTCTGCAATGGGATTGAGGTGTGCTGGGGGTACAGCCATGAGGTAGAGTGGGTGGGGCCAAGGCAGAGTGGGGCGGGGCTGTGGGTGTGTACTAATATCTCCCTCTGAAAAATGGTGACCCTTTGGCAGCTCTGTTATTTTATATAGTAACATAGGTTTCTATGGAACTTTGGGAGGCTAAGTGCTTTGAAAATGAGCTTGATAGTAACATAGTAGATGACGGCAGAAAAAGACCTGCATGGTCCATCCAGTCTGCCCAACAAGATAAACTCATATGTGCTACTTTTTGTGTATACCTTACCTTGATTTGTACCTGTCCTTTTCAGGGCACAGACCATGTAAGTCTGCCCAGCACTATCCCTGCCACCCAACCACCAGCCCTGCTTCCCACCACCGGTTCTGGCACAGATCGTATAAGTCTGCCCAGCACTATCCCCGCCTCCCAACCACCAGTCCCGCCTCCCACCACCGGCTCTGGCACAGACCGTATAAGTCTGCCCAGCACTGTCCCCGCCTCTCAACCACCAGTCCCGCCTCCCATCACTGGCTCTGGCACAGACCGTATAAGTCTGCCCAGCACTATCCCCACCTCCCGCCACCGGCTCTGCCACCCAATCTCAGCTAAGCTCCTTAGGATCCATTCCTTCTGAACAGGATTCCTTTATGTTTCTCCCATGCGTGTTTGAATTCCGTTACCGTTTTCACTTCCACCACCTCCCGCGGGAGGGCATTCCAAGCATCCACTACTACTACTACTACTACTACTACTACTATTTAGCATTTTTATAGCGCTACAAGGCATACGCAGCGCTGCACAAACATAGAAGAAAGACAGTCCCCTGCTCAAAGAGCTTACAATCTAATAGACAAAAAAATAAATAAAGTAAGCAAATCAAATCAATTAATGTGGATGGGAAGGAAGAGAGGAGGGTAGGTGGAAGCGAGTGGTTACAAGTGGTTACGAGTCAAAAGCAATGTTAAAGAGGTGGGCTTTCAGTCTAGATTTAAAGGTGGCCAAGGATGGGGCAAGACGTAGGGGCTCAGGAAGTTTATTCCAGGTGTAGGGTGCAGCGAGACAGAAGGCGCGAAGTCTGGAGTTGGCAGTAGTGGAGAAGGGAACAGATAAGAAGGATTTATCCATGGAGCGGAGTGCACGGGAAGGGGTGTAGGGAAGGACGAGTGTGGAGAGATACTGGGGAGCAGCAGAGTGAGTACATTTATAGGTTAGTAGAAGAAGTTTGAACAGGATGCGAAAACGGATAGGGAGCCAGTGAAGGGTCTTGAGGAGAGGGGTAGTATGAGTAAAGCGACCCTGGCGGAAGATGAGACGGGCAGCAGAGTTTTGAACTGACTGGAGAGGGGAGAGGTGACTAAGTGGGAGGCCAGCAAGAAGCAGATTGCAGTAGTCTAAACGAGAGGTGACAAGGGTGTGGATGAGGGTTTTGGTAGAGTGCTCGGAAAGAAAGGGGCGGATTTTACGGATGTTGTAAAGAAAGAAACAACAGGTCTTGGCAATCTGCTGGATATGAGCAGAGAAGGAGAGAGAAGAGTCAAAGATGACCCTAAGGTTTCGAGCTGAGGAGACAGGGAGAATGAGAGAGCCATCAACAGAAATAGAAAACGGGGGGAGCGGGGAGGTGGGTTTGGGGGGGAAAATGAGAAGCTCGGTTTTGGTCATATTTAATTTCAGGTGGCATTGAGACATCCAGACAGCAATGTCAGACAAGCACGCTGAAACTTTGGTTTGGATGCAAGGTGAGATATCAGGGGTAGAAAGGTAGATTTGGGAGTCATCAGCATAGAGATGGTAGGAAAAGCCATGGGATGAGATTAATGAGCCAAGGGAAGAAGTGTAGATAGAAAAGAGGAGGGGACCAAGAACAGAACCCTGAGGTATGCCGACAGGCAGAGGGATAGAAGTAGAAGAGGATCCACCAGAGTGAACACTAAAGGTGCGGAGGGAGAGGTAGGAAGAGAACCAGGAAAGGACAGAGCCCTGGAATCCAAGTGAGGACAGGGTGTCGAGAAGTATGCTGTGATCGACAGTGTCAAACGCAGCGGAAAGATCAAGAAGAATGAGGATGGAATATTGACCTCTGGATTTAGCCAGTAATAGGTCATTGGAGACTTTAGTAAGTGCAGTTTCGGTTGAGTGGAGAGGGCGAAAACCAGATTGTAGTGGGTCAAGAATAGCATGTGAGGAGAGAAAATCAAGGCAGCGGCGGTGAACAGCACGCTCAAGTAATTTGGAGAGAAAAGGAAGGAGGGAGATGGGTCGGTAATTAGAGGGACAAGTAGGGTCGAGTGAAGGCTTCTTAAGGAGAGGTGTGACCACAGCATGTTTAAAGGCAGCAGGGACAGTTGCAGTGGAAAGTGAGAGGTTGAGAATGTGACAGATAAAAGGAATAAGAGTAGGAGAGATGGCATTAAGAAGGTGTGTGGGAATGGGATCAGAGGAACAGGTGGTACATTTTGAGGAAGAAAGGAGAAGTGTAGTTTCCTCAATAGTAACTTCAGGAAAGGAGGAAAGGGAATGAGGGGAAGGAGAGAGAGGGGAACGGACTAGTGGAGGGAGAGCTGGTGAGGTAGAGAAAGCAAGGTTTATATTTTGAACCTTGTTGTGAAAGAATTCAGCAAGGGTCTGAGGAGATAATGAAGGGGGAGTTGGGGGAGGGGGCACCTTGAGGAGAGAGTTCAATGTGGTGAAGAGAAGTCGAGGATTAGAGCCAAGAGAGTTGGTCAGTTGGATATAATAATCCTGTTTGGCACGTAAAAGAGCAGATTGGAAGGAGGTCAGCATGAACTTAAAGTGTAAGAAATCAGCAAGGGCCCGAGATTTCCGCCAGAGGCGTTCGGCGGAGCGGGTACAGGAACGTAGGTAGCGAATATTAGAAGTCAGCCAAGGTTGGGGTTTTGTACGCCTTACAGGGCGGGTCATCAAAGGTGCAAGAGTGTCTAAGGCAGAGGATAGAGTATTGTTGTAAGAAGAAACAGCCTCGTTGACAGACGTGGATGGTGCCACAGTAGAGAGGAGGTTTGAAACATGGGAGGATAGAGATGAAGGGTCAATATCGTGAAGATTCCTAGATAAATTAGATAGGATAGGACGGACTGGGAGGGAGGAGATTTAAGTGTGAAAGTTATAAGATGGTGATCAGAGGAGGGATGATCAGAGGCAAGGAAACTAGAAGGTGAACAGTTGGAGGAGAAGATGAGATCAAGACAGTGACCATTTTGATGAGTGGGGGAGGTGGAGCATAGTTGGAGATTAAAGGACGACGTTAAAGCGAGTAACTTGGAAATATAAGAGTTGGAAGGATCATTAGCAGGAATATTAAAGTCACCAAGGATGAGAGAGGGAGAGGAAGGATCATGGAAGAAGGCAAGCCAGGCGTCAAAGTCACTGAGAAAGGATGAAAGGGACTTATCAGGGGGACGATAAATGACTCTATCCGCCTTTTCTCTCCTCTGCCTCTTCGAATAGCGTGGACTTCAAAGGAGGAAAAACAGTGAGATTGAGGTGGAAGAAGGGGTTGAAATCTGGAGGAGGGAGAGAGAAGTAGTCCAACACCACCCCCACGGCCAGCAGGGCGAGGAGTATGTGAAAATAGATAACCGCCATGGCACAGGGCTGCGACTGAAGCAGAGTCATCAGGGCAGAGCCAGGTTTCTGTTATGGCGAGCAGATGGAGGTGACGCGAGATAAAGAGGTCCTGGATATAGGGGAGTTTGTTACAGATAGAGCGGGCATTCCATACTCTCTCTGTGAAAAAATACTTCCTGACATTTTCTTGTCTGCCCCCCTTCAATCTCATTTCATGTCCTCTCGTTCTACCTCCTTCGCATCTCCGGAAAAGGTTCGCTTGCGGATTAATACTTTTCAAATATTTGAACGTCTGTATCTTTGCTTCTTTGGATGCCACAGCACACCACACAGAAGATTTCAATGTATTGTCTACAATGACAGCTAGATCTTTTTCCTGGGTGGTGACTTCTAATACAGAACCTAGCATCATGTAGTTA
Organism: Microcaecilia unicolor; assembly: GCF_901765095.1. Taxonomy (NCBI): domain Eukaryota; kingdom Metazoa; phylum Chordata; class Amphibia; order Gymnophiona; family Siphonopidae; genus Microcaecilia; species Microcaecilia unicolor. The sequence continues at coordinate 480,962,299 of NC_044032.1, read as the reverse complement.
TAATTTGGGTTACCTTTCCTAATGTATTGCTGTATTGTTTTTATTTGGTTATTTTTTAAACTACATTTATTGGAAGTTTATGACAAAGGATATTTTTCTGTTATATGCCTAAGAAGTGATCCTATAAATAGAGGAGCTGAATTTTAGTTCTCCATAGATCGGGGTCAGTATTCTAATATGCCGTTAGCTGTATAGCTGTTAAAATGTTTTCTGCATCCTTTAACTTAGTGCAATTTGTCCCATGTGATCTATTTACATAGTAACATAGTAGATGACGGCAGAAAAAGACCTGCACGGTCCATCCAGTCTGCCCAAGAAGATAAATTCATATGTGCTACTTTTTTTTTTTTTATTTGTACTGTCCTCTTCAGTGCACAGACCGTATAAGTCTGGCCAGCCCTATCCCCGCCTCCCAACCACCAGCTCTGGCACAGAAAGTATAAGTCTGCCCAGCACTATCCCCGCCTCCCAACCACCAACTCCGCCTCCCAACCACCAGCTCTGGCACAGACCGTATAAGTCTGCCCAGCACTATCCCTGCCACCCACCACCGGCTCTGGCACAAACCGTATAAGTCTGCCCAGCACTATCCCCGCCGCCCAACCACCAGCCCCGGCACAGACCTTATAAGTCTGCCCAGCACTAGTCCCGCCTCCCAACCACCAGCCCCAGCACAGACCGTATATGTCTGCCCACACTAGCCCCGCCTCCCAACCACCAGCTCTGCCACCCATTCTAGGCAAAGCTCCTGAGGATCCCTTTCTTCTGCACAGGATTCCTTTATGTTTATCCCACGCATGTTTGAATTCCGTTACCGTTTTCATCTCCACCACCTCCCGCGGGAGGGCATTCCAAGCATCCACCACCCTCTCCGTGAAAAAATACTTCCTGACATTCTTCTTGAGTCTGCCCCCCTTCAATCTCATTTCATGCCCTCTAGTTCTACCGCCTTCCCATCTCCGGAAAAGGTTCGTTTGCGGATTAATACTTTTCAAATATTTGAACGTCTGTATCATATCACCCCTGTTCCTCCTTTCCTCCAGGGTATACATGTTCAGGTCCGCAAGTTTCTCCTCATACGTCTTGTAACGCAAATCCCATACCATCCTCGTAGCTTTTCTTTGCACCGCTTCAATTCCTTTTACATCCTTAGTAAGATACGGCCTCCAAAACTGAACACAATACTCCAGGTGGGGCCTCACCAACGACTTGTACAGGGGCATCAACACCTCTTTTCTTCTGCTGGTCACACCTCTTTCTATACAGCCTAGTAACCTTCTAGCTACGGCCACCGCCTTGTCACACTGTTTCATCGCCTTCAGATCCTCAGATACTATCACCCCAAGATCCCTCTCCCCATCCGTACCTAGCAGACTCTCACCGCCTAACACATACGCCTCTCTTGGATTTCTACTCCCTAAGTGCATCACTTTGCATTTCTTCGCATTGAATTTTAATTGCCAAACCTTAGACCATTCTTCTAGCTTTTTCAGATCCTTTTTCATGCTTTCCACTCCCTCCGGGGTGTCCACTGTGTTACAAATCTTAGTATCATCCGCAAATAGGCAAACTTACCTTCTAACCCTTCGGCAATGTCACTCACAAATATATTGAACAGAATCGGCCCCAGCACCGATCCCTGAGGCACTCCACTACTCACCTTTCCCTCCTCCGAGCGAACTCCATTCACCACCACCCTCTGGCGCCTGTCCGTCAACCAGTTCCTAATCCAGTTCACCACTTTGGGTCCTATCTTCAGCCCATCCAGTTTATTTAAGAGCCTCCTGTAGGGAACCTTGTCAAAAGCCTTGCTGAAATCTAAGTAGATTACGTCTATAGCACGTCCACGGTTCAATTCTCCGGTCACCCAATCAAAGAATTCAATGAGATTCGTTTGGCACGATTTCCCTTTGGTAAAACCATGTTGTCTCGGATCTTGCAACTCATTTTCTTCCAGGAAATTCACTATCCTTTCCTTCAGCATCGCTTCCATTACTTTTCCAATAATCGAAGTGAGGCTTACCGGCCTGTAGTTTCCAGCTTCTTCCCTATCACCACTTTTGTGAAGAGGGACCACCTCCGCCGTTCTCCAATCCCTCGGAACCTGTCCCATTTCTAAGGATTTATTAAACAAATTTTTAAGAGGACCCGCCAGAACCTCTCTGAGCTCTCTCAATATCCTGGGGTGGATCCCATCCGGTCCCATGGCTTTGTCCACCTTTAGTTTTTCTAGTTGTTGATACACACTCTCTTCCGTGAACGTTGCTATATCCACTCCATTCTCAAATGAACTTTTGCCAGTCCATCGTGGTCCTTCTCCCGGATTTTCTTCAGTAAAAACAGAACAAAAGTATCTATTTAGCAAATTTGCCTTTTCTTCATCATTATCTACATAGCGGTTTGCAGTATCTTTTAGTCTCACAATTCCGTTTTTTGTCTTTCTCCTTTCACTAATATACCTGAAGAAATTTTTGTCACCCCTCCTTACCTTTCTAGCCATTTGTTCTTCCGCTTGCGCTTTCGCCAGACGTACCTCTCTCTTGGCTTTTTTCAGTTTCCTCCGTTATTCCTCCCCGTGTTCCTCGTCTTGAGTTTTTTTGTATTTCTGGAATGCGAACTCTTTAGCCTTTATTTTCTCAGCCACTTGCTTGGAGAACCATAGTGGTTTCCTTTTTCTCTTGCTTTTATTTACTTTCCTTACATAAAGGTTTGTGGCCCTATTTATAGCTTCTTTCAGCCTGGACCACTGTCCTTCCACTTCTCGTACGTCCTCCCAGCCCATCAGCTCCCTCCTTAGGTATTCCCCCATTTTACTAAAATCAGCACGCTTGAAATCCAGGACTTTGAGTTTTGAGTGGCCACCCTCCTCTTCAGCCGTCATATCAAACCAAACCGTTTGATGGTCACTGCCGCCCAGGTGGGCACCCACTCGGATATTTGACACGCTATCCGCATTTGTGAGCACCAGATCCAGCGTCGCTCCCTCCCTCGTGGGTTCCATGACCATTTGTCTGAGCAGAGCACTTTGGAAAGCATTTTTGTCTTCAAGTAGATATCTGGCAGATTTTGGGGCTTTCAAAAGAAAAGAATGTGCAAAAAATGACACATGTGGAAGATGGACGTGTTTCTAACACGAAAACGTTTAAACCAAATAATCAAATTTGAAGTCCAATATTCGCCTGTCTTGCCTGGGGCGGTCTGTGGGGGTTCAGGATCCTCTGGGACCACCAGAGATTTTTTTTTTAGCAGGAGGGCACTGGGGGGTTAGGAGGGGGTTCAGGGATACTGGGGTCCACTGAGACCACCAAGAAGTTTTAGCAGGGGGTCAAGAGGCATGAAGATAGCAGGGGGTCAGGAGGTGATCCACTGTACCACCAAGGATACCAAAGGTTTGTGGGGTTGTCCGTCCACGTGCACCTACCTTATGAGGGGCAATCTGCTTGCACTACTATAAAGTGCAGACTGCTGACCATATTGACAGGTCCAGATCTGCTGTAAAATTTTACACAAAGGTAGGTGCTCTGTGCAAAGAACTGTCTGTGCATTACTTGGAATGCTCATTTTTATACTAACAAGCTCCTTGTAATGCATTTGAATAAGGTTTTCGGTAGCTGCTAATAGCACAAAGAGTCATGAAAAAATCCCTTTGTGCTTTACTAGCTGTATAACATTTGGTTTAGACTGGCTACAACCAGTCTAAAGTACATAAATATTGCCATACTGGGAGAGACCAAAGGGCCATCAGGTCCAGAATCCTGTTTCCAATAGTGGCCAATCCAGGTTACAAGTAACCTGGCAAGATCCCAAAACAGTACAATGCATTTTATGCTGTTTATCCTAGAAATAAGTAGTGGATTTTCCCCAAGTCCATTTTAATAATTGCTTATGGACTTTTCTTTTAGGAAAGTAGCCAAACCTTCTTTAAACCCCGCTAAGCTAACTGCTTTTACTACATTCTCTGGCAAAAAATTTCAGAATTTAATTACACGTTGAGTGAAGAAATATTTTCTCCGATTCGTTTTAAATTTACTACTACTACTACTACTATTTAGCATTTCTATAGTGCTACAAGGCGTACGCAGCACTGCACAAACATAGAAGAAAGACAGTCCCTGCTCAAAGAGCTTACAATCTAATAGACAAAAAAAAATAAAGTAAGCAAATCAAATCAATTAATGTGGATGGGAAGGAAGAGAGGAGGGTAGGTGGAAGCGAGTGGTTACAAGTGATTACGAGTCAAAAGCAATGTTAAAGAGGTGGGCTTTCAGTCTAGATTTAAAGGTGGCCAAGGATGGGGCAAGATGTAGGGGCTCAGGAAGTTTATTCCAGGCGTAGGGTGCAGCGAGACAGAAGGCGCGAAGTCTGGAGTTGGCAGTAGTGGAGAAGGGAACAGATAAGAAGGATTTACTACTTTGTAGCTTCATTGCATGTCCCCTAAAGAGTAAACAAGCGATTCATGTCTACCTGTTCTACTCTGCTCATTATTTTATAGACCTTTATTATATCTCCCCTCAGCTTTCTTTTCTCCAAGCTGAAGAGCCATAGCCATTTTAGCCTTCCTCATAGGGAAGTCGTCCCATCCCCTTTATCATTTCGACGCTCTTCTCTGTACCTTTTCTAATTCTACTATGAGGCATATTTTCAAAGCACTTAGCTTTCCCACAGTTCCATAGAAACCTATGGAACTTTGGAAGACTAAGTGCTTTGAAAATATGCCTCTATATCTTTTTGAGATGTGGTGATCAGAATTGCACACAATATTCGAGGTGCGGTCGAACCATGAAGCAATACAAAGGCATTATAACATCCTCATTTTTGTTTTCCATTCCTTTCTAACAATACCTAACATTCTATTTGCTTTCTTAGCGTATATGCGCACACCTGAATTACAGGTGCTTATTTCACTTGCTATGCTGGTATTCCAGAAAAGAAAGTAGGCACTGTTACAGAATTACCCCCTATATGGGCCTGAGCCTTGAGCTGTTTCACTACCTAGCGATACCTCTGCTTAAAAAACCATGTGCACTCTTCACCCAAACCTTCCAAACAAATACTCACCACAACCTTCTTTCTGGTCTCACATTGGGAAAATTGATCCCCAAGGTCATAAGGTGGCATAATCAGTTATAGATCCTCAGATTTCCTGTGGTGGGAGTCAAGAAAAGTGGCATGCTTTATTTAATGACTGTTTTGGTAACAACATTTCAAATTACTTTCAGTTCATTGTGGGGCCCTTTTACAAAGGTGTATAAGGGCAAATCATTATTACCGTCTGGCTAGCTCCTGCGCCTGGCAATAATTCAGAGTTTGGCGTGTGCCGAAAACCTATGGTAAAAAATAATTTTCTTTTTTCTACTGTGGAGGTGTTTCCAGCGGTAATCGGCCATTGGTGTGTGCTGGATGGTTACTGCACGGGTAACACGCGAGCTCTTACCACTAACTCAATGGGTGGCATTAAGGGCTCAGGCCATAAATAGACGCGCGTTGGTTTTCATTTTGCCACATGTCCATTTCCCAGCCCCCCCCCCAAACTTTTTTCCAGACGCAGTAGAGAAACGGTCCAACCCGTGCCCAATACATGTGCCCACACTACTGCAGGCCACTTTTTGGCACGCCTTTGTAAAAGGGCCCTTCAGTTAGCATGATTTTTGATACATACTTGAAAAAAAATTTATATTTGTGGAACTGTTTTGAATAATCTATGATATAATAGAAAACCATTCCACATATAAACATTTTTGTAAACTTTTTCCTAACTTGTTTTTTCAACAGGAGCGTGAAGAATTTTTTCGTCAGAAAAGTGAAGACACTAACAGCAATGTCTTATGGTGGGCTGTTTTACAAACAATAATCCTTATTTCAGTTGGTGTCTGGCAAATCAAATGCCTTAAAGATTTCCTTATAGCTAAAAAACTTGTTTAACACTTCTCTAAGGGGATAATTTTATAACAAGGCACCTATAAAAATTCTCAAAGATGTACCTAATGTTGTGCCTAATTTATATTGGCAACATAAGTATGAGGTCCTTTTTGCTAAGGTATGCTAACGGATTTAGTGCGTGCTAAATACTAAGAAGCTCATAGGTATAAAATGGGCTTCTTAGCATTTATTAGCGTGTGCTAAATCCATTAGCGCACCTTAGTAAAAGAACCCCAATGTTCTCTATCTGCCTTCATAAAAGAAATACACTCCTTTAATAACCTTTAATAACACACAAATACTCTTGCATAATGTTTCACCTGCTCCAAGGCAAGTGTAAATTTGTACATGTATTCTATAAATGTGAATATGCATATTTTGTAAAATAGGTATGTACACTGTAACTCCACCTCTGCTCTGGCTGAACACCCCAGGAACACCTATTTGCAGCTCATCTAACACACGGTTTCTCAACCTAGTCCTTTGTGACATACCTAGCCAGTCTGGTTTTCAAGAACCCCCACCCCCCATGATTATGCATTAGATTTGTACAGATTTGTTGGCAGTGCATACAAATCTGTCTCATGCATATTCGTTGTGAACATCCTGAAAACCAGACTGTGGTGTGCCCTGAGACTGGGTTGCATGCATGCTTTGTAAAAGACATTTTCTGAGTGTGAAACATGCATTAAAAGCAGTAACGTTTTATATAATTATCCCCTTAAAGAGCAGTCATACCTGTAACCTGAGTAATATAATTTATAATGCATGTTATGCAACTTAATAAAGTAATAATAACTGCTGTTCAAGTCTTTTTATTTGCCATTAAGAGGTAGATACCAGGTAGGACACAAGAAACCATTGAAGAAATCAGATACCTAGAGGAGATAATAGTTTAAGAACATAAATTTACCTTATTTTTGGCTCACAGCCCTTTCAGATATACATCAAAAATACAGATCAGTCTAGGAATGTGGAAGAAAGACATTCATGCATCATATGGTCAATATTCAGTTGCATGGAGAATGTTTATTTGAAATGTCTAAGATGGTCTCAAATCATATGTATATTCAGTGACGCTATTCATTGAGGTAGCATCACTGAATATCCACATATAAGCTGAACTGTTGAAATTAGACATTCTTTTAGCTATACCTGCTATTTGTGCAGCCCACTTGGCCATCTATTTGATAATTTTAGCAGCTGTGTATTACTAAATAGACATGTAAGTTAGACATCTACATTGCACTGTCCCCAGAATGTCCCTAATCCTGCCACCTTATCAGTTAGATAATTTTAGCAGTAAAACTATTTCTACATAACAAAATTATCCATTCAATCCCAGGGAATTTTTTTTAAATCGCTTATACTGCTGGCACTAAATTGATTACATAACTGCTTTTGAATATCAACCAATTTCCTTGTCATCAAGCAGATGAAGCCATTACGTATGGGTTATGTCCATCAACCAGCAGGGGAGATAGAGAGCACTCAAACTTTCACAGTGCCCTCTTGGCCAGCTAGCTCCACTGCCTCTTCAGTATTCTCTATCTCCCTTAGCAGGGTGGCTGCAGCTTGTTCGAGCTCCAGAAAAATCTGCCGGGAGGTGGTTCCTGGCTTGCCAGTTGTTAACCGGGGTGTTGGAGGCTATAGCAGCTTCACTTTAAAGGCACATAGGTTAGCCCTTTCCCTGCCTTACCCATACCTCTGTGGATGTGGACATATTGCCTTGCTTTCCCTGTCCTTACCCACCAACAGTGGATGCCGGCATATAGGTTCGCCCTTTCCCTGCCTTTCCCACTCATCTGAGCCTCCGGAGTCTTCAATACCTTTGAGGTAAGAGTGTTTTCCAACTCCTCCGGGGTGGGCCCGCGATCGGGGCAATTTTGGCGTGAAACCGCCATTTTGGATTTTACCGCCGTTTTTCGGCGATGGCTGCGGACAATGTAAAGCGCTGTTCCACTTGTGGCAAGCGCAAATCAGCAGCAGGGCTCTGTAAATCGTGCTGTATTGGCGTAGGAGCCGGCCCGAGCATGGCGAGCGATGTTTCTTCCCGCTCTGAGCTGGCAGCGGGCGCCATTTTGCTTACACCGCATGGCGCGGCCTCCATGGACACGGAGAGACCTGAGCCGGGTGGGGCACCTCGAGATGAGGTTATTTCAGGAGTGGCTAGCACCGGACAGGATTTGGGTGCCCAGGGTGAGATTTTCTCCCCGGATTTTGTGCTTTTGCTGCATAAAGCATACATGATGAAAAGAGCCCTTCCTCAAGGGTCGCCTGAGGCTCCTCTGATTGCCCCCCCGATGGATTCTGGCCTGGGACTGCCCAGTGAGGTTTTTTTCCCGGATGCTTGGCCTAAAGATAAGCGCAGAAGGGTTAATTCCCCTTTCAGATTGTGGTGCACCTCCCCCCCCCCCCCGTGGTCGGGGTGTGAGGATTCGGAGAACTCTGACAGACGTTCTTGGTCTGAGGAACCAGAGCCAGGTGCGGATTTACCACAGGATCTGGATGATCCCTCCGCGGTGAGGATTTTCCACCGTGATGAGCTGCCAGCGCTTATTTCAGATACCCTGCAGGCCCTCTCGATTGAAGATCCTGACAGTGGCATGGCCTCCTCGGGTAATCCCAGGATGGCTAGTACCAAGAAAGCTGCTCGGGCCTTCCCTTTGCATGACTCCATCCTAGAGCTTGTTTCGGCTCAGTGGGCTGACCCCGAGGGACCTTTGAGAGTTTCCAGGGCTATGGGGCAGTTATACCCTCTGCGTGAGGGACATATGGCTCGTTTTCAAATGCCTACAGTGGATGGAGGTGGCCTTCTCCTTTCTGGCTGATGCCCTTTATGACCTTGTCAGAGCTTCGGCTAAACAAATGGCAGTAGCAGTGGCGGCTCGCCGTCGTCTGTGGCTACGACACTGGGCAGCGGACATGGCCTCTAAGCAAAGGTTGGTGAAGTTGCCTTTTCAAGGACTTCTCCTATTTGGTGAGGAGTTAGAGAAAATTGTGTAAGGCCTGGGTGATCCAAAACCCCAGCGCTTGCCCGAAGATAGGCAGAGGCCTTCCTCTAAGGGCCAGGCGGTCCACTCCTCGTACAGACCTCGCTTCCGTGAAGCTAGAAGGTACCGCCCGGGGCGTTCTGCTGGGTTCACTTCACGTGCCCGTGGTCAGCAGAGGAACTCCTTTCGCTCGGACAAGTGTTCCGCAGCCGGTGGCTCAAGACCAGGAGTTCAGGGGCGACCCTCTCAATGATGGTGCGCCGGCCCTCTCCTCGATGCCTGTCATCGGAGGACGGCTTTCTCTCTTTGTCGAGGAGTGGGCCAAGATTTCCTCAGATCAGTGGGTTCTGGACCTGATCAGAGATGGATACAGAATAGAATTCAACGCCCCAGTAAGAGACGTGTTTCTGGAGTCCCGATGCGGTTCTGCCGTCAAACGGGCGGCGGTGGAGGAGACTTTACAAGGTCTGATTCAGTTAGGGGCAGTGACCCCGGTGCCTCCCGCCGAGCAAGGCTGCGGCCGATACTCCATCTACTTTGTGGTGCCGCGAAAAGGTGGGTCCTTTCGCCCTATTCTGGACTTAAAAGAAGTGAACAAGTCCCTGAGAGTGCGGCATTTCCACATGGAATCCCTGCGCTCCGTCATTGCGGCGGTTCAGCCAGGAGAGTTTCTCACGTCTCTAGACCTGAAAGAAGCTTACTTGCACATACCGATTTGGCCCCCGCACCAGAAGTTTCTGAGGTTTGCGGTGTTGGGAAAACATTTCCAGTTCAGGGCCTTGCCTTTTGGCCTCGCCACAGCTCCCCGAACCTTTTCGAAGGTAATGGTGGTAGTAGCTGCTTTTCTCAGGCGAGAAGGTATCAGGGTTCACCCGTACCTAGACGACTGGCTCATCAGAGCAGACTCTGCAACAAAGAGCTTACAAGTTACAGCCAGAGTGGTCTCAGTACTGCAATCTCTAGGCTGGGTCGTCAATATGGCCAAAAGTCACCTGTCCCCTTCACAATCTCTAGAGTTTTTGGGGGCCAGGTTCGACACAGTCTCGGGCTATGTGTTCCTACCCGAGCTAAGGCGGTGCAAGCTTCAGAATCAGGTCCGTCTGCTCCTGAGGATGCCCCGCCCGCGAGCTTGGGACATTGTCCAGCTGCTGGGATCGATGACAGCCACGATGGAAGTGGTACCCTGGGCGAGAGCGCACCTGAGACCTCTACAGTATTCCCTACTCCGGAGATGGTCTCCTATTTCTCAGGATTACCAATGCAGACTTACTTGGCTCCCTGCGGCCCGTCTCAGCATGGAGTGGTGGCTCTCGGACAGCATGCTGCGGCGAGGAATGCCGCTGACGCTCCCCGTTTGGTGCCTAGTGGTAACAGATACCAGCCTGAAGGGCTGGGGCGCACACTGCAAGGGGAAGCATGCCCAGGGTCTATGGACACCCGAGGAGTCGGAGTGGTCCATCAACCGCCTAGAGCTGAAAGCGGTGTTTCAGGCGCTTCTGGCCTTTCAAGTGACCCTGGAAGGATTGGCTGTCAGAGTGATGTCGGACAACACGACAACGGTGGCCTATATAAATCGACAAGGCGGAACAAGGTGCAGAGCACTAGCCGCGCAGGCCGAACTGATTTGCCACTGGGCCGAGCTGCATCTTCAGTGTCTGTCGGCAGCTCATATTGCAGGTCAGAGCAATGTGCAGGCTGATTATCTGAGCAGGCATCAGATCGATCCAGCAGAATGGAATCTGGCAGACGAAGTATTCCTGCAGATCTGTGCCAAATGGGGCAAGCCCGTGATGGATCTAATGGCGACAAGTGCCAATACCAAAGTCCCGTGCTTCTTCAGCAGACGGAGAGATCCTCGCTCAGCGGGGTTGGATGCCTTGGCTCAACCCTGGCCTCCGGGTCTACTTTATGTGTTTCCCCCATGGCCCTTGATAGGGCGCCTGCTCTTGCGGATTCGGCTGCACCCAGGAGAAGTGGTCCTCATCGCCCCGGATTGGCCAAGGAGACCTTGGTATGCAGACCTCCGACAGATGCTCCTGGAGGCTCCTCTGCTGTTACCTCTGGTACCGAACCTGTTGACTCAGGGACCGGTGGCCATGGAGGACGCTGGCCGCTTTGGTCTTACGGCATGGCTATTGAGAGGGCGCAATTGAGGGATAAAGGTTATTCCAATAAAGTTATTTCCACTCTCCTGCAAGCCCGCAAGCGGTCCACTTCCGTGGCTTATGCCAGGATTTGGTGCCTGTTTGAGTCTTGGTGTGCTTCCAGAGCGATTGTTCCAATGCGGGCTCCTGTCTCGCCGATTCTGGACTTTTTGCAGGAAGGTGTACAAAAAGGCTTGGCCTATAATTCCCTGCGGGTGCAGGTGGCAGCGTTGGCCTCCCTTCGTGGTAAGGTGGAAGGCGTGTCTTTGGCTGCTCACCCAGATGTGGTACGGTTTCTTAGAGGGGTACTTCGGCTCCGACCTCCAGTGCGAGCACCCTGTCCAGCTTGGAACCTGGGGCTAGTTTTGAAAACCCTGCAGGCATCTCCTTTTGAGCCGCTTCGGCGAGCATCGGAGAAAGATTTGACACTGAAGGCCGTTTTTCTGGTGGCCATTACCTCGGCGAGACGGGTGTCAGAGCTCCAGGCGCTGGCCTGTAGAGACCCATTTCTGCAATTTTCAGAGTCCGGAGTCACGGTTCGGACCGTGCCTTCCTTTATGCCTAAGGTGGTTTCAGCCTTTCACTTAAACCAGCCTATTTTCTTGCCCTCTTTTTCAGAGGAAGAGTTTCTAGAATCTTTTGGGCAGCTGCACCTTTTGGATGTGCGCAGGACTCTGCTGCAGTATCTGCGAGTTACTAACTCTTTCAGGACTTCTGATCATCTGTTTGTTTTGCTTTCCGGTTCTCGCAGAGGGTCTCCAGCGTCTAAAGCCACTATTGCCCGCTGGCTCAAAGAAACGATCTTTTCAGCTTATCTGCTGGCCGGCAGGGTTCCGCCTGTAGCCTTTAAGGCACATTCTACTAGAGCGATTTCTTCCTCTTGGGCTGAAACTGGAGCACTCTCTCTTCAAGAGATATGCAGTGCAGCAACATGGGCTTCTAAGCTCTCCTTTGCCCGACATTACAGGCTGGATGTGGCTGCCAGGAGGGATGCGCGTTTTGGTGCACAAGTGCTAGCGTGTGGTGTGGCTTGTTCCCACCCTATCTAGGGATTGCTTTGTTACATCCCATACGTAATGGCTTCATCTGCTTGATGACAAGGAAGGGAAAATTAGGTTCTTACCTTGGTAATTTTCTTTCCTTTAGTCATAGTAGATGAAGCCATGAGCCCTCCCTGTATGATTGTCTGTATGCTGTGAATCTGTTTTTCAGGTTCTGTTCTAATTTCCTGAAGTTCCTTCCTTGGGAGAAAGTTGGAAAACAATCTTCAGGATTCATGTTCAGTTTAAATTTAGGAGGATGTGTTCATTCCCTCCAGCATGGTTTTTTTTGGAGGATGTGTTGATTCTCTCCAGGAGGCGCGTGTTTTCCCCTCCAGTTCTATAAATAGGAGGATGAGTTCATTCCCTCCAGTGTGTTGGGAGGATGTGTGATTCCCTCCAGGAGGCGCGTGTGTTCCCCTCCACTTATACAATAAGGAGGATGAGTTTATTCCCTCCAGGAGGATGTGCATTCCCTCCTTTGAGTTCATGCCCTTGTGATGGGCCATCGTTCGCTGTGAGGAAAGCTCTTGTGATTCCCATTGCGGTTTGCCATACTGCTTTGGAAGCTTCAAATACTGAAGAGGCAGTGGAGCTAGCTGGCCAAGAGGGCACTGTGAAAGTTTGAGTGCTCTCTATCTCCCCTGCTGGTTGATGGACATAACCCATACGTAATGGCTTCATATGCTATGACTAAAGGAAAGAAAATTACCAAGGTAAGAAACTAATTTTCCCTTATTCCTGCTACCACTTTGCTAAATGATAGCAATGATCAAACATTTTTCTATATTTTTACACAATGGAAACATTTAAAACACCTTCAATTAAGAAAATAATTACTTCTGTAGAAAGCACTATAAATAGTCTACAATGTCATCTCTTGACTGGGTAGTATTTAACAAAAGAACAAATAGAAATAACAGCTGCGACTTTAAATCTTCTCAGTGCCAAGAGGCTTGGCATGCTCTTATTCTAATCCTTGTTTCAATCACTCAGGGAAGTCATCAAACCTGCTAGCTGTGTAAAACATACAACTACACTATTAAGTGCCCTTAGTAAAATAGGAAAAAAAATGTTTTGGAAACAGGAAACAACTCAGCAGAAAATATTAAACTGACAGTTTTCTTTTATCCCTACTTATTTTTCTTTGTTGAGCACTCAAGATAGAACGTCTTCAGTAGTTTTTCTTTTTTAACTTTTGTACATACCAAGATTGGATTTTAGAGGAAGGGGCCAAAACTAACTGCTGATTTTGTTTCTCTTTAATTTGGGTTACTGTGGAAACTTGTTGGATGTCTTGGCTGCATGCAAAAAATTAGTTTTCTGTTTGTGAGTAGGAATGCAAAAAAAAAAAAAAAGTTTTCCTGAGGGCGTCCTTGCAGGACGTCCCCGCAAAGGGGCGGGGAAACCCGTATTTTCGAAACAAGATGGGTGGCCATCTTTGCTTTGATAATACAGTCAGGGACGCCCAAATCTCCACATTTAGGTCGACCTTAGAGACTGTCGTCTCCAATTTTCGGCGATAATGGAAACCGAGGACGCCTATCTCAGAAACAACCAAATCCTAGCCCTTTGGTCATGGGAGGAGCCAGCATTTGTAATGCACTGGTCCCTCTCACATGCCAGGACACCAAGCGGGCACCCTAGGGGGCACTGCAGTGGACTTCAGAAAAAGCTCCCAGGTGCATAGCTCCCTTACCTTGTGTGCCGAGTCCCCCAAACCCCACAACTGTATACCACTACCATAGCCCTTAGGTATGAAGGGGGCACCTACATGTGGGTACAGTGGGTTTTGGAGGGCTCACATTTACCACCACAAGTTTAACAGGGGGGGGATGGGCCTGGGTCCTCCTGCCTGAAGTGCACTGCAGTACCCACTAAAACTGCTCCAGGGACCTGATACTGCTGTCATGGAGCTGGGTATGATATTTGAGGCTGGCATAGAGGCTGGAAAAATATTATTATTTTTTTTAGGGTGGGAGGGGGTTAGTGACCACTGGGGGAGTAGGGGGAGGTCATCCCTGATTCCCTCCAGTGGTCATCTGGTTGTTTAGGGCACATTTTTGTGGCTTGGTCGTTAAAAAAAAAGACCAAGTAAAGTCGGACAAGTGTTCATCAGGGATGCCCTTCTTTTTTCCATTATCGGCCGAAGACGCCCATGTGTTAAGCACGCCCCAGTCCTGCCTTCAATACGTTTCCGACACGCCTTTGGGAACTTTGGTCGTCCCCGCGACGGAAAGCCCAAAATCGGCTTTCAATTATGCCAATTTGGGCGACCCTGGGAGAAGGACTCCCATCTCCTGATTTGAGTTGAAAGATGAGCGCCCTTCTCTTTCGAAAATGAGCCCAAAGGTAGCCATCTTCGAGGCCTACAGACTGGGAGACTCCTTTCCTACAACAACAAAAAAATATTGTGCTTCTAAGACTACTCAGCCAAGTGGCCTCCCATCGTTGTAGTTTTGCTCCGATCTGCACTCGATTTGTGAAGCAAAACGTTTGGTTGGCTTTATTATACCCGTCTCAAATCAGAATCATACATCAAGGGAACACCAGATTTTTGACACAGTTTCTGTAGTGGGGGCCTTCCTCACTGAGCTACCAGTTACAGCAAGCCCCAGATGTGATAGCACCTGGACTCTGAGGAGCTGCTCTGCTGCTGGATATTGACTTACGTTGCCGCCCTGGAGGGTTGATTACAACTTGTTCGGTACTATGGATGGTGCTTAATGTTGTTCTGCTTCTTGTTTTAGTGTCCTGCCAAGGACTTAGCGGAGCACTGAATACCTTGCAGCTGGTGAAACTGCAACCCCCAGAGCCAATAGCACATGGAGAGCCTTGGGTCAGGTGGAACTGACTAACTGTTGCTCATAGTACTGAAGTATACTGCTGGATTGGTGGATTACAATTGACATGATATTTTGGACTTAGAAATTCACTGCTATACCTGCTCCTATTGAGCTTGGCTACAGTAGAGGTGTGGCATATTTTGGGAGACAAGCTCCCATCTCCTTCTGTGACTAGAAGGAAAATGGTGAGCAGGACATCTGGGAGTCATCATGGATTTCATTGTTTTAAGGAACTTTGGTGTGGATGAGCTCCAGCTCGGATACTTCTTGGGTAATTCTTGTTAACTTGCCAGGGCAGGGTGGATGCTGACAGTGATTTTGTGTAGACGCAATCAACCCGTGGCTTTCTGTCAACTTTAATGGGTGTTTGATGCAGCAATCAGGTTCTTTGCACTTGATGCTGTGAGCCATTGGGGAGAGGAGCTGTAGTTCAATAATACCCCACCTCCTCACTTTATCCAATGGAAACTCTGGCTTGATGCCATAGAACTATGCTGCTCACTCAGCTTTAACAGATATCCTATGAGGCAATAGGGTTCTAATTGATAAGCGTCTACGCCTCTTGATAGGAGGTTGTTTTTTTATTTTTTGGGCTGTTAGGATTGGGGAGGGGGGAACAAGGAGATGGGGATGGTATGGACATGCAACAATTTATGGAATAAAGTGGGAGGTTTATTTAATGCACTCTTTTGCTATGCAACATGATTATTTTGAAGGGTCACTTGAGCCTACCTTGGCATCATCAGTGTCTTCTGGAATGATGCCTTGGACATTTTTATTATGTTAAGGTTGGCTACATGGGAGCTCTGTTCACGGTCATGGTACTAGGTGCTTTTGCCATCTTGGAGGACACATTCCAGCTATGAAGTTGATATAGTCATATTATCAGTGAGGAATTGGAAATAAGTGGGATACCTTTTAGAAGGGGTGAGTAGGAGGTGGGTGTTATGTGACCAATCCTATCATGAGATATTTTGGTGTATTACTTGAGATGAGGGACGGATGGGTAATGGGGTGGGAGAAGGGAAGCAAGGGAGGTGTTAGGGGAGGGAAGGTTCAGAGATTAGGGCTTAGCTTTTTAGGCTTTGGGAGCAAATCTAGAGGTACGGGAAGATTTGCTTGGTGTCATATAAATAATTGTGGGGAATTATTCAGTGGTGGTAGTCAGAAGAACTAGGGTGGCCCTGATCCTTTAATTCAGGAATGGGAAGGAGATCAATGGTGTGGGACGGTCTTCTCAAATTATACATTATATCTTCTGGTTGTGTGACCTAAAGATAAATTACACAGCAGAAAAAAAAGGCGAAGATCTTTAAAGATCTGAGTGGAGGAGTAGCCTAGTGGTTAGTGCAGCGGACTCTGATCCTGGGGAACTGGGTTCGACTCCCACTGCAGCTCCTTGTGACTCTGGGCAAGTCACTTAACCCTCCATTGTCCCAGGTACAAATAAGTACCTGTATATAATATGTAAAACGTTTTGAATGTAGTTGGAAAAACCACAGAAAGGCGGTATATAAGTCCCATTTCCTCCCCCCCCCCCCCCCCTAAATTAGGCGAAGTAATAGAAGACAAGTCGACCTGTTTGTTCAGGTAATACATTGCTACTTGATTATCTGTGCATACCAGTATAACCTGATTGAGAATATGATTCTGGAAGGTTTTCAGATTGTTCCAAACAGCTTGCAATTCCAGTAGATTGATATGATGTTGTTGCTCTCATGGGGACCAAGTACCCTGTTGTTGTATGGAGACCATCGAGGTGAACTCCCAAACATATCATGGAAGCATCTGTGTGAGAACCTTGTGATGTGGAGGGGTTGGAACAGAAAGCCTCAGGTAGGATTGTGGGACACCATCCACCACTATAGAGAGTGGAGTAGCTGTGGAGTTATTTGGATTCAAGCAAATAGTAATTCCATGTCTTGGGACCATTGAGAGGAGAGTGTCCACTGAGGAATTCAAAAGTGAAGACAAGCCAATGGTGTTACATGGACTGTTCAAGCCATGTGACCGAGAAGGTGGAGTATCTGTCAAGCAGGTATGAGTCAACTGGGATACCTGAGGGGCGAGGTGTAATATATTGTTAAGGAATACCCTACCCTTGAACCTGGTTTGCGGCAAGACTCCCCAATTTCAGCCCACAGGTAGGCTGTTTTGATAGCTCAGGAGATTAACAGCAATAACCCTGATCCTGCTCTTCTATCAGGGTTGGCTCAGCAGGTACTCCTCTCTCTTTTCACCGGGTCACTTGGTGGGGATATAGTATTCTATAGCATAGGCTACCAAGGACAAACCTTAAAGCACTGTCCTTCCTTATATAGAGAGATCATCAGCTCCACCCCACACTGAGATTCCACAAATTAGAACACCCTCAAGAGTGAGATGGGTGCATGACTTTTCCATGCTGGACTCCTCCTACTCAGGGCTCCAATATAACAAAGGGTTACATTCTCCCCCCCCCCCCCCCAGTCAGAAACCACTTGCCCTCAAGGATCTCTTAAACTTTCTACAATTTAATAACATAACTTTATGATCATTATTATTCAGAATAAGCTTCAAACAATTAGATCGTATAACTAAACGTACTGGAAACAGTGATTAACTTTATTCGTTGTTAATTGCATTCAACTGATGGTCTTTATTACCATTCTAACATAATCTCATGATGTCTCTTATGCAAATAAAAAGACATTATTAACTCTTTATTTTTCTTAATATTATTTATCAACAGAACACACAGATTATTGCATTAGATGTTGGATTTCTACAGGACCGGAATCCAACTCCTCTGTCACAGTTTAACCATACCACTTGGGATCCGGTTTCTGAACTTGTAGGCCTCCTTGTAGCAAACTAGGAATTCTGCAAGCTTGGACACAGAAATTAGGGCTCAGAATTTCAACCCTCTGCTTATGAATGGAATGTCCCACAGTCCATTCATGACATTTTATGTCAACAGACTGACAAATTCAGGGATACCCAGATCCACTCAGCCAAACTGGATCTGATCCAAATTGTCGATGAATAGCCTCCTTTAGCCAAATCTCTCTCCACACTTCCACAACACCCATGATCGGCAAGGAAACATAAGGGTCCTCTACTCCCCACATGTCCCAAACCAATCGCTTTAGGAATGTCTGCATTACTCACCCTGGGAAGCCTACATCCTGCTGCTTGGCCTGCTTCAACCCAGGATGCCTGTAACAGTTTCTTTGATACTGGGTCTCCCAACCAATGCCCAGCTGATTTCTCCATTGGTTGAACAACAGCTCCATACTCACCAATAGATAAATTGAGATCCAGGCTTTTTATAAAATGCTCAACCTCAGAGCTACAGACTGTCCACTCAGTAGTCATCGCAACCTCAGAGCTACAGACTGTCCACTCAGTAGTCATCGCACCCGGACCGCTTGACTTGAACTTTCCCATGGCCAGACAGAGATATTCTAGCATCATAGTACGTTGGGGAAGACCTGTCTCGGGGTCGATCGATATCCTTGCACAAGATTCTTTTCAGCCCTCTCTCAGCAGACTCTTTACACGTCTGATATCCTAATCCACCGCTGGGACGGAATTGGACTGTTCTCAGTGATGACCCATATTTCGGGTGGTACCTCCTCCATTTGGGCCACACTTTCCAATTCCGTTGCACTTCTGTTCATCCACCGCCCCTCAGATGTTGCTGAAGACTGTTATGATCCTGCTGGGACAAGCATGGTAGCGACAGGGTCTCAGTCCTGATTGGCTATGTCAGGGATTGGGCTGATGTCTGAAGCAGATGCCAGACCCTATTTAAGCCTACCTCTGCTTGTATAGGACGCTCTAGCGTTAATTTCCTTCAGCTGTGAGCTTCCTTCTGATCCTCCGTTTGTCAGTGCTTGAGGCACAGTGTGAGTTCTCTTTCTGTGTGGTTAGCCTTTAACCCTTTACTTTCTGTATCTGTTGTTTGAAGTGGTTTGGCCTGCTCTTCTGTATAGCTGTGGTTCCCAGCACAGCCCTGAGCTGCCTCTCTGTGTGGTTTCCCTTTAACCCTTTACTTGCAGTTTCTGCTATTGAGCTTGTGTGAGTTGCTCTTTTGTCTGACTCTGCCTTCAGGCATAGTGTGAGCGCTCTCTTTGCATGGGGTTTACCCTGTAGGAAATCACCAGCCACAGGCAGACAGCATCTTACCCTTGAGCCCAGTTTGCGGTGAGATTCCCCAATCTCAGCCCACAGGTTGGCTCCTCTGATGGCTCAGGAGATTAACACCTAAATCACAAGGAAACCACTTTAAAGCAATTTTAAACAAACAAAATCTCCCGATAGGGACCAATACCAAAGGTAATTAAATATTCCAGTATCATAAATGGAAAAAATTGTGAAAAGGGGGGGGGGGGGTGAGATAAAAAAAAATACAAGGGGCAGAACCCCCCCCCCCTTGTATTTTTTTAAATCTTCCCCTCTTTTTTCATATTTTGTGATTGCTTGATCATTTTGATCTTTCCTTTACTTTATAAGCTGTAAGCTTACTTGCTTGGAGGTGGTTCTATTTTGGGCAAGTTTTTGTTTTTTTGTGTATGGATGTATCTTTATACTTTTTTGAGCATTAGATTTATTTATATTTTTACATGTGCTTGCACCTCATTCTCTGGTGTGATGTGGAAGGGTTTTTTTTTTTTGAACCAGTAATTTTTATCCTTGGTATGGGATTTAGTTTTGTGCCGTTTCTTTTTTCTCCTTTCACTTTATTCTTGACCAATGATAATACCTGACTCCCATTTATGATAGTGGAATATTTTATTACCTTTGGTGTTGGTCCCTATCAGAAGATTTGAGGTCATGTTTGTTTAAAATTGCTTTAATTATTATTATTATTTGTGGCATTTATACCCCGCTCTTTCCCGCTCGATAGCAGGTTCAGTGCGGCTTACAAAGTATGGTAAAAAGTATCACAGAGATGAAACAAAGTATGGTACAAAGTATCACAGAGATGATACAAAGTATGGAACAAAGTGTCGCAGAGATGACATAATTACATAGAGTAGGACAATAATAAGGGATGTAGGGAAGGGATTGGAGTGTGGGTAATACTAATGATGTGGAATTATGTGTGGAATTATGTTTGAGAATTAGGACGGGTCTTTGGGTTTGCTTGTTTGAAGAGGTAAGTCTTCAGCAGTTTTCGGAAGGGTAGGTGTTCTGTGGTTTTTCGGATGTGTCAAGGTATGGCGTTCCAGAGTTGGCTGCCTATGACAGAGAAGTTGGATGCGTAGTAGGTTTTGTATTTGAGGCCTTTGCAGTTAGGAAGATGAAGATTGAGATATGTTCTAGATGTTCGGGTCCAGTTCCTGGCTGGAAGATCGATCAGGTTGGACATGTAGCTTGGAGATTTGCCATTGAGGATCTTGTGGATCATTGTGTGGGCTTTGAAGTTTATATGCTCCTTGATTGGGAGCCAGTGAAGTTTTTCACGAAGTGGTGTTGCGCTTTTGAATCGTGATTTGCCAAAAATGAGTCTAGCTGCTGTGTTTTGGGCGGTTTGGAGTTTTTCATGATTTAGGCTTGGCATCCGATGAAGATGCTGTTGCTGTAGTTGGCATGGGTGAGCACTATGGATTGTACTAGATTTCGGAAAGTTTTCTGTGGAAGGTATGGCTTCACTCTTTTCAGTACCCACATCATGTTGAACATCTTCTTCGTCGTGGCTTTTGCATGAGTTTCTAAAGTTAGGTGTTTGTCTAATGTTACTCCTAGGATTTTTAGATTGTCAGATATTGGGATTGTAACGTCGGGGGTGGTCAGGGTGGTTGGGAGCTGAGTAGCATGTTGTGATGAAAGGATTAGGCATTGAGTTTTTTCTTTATTCAGTTTCATCTTGAAAGCGTTGGCCCAGGATGCTAGGGTGTTCATGGCAGTGATTATTTTCTCTGCGATTTCTGTATCACAGAGATGACATTTAAAAGGGTTTCCTTCTGAATTAGGTGACAAAACTGTACAAATTATTTTCAAACTACATTTTTTGGGGTTAAGTTTTATGTAGTTTGTTCCCTTTATATTGCTCAGGAGATTAACAGCAATGACCCTGATCCTGCTCTTCTATCAGGGTTGGCTCAGCAGGTACCCCTCTCTTTTTTCACAGGGTCACTTGGCAGGGGTATAGTATTCTTTAGTACAGGCTACCAAGGACAAATCTTACAACATTGTCCTTCCGTATATATATAGAGGTCATCAACTCCACCCCATACTGAAATTCCACAAATCAGAGCATCCTCAAGTGCGAGATGGATTCATACTTTTCCATGCTGGACTTCTCCTACTCAGGGCTCCAATATAACAAAGGGTTACACAAGCAGAACAGGAGGCTACACAGAAGTCACCACAGTGTACAGGAGCTGCTATCCCGCCTGCTGGAGAGAGAATACTGGCTTGGCATTCTCTATCTCCAGCAGGCAGGATAGCAGGTTCTCTATGCTCATTAGAGTTCTCTATCTCCACCTGCTGGCGGATGGTCACAACCCATTTGTCTGGACTGATCCATAATGGAACAATGGTGATGTTTCTTAGTCTTTTTGTGCTGCTGGTCCCTCGATGCACGTAGCACCGATGATGAGGACGTAGATTCTGATGTATCACCCTCTCAGTGTTGCATGGGTGCATCTGATGCAGGTTCTGCTTTGAGTACCGAGTCTCCTGCCATACTTAATATGGATGCAGATGTTGATGCAGAACCAAAACGTTTTTCACACTGGAGTCTGCAGGCTTTAATGTGCGCTGGCAGAGATTGCAGTGAGTATCTCGGTTGTCTGGACCTAGGCACTGAACATACCAATTTTATGGGGTCTTTGCCTGAAATAGTCCTATTGCATCGAGTACACTTAAAAGCCACTTGGCACTCTTGATGACATGGAGAGAAACACGGCCGACACAATGTCAAAAGGCTCTATGACCCGGGGAGCTTGAGTAATTCCATACCCAAAAAAAGGTTGATACTTCCTGGGTAGGAAAGAGGGCTCAGAGGCCCTTTGGGCTGAAAATTTACAAAATTGAAAAAAATTATAAAAAATGAATAATTATATAAATGACTGAAAAAGATAAAATATGAAGAAAATATATCCAGAAAAAGGGAAGGCACCAATCAGTGGCGTAGTCAAACACGACAATTTCTTTTTTGGGGGGAGGGGGAGCACTAGGCGTATAGATGTGAGTAGTTCTTAATATACTCCTAAATAATGACCTAGTAGTGTACTTAATGATGGATTTCTAAGTAAACAGTTTGTCCTGCATCAACATAAAGCACATACACACTTCTGGAAACTTGGAAATTCACTTTAATTTTTAAATAAAGTCGCATTTGCTAATAACTTAAACTTTGTCATTATAGTAGACCTGAGTCTGGTCAACATCTTAACACACATCACAGTATCCTGCAAAATAATTACCACAATGGCACATATCCTTCAACTTTGCTTTATAACAAATATAAACGCCTTATTCCCCAGGAACTCACCATACAAAGTGAGTTCTGATTTTGGTGTAATCTCTGTAAAACTCTAAACCCTTTCTAGTCCCAAGCATATTGTGAAGTACCTGTAATACAAAACCTACAAGAATCACTCAGGACTTACAGAGCTAAACTAACTTATAGAAGTAACACAACAAGGGCCCTAACTAGAAAAAAATAATACAGTAAATACTGCACTGGGACCTAGAACATCAATATGCCTATTAGGAAACTGAACAAGCTGAATTATTACATATGCTTAAATAGAAACTCCATACAGAATTCCTGGTCTTGGTCACAAATACTGAACTCAAATAGACCCTTGCCAAGTACAGGAAAGGTGACCACAAACTTAAAATATGAATATGTAGACAGAAATAAAACATAAATCCCAAGAAACCACACTGTGCAGGCAGTGCAACATTAGAGAAAAGAGAAAAGACACCCTGCACTCAAGAATAAATATAGTGTGAACCTACTATAACCTGACATTTTCCATTCACTGAATTAAAAAAAAGATCTTCTTTCTACCTTTGCTGTCTGATCATTTTGGTTTTTTTTTTCTGATCATGTTTGTCCCAGTCTCCAGTTTCTGCTTTCCTTTATCTTTTCTTAACTCTCCTTCCAAAGTCTCCAGTCCATCTGCCACTTCTTGTCTTCTTCATGTCTTTATATCCATCTCTGACTTTGATCTTTTCCTTTCAGCTTTCTTCATTTATTTTTCTACCTCTATCTACTCAGACTTAATTTGTTCTTACAATACAGTCTACAATCTTCCTTTTTAATGCATCTACCTACAGCTTTTCATCTCCCTTATCCCAGCCCTCCCATTCTTCATCCTATTATTCCTCATTTTTTTCCTACCTCTCCCCTCTTTTCCAACACCTTCTTTCTCTTTCCTCCCCTCTGTACATTACCCTTTATCTTCATTCCTCTGACCAATATCTTCTTTCTCTTGCGCCCTCTGTCCAGCATAGCACCTCTCCCTGTCACCCTCAACTCCCTTGTTTCCAGCATCCCTCCGTGTCCCTTTCCCACTTCCACGTCATCATCTCCACTATCTCCCTATTCCTCCCATTCCCGTCCAATGTCCAGCACCCTCAGCTTTGTCCTCTTATTCCACCTATGTCCAGCATTTCCCCTCTGTCTTCCTACTCACGCCACGCCCAGTATTTTACTTCACCCTACAACCCCATCCCCCACATCTGGTATCCTCCCATATCTTTTTCCTCTCTGATCTAGCATCCCCTCTCT
Organism: Microcaecilia unicolor; assembly: GCF_901765095.1. Lineage (NCBI taxonomy): Eukaryota > Metazoa > Chordata > Amphibia > Gymnophiona > Siphonopidae > Microcaecilia > Microcaecilia unicolor. Next base: position 480,938,623 of record NC_044032.1, on the reverse strand, counting down.
CTCCCCCTCCTCTAAGCCAGCATCTTCCCCATCCCATTCTAGTACTCCCCCTCTCTTCTGTAGGAGGTAAACAAATAATCCTTTGGATAACAGTTACCCACAGATTACTTACCAAGATTCCCCGATGCAGAAGTCTGTCTAACAAACTCACTAGCTGTGTCTAGGGTTATATATGTATATATAGGAATCTTGCTTCTGGCCCCCACTCCAGGTGTTTTTGTTAGAGAAGTGAACACAAGCCACAGTGATATATATATATAACTAGTAAAAAAAGGCCCGTTTCTGACTGTAATGAAACGGGCGCTAGCAAGGTTTTCCTCTGAGTGTGTATGTTTGATAGAGTGTGTGTGAGAGTGACTGTGTGATAGGGAGTGAGTGAATGTATGAGTGAGTGAGAGAGAGTGAGACAGAGTGTGACAGGGTTGATGCTGCTTTAGTGGGAGTGGGTGGCAGGCGGTTTAGAGTTTGGTCAGCGTTGTTGTGTTGTGTGGGCTGTTTGTAAGAGTGCTGGTAGTTTTTTTTTTTTTTTTTAAGTTTTGAGGAGAGATGCAATGAGTGTGTGTGAGGAACTGAGGGGTGGAGGGGTTACCATTGCTGGGGAGTGGGGTGTCAGTGATTGAGTGTGGAATACATAGAGTGTGAGTGCCCATGAATCTATGTCCTGCATCAGTGTGTGTGTGTGTGAGTTTGGGGTGGGGGAGGGGTGTTAACTGGGATCCTGGTTGGAGGTTGTTTAGCGTTGAGTGGCGATGTTGTATCCATGTCGTGTGTGTGTGAGATTGACAGGGGGAGGGGGGCTGGGAGGCAAAGGGGGGAAGTGGGAGTGGCCATGTTGTATCCATGTCCTGTGTGTGTGAGATTGACAGGGGGAGGGGGGCATGGGGGGGTTGTAGGGGGTTTGGGGGGCGAAGGGATCTGGTTTTGGCTGACCTCATGTGTCTGGCAGTGGCGTACCAAGGGGGTAGCGTTGGGGGCGGTCCACCCCGGGTGCATGCTGCTGGGGGGGGGTGCCGCGCGCCGGTCAGCTACGTTGGTTTCCATGCCCCGTCTGTCCCGGAACAGGTTACTTCCTGTTCCGGGGCAGAGGGAGAATGGAAACCAACGAAGTTGACCGGCCTGCAGCACCCCCCCCCAGAGGCGTGCACCTGGGGGGGGGGGGGTTGTTCGCCAGGATGGGGGGTGTCCTTTCGCCGGGGGGGGGGGGGGTCGCACTGATGGGGGGGGCGCCGGGGGGGGGGGCGGGGTGCATCGGCGATCCACTCCGGGTGTCAGCGCCCCTAGGAACGCCACTGGTGTCGGGGCTCATTGTGAGGGAAGTGAGATGTGTGTCTATGTTTTTTTACAGCAGCTTAGCAGTTCTTCTGTTTAGAGATTGACAGGGGGAGGGGTGGGGGGTTGTAGGGGGGTGGGGTGGTGTGATGGGGGGGAACTGGGATAGTGCATCAGTGTGTATGTGTGTGAGAGGGTTGATGGTGGCAGGGTGTGAACTGGGATCTGGTTTTGGCTCACCTCATGTGTTTGGGCTAATTCTGAGCCAAGTCAGATGATTGTCATTTTTTTTTTACAGCAAGTTGGGGGTTGGGAAGGGTGGAACTGGGATCGTTCATCAGTGTGTATGAGGGTGAGAGGGTTGATGGTGGAAGGTAGGGGCAGGCTTTGCTAATTGTGAGGCTGCAGTGTATTTCTGTGTTGGTGTGTGTGCCAGTATCTGAGAAGAGTATCAGAGGTGGGGGCAGGGTTTGGAAACTGTGAGGCTGCATTGTTGTATTGCTTTTTTAGACAGATTTTTTTTTCAGCCTTACCTTCTTTGTTTGTGCTGGCTGTGGTCCTCTGCCTTCCGTTTACTTGATGGTTTTTTTTTTTCTATCATTCATCCTGTCTGAGTGATTGAGTCGTTATGGGGGAGGGGGTGTGGCTTGGTGGGCGACCTTCCTTGTTTCTCCTCGCTGTCCTCTTTAGAGATTGACAGGGGGAGGGTTATAGGGTGTGTGAAGGGGGGGAACTGGGCTCGTGCTGTGAGACAGAGTTTGTTTTATGTTGTTTCTCTTGGCTGTGCTGCTGTCCGTTCCATTTGCTTCAGCTGGGTTTTTTTTTCTATCACTCATCATGCCTCAGTGAGTGAGTCGTTAGGGAGGGGGTGTGGCTTGGTGGGCGACCTTCTCCAGCTGTCCCTGCCCTTCGTGTCAGCAGGTTTTTTTTTTGTTTTCGATCACAGAGGCTGCGTCATGCGATTGGTTGAGTGTCATTGCTCCGCCCCCGACGTCATAACGTTTGACATGTGGGCGGGGCAGACACTCATGGAGCAAAAAGCGGTCTCAGCCACCTCACTTTAGAATGTTGGGAAAGTGAGGCTTCATTAGAATGTTGGAGGTGCGTTTTATATAGATAAATGTTTATTAGAAGTAAGAAAATAGATAAGATACAAAATAGAACTCTGCACAAGCTTCTCTGCACTATAAATCTCTTACTGATAAGAACACTACCAAAATATATGGTCTAACTATACACTGATGATCCTTAGACTAAATACCGTAATGATTAGAACAGTACAAATGATATCCTAATAATCCTTATGAGAAAATCACACATCTTATGCAAAATACACAGTAGCAGCTTATTCTCTGACGAAGAGCTGACATAAACCAATCTTACATTAGATAAACCACTAGCTAACCCCAGACTAGGAAGTAATTCACCGTGATCTCACCATTCTTCTTATGACGGCCTCAGATGACAGGATTAGATTCCCCAGACACTGTCTCAGCTGTCTGTGTCTTAGATGTCGAGCAGGTCTCTCTCTGCAGCAAGCAGGTTTCCGTCCCTCCTTTGGATCTCAGAGGCAATTTCTCTGCCACACGTAATTGCACCAGTTATGCAGGTCACAAGGTTGGTATCAAACACAGTCTCTGGCTCACCCCGAGCCTTCCTGGATTTCTCAGGTCCTCTGACCAGTTGCTCCTCTTCCGAGGGTCTCCTCCTTACTACTTTCTTCAGTTCCCCCCTTTCCCAGTACCTCTCGGTCATGTGACTGCAGGAACCCAATTATGATCTCGTCCAATTAGTACCTGGGCGAGTTCTTTGTTTTGTGACCTTGGAACTTCTGGTGCTAAGATTGACTCCCTTCTCAGCTTCTCAGGATAATTAAAAAAAGGGAGGGGGTTGGAACACAGAATGTCCTTGGCTTCAGTGAATCTGCCAGTGTTTTTCCTCAAGCTAAAGCTGGATCTCACTGACACAGTAGGATTCATGTCAGAGGTGATAGCATCCATCTTGTTTGTAACAGGATGCACTAGGCTTGTATGAACCAAAGCCATCACAGGTAAGATCACAGGGAAATACCCCTACACTTCCACCCATCCCAATCCAGCATCTCCCTTCTGTCACCCTACTTCCCCCATGTCCATCATCTCCCCTTTTTCTGTTTGTGCATTTTATGTTTCTGTTTGGGTTGGTCAGTTTCTTTTCCACATCCATTGTATGTCTTCTAAATTATTTTCCAGGTTTGCCTTTTCAGTTCTTCTCTCTCCTCTTGTCTTCTTCCTTTCCTTCTCTGTATCTGCCTGGCACTGATCATTATGTTTTTTTTTTGTTTTTTTTTTCATTTTTCTCTTCCCTTCTCTAGGTTTATATCTGCCCATTGGATTTTACCCTCATTCTTTTTTTTCTCTCTAGTCCTTAGTCTCCTCCTTTTCACATCTCATCTACCTACTGTCTTTTCCCATTTCCCTCTCTAGCACTTCCATTGGCCCCAGTCTCTCCTCTTCCCCAGTCCTATCCACCCCTCATCTTTCACCCAGTCCCTAGTCCCCCATTTCTATCCATTGTACTCACCCTCAGCTCAATCCCTGTCTCTTCTTCCTTCGCTTGCCTCCACACTATTCTTCTCTTCCCTCCACTCCATCTATTGCCTCTCTTTCACCATCTTTTTAACCCCATTTCTGCCCTCACTCAACCCTTTCAGAGACCTATACCCTTTCTCTCGCATCTCTACCCAGTACCCCCATCCCTGTTCAATGTCTCTTATCCTCTGGAGAGGTCATTCACGAGTTTGATTCCCACTGCAGCTCCTTGTGACTCTGGGCAAGTCACTTAACCCTCCACTGCCCCAGGTACAAATAAGTACCTGTATTTACTACGTAAACCGCTTTGACTATAGTTGCAAAAACCACAGAAAGGCGGTAGGTATATCAAGTCCAATTTCCCCTTCCTTATATCTCAATCTTTCTATACACTCATCCCCTTTCTCTTACTCATTTCATTACCTCACATATTCCCCTAACCCATCAACATACCCCCACTCATACCTACCAGTTGCCAAGTACTCACTATGCCCTCAAAATTCCCACTCCATATCTCCCATCCATAATACCTTGCTCTGCTCCTCAACACTCTCCCATTAAACCACCAAGTCCCAAGTCAGCTTCTGCTCTATTCCCCTACTCCCGAGTCATATTAATCTGCTCTGTTCTCCCTCTTCCTCCCAGTCCCATCCATCTTTTTGTCCTTTTCCCTTCCCCTCTCCACCCACAGTCCCATTCATCTTTTGGTCTTTTTCCCTTTCTCCACCTACCCACAGTCCCATCCATCGTCTGCTCTATCCCCCTTCTTCCCCCTCCTACCCATCCATCTTCTGCTCCGTTTCCCTTCTTCTCCCACCAACCCACCCACAGTACCATCCATCTTCTGCTCTTTCCATGGGTCTCCTGTCCATTTGATAGTTCTGTGTCTATGTCCATCATCATTCCTCCATGTTCCTATGCCTCACGGTGTCCAGCTTCTCCCCCTCTTTTCCTTTTCTCTTGCACCCCCCAACCCGGGGCCCCATCTCTCCCTCCATAGGTCCAGCATCTCTCCCCAATCTCCCCCTCATCTGATCTTTTGCTGTTTTCCCTCCACTCAAACCGTGCCTTCATTTCAGAATCTCTCTCCCCCCCTACTCAGAGGGTCCAGGGTCTTTCCCCCTGTTCTCCCCACCATCATTCCAGTTCTCTCTTTCTCTCCCTCCCCCAGCCCCTGTGATCTGGCATCTCTCTGCTTCATCCCATCTGACATATTTCTACCTTTCCATTCCTCCTCCCGCTGTCACCTGTGGGTTAGGCATATTTCTCGCTCCCTCCCCCATGCCCGCCTGCACTCCAGTGTCTCTCTCCCTTCCATTTGTTCACAATCCAGCATCTGTTTCGTCCCCTGACGCTGCAGTCCTCCAACTCTTGCCAGCGCAGCGTCGGCGATCAAAGCAGCCTTGTCTCCTGCTAGCCCCAGAAGCTTTTGAGAATTTGAGAATATTATGCCTGCTTGTCCTTGTAGAACAGGTATAAATCCCAATGTCTACGCCCTTCTTCCATCCAAAACATGCCCAGACCAGTGGCATAGCTATGGTTGGTGGGCACACTGTTTCAGTAGCTGGCAGGGATTCCTAAGCCCTGCCAGTTGAAGATCTCCCTGAAGGTGCCCAGAAACTTATGTGCAAAGATTTGCAGTTGGGAGGCAAATGCTCCCTAAGCCACTGACGTCGGCACTTTGTGCACACTTAGTTTCCTTGCACGTGTAGAGTGTTAGCGGCAGCGGCAGCTCAGAAAGTAGCTGCTGAATGCCAAGCTGTGCTTAGGGAGTTTCTATGTGCCTTTGGAGAGATCTTCAGCTGGCAGGGCTTGGAGATTCCTACCAAGTACTTCTAGTTTCTTTTAAAAGTTGAGTGTGGGGGGTGGGGCAGAACAGGGCTGGAGAGGACAGTTAGTGCCCAACCACTGCTCCCTTAGGTCCACCCAAAATCTGCTCTCTGGCTATGCTAATGGCCCTAAAGTGCCCTTGCCATTTGCACATAAGGTATGATGCATGTATATTCCGGCAGGGGCAAAGCTACAACTGAGTGAGCCCAATAAAATGCCCAGGGCTGCCCAATGGTAGGGGCCACCTCTGCTCTCCATTCCACTTGCTACCTCTTTGTTCCTTTCCTGACACCCCCCACCCATGGATGTCCACTGCACAAGCTGGTATCAGCCTGTGGCCTCTTCCTCCCATATAGTCCAGAGTCCCAGTGGCTGACTGGCAGAGGCAGTAATGTACACACTTCTGCCTGCACTCCCCGCCAGTGCCTTTTGCCTGCCGCTTTTGCCCACAGGAAGTGATGTCGCAGGAGGCAGGACAGCAGAGGAAAGGCCCTGGTGGGGCTGGGTGCAGGCAGAAGTGTGTACATCACTGCCTCTGCTGGTTAGTTGCCAGGATTCTGGAAAATCCTGGGGAGAGTGGGGTTTTGATACAGGGTGATGCAGACCCCAGCAGAAGGGGAACAGAAGAGAAACACTAGACTCACATGGGTGGCAGGAGAGAGATGCAGGGAACAGAAAAGAGGTGCCGGACTCGCATGGATGGAAAGAGAAGCAGAAAGAAATCCCAGCCCGGCATGGGGGATAGGGGGTGGAGTGGAGTGAGAAAGAGATACTGGACTCATGGGGAAATGGAGGGAAGACAGAGAAACAGAAACCAGGACCAAAAAGGGAAGATAGGGTGAGAGATGCTGGTTGGTTGGGGGTCAGGGTAAGGTGCAGGAGGAAAGAAACAGAAGAAGCTGGTTACGGCAGGGACAGAGACAAGATGTGGGGTATGTAGGGAGCATAGGGACAGGGAACATAAAGGGGCAATGCTGGACATGGGGAAGGATGGGGTGGGAGGGATAAAGACACAGAGGGGAGATGCCAATAAGGGATGCTGAGAGAAGGTGAATGATGGACATACAGAAGAAATGGCAAAAGGACAGAAGACCCTAAGAGTTAAGAAAAAGCATAAAAGAGACACAGGAACAAAAGCAATAGTAGATAAACTAGTAAAACAGGCCCGTTTCTGACACAAATGAAACGGGCGCTAGCAAAGTTTTCCTTGGAGTGTGTATGTTTGAGAGAGTATGTGTGAGATTGACTGTGTGTGAGAGAGAGTGAATGTGCGAGTATGTGTGTGTGACAGAGAGAGAGTGAGACTGCTGGGTGCGAGTGTGTCTCCTCTGTCCCCCCTCCAGCAACCCAGCGATTCTCCTCTCTCCCCTGCTCCCCCTACAGCCACCCAGCGATTCTACTTTTTCCCTTGCCCCCCTTCTGCCACCCACCAATGCTCTTCTCTCCCCTGCCCCCCCCTCCAGCCACCCAGCGAGTCTCCTCTGTCCCCTGCTCCCCCTCCAGCCACCCAGCGAGTCTCCTCTGTTCCCTGCTCCCCCTCCAGCCACCCAGCGATTGTCCTATCTCCCCTGCCCTCCTCCAGCCACCCAGCGATTCTCCTGTGTCCCCTGCCCCCCCTCCAGCCACCCAGCGATTCTCCTTTTTCCTTTGCCCCCCTCCAGCCACCCAGCAATTCTTTTTCCCTTGCCCCCCTTCAGCCACCCAGCGAAATCTCCTCTCTCCCCTGTCCCCCTCCATCCACCCAGCGATTTCCTATCTCCCCTGCCCCCCCTCCACTTTAATCAGCATATAATAAATTCCCCCCATGTGCTACAGAAAAGCACCGAGCACATCCTATATAATAAAACACACCTCCAACATTCTGAAGCTGAGAAAATGAAGCCTTCAAGCCTTGAAACATTTGTGCGCTCTGTAAGGCTCCATCTCCTCAATTGACGACAAGTAGTTCTGGAACGTTGCAGGAATGCTTCAAGTCTTCACTTTCTCGGCTTCAGAATGCTGTAGGAGCATTTTATTAGATAGGATTTTTTTTTCTGAATGTATTGACTAGAATCTGTCAGCTTTGGGAAATGTGCATCTCTGATATCTTGTATTTTAGGTTCTATTTCTATTACTATGACAGATTTTCTATATAGGTCTAGAATGTGTTTGCTTTAGCAAGGTTTGATTGCTGGAGCTTTGAAGGGGTTTACCATCTCCCATCCACCATATTCCCACTAGCTTTGATCTCCTATAACACCATCTCTCTCCTATCTTAATTTTTCAGCCAGGGCCTATTCAGTCCTAGATATGCTACTGTATCCCAGTTTGTAGCACAGGGACTTGGGTCTAGGTTTGTTCCATGGGCAAATCATTTTACCATTGTCTATTGTCACAATGAACATCAAGGCTTCCCTATTCTTAGCCAGCTGCTCTAACCAATAGGTATCATCATAAATGTTTAGTTTTTTTGTTTTTGTTTTAACCTTTATTCTCATGCATTTAATCTACTATTGCAATCACACTACTTTATGCTGCTCTTTTCTTAGGAATACTATTATCTCTTTTACTCTAATTGTGAAAAAGAGAACCAAGGATAGTTCAGTATAGTTTCCTTTATTCAAGAACACACAAACGGTCAATAAGGCCAGCTGAAATGAATGAACATCAAGATCCAGAAGAAACACTGAAGGTAACACTTTAGTGTACAAAGTAGGCAAACGGAAATAATTTTTACATCATGACCTCGAGGCAAACTCCACCAAGGATGTTGGACAGACAGGAGACCACACATGAACATGTTGAAACCAATTAAGGTTTTCTCTGTTTCTACTTCCCCGCACAGATGTCACCCAGTACATTCAAAACAAACCTATGAGCTGCTGCACCCATGTTTTATTGTTGGTAGCATTTTTATTTAATCTCATATTTTCAAACATGCCGGCTTGTGCAGCATACGGATGTACACAGAGGAAGTATAATAATGGAATAACATTTCATAGGTAGAGTAGGAATTTGTTATAAATTGTAATCAGTGTGTCATTTGGAGGGCCTGGTTATAGGGGCATCCCTGTATTTGTGAAGAGATTTTTTTTCTCCACTAAAACAGACATCATATTATGAGAATTAAGTGCTCCACATTCAGAGTTTCTATTTATCTATTTATTTTTTCATTTATTTATGACATTTATATCCCACATTTAACATGAATTAGGTTGAAACCTGGGAGCATTTAAAATCTTTTTTTTTTTTCCTGTGTCTACATCAAAAGAAAAAGATGGTTTGTGGGAACTTGCTCCTTTTATTTTGTGGAATGCGGTGGTATATCATAAAAATGCACTTAAGTTTATTAATATTATTTACTACTGGTTGATAGTATGAAGTCAACTTCATACTTTGTAATATAATTTTTAATAGCATTTTCTCAGTTATTACCGAAATACGAATAAAATTATAATGTTAATTATATGACTGTGTCCTAGAGTTACCCGAGGCAGTTTGTCAGGATATTGACAATGATTATTAATGAGACAGATCTGCATACAGTGGAGGCAGTGCTTGCAAATATCTCTCATGGATATTCATTGTGGTCTCTGATTGGCCCAGGAGCTCTTTTCATTTTGATTGTACTGGCTTTTGCCTCAGTGAACGAGAATTGAGTGAGAGAGAGCGAGAGCGCTGGAGCTCTTTGCAGAAGCCCTGTAAAATAGTTATATTTGATAACTGGTGAGCAACTATATTTTATGATCTCGGGTACTTTTTAGAAAGTAAACAAATGTTTAGTTAGTGCTATAATTGATCCATATTTCAGTTACCTATCATTGTTTGTAGATTGGAGAAAAGACGGCTGAGGGGAGATATGATAGAAGTCTATAAAATAATGTGTGGAGTGCAACAGGTAGATGTGAAGTGTCTGTTTACTCTTTCCAAAAATACTAGGACTATGGGCCATGCAATGAAGCTACAAAGCAGTAAATTTAAAATGAATCGGAGAAATTTTTTTTCACTCATGTAATTAAGCTCTGGAATTTGTTGCCAGAGAATGTGGTAAAGGCGGTTAGCTTAGTGGGGTTTAAAAATAAGGTTTGGATGGCTTGCTAAAGGAAAAGTCCATAGACCATTATTAAAATGGACTTGGAGAAAATCCACTGCTTATTTCTGGGATAAAAAGTTTTGTACTTTTTTGGGATTTTGCCACATATTTGTGACCTGGATTAGCCACTGTTAGAAACAGGATGCTGGGCTTAATGGACTTTTGGTCTGTCCCAGTATGGCAATACTTATGTACTTATGATTGTTTATTGTCTTAAAAACTGAACATAAAAAGTGCAATTTTCAGTTTAATGCCTCTTTGGACTGATAAAGAATCCTGGTGGTCTGTGTGTTGGGTCTGTGAGTGCTTTCTGGGAACTGTGAGGCCACTGGGTGTGTGGCTCCAGTAACCTAGAAATCACTGGGGATAATTTGAGAGCAGGACACTCGTCCAGAGGCCGTTGGGACCCAGTCAGTGGGAGGAGGGTGCTAGTGTAGCGCACAAGCGGCAGGTGCAGGCGGACCCGAGTTGTGCTTGGGATAGATCCTTTAAGTGGCCGTGGGGTAACTCCAGGTGGGTGGCTAGGCATTTCGTCACACCCATCCAATCCAAATCCTGATAACGAAATACACTTACTTCCTGAGTCTGTCACATCAGAGACAGTTCTGTTAAATCATCCTGATACATCCTGATCATCTAACACACCAACCATATCAAATCCTGATAATGAAATATACTTGCCACTTCCTGAACCTGCCATCACTGTTTCATTATTGCTACCAGGTATTATATATTTAGGGCATATGCCTTAAGCATAGATTGTTTAATTTGTTTATGAAGACCTTACATGCCCATGGTATTGCTTGTTAAACCCAAAGGCAAAATCTAAGAGTGGTTAAACAATTTGGTATAAACTGTGTTGCGAAATGTTTTGGATCCTACTGATCTGTACATCTGTTGTGTTATTTTGGCAGGAGGAAACAGTCAGGTGGGCTTATAGGGAGGGGAGGGAGTACAGGAGGGGAAGGGTTCTTGGGGTATGTTCTCTGTAAAAGTTTTTACTGTGCCATGGTGGATGGTTCACTGGTTTTTTTTTGTTCTGTATGAAGCTTTGTGCTTTTAATAAAGATAATACATAGAAAATAAATTTTGAACGTTAATGAATTCTATTCTATTTCCAGTTTTGGCACTGTATAAGTCATCACAAGAACAAGATATAAGAAAACCAATTGACTGCATTAGGGGCTTATAACCCATGCATGCAAAATATTTTTATTTTGAATTATAAAACCACTTGCTTGTGAAACATGTTCAAAACAGAATAATCCATTTGTGTATCTAAAAGGTAAACTTCTACAAAACAGGTGAAGACGTGATTCCATCTGCCCCAATAAAAGGAGTTTAATTTTACTTCCATTTAATTTGAATATATTCCATCATCTTTATAACACCAGCCTTTCCAAGGCAGATTACAACAGTTAAGATGAACTCATCAGGAAATACCGTGTTTCCCCGAAAATAAGACACTGTCTTATATTAATTTTTGCCCCCAAAAATGCGCTAGGTCTTATTTTCAGGGGCTGTCTTATTTTTGGGGGAAACATCGGGGTTGGGCCGGGGTTGGCCCGCCCGCCCTCCGTTGCTCCCAGAACTAACCTTAAACGCTCCTTTCACCTTCGCAGCAAGCAGCAGCAGGGCAGGCCACTCCTTCCTTCCGTGTCCCGCCCTTGTCTGATGTAACGTCCGCAAGGGCGGGGCACGGAAGGAGAGGTCTGCCCTGCTGCTGCTTGCTGCGAAGGTGAAAGGAGGCGTTTAAGGTTAGTTCCGGGAGCGACGGAGGGTGGGTGGGGCGGCCTTGTCCGTCTCTCGGCGGCCCTGCTTTCAAACAAAAATTTGCTAGGTCTTACTTTCGGGGGAGGCCTTATATCTACCAATTCAGGAAAACCTCTACTAGGTCTTATTTTCGGGGGATGTCTTACTTTCGGGGAAACAGGGTAGGATATCCTCTCTATATTGTAAATAAGACAGAGTAGAAAAATGAGCACATAGAGTTTATAATTGTTGTTTCTACCAGCTACAATAATAAGCTGTTTTAGTGATATTCAATTGTTATTTCATGATATTCACCTACATATGGAAAGCTTTCAAATAAATTAAAAAGCTGCCCAATAAGTAAAAAACAAAACAACACACACACAAAACAACCTTTTCTCCTCTACCTCTATCCAACAGAAACATATTTAGACTTGTTACAGATGGCCCACGCATAGGCAGTTTCTTATTTTTTTTATTAATCTTTTGCTATTGTTTTCAATAGCGTTTGTTATAATTTTGAGTGTACTAAACTCGAGGCAAGTTCCGCTTACTGGTTTCAGCTGTTACAATGAACTAGATAAACTCACTACGTCTCCAGTCTGTTAAATCTCCTTGGCCTCCTCCAACAGGTACTGGGTAATGACAAGTAGTAAACAACAGCAGAAGCCAGTGCTACGTCGTTTCAAAGTAACAAACCGTTTGACCGCATGCGCGCTGCCTTTTGGCGGGAAAAGGCGCCTTTAGGCGGCAGCGCTCTTTAGGAACAGATCATAGTTGCATGCCAGCGGGTGTGTGATACGGCGTATGCCAAGGTGTCACTCGGCCTAGTGCTGGTGGAACTCTGCTTCATCCTTACTGAATTCCTAAAAAAAGGAGTGTGCAAAGCTGGCTGAATCAGGGTATGGGGCTGCCAGTGGCGGTCGTCGCAGTAGGGCGAAGATTATGGCTGCGTCCGTGTTCTGCAACCTGTGCTTTCAGCAGCCCAGGCGGGAGATGGCTAGGTTTGCTCTGACTAACTGTGGGCATGTACTGTGCGAGAGGTGTCTCCAGAAAGGTGAGGCAACCGTCAGGACCAGTGTTTGCTTGGCTAAATACACTTTGTTTTACCTTTGATCTCCTTTGCCAAGTGTATTGTACTGGCCTGCAAGTGCTGTAAAGGTTTCCCAATCCAGCCTTAACAGTTTCACCTTGGTTCTGATAATTCTGAGATTTGTAGAAAAGTGAACTTCTCTGTGGGTTGTATGGACCACAGAGGCATATCTGAAGGGGGGATCTTGACAGTCCATATACCATATCATGTTCACTTAGTAATAGTACCTACCATTCATGGCTGCAAAAAAAAGTTTGTTGACCCCCACCCGAGGTGGTTTGTATATTAATACAATTTATACTGAAAACATTGTAAGGTCCTAATATTAATCTTGAGAAGAGAGTAAGAGAGACTAAATTAATTCGAGACAGAGTATGTATTCTGATTATTCAACAAAAAGATTCAACAGTAAATAAATACTACTACTACTTATCATTTCTCTAGCGCTACTAGATGTACGCAGCGCTGTACTTGAACATGAAGAGACAGTCCCTGCTCGACAGAGCTTACAATCTAATTAGGCCAGACAAATAGGACAAATAAGAGATAAAGGAATATTAAAGTGAGGATGATAAAATAAGGGTTTTGAACAAGTGAGAAAGGGTTAGGAGTTAAGCAGCATCAAAAAGGTGGGCTTAAGAAGGCCAAAGATGGAGCTTGACGTACGGTGTCATTGTACTTCTTTTCTTTAGTTCATTGTAAGCCGCTTTGGGGCTGCGTTCCGTGGCAAAAAGCGGGGTATAAATGATCTAAATAAATATGGTTCAGCAAGATAAAAGGAACGGAGTCTGGAGTAAGCGGTGGAGGAGAAGGGTGCAGATAAGAGAGATTTACCCAGTGAACGGAGTTCTCTTGGAGTGTAGGGAGAGATGAGAGTGGAGAGGTACTGAGGAGCTGCAGAGTGAATGCACTTATAAGTCAATAAGAGGAGTTTGAACTGTATGCGGAAACGGATAGGGAGCCAGTGAAGTGACTTGAGGAGAGGGCTAATATGAGCATAGCGACATTGGCAGCATATTAGTCATGTAGCAGAATTTTGAACAGATTGAAGAGGAGAGAGATGGCTAAGTGGGAGACCTGTAAGAAGCAAGTTGCAATAGTCTAAGCGAGAGGTGATAAGAGTGTGGATGAGGGTCTGGTAGTGTGCTCAGAAAGGAAAGGGCGAATTTTGGTGATATAGAGAAAGAAACGACAGGTTTTAGCAGTCTGCTGAATATGTGCAGAGAAGGAGTGGAAGATGACCACAGGGTTACGAGCTGATGAGACAGGAAGGATGAGAGTGAATAGAGAATGTGGGAAGAGGAGAGATTGGTTTAGGTGGAAAGATAAGAAGTTCAGTCTTGGTCATGTTTAGTTTCAGATGGCGGTGAGACATCCAGGCAGCAATGTCAGACAGGCAGGCTGATACTTTGGCCTGGATTCCTGCTGAGATTTCTGATGTGGAGAGGTAGATCTGGGAGTCGTCAGTGTAAAGATGATACTGAAATTATGTGGAAAAAGTATTTTGTACCTTGTGGCACCTTTTGAGCAGCAATAATATCAATTTAACGGTTCCTCCAACTGTTTTTCAGCATCTTACCCTTGATGAATTTTATTTTTTTCCTGCAGAATTGTTTGAACTCTGGGATATTTGAGACCGACCTTGCATGAACACTTACTTCAAGTTTTACCTCAACATTTCAATAGGGTTTAGTCTGGAACTTTTAACTCTAGAAATCAAAAACTTGAAATCTTTTCACACATTGTTTAATAGATTACTTGAATGTTTTGGTCAGGTAGCAAGATGATAACCCTGCTCTTGAACGGACAGATGATCTAACGTTTTCCTCTGGGGTTTTCTAGTATAAGGCAGGATTCATGTTGCCATTAATGATGTCTAACTATTCAAGTCCTAATGCAGAAAAACTGCCCCAGAGCATGATAGCTCCACCACCATGCTTATTAGAAAAGATTAGATTATTTCTTTGGAAGGTAGTACAGTCTGTCACCCATTTGTTGAGAGGTCATTATTCCCAAAATCTTTGGGGAACCTGAGGTGGGTGGAAATTTTTATTTTTAGAGAGAAGTAATTTCTTCCTATAGCTTATCCTGCCTTGAACTCCATTCCCATTCAACTTTTTTCTGAGGGTTGATGCATAAATGCTCACATCAGTTGCAGCGAGAGAAGACTACAGATCTTCAAGTGTTGGTCTGGTTCGTTGTGACATTGATTTTCTGGGGTGATCTTGGCAGGATGACTGCTCTTGGATACAGTCATTTAATATTCAACCTTTTTTTATTTGTAGACTATGGGTGTCTAAAGAAAGTGCCGCAAGGTACAAAATACCCAGTGTACCTGAATGTAACTCACCTTGAGCTACTACTGGAAAAGGTGTGAGCAAAATACTAAATAAATAAACCACAAATGAAGAAGTCACCCTTTTTTGTTCTTGATGCTTGTTTGACTACCACCAGAGACAGCAAGCTGCTCAGGCATTGGCTACTGACTTTTTTGTGTTTTGCATTTTAGTTTTCTACTAGTAAAAAAGGCCCGTTTCTGGCTGAAATGAAACGGGCGCTAGCAAGGTTATCCCCCCTCCCTCTCTCGGTCCCCTCCGAGGAGTGGAAGTAAGTCTATGTAGTCCACTGTAAGCAAGGAAGGCAATTAGGGTAATCTCTGTTTCCCCTGCGCCGTGCAGCCGTCATTGCCACACACTCAAAGCAAACCTATGTAGTCCACTGTAAGCCAGGAAGGCAATTAGGGTAATCTCTGTTTCCTATGCACCGTGCAGCCGTCATTGCCATACACTGAATTTAAAGCAAACCATCCTCCCTCCCCTTTAGTAGACAGGAGTAGAAGTAAGCCTATGTAGTCCGGTGTAAGGAAGGAAGGCAGTTAAGGTAATCTCTGTTTCCCCTGTGCTGTGCAGCCATCATTCCCATACACTCAAAACAAAGGAAACGTGTGAGGTGCATCCACGTTGTCGTTCTGCTGTTGGCGCGGTGGGATGGTGAGTGCGAGCAACTGCGAACATCGGGGAGGAGAGTGAGGGAGGGCTCAGTGTGGGGTGATGTCCAGCGGCGCCGGCGAATTGGTACAGGAGGGGGCCCAGGGGGGAGGGTGAGAGCGTGCTGCGGGTTCAAGGGCGGGGCTGGAACTTGGAGGGGAGAGAGGGAGGGCGTTCCAGTGAGTGGCAGGAGGCAGAGCGAATTTGAAAGTGTGCAGAGTATGGCAGTAGGGGGGTGCAAGGGTCATGAACGCAGGGGGGGGTGTATTTAAATCTGAGGGAGGGGGGAGTCTGTAACTGGGTTGGAGGGGCGTGGTGGGCCTTGAACTGGGAGGGAGGGAGTGACGCGGGTGTGTGGATGTGCTTCGGGTGGTGGGAGGGGGTGTTTGATGTTGGGGGAGGCGGGTTTGTTGATGCGCCGAGCAGGGTCATTAACGCGGGGGGGGTTAAATCTGAGGGAGGGGGGAGTATGGAACTCGGTTGGAGGGGCGTGATGGGCCTTGAACTGGGAGGGAGGGAGTGTCGTGTGGGGGGGGCGGGTGTGTGGATGTGCTTCGGTTGGTGGGAGGGTGGTGTTTCATGGTGGGGGGGGTGTGTGGGTGATGTGATTTGTTGAATGTCATTGCTCCACCCTCGACATCACGTTTGACGCGTGGGCGGAGCAGACACTCATGGACGAAAAATTATCTCTGCCACTTCACTTTAGAACGTTGGGAAAGTGAGGCTTCATTAGAATGTTGGAGGTGCGTTTTATATAGAAAGATATTTTATAGTTTTCACCCCGAATGTGCAAGCCAAAATATAACTATGCCTGACTGAATCAGTTGTATGAATCAATGTTTTTTATTGCGTGCCATACAAATCATATATTCCATTACATTCATTTCCACTATTCCAGGACAAGTGGGTAGTTATGTCCATCGGCCAGCAGGTGGAGATAGAGAATACAGAACTGAGCACTTCTACATAGCTCCCTGCTAGCAGCTCAGCTCCTCAGTATCTTCTATCTCCAGCAGGTGGATGGACAGACTTCCTCTGTCTCTGGTTCTGAGGCCTTGCTCCTGGTCCAGTTGGTCAACTGGTTCCCGGTTGAGCATAGTGGGCAGCCATACCTGGTGGTACTGGGTCCCTGTCGTGCTTTTCCCCCTGGAGTGTTCTGCGTTCTTATGGGAGCCTGCTCAGCAACCAGTCTGCTTCAGAAGATAAGGAACAGTGCAGGCAGCGCAGTGAGTTTGGCGGGCCGGTGGTGCTATGCCGTGCTGTGACGGGGGTGGCTGTGTCCCCTGGAAGCATGAACCCGGGGTAGTGTGTTCTCTGCTATGCTTTGGGCCTCAGGACGTCCTTGGGAACGATTTGTGTCTGCTCACAAAAAAAAAATATCTTTATGGTTGAGTTGTGCTGCGCTCCGGTTAAAAAAAAAAAAGCGCACGAAAGACAAGCGAGTGTGTAGCACGGTGCACCACATGCTTTCCTGTGCTGCGACAGTCTTCGTTCATGACAGCCCCCGCTGGGTGTGTGAGGAGCTGCCTGTCTTGCAGCGGGTGGGGTTCCTCTTCGGGCTGCTGCACGGTGTGCAGTCCGGTTCCCGAGTGGAGGGGTTGAGTCTGGGCTCACGCACACAGAGCGCCCTCAGTCGCAGCAATGTGTTTCTTCCAGCTCTGGTCCCCAGTGCAGCATCTCAGCGCTTCGCCTTAGAGGAAGGTGGGAATGGCAGTCATTTTGTTCTCTGCCGGCGTGAGAACCTGTGCAGACAGCTGTAGCAGTGGGGATCTGTTCGGTGGGGGGTGGGGGGGGGGCCTGAGTCCGAGCCTACCCTTCTGGGCTTGTTCTCTTTCTCTGCCAGTCTTTTGGTTGGTGCAAGTAGTCCCTTCTCCAGCAGCCCTAGCATCTCCTGGGGCACAGGGGACTGGGTTTTCCCCGCCGGATCCCAGGAGTTTGCAGCAGATAACACGTTTTGTTTTGCTGCAGTTGGGCTGCTCTATGGGGTCTTCTCTGTCAGAGCCCTTGGTGGAGGGTGAGCTCCCTCTGGGGGAGGGGGATGACCCTCGGGTGCTCGGTCTGTTTCAGCGTGGGAAATTCGGCTTCCTGTTTTCGGTGGCGCTAGCAGCGCTTCCCATATCAAAACCTTTGGGGTTCTCTGGAGGAGGATCGGGCGGCTAGCTTTGCGTAGGGCCTCAAGGGCTTGTCCAAGGTGTTCCCCATGTAATGGTCATTCGGGGCCTGTTTACCACAATTTACAGTGCACTTGACTCAGGCCTTGCAGGTTGGGAGAACCATGGCCCACTTCTTTTCTCTAGTGCAGTGAGAAGGAGAAGCTCCGTTCCTTACATTGGTCTCCGTGTCTGCAGTCACCTTGAATTTTCCCTTCTGGTTGCTGGTGGCATTGCCTCGCAGAATCTGCTAGATGGGAAGCTGAATCGGACCTCGTAGCCCGTCTTGGAGGTGTTTGCATTAGGAGCTACAGGCTTCTATTGGTAGCCCTTTGTCTTTCCTGCTGCAGGCTGTCTTGGGTCGAGGGCTGCGGCATGGGCCTGTTTGCAGTGGAAGCAGCAGTCTTTTTCCTGGGGCAGTCCCCAGGCTGCCTGGTTGGAGGCACGTTTTGCCTGTCTGGTGGACGCTGTGTATGACGTGCTTCGGCCTAGGGTATGTCTTTTGCATTCACCACAAGCTGTCAGTTCTGCCTGCGGCCATAGGCGGTGGTTGCCACCTCCAAGGCCTGCGTGGTCAGGTTTCCACTTTGGGTCACCTTTCTCTTTGGGTACACCCTCGGCGATTTGGCTCAGGAGCTCGGTGAGTTGGGCTCCAGCGTTTGCCAGGGTTGTTCCTTGTTCTTGGACCACCCTGTGGACTCTGCAAGTGCCCGGTTTTGTGTCGGCACTAAGGGTAGGCCTGGTCCTCAGAATTTTGGCCAGAGGGCTCAGTTTCGAGCCTGGCATTCTCCCTTCCGGGGGACGGGGAACCAGGCACCAGAAGGGCACTTGGGGTGAGTGGCTGCTGTCTCCCGGCCATCCTCGGGTGGCCTGGCTGGCTGGCCGATCTGGGCTGTCATGGAGCCGCTTTCGGGCATTTCGAGATGTGTGGTCTACCTTCTCCTCAGCTTAGGTGCTGGATTTTTGAGGTGCTGGCGTCTGGCTGGCGTTTTCCCCTCTGGTAGCCCCTCTCTTCTTGCAGTCTCCTTTTCAGAGGGGGTCTCGGTCTGCTCAGAGCAGAAGAGCAGTGGAGGTGCTGCTATCCTTTTGGGCCATTGTTCCTGTCCTTCCTGCCGAGCGCTGTTTGGGTCGGTACTCGATCCTTTTTGGGGTTTTCCAGGAAGACGGCAACAGTGCAACCCATTCTGAATCTCAAGGGATCCACAGGTATTCATTTTCGGATGGCGGCCCTGAGGTGTCTGATCGCCTTCGTTTGGGAGAGAAAGTTTATCTCCACTTTTCAGGGAGGCACACTTCTCTTTCCTGCTACGGGCTGTTTTGGCAGTTTATTCCTGTTCTGGACCCTGCCAGTTGGTTCGGTTGGACCCGAGGACCCTTTTTGAGGTCATGCTCATAGTGGCGGTCTTTCTGTGGAGACACATGTTTTTGTGTTCTCCTGTACCTGGATGACTCCGGGTCTCTTCTTGCCTAGCCTGAGTAGAGACTCCTTCAGCGCTGGTTCACCCCCAGTTTTTTGTTTGGTTTGGGTGTTTAATTTCAACAGGAGAAGGCTGGCGCCAGCACGCCAACTTTTATTCTGTATGGTAGGGGCACAAGGCCCCAGACTCCATTATATTTCCTCTCCCTCATATATAAATAAATACAAATCTATTTTATCTAACAGTGTCCACCACAGTAGTACATAGAATTTCTATTATATATTATAAAGAAGGAGAGACTGACACAGAAGGCTGTTTCTAAGAAGGCTGTTTCTAATCATTTGAGAAAAAGTTTCTTTTATTAGCTTACCAATTGAGCATATGATAGCTATTTCAGATTAGGCAGTACAGCAAATCAAGGCAAGTCAATCAGCGCAGGCCTCAGGCTTTTTCTCAGAGAGAGAGTTACACCGGCCACAAGAACGTGAACACGCAGTAATACATCTCTGATTCCTATTGATTTGGTTACATCTTATATACTTTTTCTGTTACATTGAAGTCTATTGAAGCCTTGTCATTTTGCATCATTTGCTCCACCTTTTCAAAGTTCCCCTAATGCAAGTTTCGTGATAGTTTCAAGTTCTTTCTTCACACCATCTGGCTTTCTGTTTATTTGCACTTATTTCTTATGTAATCTATATTCATAATTCACAATAAATCATCACATTTTCTGTGTATTCAGGGTCAATTGTGTTAGCTCTTTCAATCAGAAGTTTTGTTTATCTTTGCTCTGTTCCATATTCCCCTAAATTCCATTTTGGTTATATGGCCCTCTTCTTAAGAACAGATATTTTAGTTCCTTAGTAACATTGCTCAGTAGCCAACAGTCATGCTCAGTAGCTATCAGTCATGTTCTTATCTCATGTTTTATTGCAAAGAAACAATTAACATCTGTGCTCTGTAGCAGATTTCATTTGAGCAGTTCTGCTTTCACTAGTAGAAAGTGCAGAGCAAGTGCAAACTTGTTCCACTTGGCCTTTTAACCTTGAGGCCTAGCTACAGACAGACATGCAAGCTTTTTTTTTTTTTTTTTTGAAATTTGTAAATTTTATTGAGAGCAAAATATCACAACTGTGTTATATCTTATCATAACATTACATATCACTTAATAGCGTAACAATGCTCAACTACATTTTGAACAATTTTCCCCCCGACCCTCTACCCCCCCTCCACCCCCCTGCCTCCTTTAACCCTCAGGATGTCATACCGTTTTCTTCATTCCCTTTGTCTACCAGGATTTCCTGCATCCGTACCCATTCTTTTGCCTCAGTGTTATATCTCCCTATCCTTTTATCTGTTAGTTTTTCTAGTTCTATGATGTCCCTCAACTTAACCTTCCAATCATTGATTGTGGGCCCCAGATTGCTTTTCCAATGGCGTGCTATAACCATTTTCGCTGCAGCTAGCCCCATTCGTTTGACTCTTTGTTGCCATTTTTGCCCTCTTTGGTTTTCCCATCCAAGCAAACACCATTTAGATTCATATGGGAAGGGAATTTCCAAAACTGTTGATAGTTCTTTCACTATCTCTCTCCAATATTCTTGTATCATATTACACTCCCACCATATATGATAAAATGTACCCTTGCCTTTCCCACACCGCCAACAGTCCACCGAAGCCTCAGGGTACATTTTATTGACTTTGTCTGGTGTATAGTACCATCTGCTCAATATTTTATAGGCATTTTCTTTGATCAAAACACAAATTGATGTTTTCTTTACTTCAATACAAACCCTCCTCCATTCGGCCTCGCTTAAAGTCTGTCCCATGTCTTGTTCCCATGCTTCCATAAATGCATGTTTTCGAAAATCTTGGCCCCGAAGGTGCCCATATATTTTAGAAATTCCCTTGCCTGTCTCATCTATCTCTCCCCACAGATTTTCAAATTTCTCATGGTCTGCTGGTGGTTGTTTTGTCCATTTCTCTGATACAATGATGTGCTTAACCTGCAGGTATGCATATTTATCTGTCTCCTGCAGGTCATATTTCTCTCGGAGCTCCCCAAATGTCCTTATGCGACCTCCCTCCAGAAAATCTCGAAATCTAATTAAACCTTTCTGAAACCATGTGGAGAAGACCCCCGATTCTTTCCCTGCCGGGAATCCCGACTCCTGTGTGATCCATGCATAAGAGGATCTCTGCTGTCTCCCCCGCAATTTAGTTTTTAGGGTTCCCCAAAGAGTCAATAGGTGTGATATAAAAGGGTTTAATGTCATTTTCCCATAATTCTGTTCTGGGATGGAAGCCCATAAGAGACCTTCCAGGTATCCCTCTCTGACAAACACTTGTTCTAATGTGGTTATGTGTGACAGGTCTACCTTGCACCATTCTGCTATTTGTGTGATTTGTCCTGCCCAGTAATACCATTGCATGTTTGGCAATTCTCTCCCCCCCTCCTGTACTCTCCCCCACATTATCTTCTTTGACAACCTAGCCGGTTTCCGACCCCAACCAAATTTCCCTAGTTCTGATTGTAATCTTGTCAACTCCCTATTCGGTACCAATATGGGTAATGTCTGGAACAAAAAGAGAAGTCTCGGTAGTATATTCATTTTTATTACTGCTATCCGCCCCCACCACGATAGCCATCCTGACCCCCATCTGTTCAAATCCCTCCTCACTGTACGAATTAGGGGTTCGTAATTCCAGGCATATAAATTCTTTAAGTCTTTGGGGATTTTTATTCCCAGGTACCGGAATCCTAATTCTGTTATTTTGAAATTGCACCTTTCCTTCAGATAGGTGTATTCTGCCTCTGTTGTGGTAATGCCCATTATTTCGGATTTATCGTAATTTACTTTAAATCCCGCTTGCCTCCCGTAAGATTCGAGTTCTTTAATTATGATAGGTAGTGTTTGTATCAGTTGGCCTACATAGAATAGAATGTCATCTGCGAATAGTGCGATTTTATGTTTCTTTCCTCCTAGTCGAACTCCCCTCACAGCATTCAGGGTTCGAATTCTCTGTGCAAGGGGTTCAATGGATAACGCAAACAACAGGGGTGAGAGTGGGCATCCCTGACGTGTCCCCCTTTGAATGTGAAAAGCTTCGGAGTATCCCCCATTTATCTTTAACCTTGCAATTGGAGATGAATATAACCCTTTTATTCATTCTATAAACGGTATTCCCATACCCATTGCCCCCATTACTTCCCATAAATATTCCCACTCCACTCTATCAAACGCTTTCTCAGCGTCTATTGCTAGCAGCGTCAATGAATCTCCTCTTCTCTGTGCCCCCCATATAATATTCAATGTACGTCTAATATTATCAGCAACTTTTCTATTGAGTATAAACCCAGATTGGTCTGTGTGTATAAGTTGTGGCATCATGCGGGCTAGGCGATCCGCCATAACCTTTGCTAGAATTTTGACATCTATATTCAGTATAGCAGAGTTTTAAAAGACTGAAGGGAACCGAAAGTGTTCGGGGGGGGGGGGGGGGGGGGCAAGTTCTGAATGAATGAAAGAAATGAAAATTTACGAGAGGAACACAATCTGAATGCCGGGCATTTGGACACAGGGTAGATAGGACACTTAAAAAAAAAAAAAAAGGACATGAAAGTGTTACATCTTGGGGGAGAGGTGAGGAGGAAAGCGGTGGGGTATCCGGATACTGGGCATTAGGGCCACGGGGGTACATAGACTTTTGAAAGCCTTAAGGAACCCAAAGTGTGGGAAGGAGGAGGAAAAGGAGGGGAGGGATCGGGGTGAGGGGCATTTGGAACAGGGGAGGGGGCCCTGCCACACACTCTCATTCTCACACACACACTGTCACACAGACAGTCTCACTCTGTCACACACCCGCACATTCACTCTGGCTCTCTCTCTCAAACATACACACTCCCAGGAAAACCTTGCTAGCGCCCGTTTCATTCGTTCCAGAAACGGGCCTTTTTTTACTAGTATTTAATAATAGACTAACATTTATAACTTGTTCTCTTTAGTTAAAACCAGAGTATGATTTACTTTTCCAAAAGAAGACATCACAAATGCTGGTCAGCTTCAGACCTTCTGTAATCTCTCTCATCTAAAGGCCTTTCTTTGTCAATATAGATAAAGAGGTCTGCAGTAAACAATAACTTCTATTTCCACATTCTGGCCTTCTTTTCACAATATATAGTGGAATCTGCTAAATTAGCAGTTGTCAGTATCTCACTTAAGAAGATTTCTTGCATTTATTCCAGACAAAATGTTAACTCTTTTTTTGTCTAGTTCCACAGTTGGCATTTCAAACTGTTTCTGGTCTTGCTCTGGTCTTTCAGTGTCAAACCTATTACTAATTAAGCATTTAAAATACTTTCTAGCACAGTGTTTGTTATAACTCCCTTATTTTCCTTTTTATTTATTTGTATTTGAGTAATTTCGTAATGTCGTAACGTATATCGAATCCAACAACACTAGAAAAACTTACTTAGATTCAGCTTGACTTCTCTCCGCTGTTCAGTCTGCTGAAAGATGGTGCCTAAATTTATTGATACTCATTAATGCACAGCGAGAGTCATTGGTTAAAATGATTTAAAGGGATATCACCTAACTGAAGGCAATTTTAAAAGAATGTTGCCCATTGAATCATCGTGTTGAGACCTTTAGGCTCCAAAGATTTTAACCTAAAGAGCCAATGCTGCTCTAATTGTAGGAGGTGTTTAGCTTTGTCTTCTCCTCTGATATCCAACTTGATTTGGTCAATCACAAAACAGTGGAATTGTGAAAATTCATGTTTAATAACACTACAGTGTGCTGTTAAAGGGGGAACCTAGTTGTTTGCGTTTCAGGCAAGATTTATGTTCTATTAATCGAGTGTGAAATTGCCGAGTAGTTTTTCCTACATAGAGCTTGTAGCAAGGACACTGTAATACATAGATCACATGGTCAGAGCGACAATTGGTGTAAGAATTAATCGAGTACTTTTTCAGATCTACGGGATCGATGAATTCATCCCCCTCTCTGGTGATGATGCATGTGCTGCATTCGCCACATTTGAAATGACCTTTTAACCCAATGAAATTCATGTTCAATTTTAATTGCGCTGGGCTAAGTCTTTCCTTTAGATTTGTTCCTCTAGAATACGCTATACGTAAACTGCTCCACAGCATCTGCTCGCACGTAAAACAAAAGGGGCGTGGCCATGGGTGTGTCGGGGGCATTCCAAAACGTTGCATGCGGAATTACAGAATACGGCCTTAGTGCGCCTAACTTGGGCACCAGCATTACACCAGCTTTCAGCCTGTGTAAATCTGACACCTAAAGTTAGGCAGAGGGATTGGTGTTAAGTGCGATTCTGTAAAGTTTGCACATCCTTTATAGAAATGTGTTTAGCGCCAATTTTTTTCAGCAATGAATTATCAGCACTATTTACTGAATCCAGCCCATTATGACCAAATATAAGGATGAACACAATCAATGAGGTTAACTTGGAGATGGCAAATTGAATCCTAGTAGTAGGACTAACAAGAAACAAAGTCAGAAAAAGAAACATTTAACAACACTGTAAAACAATCATATAACAGAAACATAAGTGTTTCATCAATAATTCCATAATAGGCAGCATTGAAGAACACTTATATTTCATAGATATGATACTCATGAAGTCACACCACAGTAGAAATGGCACAACTTAATGGGCACACATTAGAATATTCTAATAACATCGATATGATGCTAATGCTGTTCATACTGTAGAATACAACAGGTAGACAAGAGGACAATTGCAGTTGAGATATTTAGACAGGACAAAATGAAGGCAAGTTACATGTACAATTGAATAAGATATGAGGAGCTAATCTAAATTACAGGGTGTGTAGTAAGTGCTGTTCGTGTAAACACCCAGGATAACAGTTCCTTTTACACGTCCCCTGCCTACAAACACAACCAAAACCATCTATGTTGTGTGTGATGTTTAAGAGATGATTTATGAATTTTCAGCTGCTGTTCTTGTTTAAAACATGTACAGTTAGGCAAAAAGATCAACTTTGAGGCTGTAAATGTACACAAAACGTGACAGTAAACTACAAAAAGCTGTTTGGCTAAGTAAATCATTAAAAAAAAAAAGTACTGCATAAACTTGTTTATGCTGTGATTCTGGCCCAGCAGTGCTTTGTAAGACTTGGAAAACAAATTAGACAAAGTTTCTGTCTTTTTTTTTTTTTTCTTGTCCTGATACCTTAGCAAACTCCCTCACCCAAAATAACAAACTCCACCTTGGGCCTAAACTCCTCCACAGTTGGATTGTAACCCACACCCTGACATCCCAGAGATCTACCAAGGGCTCATCATTGGTGGTCCACTGGTCTCAAACAGGAACAGTCCCCTTCTGCTCCTGGCCAGGCCTCTGCTGGAATCCAAAATGGCTGCCATGAACTCTAGTGGTAGTATTGTGATGAGACCATTAGGAAGCATCCTTCCCTATATGGAGATTTTTTCACTCAACAAATAGTTAAGCTCTGGAACTCATTGCCAGAGGATGTGGTACCAGTGGTTAGTGTATATGGGTTAAAAAAAGGTTTTAATAAGTTTCTGGAGGAAAAGTCCATAGTTTGCTATTCAGATAGACATGGGGAAAGCCACTGCTTGTTCCTGGGATTAGGAGCATGAATTTTGCTACTATTTTGGATTCTGCCAGGTATTTGTGACTGAATGCCACTGTTGGAAGCAGGATACTAGGCTAGATGGACCACTGATCCACTGGTCTGACTCATTATGGCTATTCTTATGTTCTTCCCCCCCCCCCAAAAAAAAAAAATATTCAAAGTTATTTTACTGGCCAGGAACGGCTCCTGGCTAAGTGCTAATATTCAGCATGAGATAGCTGGTTATCTTGCTGAATATTAGCGCTTAGTGTATAGTGGCTAACCGGCTATATCACACAATATAACTGGCTAGCTGTGAATATTCAGCACTTCACCAGCTAAGTTTAGGAGCCAAAGCAGACTGCCTAAACAGCAGCCCATAGGCATAGACTGGGGGGGGGGCGAGGGGGGGCAATGCCCCCCCAAACGACGCGAGGCGCCGCCGCGCCATTAGTAAAAAAAAAAAAAAAAAAAAAAAAACACATGCAGGCACGCGCTCCTCTCGGTCCGCTTGGCTTCCCTGCCCTCTCTATCTGCGTCCCGCCTTCCTCTGACGTCATTTCCTTTCGGGCGGGACGCAGACAGAGAGGGCAGGGAAGCCAAGCGGACCGAGAGGAGCGTGTCCGTCTACCCCTCTCTCTTCCTCCCTCCCTCCGGCGCAGGCAGCAGTCTTCCAGCGTTCCTGGCAGCGGTAGCGTTGTACACGCTGCCTTTGGCTCTGCCCCGAAGCCTTCTCTTCAAGTTCCTGTTCCCGCATAGGTGGGAACAGGAACTTGAAGAGAAGGCTTCCGGGGCAGACCGAAGGCAGCGTGTACATCGCTACCGCTGCCAGGAACGCTGGAAAAGCTGAAGACTGTTGCCTGCACCGGAGGGAGGGAGGGAGGGAGGAAGCGAGGGGGTAAACGGAGTCACCATCTTGGACCTCGGGGGGGGGGGGAGCAGAGGGAAGATGGATGGGACTGGGAGGGGTGGGAAGCAGAGGGAAGGAGCAAGAGATGGATGGGACTGGGAGGGGTGGGAAGCAGAGGGAAGGAGCAGGAGATGGATGGGACTGGGAGGGGTGGGAAGCAGAGGGAAGGAGCAAGAGATGGATGGGACTGGGAGGGGTGGGAAGCAGAGGGAAGGAGCAAGAGATGGATGGGACTGCGAGGGGTGGGGAGCAGAGGGATGGACCAGGAGATGGATGGGATTGGGAGAGGTCAGGCACAGCAGAGGGAAGGAGCAGAAGATGGATGGGACTGGGAGGGGTGGGAAGCAGAGGGAAGGAGCAAGAGATGGATGGGACTGGGAGGGGTGGGAAGCAGAGGGAAGGAGCAGGAGATGGATGGGACTGGGTGGGGTGGGAAGCAGAGTGAAGGAGCAGGAGATGGATGGGACTGGGAGGGGTGGGAAGCAGAGGGAAGGAGCAGGAGATGAATGGGACTGGGAGGGGTGGGAAGCAGAGGGAAGGAGCAGGAGATGGATGGGACTGGGTGGGGTGGGAAGCAGAGGGAAGGAGCAGGAGATGGATGGGACTGGGTGGGGTGGGAAGCAGAGGGAAGGAGCAGGAGATGAATGGGACTGGGAGGGGTGGGAAGCAGAGGGAAGGAGCAAGAGATGGATGGGACTGGGAGGGGTGGGGAGCAGAGGGAAGGAGCAGGAGATGAATGGGACTGGGAGGGGTGGGAAGCAGAGGGAAGGAGCAGGAGATGGATGGGACTGGGTGGGTGGGAAGCAGAGGGAAGGAGCAGGAGATGGATGGGACTGGGTGGGGTGGGAAGCAGAGGGAAGGAGCAGGAGATGAATGGGACTGGGAGGGGTGGGAAGCAGAGGGAAGGAGCAAGAGATGGATGGGACTGGGAGGGGTGGGGAGCAGAGGGAAGGAGCAGGAGATGAATGGGACTGGGAGGGGTGGGAAGCAGAGGGAAGGAGCAGGAGATGGATGGGACTGGGTGGGGTGGGAAGCAGAGGGAAGGAGCAGGAGATGGATGGGACTGGGTGGGGTGGGAAGCAGAGGGAAGGAGCAGGAGATGAATGGGAGGGGTGGGAAGCAGAGAGAAGGAGCAAGAGATGGATGGGACTGCGAGGGGTGGGGAGCAGATGGATGGACCAGGAGATGGACCAGGAGATGGATGGGATTGGGAGAGGTCAGGCACAGCAGAGGGAAGGAGCAGAAGATGGATGGGACTGGGAGGGATGGTGAGCAGAGGGAAGGAACAGAAGATGGATGGAACTGGGAGGGTTGGGGAGCAGAGGGAAGGAGCAAGAGATGGATGGGACTGGGAGGGTGGGGAGCAGAGGGAAGCCTACTGGAAAGAAGACACTGCATAAAACAGAAGACACTGGGATCAAAGCGAATAGAAAAACTAAATGATCAGACAACAAAGGTAAATAAAAGTATTTTATTCATAATTTATTAATTGAAATGTGTCAGCTTTTTGAAATGTGCATCTGTGATATTTTGCCTGTAAATTTCATTTCCTTCCTCCATATTAGCATATTTATTTGCATATTTATATATGCAAATGATATGCTAATATGCTCCGCCCATTCTTTGCCCCCCCAAATGAAACAGTCAAACTACGCCTATGCAGCAGCCCTATCTTTGGCTGCTATAAACTTAACTGGCCAGCACTGAATATTAACTTGGCTGGTTAAGTTTAAGCAGGTCAAAAAAAAATATAAAGAACAAGAATATTTAATGCTGGTCACTGGAAACAGCTCAGCATTGAGTATCTGGGCTCAGCACTGATTGCGGGACTTAGCCAGCCTGCCTGCCACAGGCTTAATATTGGCCTCTTAATCTTTACCCATGGAGATGCAGAGCTGCAAGGAGGAAAACTAGCTGGAATTTCAGTGAAACCTCCCCTAGCTAATCTGTTCTTACTTGTTTTGTTAAAGAATCTTGTATTGTTCTGCCATATTTAGGTGTTAGCTGCATATGAGATATGGATTTGATTGGTGGTTTTTTCACCAATGGCATTTTTCAGTTTGCATGGACAATCAGCATATTCTGGGAAATATACCCTGACTGCTTGATTGAACTCATATGTTTATACCTATAGGATCTTTTTGACCCCTGAGGCAGGCGTTTGTACGCCGAAACACGGCCCGTGTCGGGTCATCGTTTGGAATAAAGGATTACATTTTCCCTTTCCTGAAGGCCCAGTGTTTGCTTTTTGTATTTCTGCAGATTTCTTATAGACATCAGAAGCTGATAATGAATGTGACTTCCCCTTTGTGTTTCTTGTTCAGTCAATAGAAATCAAACAAAATAAAACATGGAAAAGAAAATAAGATGATACCTTTTTTATTGGACATAACTTAATACATTTCTTGATTAGCTTTCGAAGGTTAATGTATTAAGTTATGTCCAATAAAAAAGGTATCATCTTATTTTCTTTTCCATGTTTTATTTTGTTTGATTTCTATTGATAACCTTTAAGAGTGGACTAACACGGCTACCACACCTCTCTACTTGTTCAGTCAATAATTTCTTATTGACTACTGAGAAAGTAGGAACCTTATCTTGTAACAACAAGCATTTCTGTACGAGAGACTGGGCTAAGAGATTATGGCGGAGAAGCTGACAAGGTAAATGGCTTGCTGTTTTGGGTGCTGGGATTCTGGAAGGAACAAATGCCTTTTAAGCGAAATGGATTCATGTTCATCAGTCCTGATCAACCAACAGGAAAATAACATTTAACTTGGTAGTATCAGTAAAATATGACCACAGTTGAAATATTCTTTTATTATGTTCTGAAAAATAATGATATCCGGCATTTAACATTTACAAGTATCAGAATTGTTCCCAGTGCAATGATATTGGTATGAATAATATGAGTAGTATAGGAAAACTAGAATATGCCTGCAATGTGACCACGGCAGTATCTAGAGGTCCAGATCCAATGTCTCACTTTCATCTGATAGCCATGCTTACATTTTTACCAGCTATAATTAATGGTTCATTTTACATGTGAATAAATATTTTCCAAGATTGTGAATGCACAATGACATATCTTTTGGAGTGGAAGAGTATTATAACGGTTAGAGCATTGGCCAGTCCATTTCAGATCCTACTGTGGCTTTTTCTGATCTTTGGAAAGTCATGCAACCTTCCATTACCTCAGGTACAAACTGAGGGCCCAGTATTGAAAAAAGCTGAGCTCCAAAATGTGTGCACTCTTTTCAGCCAAACTTGGAAGCCTAAAGGGCCTTGTTACTAATGTCAAAGCCTTTTAAAGCCTAATATCTTTAAAGCTTTAATATTCAAGAAGTATAACCTCTGCACACCAGAACACACTAGAAGTCTCTTTCTTCATTGAAATTTACTTTATTGAATAAATGTAGCTAATTTACTTAGAGTTAGTAGATTCTTAAAGTTACTGCCCCAAGGCAAAGGAGAATGTCTGAACTCGTGGGGACACAGAGGTCAAGAAAAACACCCACAAGCCCAGGGAGGTGAGATAGAAGGACCAATAGGGCCAGAATTTGAGACCAGGTAGCAGAGATGGTCATAGAGGGCAGTCCTTGATTGGAGAGACAGGTTATATCTTTGCTGACCTATCAGGACAAAGATAGTAGAAATAATCAGGAAATGACAGCTGAGAAAGGGAGGAGGTCTTTGCAGGAAAATAAATCACTAATAATAAACTCCACCCTGGACTTAAACTCCTCCAGAGTTGGATCCTCACCCACACCATGACATCTCAGGGATCTACAAAGGGCTAAGTATTGGTGGTCCACTGGACCTAGAAAGGAACAGTTCCCTTCTGCTCCTGCCCAGGTCTCTGCTGGGGTCCAAAATGACTACCATGAACTCTAGTGGTAGTCTTGTGATAAAACCACTATGAAGCATCCTTCCATTTAGGGATAATTTCTCTTGGAAGGATGTTTCCTAGAGGTAGTACTGTGAGACTACCACTAGGGATCATAGTGACCATCTTAGATCCTGGCCGAGGTGCAGGTAGGAGCAGAGGGGGGTCCTTCCTGCTCGGGACCACTGGACCATCAATGCTGACCTCTGAGTAGATCCTAGGGAAGAAGGTCTTATTCTGGGGAGGGGGAGTTTCTTACTTTTGGGGATGGGGTTTGTGCTTATTGATCAGATGTGGAGGATGTCAGGAGAGTGGGGGCTCTGATCATGAGGTGGCGAGTGCAGGATTGGATGGGGGGGGAGAATCAGATGTGAAGGATTGACTCGGGGATAGGGGTTCTGATTGGGGGGTGGTTGTCAGATGGGGAATTGGATATGGGTAGGGTGTTGTAATGGGTGCGTGGTGGCAGGAGTGCTACACAGAAGGGAGATGGAGAGGATGGGATACATCACTTTATCTAACCATAATTTTAAATAAATACCAGTTTGTTTTTTCTCCCCATACCACAGAGGTTGTCAGATGCCATTTTGTAATGTATCATATTATATTAATGAATTTATATTCCGCAATTAACCCTTAAGTTGCAAAGCAGATTACAGATAATAAAATAACTTCTCATTTCAGAAGGAATTAACAATAAAACACAAAGTAATAAAAATAATATCCATTAGCCTGACTAATAAACATCTAGCAGGATAAGGCATGTAACATATAACATAGTAGATGACGGCAGAAAAAGACCTGCACGGTCTATCCAGTCTGCCCAACAAGTGTAAGGAATATGCCGAAAGGAAGAGAGACCCCAGCTACCCACCGGAGAAAAGAGAGCCGGAGGGTAGGAGGGAAGACCCTAAAGTTGCTCAGTTTTTGCCCAAGAGGGACATACCAATAAGAAACTACAACTCCCAGAAAGCCCCAGGAGAACCCAGGGTAAGGAGAAATAGGGTGCAGAACCAAGAAGCTCCAGAAGGGGGCTACCAGAAAAGGGGAAAAGCTGACTCACCACCCTGGTGGAGGAGGTGGCTGAACCGGTGGCAGGAGAAGGAAAAGCAGCCTATCAGAGTTAATGAAGAAAAGTGTAATCAGCTGGAAAAGGGGTGGGGAGAGGAGAAAATGGACTGGGCTCCTGAAGGAGAGGAGGAGAATGAACCAGAGGAAATGGAGCAAGAGGAGGCAGAGCTGATCTTAGACGAACCCATGGAGCTCTTGGCTATGGCTCAGCCAGCACTCAAGGTATAGGGTGGAAGTCCTGGGTCAGGCGGGAGGAGGTCAGGAGAATAGAGACTGACCTAGAGGGTGGGACCCAAGGCTTTGAGCCCGCGCAAAGCCTGACTTTATTGAACTGTGCTGAGAGAAGCCTGGCTGTACTTGGACTGTGGTTAAAACAGCCTGACTTAATTGAACTGTGCTGAGAGAAGTCTGGCTGTACTTGGACTGTGTTTAAAACAGCCTGACTTAATAGAACTGTGCTGAGAGAAGGCTGGCTGTACTTGGACTGTGTTTAAAACAGCCTGACTTAATAGAACTGTGCTGAGAGAAGGCTGGCTGTACTTGGACTGTGTTTAAAACAGCCTGACTTAATGGAACTGTGCTGCGAGAAGCCTGGCTGTACTTGGACTGTGGTTAAAACAGCCTGACTTAATTGAACTGTGCTGAGAGAAGCCTGGCGGTACTTGGACTGTGTTTAAAACAGCCTGACTTAATTGAACTGTGCTGAGAGAAGCCTGGCTGTACTGGGACTGTGTTTAAAACCGCCGAGGAGCTGTTGAAGAAAGGGGGTCGGGTTGCAAATCCCAAAAACAGGCCCAAGGAAAAAGAAGAAACACATAAAGGAGGAAAACAGAGAGCTCCGGACTGGTGGTGAGGAGGCTGCTCGGACTTAGCCAGTAGGAGCCTTGTTTACAAGTGGTGGCAGTGGTGGGATCTTTCTGCAGGACCTGTCGCTAGAGGAGGCCGTGACCCGACTGGACGAGAAGCCCCACGAGAGGGCCAACGCTGAGAAAGGCGCAGACCCATCTTGGGTTCCGGTAAGCGGGCCTAACTGGGGGGGGGGGAGGTGTTAGAGGGATCAGAGAAAGAGTCCAACGTAAGTGAGGTAATCGCACTTGGAGGTGGTTCTCTGTTGTTTTGTCCCTCCCCCAGGTGGCAGTGCCCGTGCCGTGATGGACCCCAAGGAGATCTTCGGGTGGATGACTCTCCAGTTCCAAAAACAGCAGGAGCTGACGGCCAAGATAGTCGAGGACTCTCTGATGGCGGCCCGGGATCAGCAGCAACCAGTACTAAACATGCTACAGGACTTC
Source organism: Microcaecilia unicolor (assembly GCF_901765095.1). Lineage (NCBI taxonomy): Eukaryota > Metazoa > Chordata > Amphibia > Gymnophiona > Siphonopidae > Microcaecilia > Microcaecilia unicolor. The sequence continues at coordinate 480,905,698 of NC_044032.1, read as the reverse complement.
TTCCAGAGAGGGGCTACTACCCCTCGAGATGGGGAACCCGGAGAAAATGGACAAGGGCCCGGAGGAAGCGGTGCGGTAGGACATGTATCCATGAATGCACTTAATTGGGGAAAGTTGTCCGAGCAGGATAATGTGGACGATTTTTTGACTGCATTTGAGAGGGTGGCTGGGGCTGCTGGGTGGCCACAAGAGCAATGGGCCATGCGATTGGTGCCTTCCTTGTCAGGGGAGGCGTTGGCAGCCTTTAGGGATTTGTCTCCTGAGGAGGCTGCCAACTATGGAAGGTTGAGAGAGGCTATTAAGGACAGATATGGACTCAGTACCCAAGCTTACAGACGTAAGTTTAGAGCCACTAAATGGAAAAAGGGGACCCCCCCTAAAGCGGTAGCCCATAAGCTAATGGATTTAGTGAAAAAATGGTTGGAGCCTGAACACCACAACCTGAACGAGATACTGCAAGAACTGGTAGTGGAGCAATTCCTCCAGGGGCTGCCTGAGGAGACTAGGGCCGAGTTGATAAAGAGGGGATGTAAGACGGTAGAGGGAGTGACCGCGGGGTTGGAGTGTTACCTAGAAGCCCAGCAGTGGGGTGGACCCGATAGGGAGGGAGGAAAGGCTCGGGTGGTAGAAAAGTGAGGGCCAAAAGTTTCCCTAGTTAAGCCGGAGGCTCCCGCGGGGAGTAAAAAGACCGAGCTGGACGCCGGCCCGAGTAGAAAGGCTACTCCTTTTGGGGGCAAGGTGTGCTTTGAGTGTGGTAAAACGGGACATTTCAAAAGGGATTGCCAGGGGCGAGAGGGGTGGATCTCTCAGGTGAACCAAGGGTGCAGGCCTCGGTACCTTACGCAGGTTAAGGTGGAGGGAGTACCCATCACAGCCATGTTAGACTCGGGGGCTGACCAATCCATGATCTCTAAGCGGCTGTGGCAACAGGTACGAAAGAGGGGGACCCCGGGAAGGGAGACCTATGATGGAGGCGTGTCCATACAATGTATACATGGGGCCCGGACACGGTATGCGCTCCACAGGGTCAACTTAAAGGGGCCCACAGGGGAGCTAGAGATGGCCTTGGCAGTGCTGCCCAGATTACCCCATGATATGATTTTAGGGAGGGATTGGCCACCGTTTATAGAGTGTATGGGGGAGAAACAAGTGTTGGTTACTACCAGAGCTCAGTCACGCCGGGGGGCGGACGGGGAAGATGAAGGCCTAGGGGGTGTTTTTCCTTTTCAGGGGGAGGTTTTGGGCGAGCCGGGCCGGGAGAAAAAAAGAAAAGCCGTGAAAAAAAAAGAACAGAAGGATAGAAGGGAGGCTTTTCAGCGGGTACAGAGGGAGAGTTACCTGCCGGTAGCTCCGGAAGAATTAAGAGAGCAGTTTCCCCAATTTCATAGGGAGCAGGCCACTGACCCAACTTTAGAGTATGCCTGGGAGAGGGCGCGCCAGGGAGAAGGCCAGGTAGCCCCGGGGTTCCTGATAGAAGGGAACATATTATATCGAAGGGTGCCTAGCTGGGAAAACTCGGGAGGAGGGAGACAGCTGGTGGTACCTTGGGCTTTTCGTCCGTTGGTGGTAAGGCTGGCTCATGATCATCCTCTGGGCGGACATAAGGGCTCCCAGGCTACCCTGACTCAAATATTGGCAAGGTTTTATTGGCCCGGTGTTTATGGGGAAGTGGAGAAATACTGTAAGTCCTGCCCCAACTGTCAAAAGGTATCAGACAGATTCCCTCCTAAAGCCCCGTTACAGCCTCTGCCGAGGGTAGAACAACCGTGGAGGAGAATAGCCATGGATATTGTGGGGCCCGTAACTAAATCACAGAGAGGGTTCCTCTTTGTGTTAGTGATTATGGACATGGCCACCAGGTATCCATGGGTCCTGCCATTAAGGAACATTTCGGGGAAGGGTATTGCAAGGGAACTCATAAAAATTTTTTGTGAGATAGGTTTTCCCCAAGAAGTCCTGACAGATAGGGGGTCCAACTTTATGTCACATACCTTAAGGCAAGTATGGGAGGCATTTGGGATAAAACATGTACATACGGCAGCTTACCATCCGCAAACCAATGGGATGGTAGAACGCTTTAACAGGACCTTGAAGGGTATGCTAAAAAAAGCCTTAGGGGAGGATAGGACCGGGTGGGACCAACTTTTACCATTTGTGCTATATGCATACTGGGAGAAGGTGCAAGACTCCCTAGGAGTTTCACCTTATGAGTTAATGTTTGGCAGGAGACCCAGGGGTATGTTGGATATCTTACAGGAACACTGGGTACCTCCGGAAACAGCCGATCAGTCTGTAGTTGAATATTTACATGATCTGAGGGGCAGATTGGATAGGATGCAGGAATATGCCCAGGACCGGCTAGAACAAAGCCAAGAACAACAAAAGGGCTATTACGATCGAGGGACTAGGGAAAGGGAGTTTGCCTCTGGGGATAGGGTTCTTATCTTAATATCGGAGGATCCACATAGGTTCGCCTCTAGGTGGAAAGGACCTTGGGTGGTGAGGAGGAGACTGGGCCCCCTCACGTATGAGGTGGCGAATGAGAGGGGGCGGGTTCAGACTTTTCACGTTAATCTTATGAAACCTTGGGTAGCTAGGGTAGGGTTCCAAACTCGGGAGGAAGAAAAGGAAGGGGAGGAGTTGGGGCCGCAAATACGAGAGATTTTCAAGCCCTGCGAGCCCGGAGTTAACCCACAATTACCCCAGGGACAGAAAAAGGAGATACGAAGGCTCTTGGAGCGCTTTAAAGATGTTTTGACGGCATGCCCAGGGAATACCCATCTAGTCGAGCATGAGATTGTAACCGAACAAGGTAAGTTTGTACGGCAAAAGCCCTATAGACTCTCCCCAATGAAAAGGAGGGAAGTCATTAAACAAGTGCAGGAAATGTTGAAGTTTGGGGTAATTGAGGAGTCCCATAGCCCATGGTCTAGCCCCGTGGTATTAGTTCCCAAACCTGAAGGGGAGTGGAGATTTTGTATTGATTTCCGCCAGCTTAATGCTATCTCTAAAACGGATGCATATCCTATGCCTTATATTGAGGAGCTGGTGGACCGGTTGGGATCAGCACAGTATCTTACGACCCTAGATTTAACAAAAGGGTATTGGCAGATTCCCCTTTCTTCGGGAGCCCAAGCTAAGACAGCTTTTAGTACCCCCATAGGCTTGTACCAATTTAAAAGGCTGCCCTTTGGCCTTAATTCGGCGGCAGCAAGCTGCCAGCGATTGCTTGACCGAGTCCTCAGACCACATCAGACATATGCCGCGGCATATATGGATGATGTGGTAATACACAGTGAGGACTGGAATACCCATTTGAAGCAGGTAGGGGCGGTGCTGCAAGCTTTTAGGGAGGCCGGCCTGACCCTGAACCCGAAGAAATGTTACTTTGCACAGTATAGGGTGAAATATTTAGGGTATAACGTAGGAAGGGGGGAGGTGCGACCCTTACTGAATAAAGTTAAAAGCATCCAAGAATTTCCCAGACCCAATAGAAAAAAACAATTGCGTAGCTTCCTGGGGATGGTGGGGTATTACAGGAGATTCATCCCTCACTTTTCCGAAATGGCCACTCCCTTAACGGACATGTTGAAGGGTAAGAGCCCGGACCATCTGAGATGGGGGGAGGCGGAGTTGCGAGCGTTAGAGCAGATGCAGCAGGCCCTGTGCCATGAACCGGTGCTGAAGGCCGTAGATTTCGAAAAACCCTTTATCCTACAAACGGATGCTTCGGGGAGGGGGCTAGGGGCAGTGCTGTCTCAGGAACATGAAGGGGCCGAACATCCCGTGCTGTATCTAAGCCGTAAACTCCTACCTCATGAGAACCATTACTCCACCATAGAGAAGGAGTGTTTAGCTATTAGGTGGGCAGTACAAGAGTGTACGGTCTATCTCGAAGGGAGGCCATTTAAGCTAGTAACGGACCATGCCCCACTGAAGTGGCTAAATTTAATGAAAAATAACAACGGAAGGCTAATGCGGTGGTATTTAGCACTGCAACCCTTCCAATACACAGTGGAGCATCGTCCGGGGAGATGTTTGGGAAATGTGGATGCCCTATCCCGGGTAGGCGAGGATAAGGAAAAAAAGGGGGAAGAGTTGGGGAGTAAAAGCTTAAGGGAGGGGGTATGTAAGGAATATGCCGAAAGGAAGAGAGACCCCAGCTACCCACCGGAGAAAAGAGAGCCGGAGGGTAGGAGGGAAGACCCTAAAGTTGCTCAGTTTTTGCCCAAGAGGGACATACCAATAAGAAACTACAACTCCCAGAAAGCCCCAGGAGAACCCAGGGTAAGGAGAAATAGGGTGCAGAACCAAGAAGCTCCAGAAGGGGGCTACCAGAAAAGGGGAAAAGCTGACTCACCACCCTGGTGGAGGAGGTGGCTGAACCGGTGGCAGGAGAAGGAAAAGCAGCCTATCAGAGTTAATGAAGAAAAGTGTAATCAGCTGGAAAAGGGGTGGGGAGAGGAGAAAATGGACTGGGCTCCTGAAGGAGAGGAGGAGAATGAACCAGAGGAAATGGAGCAAGAGGAGGCAGAGCTGATCTTAGACGAACCCATGGAGCTCTTGGCTATGGCTCAGCCAGCACTCAAGGTATAGGGTGGAAGTCCTGGGTCAGGCGGGAGGAGGTCAGGAGAATAGAGACTGACCTAGAGGGTGGGACCCAAGGCTTTGAGCCCGCGCAAAGCCTGACTTTATTGAACTGTGCTGAGAGAAGCCTGGCTGTACTTGGACTGTGGTTAAAACAGCCTGACTTAATTGAACTGTGCTGAGAGAAGTCTGGCTGTACTTGGACTGTGGTTAAAACAGCCTGACTTAATTGAACTGTGCTGAGAGAAGGCTGGCTGTACTTGGACTGTGTTTAAAACAGCCTGACTTAATTGAACTGTGCTGAGAGAAGCCTGGCTGTACTGGGACTGTGTTTAAAACCGCCGAGGAGCTGTTGAAGAAAGGGGGTCGGGTTGCAAATCCCAAAAACAGGCCCAAGGAAAAAGAAGAAACACATAAAGGAGGAAAACAGAGAGCTCCGGACTGGTGGTGAGGAGGCTGCTCGGACTTAGCCAGTAGGAGCCTTGTTTACACAAGATAACTCATATATGCTACGTTTTGTGTATACCTTACCTTGATTTGTATCTGTCTTTTTCAGGGCACAGACCGTATAAGTCTGCCCAGCACTAGCCCCGCCTCCCAACCACCAGCCCCTTGATTTCTATCTGTCATTTTCAGGGCACAGACCATATTATTATTATTATTATTATTATTATTACATTTGTATCCCACATTATCCCACCTTTTTGCAGGCTCAATGTGGCTTACAATTCATCGTGGATACTGGAAATAGAAAAGAATGTACATTTGGTTTAACAGCGAGTTTTGGGTACATGATGGTGAAATACATAAAATTAGAAGTAGAAAAGAGTATACATTTGTTTTAGCAGAAGTTTTGGTTACATGATGGTAGAATACATGATAGTGTTAAAGCCATAGACAGTTAGGTGCATGATAGTGTGAAAGCAGAAGACATTAAAGAACATTCCTGGGTAACTTAAAGAAAGTAGAGTTACGAGTGTTGTTCTTTATGATATATTTTGTCGAAGAGATAAGTTTTCAGGAGTTTGCGGAAATTGGTCATTTCGTAGATCGATTTCAGGTTACGTGGCAGTGAATTCCAGAACTGTGTGCTTGTATAGGAAAAGGTTGATGAATGCACTGATTTGTATTTCAAGCCTTTACATTTGGGAGGATGGAGATTGAGGAATGTGCGGGAGGATTTTTTTGCATTTCTGGGTGGTAGTTCTATTAGGTAGTTCTATATAAGTCTGCCCAGCACTAGCCCCGCCTCCCAACCACCAGCCCCTTGATTTGTATCTGTCATTTTCAGGGCACAGACCGTATAAGTCTGCCCAATTACTGCTTAGAAAAGAAATAGGTTTTCAAAGCCTTTCTAAACAAAAGATAAAATATTACTTGGCAAATTTCAATTGAAATAGTATTCCAGATTTTTACACTTTGAAAAGTAAAAGAGCGTTCCCAGATTAATTTACAATTTATATCTTTCATAATAGGGACACTCAATAAAAGCCTTTCCCTACTTCTAGAATTAAATCCATTACCTGATGATACTAAAGTAAGCCCTTAGACAAAAAAATCTTGAGACCCCCACACAAGTCAGATGTCTCAAACTGTGGTCCTCGAGGACTGCAAACCAGTTGGCTTTTCAGGACATCCCTAATGAATATGCAAGATAAGAGATTTGCATACAATTGAGGCAGTTGGTATGCAAATCTATCTCGTATATATTCATTATAGATATCCTGAAAACCAGACTGGTTTTTGGCACCAAAGAACTGAGATTGAGATCCCTGAATGAAAGCAATGAATTGTGAATACATAGGGGTAAGAACGGAGGGGATATTCAGTGTCACTTAACCAGGTACATGACCTCTGTGGCACTGTCCAGTTAATGCTGGAGTGCTCAATGGGTGGAGTCAGGACCCAGAAGCAGGGGCGTAGCCACGGGTGGGCCTGGACGGGCCCAGGCCCACCCATTTTCCCTCCAGGCCCGCCCATCCTTCGCATGCTGTCGCTGCCCTTTTGTCCTGCGGAGGCAGCGTTCAGCGTTTCCTTCCTGCCCTGTCTTTTCCCCAAGCTCCGCTGCATCGTCCCTGCAAGTGGAATCCTTCTCCTTTTCGGCCCGTCGCGCTGCGCTGCCGTTCACACAGGCAGCTTCGCTCCTCACTGCCGCGTCCATTCTGGCCCTCTCTGATGTACTTCCTGTTAGGGCCAGATGAACGCGGTGGGGGAGGAGCGAAGCTGCCTGTGTGAACGGCAGCGCAGCGCGACGGCCGAAAAGGAGAAGGATTCCACTAGGGACGATGCAGCGGAGCCTGGGGAGAAGACAGGGCAGGAAGGAAACGCTGAACGCTGCCTTCGCGGGACAAAAGGGCAGCGGGAAGGTTGTGGATGGGCAGGCCTGGAGGGAAAATGGCTGAGCTGCTGGGACATGGGAGGGAGAGAGGAGGAAGGGATTTGAGGGAAGGGAGAGAGCTACTGGACGTGGGAGGGAGAGGAAGAAGGGACTGGAGGGAAGGGAGAGAGCATCTGGGACATGGGAGGGAGAGGAAGAAGGGACTGGAGGAAAGGGAGAGAGCGTCTGGGACATGGGAGGGAGAGGAAGAAGGGACTGACGGGAAGAGAGAGCTGCTGGACATGGGAGGGACTGGCGGGAAGGGAGAGAGCTACTGGACATGGGAGGGAGAGGAAGAAGGGACTGGAGGGAAGGGAGAGACCGTCTGGGACATGGGAGGGAGAGGAAGAAGGGACTGGAGGAAAGGGAGAGAGCGTCTGGGACATGGGAGGGAGAGGAAGAAGGGACTGACAGGAAGGGAGAGCTGCTGGGACATGGGAGGGACTGGCGGGAAGGGAGAGAGCTACTGGACATGGGAGGGAGAGGAGGAAGGGGCTGGAGAGCTGTTGGACAAGGGAGGAAGAGGAAGAAGGGACTAGAGGGAAGGGAGAGAGCTGCTGGACATGGGATGGAGAGGAGGAGGGGATTGGATGGAAGGGAGAGAGCTGCTGGACATGGGAGGGAGAGGAGGAAGGGGCTGGAGAGCTGCTGGACAAGGAAGGAAGAGGAAGAAGGGACTAGAGGGAAGAGAGCTGCTGGACATGGGAGGATAGGGAGAGAAAGGGGAGATAGGATGCAGAGAGAAAGGGGAGAAACTAGAAGGATGTGGAGAGAGGGAGGAGACTGAACAGAAAAGGGTAGAGCGATAGACACTGGATAGAAGGAGAGGGGAGATAGAGACACTAGATGGAAGGATCAGGAGAGAGGGTAGATGAGTGGAAGGATAAGGAGAGAAAGAGGGAAGATACTGGATGGAAGCGTAGGGAGAAAAAGGAGACGCTGGATACAAAAGAAAGACGGGAGACACTGGAAGGATGGGGAGAGAAAGAGGGGAGCTGCTGGATGGAAAGAGGGAGAGGACAGAGTAGGGAAAGACTGGAGAATAAGAGGAAGGGGCATGTGGAGAACAAGGGTGAGGAAAAGATAAAAAGCCATAGATGATGAATGGACAGGAAACCCTGGCAAGAGAAAGACGAAGGAAAGCAGAATCTAGAGACTGGGAGCAACACAATGAGAAAAAGTAAATGGCCATACAACAAAGGTAAAGAAAAAATAATTTTATTTTTAATTTAGGATAAAGTAATATGGTACCTGTGTTAATAAAGTTTCAGAGACCAATACTTCCTTCCTTAGGTCAGGAGAGGATACCGTAACAGCATTATACTGACCTGAGGCAGGAGGTTTCGGCCTCTGAAAGCTCACTGAAAAGTGTGACTAAATTTTGCTAGGGGAGGGGGGTAGAGAGAAAATTTTGTGCCCACCCACTTTGGGTTCAGGCCCACCCAAAATTGGCAGTCTGGCTACGCCACTGTCTTGCACATTGCTAACTTCTTTGCAAAAGTTTCCTATTGAATTGTAGACAAGCTGTGGAAGGTTTGTTTTCCATTTCCAGTCCTAGGTAAGAGAGTAGCTTTAGTATTACAGCTGGTTTAATTTGTAGTTAGAGATTATATTAAAGAAACTGCAATATTTGTTGGGAATATTTGGTTTTAAAGGAGAAAAGCTAGATTCTAACAGATCTTTATTTTGTTTGTCTCATTAGTTGCTCCTCTTTGAGATTGTTTTTGATAGTAGTACTTTGCTGAATCACTGTGAGGCTCATAGTCCCCCTCTGCCCCCGGTTTGCTACTCATAGTGCCTCTCCCCCCCCCCCCCCCCGGGTTTGCTACTCATAGTGCCTCTCCCCCACCAGGTTTGCTACTCAGTTCCTCCCCCTCCCCTGGGGTTTGCTACTCATAGTGCCTCTCCCCCTCCCTGGGGTTTGCTGCTCATAGTCCCTCTCCTCCTCCCCCCTGGGGTTTGCTGCTCATAGCCCCTTTCCTCCCCCCTGGGGTTTGAATACTCATAGTCCCTCTCCCCTCCAACCCGGGTTTGCATACTCACAGTCCCTCTCTTTACTTCCCCCCCCCCGGGGGGTTTACTACTCACAGTCCCTCTCTTCCCCCCCCCCCCCCCGGTTTGCTACTCATATACAGACAACCCAATAACCATTAACAATACTTCTCAGTGACATACAGGTAATCCTTACTGATTATTAAATCTTATAGTGTTCCAGTTCATACCCCTTCCAACCAATCAAGATGACTTTTTTTTTATTCAGTGTAATAATTGTGGTGCTTTACCAAGGCACACCATTTGGAAGCTTAGGTCATGCCCCATCTGTCTTCAGCTTGCTAGTATGAAAGAGGAGCTCAGCAAACTTAAGGGGAATTGGATGTAATTAGCGCAGCTTTCATCACTGCAAAGAATCATTCAATTTACCACCACTGCCTCCAAGAATAAAACAACCCAGGAATAGATAGGTCACAGTAAGCGCAGTCAGGTTATATGTGAGACACAAGCATCCACCCTCGCAATTGTTGCCCTACATAATTCTTTCACTGCATTAGAGCATTATGATGCTCGAGAAAAAAGAACTGAGGTAGAACCAGAACCAATGAAGGTAGCTCAAGAGAAGACACTCCTAAAGCACTGATAAGGAAACTCAAACCAGAAAATTGTTGCTGCTTGGGGTTTCATTATTGAAAGCATTAATTTTGAACACCGTTCAAGGGACCTAACAAAGTAAAATGCTTTCCAGGATCCTCAGCTATCAAGAATACTAGTCAAATACTGACTATAATCACAGACTTAAGGATTCTATCACTGATGTTTCCACCTGGGGACAAATGACCTAGCCAATAATACTCCACATAGTGCTGAGAGCTTTCCAGGAGCTGGGGGAGTCATTAAAACCGTCGGTACAAACTATAGCTTTTTTCCTGAAGTTCTACCTACTTAGGGAAGGGGAGAGGAAAGATTACAAAATTCTGAGAACTTCAATAGGCAACTCAGTCTGGTTGTCACCAAGAGGGTTTTAAGTATATAGGATGGGGCAATACATGGAAAAACAAAAGACTATATTGTCATGATGGGCTGCATCTCATTGTGGCAGGAAAAAGAATCTTTGTTGAGAAATTCAGTATTTTTAGGCATTTTAATTAGAAGGTGGGAGTGGCATATGGAAAAAGGTCAATTCACATAGTCACCCACAGCAAAAGACAAGATGTGGCAGTAGAAAAGAAAGCAATATAAACAACTATCTTAGCAATTCATTTCTTAGCAACACAATAGAAAGTGAGACTAAACAAAAACTACACAGAAGATGAGACTTCCATTGAAATATAGCTGGAAAGCAATGTCCACAAATGCTCGTAGACTAAGCAACAAAGTTTATGATCTGCAAGCCCTGATAGTGACTCGCATGAATGGGATGCAAACATATCGGGCTATAATCTATTTCAGAAGGGAAGAGATGGTCAGAAAGGTGGAGGAGTTTCTCTGTGTGAGAAACAATATCGGAGCAACTGAAATGCAAGGGACCTGGGGAAAGGAAGAAGCAATATGGATTGCCCAGAAAAGAGAAGATGGAACCTTTGTCCACATGGGTGTAGTCCACAGACTTCTGAAACAGCTTGATAAAGATCTGGTAGTAGATATCCAAACGTTGCAAACTGTACGAGGAGAGACTTGCTGACCTGAACATGCATACCTTGGAAGAAAGGAGAAACAGGGGTGGCATGATACAGACGTTCAAATATTTGAAAGGTATTAATCCACAAACCTTTTACGAAGACTGGAAGGCGGTAGAACTAGAGGACATGAATTGAGGTTGAAGGAGGGCAGACTCAGGAGTAATGTCGGGAAGTATTTTTTCACAGAGAGGGTGATGGACATGTGGAATGCCTTCCTGAGGGAGGTGGTGGAGATGAAAACGGTAATGGAATTCAAGCATACGTGGGCTAAACACAAAGGAATCTTATTTTGAAGAAATGGATCTGCGGAATCTTAGCGGAGATTAGGTGGCGATGCCGGTAATTGGGAAACAAAACTGGTGCTGGGCAGACTTCTACGGTCTACGCCCTGAGCGTGACTGAATAGATAGGGATGGACTGGAGTGTAAATTTTAAGGGGCTTCAAAGTTAGCTTCAGAACTTAGTACAAGAAGCGTGCTGGGCACACTTCTACGGTCTGTTCCCTGAGAATGGCAAAGACAAATCAAACTCGGGTATACATATAAAGTATCACATACCATGTAAAATTAGTTTATCTTATTGGGCAGACTGGATGGACCATACATCATTTCATTTACTATGAAAGGGGAGGTACTGCTGCTCTGAGATTTCAACCTGTCTGATACAGATTGGAAAGTTCTATCTGTGGGTTAGGAAAGAAGTAGAGATCGTGGATGTCTTTCAGAGTGCTCTGCTCAGACAAATGGTGATGGAATCTGCAAGGGAAGAAGCAACATTGGATCTGGTACTCACAAATGGAGAAAGTGTGTTTAATGTCCGAGTAGGTGCCCACCTGGGCAGTAGTGGTTATCAAACAGTTTGTGTTGTTATAACGGTAAATTAGGTTGCCATGTATTATACCAACAAGCAGGGGGCACCGGATTATGCCCTCTGTCAGGAGGCCATTCAGATATGGAGTTAGGCTCGCCAGCATGACATGTTCCTTCAAGCTACTTATCTGGTGAGCAAAACCAACAGCTTGGACAACAGACTGAGCATGGTTATGCAACCGCACGAGTGGTCTCTAACATGGACGTTGCCTGAGAGCTCTTCCGAGCATGGGGCAGACAATAAGTTAGTAATTCCATCACCAATGAGGGCTAGATGGGAATCTACACAAAAGTCAGCCTTCTTTTTTCTATCGCCCTCACTTTGGAACGGTCTCCCAAAATTATTAAGATTAGAGGACACACATACCCGTTTTCGTAAAACCCTAAAAACATATCTTTTTCAAAATACATTTGATGATAATGCAGGATAAAGATAAACTAAACGAGATGCTAATTCACATTTTGAATTATTATTTATTTACTAGTAAAAAAGGCCCGTTTCCGTGAGAGATGAAACGGGCGCTAGCAAGGTTTTCGGTGTGCAGCGATCCTGTCTCCCGGGCCCCCCTGCAGGCAACCATCCTAAGCGACCCAGCTGTCCCTCAGCCCCCCTCCAGGCACCTGTCCTCTCCGTGATGCGGGGTCCGTATGTAAAATGGCTGTCGAGGGGCAGGGGGAGATCGCGCTTCGTGGAGTGTCAGTGCTCCGCCCTTGTCGTCATCACGTTGTGACGCGAGGGCGGGACACACAGTCATGGGCAGAAAGGATATCTCGACACCTCACACTTCCGGTTGAGGCTTCATTTAGAACGTTGGGGTTGCGAATTATGTGCGGAAGGGGCGTGGCTGAGGGCGGGTCTATGAGTGACAGTGAGTGGTGCTGACAGCCTACCCTACCAACAGTGCAGGGCTTCAGTGTTTCCCTGCCACAGAGTGAGCTTCAGAATGTTGGAGGTGAGAATTATTTATATAGATTTGTTATGTTTGTATCCCACATTTTCCCACCTATTTGCAGGCTCAATGTGGCTTACATAGTACCGGAGAAGCGTTATACATTTTTAGGTTTGGTATAATTGTTATTATTATTTTGTTATTATCTTTGTATGGTTGGTTTGCTGGGCTTTCCTATCGATTACTGGATTTCCTGGATGTTATGTTTTTTTTTTTCTGTTTTTAATGTTTCTTTTAACATGTAAATTGTTCTCTTTTGCCAAAGCAATAAGTAACGGTATAGTAAATGATAAACGATCTGTGTGCATAAGCTCTCATTCCTCTCGTGAGGAAGACTTTGCTGAAAGTCGAGCAGAACCCTGGGACCACGATTCTGATTGCGCCTTACTGGCTTTAGCAGATTTGGTTCCTTCTTCTTCTGGAGTTATCCTTTGAAGAACCATGGAGATTGGATTGTTTTCCAGCTTTCATCACACAGAATGAGGGATCTCTTCTGCATTCCAACCTTTAGTCTCTGGCCCTGTGCCTTGTTGTTGATTGCCTATAATTTGCTTCCTTGGGTCTTTCACAGGGTGTCTCCGAGTCTTTCTGGCTTCCGTGAAAAATTCCACTAAGAGGTGCTCCTCTTTTAAATGGAGGAGGTTTGCCATCTGGTGTGAGGGCAAGACCCTAGATCCTATTTCCTGCTTTACACAGACCCTGCTTGAATACCTTCTAGACCTATCAGAGTCTGGTCTCAAGACCAACTCTGTGTGGGTTCACCTCTGTGCAATTAGTGCTTATCAAAGTGTAGAGGGTAAGCCCATCTCTGAACAGCCTCTAGTTCGCTTTATGAGAGGTTTGCCTTTGTCAAAGTCCCCTGTCAAACCTCTGCCTGTGGCATAATATCTCAGCAGATGAAAGCTCCTTTCGAGCCACTGGATTCCTTCAATGTGAAGTACTTGACCTGGAAGGTCATATTTTTGGTGGCTCTTATTTCAGGCAGAGACCAGTTTCTTTCTTTCCGCGTGTCTGTACAGTCGGGTTGTTCTCCAACTATACTGTTTTCAATCAGGAGACGGAATTCCGGCGTTTATCACTGTTTTTTTCTATCTTAATTTGTTTCCCTTGTTTCCTTCAGTAATATATGTAAAAAAAAAAAATACGTTTTCCCTATCGTTTTTTCTTAGTTTTTCTCATCTTTTTAAGTTTCCAGTTCCAATATTTTTTATGTTTTATAGACAATAACAAAATGACTAAAATAAATACAATTAGCCATCAGTACGAAAAAATACAATAACAAGGCATCATCTTACATGTTCAAGTTAAGAGTGGACACAGATTGTTGCTATGACAATTCATAGTCATCATGGAATGACCCTCTCGGCCGGGTCTTTTTCCCTCTTTTTGTGCCTTTTCCATTGGCACCATCGAGCCTTTTGATTTCGCCAACGCTATTTTTCCACCCATGTCATCGAAGACTCCCAGCGACTTAAAGCATTGTACTCGCTGAAATTGGACCATCTCGAGCACCGACCCTCACGCATGGTGTCTTCATTCTCCGAGGACAAGCAGGCTGCTTGTTCTCACGACTGGGGTTGACGTCCATGGCAGCCCCCACCAACCGGAAGAAAACTTTGCGGGCGGTCCCGCATGCAGGGCACGCCCACCGCGCATGCGCGGCCGTCTTCCCGCCCATGCGCGACCGTTCCCGCTCAGTTTTTTTCTATTCCGCGCTGGAGAGAGACGTGTTAGCGTCTCTCTCTCTGTCAGCCCCGGAAACCGGATCGCGGCCTAGCCGCGAGTTTTTTCTCTTTACGAACGCGTTTGCGTACTTCTTTCTTTCTTCTGTAAAAAAAAAAAAAGAAAAAGTATGTCCCCTTGTCGTCTTTTAGCCGCGGGGGCGCCTCATTGCGGCCTTGTGGCCGCGCGGTCGTTTCTTTTTCGGGTGTGCTTTTCACCGCCACCATCGACGACTTTCACTTTGCTGACGCGATTTTTCCATCGATGTCCTCGAAGGTCCCGAGCGGATTCAAGAAGTGTGGTCGGTGCGGCCGGCAGATCTCGCAAACCGATACCCACGCTTGGTGCCTCCAGTGCCTTGGGCCGGAGCATAATACCAAGACGTGCACCTTGTGTCTCGGCTTGCGGAAGTGGACACAGGTGGCGAGGCAAGTTCTTCGGGACCGTCTTTTTGGAACTTGCGCCGGCCCCTCGACGTCGACGGCATCGGTGTCGATGGCCGAATCTTCGGTACCGGTACCGATGTCGACGAAATCGGCACCGACGATGGCACCGACCCCAGGAGTACAGGTACCGTTGGCCCGCCGGCCTGCCGGCGAGCGGCCGCATGGGCAATCGGCCCCGGCTACTCCCTCTACCCAGGGCCATTGGGACCGAACCCTGTCAGACCCGATCCCTCGAGGCCGGGGGGGGGTTTTACATCCTCTTCATCTCTACCGCCGAGCGCCGATGACGGGCACTGAAAGAAAACCAAGAAGCACCGTCATCGGTCGCCCACGGCACATGGGACTACCAGCTGCGGCGCCTCGAGAGATGATTCGACGCCGAGGAAGCGGCAGTGCCGAGAGGAGCGTTCCCCCTCGGTTGAAGAGGTGTCGCTGCGTCAGTCCATGGGTGCTTTGGTACCGTCTCCTGGACCTGAGCAGCTTCTGACACCCACACCGGCCCCTCTGCCTTTCCCGACAGCGGGCCTTGACGAGTGCCTCCGAGCCATCCTTCCAGGGATTCTGGAAGGGCTGATGCGCCAGGCTCTGCCGGCACCGGGGGTGCTTGCGCCCCCGGCGCTGTTGAGGGAGGCGCCGGTGTGCTCTAGCCTGATGCCACGGACGCCGACGCCGCTTGCGGCACCAGTGTCGACCGCCATGCAGGTGGAATCCCCGTCGACGTCGATGGAGGGAGCTTCATCCCCGCTGGTGCGGGAGTCCACCGCTCGACGCCATCACCGGGGACTTGGTTCCTCGCAGTCGAGACGGGCCCGGTTAAGGTCTGAGCTGCAAGAGCTCATGTCCGACACCGAGGAAGAGGCCTCATGGGGGGAGGAGGAGGACCCCAGATATTTCTCCTCAGAGGAGTCTGAGGGCCTTCCCTCCGACCCCACTCCTTCACCGGAGAGGAAGCTCTCGCCCCCTGAGAGCCTCTCCTTTGCCTCCTTAGTCAGGGACATGTCTATTTGCATTCCCTTCCCCGTGGTCTCTGTGGATGAGCCGAAGGCTGAGATGCTCGAGGTCCTCGACTATCCATCACCACCTAGAGAGTCTTCCACGGTGCCATTGCACAATGTCCTCAAAGAGACACTATTCGGAACTGGCTGAAGCCATTATCTAACCCCACCATCCCCAAGAAAGCGGAGTCCCAATACAGGATCCACTCTGACCCAGAGTTGATGCGGCCCCAATTGCCTCATGACTCGGCGGTCGTGGACTCTGCTCTCAAGAGAGCACGGAGTTCGGGAGTCTCGCACTCTGGACTCGTTTGGGAGGAAGGCCTACCAATTTTCCATGCTCGTGACCCGCATCCAGTCATACCAGCTCTACACGAGCATTCACATGCGGAACAATGTGAAGCAACTGGCAGACCTGGTCGACAAGCTCCCTCCGGAGCAGTCCAGGCCCTTTCAGGAGGTGGTCAGGCAGCTGAAGGCGTGCAGAAAGTTCCTGTCCAGGGGTATCTATGACACCTGTGATGTGGCATCCCGAGCTGCGGCCCAAGGTATAGTGATGCGCAGACTCTCCTGGCTGCGTGCCTCTGACCTGGACAACCGCACCCAGCAGCAACTGGCGGATGTCCCTTGCCAGGGGGATAACATTTTCGTCGAGAAGGTCGAGCAGTTACTACTACTACTACTTAACATTTCTAAAGCGCTACTAGGGTTACGCAGCGCTGTACAATTTAACATAGAGGGACGGTCCCTGCTCAAGGAGCTTACAATCTAATAAAGTGAAAGGACAGTCCGATAGGGGCGGTCAAATTGGGGCAGTCTGGGTTTAGTGAAGGGACCAACTACACCAGCGGGAAACCGCTCTCGACATGCTCTCCCACCGGGCGCCTTCAGTATCCATCTCAGCAGGTGGACGTTTTTCCCGGGCCAGGCAGGCTGCGCCCTATGCCTACAACAAGCGTAGGTACACCCAGCCGGCCCGAAGGCCTCCTCAGGCACAGGGAAAGTCCCAGCGCGCTCGTTCCCGTCAACAGCGTGCGCCCAAGCAGCCCTCGGCGCCTCCACAGCAAAAGCCGGGGACGGGCTTTTGACTGGATCCATGGGAACATAGCCACCATCAAAGTGTCCGTACCGGACGACCTGCCAGTCAGAGGGAGGTTGAAAGTTTTTCACCAAAGGTGGCCTCTGATAACCTCCGACCAGTGGGTTCTCCAAATAGTGCGGTGCGGATACACCCTGAATTTGGCCTCCACTCCACCAAATTGCCCACTGGGGGCCCAATCCTTCAGCTCCCATCACAAGCAGGTACTTACAGAGGAACTCTCCGCCCTTCTCAGCGCCAATGCGGTCAAGCCCGTACCACCCGGGCAGGAAGGGCAGGGATTCTATTCCAGGTACTTCCTTGTGGAATAGAAAACAGGGGGGATGCGCCCCATCCTAGACCTGAGAGGCCTGAACAAATACCTGGTCAAGGAAAAGTTCAGGATGCTTTCCTTGGTCACCCTTCTTCCCATGATTCAGAAAGACGATTGGCTATGTTCCCTGGATTTAAAGGACGCTTACACTCACATCCCGATACTGCCAGCTCACAGTATCTCCGATTCCGTCTGGGGACACGGCACTTTCAGTATTGTGTGCTGCCCTTTGGGCTCGCCTCTGCACCACGGGTGTTCACGAAGTGTCTCGTGGTGGTTGCGGCGTATCTACGCAAGCTGGGAATGCATGTGTTCCCGTATCTCGACGATTGGCTGGTCAAGAGCACCTCAGAGGCAGGAGCTCTTCGGTCCATGCAGTGTACTATCCACCTTCTGGAGCTGCTGGGGTTTGTGCTAAATTACCCGAAGTCCCATCTCCAGCCAGTCCAATCTCTGGAATTCATAGGAGCGCTGCTGAATTCTCAGACGGCTCAGGCCTTTCTTCCCGAAGCAAGCGCAGAACCTTCTATCCCTTGCCTCTCAGACCAGAGCGTCTCAGCAGGTCACAGCTCGGCAGATGTTGAGACTCCTGGGTCATATGGCCTCCACGGTTTATGTGACTCCCATGGCTCGCCTTCACATGAGACCTGCTCATTGGACCCTAGCTTCCCAGTGGTGTCAAGCTACCGGGAATCTAGAAGATGTCATCCGCCTGTCCATCAGTTGCCGCAATTCGCTGCACTGGTGGACCATTCGGACCAATTTGACTCTGGGACGTCCATTCCAAATTCCGCAGCCCACGAAGGTGCTGACGATGGATGCATCTTGCCTGGGGTGGGGAGCTCATGTCGATGGGCTCCACACCCAGGGGCTGTGGTCCCTCCAGGAACAGAATCTTCAGATCAACCTCCTGGAGCTCCGAGCGGTCTGGAACGCACTGAAGGCCTTCAGAGATCGGCTGTTCTGCCAAATCATCCAAATTCGGACAGACAATCAGGTTGCAATGTATTACATCAACAAGCAGGGGGGCACCGGATCTCGCCCCCTGTGTCAGGAAGCCATCGGGATGTGGCGTTGGGCCTGCCAGTTAGGCATGCTTCTCCAAGCCACATACCTGGCAGGCGTAAACAACAGTCTGGCCGACAGACTGAGCAGAGTCATGCAACCGCACGAGTGGTCGCTCCATTCCAGAGTGGTACGCAAGATCTTCCGAGAGTGGGGCACCCCCTCGGTAGACCTTTTCGCCTCTCAGACCAACCACAAGCTGCCTCTGTTCTGTTCCAGACTACAGGCACATGGCAGACTAGCGTCGGATGCCTTTCTCCTCCATTGGGGGACCGGCCTCCTGTATGCTTATCCACCCATACCTTTGGTGGGGAAGACCTTACTGAAGCTCAAGCAAGACCACGGCACCATGATTCTGATAGTGCCCTTTTGGCCCCGTCAGATCTGGTTCCCTCTACTTCTGGAGTTGTCTTCAGAAGAACCGTGGAGATTGGAGTGTTTTCCGACTTTCATTTCGCAGAACGACGGAGCGCTTCTGCACCCCAACCTTCAGTCTCTGGCTCTCACGGCCTGGATGTTGAGGGCGTATATTTTGCTTCGTTGGGTTTGTCTGAGGGTGTCTCCCGTGTCTTGCTTGCCTCTAGAAAGGATTCCACTAAAAAGAGTTACTTTTTCAAGTGGAGGAGGTTTGTCGTTTGGTGTGAGAGCAAGGCCCTAGAACCTTGTTCTTGTCCTGCACAGAACCTGCTTGAATACCTTCTGCACTTACCAGAGTCTGGCCTCAAGACCAACTCAGTAAGGAATCACAATAGTGCGATTAGTGCTTACCATCATCGTGTAGAGGGTAAAGCCATCTCTGGAGAGCCTTTAGTCGTTCGATTCATGAGAGGCTTGCTTTTGTCAAAGCCCCCTGTCAAGCCTCCTGCAGTGTCATGGGATCTCAACGTCGTCCTCACCCAGCTGATGAAACCTCCTTTTGAGCCACTGAATTCCTGCCATCTGAAGTACTTGACCTGGAAGGTCATTTTCTTGGTGGCAGTTACTTCAGCTCGTAGAGTCAGTGAGCTTCAAGCCCTGGTAGCTCATGCTCCTTATACCAAATTTCATCATAACAGAGTAGTACTCCGCACTCACCCTAAGTTCTTGCCAAAGGTTGTGTCGGAGTTCCATCTTAACCAGTCAATTGTCTTGCCAACATTCTTTCCCAGACCACATACCTGCCCTGCTGAACATCAGTTGCACACATTGGACTGCATGCGAGAGTTGGCCTTCTATCTGGAGTGGACACAGCCCCACAGACAGTCTGCCCAATTGTTTATTTCTTTCGACCCCAACAGGAAAGGGGTCGCTGTCGGGAAACGCACCATCTCCAATTGGCTAGCAGATTGCATTTCCTTCACTTACGCCCAAGCTGGGCTGGCTCTTGAGGGTCATGACACGGCTCATAGTGTTAGAGCCATGGCAGAGTCAGTGGCACACTTGAAGTCAGCCACTATTGAAGAGATTTGCAAGGCTGCGACGTGGTCATCTGTCCACACATTCACATCACATTATTGCCTCCAGCAGGATACCCGACGCGACAGTCAGTTCGGGCAGTCGGTGCTGCAGAATCTGTTTGGGGTTTTAATCCAACTCCACCCTCCAGGACCCGATTTATTCTGTTCAGGCTGCCCTCTCAGTTAGTTGTTCTTCGTAGGTCAATTTCTGTTATACCCTCGCCATTGCGAGGTTCAATTGACCTGGGTTCTTGTTTTGAGTGAGCCTGAGAGCTAGGGATACCCCAGTCGTGAGAACAAGCAGCCTGCTTGTCCTCGGAGAAAGTGAATGATACATACCTGTAGCATGTGTTCTCCGAGGACAGCAGGCTGATTGTTCTCACCTACCCTCCCTCCTCCCCTTTGGAGTTGCATTTTCCTCATTCCTTTGCTTGTCATTCAACTGAGCGGGAACGGTCGCGCATGGGTGGGAAGACGGCCGCGCATGCGCGGTGGGCGTGCCCTGCATGCGGGACCGCCCGCGAAGTTTTCTTTCGGTTGGTGGGGGCTGCCGTGGACGTCAACCCCAGTCGTGAGAACAATCAGCCTGCTGTCCTCGGAGAACACCTGCTACAGGTATGTATCATTCGCTGTATCTTGGGCCCGACCATCTTCCAGTTGATGAAGAAGCGGACCCAAGTGGCTTGAGAGGCTCAATGTGAAAAACATTTTGGTGACGTCAACTTTGACTTCGGTACCGAGGGCATCGACGTCGAGTGCGCAGGTAATGGCTGCCGAGAGACTG
This sequence comes from Microcaecilia unicolor, assembly GCF_901765095.1. Taxonomy (NCBI): domain Eukaryota; kingdom Metazoa; phylum Chordata; class Amphibia; order Gymnophiona; family Siphonopidae; genus Microcaecilia; species Microcaecilia unicolor. The sequence continues at coordinate 480,885,381 of NC_044032.1, read as the reverse complement.
CAGTGAGGCATCGAGTGGGTCTCCAGCCTTCTCGAGGCCTACTGCTATGCAGGCCCCCCGGGACCAACCTTCGTCGGACCCGGCCCCGAGGAGGCGTGAGCATTCCACGTCCTCCTCTTCGGTACTGAGGAGTGTCGATGACGGGCGTTGAGCGAAGGCTAAGAAGCATCATCATCGATCTCCTTCCAGGCACGGTACCGAGAGCTCTGGGGAACCGAGGGAGTGGCACCCGAGAAGTGTCGGCGCCAGGAGGACCGCTCACCCTCCATACAGGAGGTGCTGATGCGTCGGTCGTCTGGCAGCCTGGTACCGGCTCTCGAACCCCCTCAGATTCTGGCACCGAGTCCTGCACCGTCCCCCCCAGCCTTTTTCGATGGAAGCTCTCGATGAGCGCATCCAGGCCCTACTTCCGGAGCTTCTGGAAGGCTTGCTTCGCCAGTCTGCCTTGGTGTTAGGGGTTCTTGCGCCTTCTGCACCGATTGTAGAGGAGGCATCTGGGCCATCACCTGCGAGGAAGTTTCCGTCTTCGTCGTCGGCTGCCACCTGGGTTGATTCCCCGTCGACGTCGGTGGAGGAAGCTTCACCGGAGTCTAGGTAGGGGTCAACTTCTCGACGCTCCCCATGAGGTCGTCGATCCTCGAAGTCGAGGGAGGCTTGGGTTCGGGCAGCTCTTAGGGAGCTTCTGTCTGACACCGAGGAGGAGTGGTCATGGGGTGAAGAGGAAGACCCCAGGTACTTTTCGGAGGAGAAGCCTTGTGGGCTTCCCTCTGATCCTACTCCACCGATTGAAGTAAGGATGTCTCCACCTGAGAATCTTGCTTTTTCATCTTCTGTGCGGGAAATGTCTAAGGACATTGTATTTCCCATGGAGGTTGTGGATGAACCCAGGGCCGAGATGCTTGAGATCCTGGATTATCCTTCTCCACCTGCAGAGGTTGCAACGGCCCCCCTGCACAATACACTCGGGGAAGTGCTGATGCGGAATTGGTCTTGTTCTCTTTCTAATCCAGTGGTCCCTAAGAAGTCCGAGTCCCAGTACGGAGTCCATGGAGAGCCTGTAATGGTGAAGGCCCAACTTCCTCACGATTCCATGGTGGTGGATTCTGCTCTCAGAAGAGCCAGGAGTACTAGAGACTATGCCTCGGCGCCCCCAGGCAGAGAGTCTAGGACCTTGGATTCTTTTGGGAGGCGTACGTATCAGGCCACAATGCTCTCTGCCAAGATCCAAACATACCAGCTCTACACAAGCATTTACTTACGGAACTCGGTGAGGCAACTGTCCAGTTTAGTTGAATCACTTCCTGCGGAGCTTGCTGAACCTTTTTGGTCAGGCAGCAGAAGGCGTGTCGCAAATTCCTGGCCAGGGGGGGTCTTACGACACTTTTGATGTAGCATCCCAAGTAGCTGCTCAAGGCATAGTGATGCGCAAACTCTCATGACTGCGTGACTCTGACCTGGATCAGAAGACCCAGCAGCGAATGGCGGATGTTCTTTGCCGGGGGGATAATCTCTTTGGAGAGAAAGTAGAGGATATGATTGATCAGATGAAAAAGCATCATGATGCCATGAATTCTCTCTCCCGCCGGACGTCTTCTGCTACTGCCTCCTCATCTAGGAGGTTTTTTGGAGGGAGGAGGAGTGCTCCCTATTCCTATAATATGAGTAGGTACACTACTGCCTCTCGGCAGCCGGTTCAGGCTCAGCCCCAGCATGTGTGTTCTCGTCAACGCCATGCGCCTAAGGCCCCTATGGCTCCCCAGAAAAAGCAAGGGACGGGCTTTTGACTGGCTCCAGTGCAGCATAGCCGCAGTAAAATTGTCCGTAATGGGCGACTTGCCTGTCGGAGGAGGTTGATATTTTTTTCACCAAAGGTGGCCTCTTATAACCTCCGACATGTGGGTTCTTCAAATAGTCCAGTTCGGATACACACTCAGTCTGGCATCCAAGTCTACAAATTGCCCACCGGGAGCTCAATCCTTCAGCTCCCGGCACAAGCAGGTACTTGCAGAGGAACTCTCCGCCCTTCTAAAGGCCAATGCGGTCGAACCCATTCCACCAGGGGAAGAAGGGCTGGGATTCTATTCCAGGTACTTCTTTGTGCAAGAGAAAACAGGGGGGGGGGGGGGGTGCGTCCCAATCTAGACCTAAGGGCCCTGAACAAATTCCTAGTCCTAGAAAAGTTCAGGATGGTTTCTCTGGGCACCCTTCATCCCATGATTCAGGAAAACGATTGGCTATGCTCTCTGGACTTAAAAGGATGCCTACACTCATATCTCGGTGCTCCCAACTCACAGGAAGTACCTTCGATTTTGGCTGAGAACTCAGCACTTTCAGTACTGCGTACTGCCCTTTGGCCTAGCATCTGCGCCCAGGGTCTTCACAAAGTGCTTGGCAGTTGTCGCAGCATCGCTACGCAGACTGGGAGTGCATGTGTTCCCTTATCTCGACGATTGGCTGGTGAAGAACACTTCGGAGGCAGGGGCTCTACGGTCCATGCAGATGACTATTCAACTGCTGGAGATACTAGGGTGTGTAATAAATTATCCCAATTCCCATCTTGTTCCAGTGCAGAAATTGGACTTCATTGGAGCGCGGTTGGATACATGGAAGTCTCGAGCTTATCTTCCCCGGGCAAGGGCAGGCGATCTTCTGGCCCTAGTTTCCTCAGCTCGAGCGTCTCAACAGATCACAGCTCAGCAGATGTTGAGACTCTTAGGACACATGGAGGGGCATAATCGAACAGAAACGCCTATCTCCATGGGCGTTTATCTCCGAGAACGGGTCCGTGAAGGGGCGGACCCAAGCGTATTTTCGAAAAAATTAGACGTCCATGTTTTATTCGCCAAGTTGTGAGCTGGGCGTTTTTGCTTTTCAGCGATAATGGACAATGAAATCGCCCAGCTCAAAAACGAATAAATCCAAGGCATTTGTTCGTGGGAGGGGCCAGGAGTCGTAGTGCACTGGTCCCCCTAACATGCCAGGACACCAACCAGGCACCCTAGGGGGCACTTTTACAAAAACAGAACAAAAGGTAAAAGAGCTCCCAGGTGCATAGCACCCTTCCCTTGTGTGTAGAGCCCCCCAAATCCCCCTCAAAACCCACTGCCCACAAGTCTACACCATTACTATAGCCCTAAGGAGTGAAGGGGGGCACCTACATGTGGGTACAGTGGGTTCGGGGGGGGGGGTTGGACGACTAAGCATTAAGCAGCACAATTGTAACAGGTAGGGGGGGGGGGATGGGCCTGGGTCCACCTGCCTGAAGTCCACTGCACCCCCTAACAACTGCTCCAGGGACCTGCATACTGCTGCCAGGGAGCTGGGTATGACATTTGAGGGTGAAAATAAAAATGTGTGAAACATCATTTTTTTGTGGTGGGAGGGGGTTTATGACCACTGGGGGAGTCAGGGGAGGTCATCCCCGATTCCCTCCAGTAGTCATCTGGTCATTTAGGGCACTTTTTGGGGCCTTATTCGTGGAAAAACAGGGTCCAGGAAAAGTGCCCTAAATTCTCGCTAAAAACGCATATTTTTTTTCCCATTATCGGCGAAATGCGCCCATCTCTGTTCGGCAGATAACCACGCCCCAGTTCCGCCTTCGCCACACCTCTGACACGCCCCCATCAACTTTGTCCGCATCCGCGACGGAGTGCAGTTGAAAACGTCCAAAATCGGCTTTCGATTATACCGCTTTATTCGTTTTTGTGAGATAAGCGCCCATCTCCCGATTTAGGTCGGAACTTGGGCGTTTTTCTCGTTCGATTATAAGCTGGATGGCCTCCACAGATCATGTAACTCCCATGGCACGCCTACATATGAGATCAGCTCAATGGACCCTAGCTTCCCAGTGGTGCCAAGCCATAGGAAATCTAGAGGATGTAATCCATCTCTTCACCGATTTTTGCAGCTCCCTTCAGTGGTGGACCATTCGATCCAATCTGACCTTGGAACGTCCATTCCAAATTCCTTGGCCACAAAAAGTGCTGACGACGGATGCATCCCTCTTAGGGTGGGGAGCTCATTTAGATGGACTTCACACTCAGGGAGTTTGGTCATTTCAGAAGAAACACCTTCAGATAAATCTCCTGGGATTACGAACAATCTGGAACGCTCTCAAGGCTTTCAGAGATCGGCTGTCCGATCGAATCATTTCAATTCAGACAGCCAACCAGGTTGCCATGTATTACACCAACAAGCAGGGGGGCTCCGGATCTCGCCCTCTGTGTCAGGAAGCCGTCAGGATGTGGCTTTGGGCACACCAGCACGGCATGCTTCTCCAAGCCATGTATCTGGCAGGCGTAAACAACAGTCTGGCCGACAGGTTGAGCAGGATCATGCAACCTCATGAGTGGTCACTCAACAGGGACGTTGTCAGCAAGATCTTCCGAGCGTGGGGCACCCCCTCGGTGGATCTTTTTGCCACTCAGACCAATCACAAAGTCCCTCAGTTCTGTTCGAGGCTCCAGGTCCACGACAGACTAGCGTCAGATGCTTTTCTCCTACATTGGAGGGCAGGCCTTCTGTATGCATATCCTCCTATACCTCTAGTAGGGAAAACTGAAACTGAGGCAAGACCTCGGAACCATGATTCTGATTGCACCTTTCTGGCCGTGTCAGGTTTAGTTTCCTCTTCTTCTGGAATTGTCCTCCGAAGAACCTTGGAGAGTGGACTGTTTTCCGACCCTCATCACTCAGAACAAGGGGTCGCTTCTACATCCCATCATCCAGTCTCTGGCTCTCACGGCCTGGATGTTGAGAGCTTAGAAGTTGCCTCTCTAGGCCTTCCAGAAGGTGTCTCCTGAGTCTTGCTTGCTTCCAGTAAAGATTCCACGAAAAAGTGTTATTCTTTTAAGTGGAGGAGGTTTGCCGTCTGGTGTGACAGCAAAGCCCTAGATCTTTTTTCTTGTCCTACACGGACCCTGCTTGAATACCTTCTACACTTATCAGTCTGGTCTTAAGACCAACTCCGTATGGGTTCTCCTTAGTGCAATTAGTGCTTATCAACGTGTGGAAGGTCAGCCTATCTCTGGACAGCCTTTAGTTGTTCGCTTTATGAAAGGTTTGCTTTTGTCAAAGCCCCCAGTAAAACCTCCACCAGTGTCATGGGATTTCAGCGTCATTCTCACCCAGCTGATGAAAGCTCCTTTTGAGCCACTGAATTCCTGCCATCTGGAGTACTTGACCTGGAAGGTCATTTTCTTGGTGGCTGTTACTTCAGCTCGTAGAGCCAGTGCGCTCCAAGCCTTGGTAGTCCATGCACCTTATATTAAATTTAACCATAACAGGGTAGTCGTCTGCACTCACCCTAAGTTCTTGCCTAAGGTGGTGTCGGAGTTCCATCTGAACCAGTCAATTGTCTTGCCAACATTTTTTCCCCGTCCACATACCCGCCCTGGTGAGGACAAGTTGCACACCTGGGACTGTAAGAGAGCATTGGCCTTTTATGTGGAGCGGACAAAACCCTATAGACAGTCCGCCCAGTTGTTTATTTTTTTCAATCCCAACAGGAGGGGAGTTTCCATCAGAAAATGCACCATCTCTAATTGGCTGGCGGATTGCATTTCCTTCACTTACGCCCAGGCTGGACTGATTTTAGAGGGTCATGGCACGGCTGAGAATGTTAGAGCCATGGCTGCGTCAGTAGCTCACTTAAAGTCAGCCTCCATTGAAGAGATTTGCAAGGCTGCAACGTGGTCATCAGTCCATACATTCACATCTCACTACTGCCTTCAGCAGGATACCCAACGCGACAGTCGGTTTAGGCAGTCAGTGCTCCAGAATCTGTTCGGAGTTTAGAATCCAACTCCACCCTCCTAGGCCCATTTCTGTTTTGTTCCAGGCTGCACTCTCACTTAGCTGTGTTTCTTTTCAGGTCAATCTAAGTTATGTCCTCACCGTTGCGAGGCCCAATTGACCATTGTTTATTGTGTTGAGTGAGCCTGGGGGCTAGGGATACCCCACACGTAAGAATATTAGAGCCTGCTTGTCCTCGGAGAAAATGAAGATACATACCTGTAGTAGGTATTCTCCGAGGACAGCAGGTTCAATATTCTTACAACCCTCCTTCCTCCCCTTTGGAGTTGTTCCTCTTTATTTTGTTTGCTTTTTATTAACTGGTCTCTGCACATTCGCGACGCGGGCAGGAAGCCGCCCACGCATGCGCGGTGGTTTGACCTGCGCGGCAGAACGTTCAAGAAGGTTTTGAGCTTTGAGATTTTTTCCGTCTTCTGGGTCATCGCGGACGACACCCACACGTAAGAATATTGAGCCTGCTGTCCTCGATACAGGTATGTATCTACATTTTATCATGTCGAATTGGAGGAGAAGAATGTTTTTGCCTGTTGCTATTTCCTGCTTGAATTTGGCTAGAAGAATGAGTAGTACTGTTTCCGTGCTGTGGAGGGGGCAAAAGCCTGACTGTGATTCGTGTAATATTGAGAATTTGTTTATGTAATCTGTAAGTTGTTTGGTTACCATGCTTTCCATCAGTTTGACCACCAACGGGATAGATGCTACTGGATAGTGGTTAGTGATTTTTTTTTTTTTTTTTTTCTTGGTATCTTTTGGGGTGAGTAGGATATTGCCATTTTCCTTAGGGAAGAGGCCTTGCTGAAGCATGTAATTTAGGTGGGATGTGAGGTCTGCTATGAAGCGGTCAGGAGTGGATTTCATTAGGTAGCTGGGATAGGTGTCTAGTTTACGGTGAGTGTTGGAAAACCTACTAATCGCCTGGGTAACTGTTTCGACGGGAAGGAGGGCAAAGTTTAACCAGGTCTGATCTGCCGGGTATTCTCCAATGGTTGGGTCCAATTCATTAAGGAAGTTTTCAATGTCGGTGTTGTTCTGAGGTAGCATGTTGCATAGGTTTACAATTTTTTCATTGAAGTACTTCGCAAGTTTATCTGCATGGGATGTATGTGTTCGTGGTAGTGACCAAGTTGGTGTCTAGGAGTTTGTTCATGAGTTGGTATAATTTCTTCTTGTCTTTGTAATCTGTCCCTATTTTGGTTTTATAGTATGATCTTTTGGCCTGTCTTATTGCGTATTTGTATTTTTTTTGTATTTGTTTCCATGTGTTGAGTTCATCTTTTGTTTTATTCCATGGTCATTGGAGTTTCCTGGTTTTAACTTTTTCATTTCATTGTTGAACCATAGTGTCGAGTTATGCTTGCGTGGGGTTCTTGTTCATAAGGGCGCAATTTCATCTAGTATGCTTTTGCATCTTTTGTCCCATTCTACGAGGTAGTATATGGAGTCTGTTTGTGTTGCCCATTTGTTATTGTATATTAGTTGCCAGAATGTTTTCGTATCTACTTGACCTCTTGTGCTGTAGGATGTGTGTTCTAGTATTCGTTGTATACCCTTCTTCCACCAATGTACGGATAAGTTTAGTTTGTGGTGGTCGGTTCAGTGTGTCTCTGTCCATTTCGTATTTGTTATTGTTAGGTTCTGGTCTGTTGAGAGTTTGTGTGAGATGAGATCAAGTGTTCCCTTTGATGTGGGTTGCTTGCATTTGTGGCCATTTGAAATCGCATAAACGGAGAAATTCCTTACATTCTCGTGCGTTGATAGAGTTCGGGTCTTCTAAGTGAAGGTTGATGTCTCCTAGTATTAGTGTATTGGAGTTGGGTACACATGTGTTTGAAATGAAGTCCATGAAGTTAGTCTGGCCTTTGTTCCAATTACCTGGAGGTCTGTAAAACAAGACACAATTCAAATGATCGCGTAGGGTTTTGTTATGGATTCTGATTGAGGCAATTTCAAGTTGAGATGTTATGGACTCGGCAGTGGTTTCGGTGGTAAAGTGGGACTGATAGATTAGTGCTATGCCTCCGCCTCTCTCTTCTTTTCTGGTCCAGTGTATGATTTTGTATCCTGGAGGGCACAGGTCTAGAATTATTGGGTCCTTTTGGTCATGGATCCAAGTTTCAGTGAGGAAGAGGAGGTCGAGGTTTTCTGACATGATCCAGTCTGTTAGTATTGCTGTTTTATTTACAGCAGATCTGGCATTGATGTAGCCCACTTGGATTGTTTGGAATAGGTCTTCTGTGTTTGGTGTTAAGTGGACTTTTGTTAGTTGTCGTTTCTTTGTTGAGGTGAGTTTGTTTGGACCCTTCTTTCCCTTCTGTTGTGGTTGTTCACATGTAAGTGTTCTTCCTTTGTTTAGGTTGTTATCAGTTTGGTGAGGTGTGGTGTATTTGATCAATCTATGATGATTGTGTAGTATGGGTATGATGTTGTTTTCTGCAAGTTTGGGTGGTTGGTGTTAATTGGATCAGTGTTAGGGAGTAGATTATTAGGAGTAGTTTGAGGGTACTCATTATAGTATATATTTCCTGTGGTTACTATTAAGACTGTGTTGCCCCAATCTTCTCTCCTCACAAACCTGCCTTCTCTAGTTGATCAAATGCAGTGCAAAGGGCTCCTCAGGCACGCCCGTGTTGCTGAAGGTGTCTTCAGTTCACTAGCAATTATTCAGCTTTTACTTTGGTTTTTACTGTCAGGCCTTTCAAGCCTTGTCAGTTGTAAAGTCTCAATATCTTGAAATATAATAGGCACTTTACTCACAGTCTGGTGATCAGACGCGTTGCCCGGGGCACAGAGACTCCGCAACTCTGGGAGCCGTGTCTATGTTGGAGGTAGACACCGGGGGGGGGGGGGGGCAGCAGCCTCAGGTTGCCGCTGCTGCTTTGTTCTGAGCCCCTTGGAGCCTGTCTCTCGGGCCTCCGCCGGGTTGCCCCTTCTCTTCTTGTCGCTGCTGCAGTACTCTGGTCTTGGTGCTGTCAACTGAGCCCTCGGCGGCCTTGGCGGTTCCCTCCGAGAGCGTCCTCACGCCTCCATAACTCCCATGCTCCTGGGCCAGCTCCACTGGACAGTGCTCCCCTTTCCTGCTGCTGTCTGAGGAACCGGCGAGTGGGCGAGGAGGCAGAGTTGGGTGCACAACCGCTTCCACGTAGCCCATTCGGTCCCCCATGGGAGAGGTTCGATCGCCTCTCCCTGCTCTTGGTGGGCGAGTGGGTGAGGAGGCAGAGTCAGGTGCGCGGTCGCTGTCCCCCGTGGGGAGAGGTTCGGATGCCTCTCCCTGCTCCGAGGGTGACAGTGGTGCTGTTCACCGGACCCGCATGGGCTTTCCAAGCGCCGTCTGCTGCCTTGTGCGGTCCTCCGAGGGGGACAATTCAGACTGGTGCCCGATTAACTCGGCACAAGTTAGGGCAGCTATTTTGCTTAACTTTATGCAATTGCTTAGATGGTAAGTGCAGGCTTGGAATTACTGCAGGCAGTGGAGAGGGGAAGAGGAGATTATCTGAGAGGTTCAGGAATTTGTAAGACAAAGAGGTGTCATTGACCATAACCGTACCTTGGAATGTAGCCAGGGGAAATGCTTGGAAATTTGTTTTTTAAAGTCCAGTATCTAATATTTAACAGGCACTTCTGTTCATCAAAGATATGTAGCAGATGGATGTGTTTCATTCCTGTGAAATTATTTGGAAGTTTTAATGCTGAGGAAGCTTCAGCAAGATAACAGAGCTTTAGAGGTAGTATAAGTTATAGATATGAACATTAACTCAAAAGTTGTAGTGGTGGTTTTAGTTAGCAGTTTCTGATCCTGGTGTCCTTTGTTCCAATTGATGCAGATCTCTGGACGTTTTTCAGTTGTAAATCCAGCTTATTTCAGTGCGCCTGTAAAAAGTGCCTTTTTTTCCCCCCGAAAATGGACATGTGCCAAAATAAAAATTGGTGCGCATCCATTTTGGTTCTGAGACCTTACCGCTACCCATTGACTTACTGGTAAGGTCTCATGCGTTAAATGGGTGGTAATCGTCAGTGCGCGTACACTGGTGATTACCGCCTGGTTAGTGCCGTGTGTTGGAAAATATAAAAATATATTTTCTGGCGTGAGTATCGGATGTGTGTAAAAATGGAATTGCCACACGGGCTGCGCCGTCGCTGGACGGTGGTTCCGGATTGACGCGCATTGGATGCGCGTGGGCACCTGCGCGGCTTGGTGGAAGGGCCCCTAAGTAAATAAAGATGGACATGTCCCACCGGATTCTATACAGTGCAATGTGAGTTGCATGTGCAAATCCGTTCGTATCCTGGATTTGTGCGTTCAACTTAATTAGCTAAACAAGCCAATCAGCACCAATAATTGAACTTACCAAGCAATTATTGACACTAATTGGCTTTAATTAGAATTTATGAGCACCATTGTCTAAGAGTATTCTATAAAGTGGTGGACAAAAATTCTAAGACGTGAATCTGAAAAGAGGGCGTGGCCCTGGGTGGGTTCTTGGCGTTCCTAGAATTTATGTGCACTGTTATAGGCGCGGTTTATAGAGACGTATGTGTTAGGTGGGGAGAGTCTGATAGGCACGGACGGGGAGAGGGATCTTGGGGTGATAGTATCTGAGGACCTGAAGGCGACGAAACAGTGCGACAAGGCGGTGACTGTAGCTAGAAGATTGCTAGGCTGTATAGAGAGAGGAGTGACCAGCAGAAGAAAGGAGGTTTTAATGCCCATGTATAAGACATTGGTGAGGCCCCACCTGGAGTATTGTGTTCAGTTTTGGAGGCCGTATCTTGTGAAGGATGTTAAAAAAATGGAAGCGGTGCAAAGAAATGCTACGAGGATGGTATGGGATTTACGTTCCAAGACGTATGAAGAGAGGCTTGCTGACCTGAACATGTACACCCTGGAGGAAAGGAGGAACAGGGGTGATATGATACAGACGTTCAAATATTTGAATGGTATTAATCCGCAAACGAATCTTTTCCGGAGATGGGAAGGCGGTAGAACGAGAGGACATGAAATGAGATTGAAGGGGGGCAGACTCAGGAAAGATGTCAGGAAGTATTTTTTCACGGAGAGGGTGGTGAACGCTTGGAATGCCCTCCCGCGGGAGGTGGTGGAGATGAAAACGGTAACAGAGTTCAAACATGCATGGGATATGCATAGAGGAATCCTGTGCAGAAGGAATGGATCCTCAGAAGCTTAGCTGAAATTGGGTGGCGGAGCAGGTGGGGGGAAGAGGGGGTGGTGGTTGGGAAGCAAGGATAGGGGAGGGCAGACTTATACGGTCTGTACCAGAGCCGGTGATGGGAGGCGGGACTGGTGGTTGGGAGGCGGGAAATACTGCTGGGCAGACTTATATGGTCTGTGCCCTGAAAAGGACAGGTACAAATTCAATTCAAGGTAAGGTATACACATATGAGTTTGTCTTGGGCAGACTGGATGGACCATGCAGGTCTTTTTCTGCCGTCTTCTACTATGTATATGTTACTGTGAATATGCCTGTTCCACACTTAAATTAGGCGTTGGCATTTACACCAGGCTTTCATTGACGTAAATGGCCGTGACTAAATATAGTCGCAGAAAATGGTTGTTGGGCACGTTCTATAAACCGCACCTACATTTATTCACAGTTTATAGAAAAGTTCATAGTCTGCTATTGAGACAGACATGGGAAAGCAACTGCTTGTCCTGGGATTTGTAGTATGGAATGTTGTTACTCTGAGATTCTGCATGAAATCTTGTGACTCTTTAGGATTCCAGAATCTTGCTATTCTTTGAGGTTCTACATGGAATGTGGCTACTTTGAGATTCTGTATGGAATCTTTTTTTTTTTAATTATTTTATTTATTCATTTTATATTACATTTATGTCCAATACATAAATGGGAAAGAAAAGAGAAAATATCAATTAAAACAAACATTAAGGAAAAATATAATCTTTGTTAGTCCACATTATTGTCCACAATTGGGGGATCCAAGATCAGAAAAACAATCTCCAAGAAAATAAGAAAAACACGGAATGGTTAATCTTAAAATTTATATTTTTTGAGGGAGGAAGGTTAATCGGTAATTGCAGCCGGTACAGTGGTAACTTAAAGGAAGTTGCTGCAGAGGGTTCTTCATCTGTTCTTTTAACTCCACAAACTCTTGTAATTTCCTGGGTTCAACAAATAAGTAATCAGGAAATAAAACACAAGGGAATCGCTCTAGGAAGGTCCCACCTAGGGCAATGATTCTTGGCTTAAAAGCCAAGAGTTTCAACCTCCTAGTCTGCGATTCCCTTGATATGTCAGGAAATATATTTATCTTTGAACCCAAAAGAACTATCAGCCATATGTCGGAAATACAATTTCAAAACATTGTTCCTATCTAAATCAAAGGCAAAAGTCACTAATAATATAACTCTATATACAGGGTATTTTTGGAAAATGTATCTTTCTCAAGTTATTTTTCCTTAATTGGTTCTCCAGAAGTTCCAATTTTTTTTACAAAAAACATAAATTGTCCTTCATTACCAGATTAACTGATTTTCATAGAGAAACCATTTCCTAAATCAAAGTCTTTATTTTTTTATCTTGGACTTCCACTTTGTTAGATAAGTATTGATATAATCACATATTTATTCCTAAAAAATTTTTGACATCTGAAGAAGAGAGTTATTCACACTGCAGCACTTCCCATAGTGCGTCCATTGTGACATTGTTTGGCTTCACCAGGTCCAATTTCTCCACAGAAACTGCTCCAGATATCTTCGGGGGGAAGAGCTCATTCTCCAATCCCCCAGTTGGTTTATTATCCGGAGTCAATGCTGCACCAGGACCTCCTCGGATCACTTGAAAATCCTAACCCACTTCGGGCGTTTCCACTGTCGACCTCCATAGCGAAGCGTTACTGTTTCCGGGTCTTGGAGAGGTCATGTCAACAGGGAGACTCAAAGTCACTCCCTCTCCACTGAGATTCAGCAATAAAGCCTTGCTGTTCCCTGAAGCAGGAACCAATATCCCCGACGTTGTGACCCCGAATCTCTCCAAAGTAGACTGAGAAGTGGTGGGAACCCCAGCCGTGTTCGAGGAGGGCAACACAACACCATGGCTTTGCCTTTCTTCTTCCCCATTCTCTGGGGAGCGCGCCTACTTCTTCAGGTATTCTGGTGTAAAACAGGAACTCAACTAACGTACATCCTCCCTCGACGCCATCTTGGATCCTCCAGTTTGGGACACTACATAAGTACATAATACCATACTGGGAAAAGACCAAGGGTCCATTGAGCCCAGCATCCTGTCCACGACAGCGGCCAATCCAGACCAAGGGCACCTGGCAAGCTTCCCAAACGTACAAACATTCTATACATGTTGTTCCTGGAATTGTGGATTTTTCCCAAGTCCATTTAGTAGCGGTTTATGGACTTGTCCTTTAGGAAACCGTCCAATCCCTTTTTAAACTCTGCTAAGCTAACCGCCTTCACCACTTTCTCCGGCAACGAATTCCAGACTTTAATTATACGTTGGGTGAAGAAAAATTTTCTCCGATTTGTTTTAAATTTACTACACTGTAGTTTCATCGCATGCCCCCTAGTCCTACGGTAGTATTTTCTAAAAGCGTGAATAGACGCTTCACATCCACCTGTTCCCACTCCACTCATTATTTTATATACCTCTATCATGTCTCCCCTCAGCCGTCTCTTCTCCAAGCTGAATAGCCCTAGCCTCCTTAATCTTTCTTCATAGGGAAGTTGTCCCATCCCCGCTATCATTTTAGTCGCCCTTCGCTGCACCTTTTCCAATTCCACTATATCTTTCTTGAGATGCGACGACCAGAATTGAACACAATACTTAAGGTGCGATCGCACCATGGAGCGATACAACGGCATTATAACATCCTCACACCTGTTTTCCATACCTTTACTAATAATACCCAACATTCTATTTGCTTTCCTAGCCGCAGCAGCACACTGAGCAGAAGGTTTCAGTGTATTATCGACGATGACACCCAGATCCCTTTCTTGGTCCGTAACTCCTAACGTGGAACCTTGCATGATGTAGCTATAATTCGGGTTCTTTTTTCCCACATGCATCACCTTGCACTTGCTCACATTAAACGTCATCTGCCATTTAGCCGCCCAGTCTCCCAGTCTCGTAAGGTCCTCTTGTAATTTTTCACAATCCTGTCGCGATTTAACAACTTTGAATAACTTTGTGTCATCAGCAAATTTAATTACCTCGCTAGTTACTCCCATCTCTAAATCATTTATAAATATATTAAAAAGTAGCGGTCCTAGCACAGACCCCTGAGGAACCCCACTAATTACCCTTCTCCATTGTGAATACTGCCCATTTAACCCCACTCTCTGTTTCCTATCCTTCAACCAGTTTTTAATCCACAATAGGACATTTCCTCCTATCCCATGACCCTCCAATTTCCTCTGTAGCCTTTCATGAGGTACCTTGTGAAATGCCTTTTGAAAATCCAGATACACAATATCAACCGGTTCCCCTTTGTCCACATGTTTGTTTACTCCTTCAAAGAATTGAAGTAAATTGGTCAGGCAAGATTTCCCCACACAAAAGCCGTGCTGACTTAGTCTCAGTAATCCATGTCCTCGGATGTGCTCTGTAATTTTGTTTTTAATAATAGCCTCTACCATTTTACCCGGCACTGACGTCAGACTCACCGGTCTATAATTTCCCGGATCTCCCCTGGAGCCTTTTTAAAAAATGGGCGTTACATTGGCCACCCTCCAATTTTCCGGTACCACGCTCGATTTTAAGGATAATTTGCATATCACTAGCAGTAGCTCCGCAAGCTCATTTTTCAGTTCTATCAGTACTCTAGGATGAATACTATCCGGTCCAGGAGATTTGCTACTCTTCAGTTTGCTGAACTGCCCCATTACATCCTCCAGGTTTACCGTGAAGTCAGTAAGTTTCTCCGACTCGCCCGCTTGAAATACCATTTCCGACACCGGTATCCCACCCAAATCTTCCTCGGTGAAGACCGAAGCAAAGAATTCATTCAGTCTCTCCGCTACGTCTTTGTCTTCCTTGATCGCCCCTTTTACCCCTCGCTCATCCAGCGGCCCAACCGATTCTTTTGCCGGCTTCCTGCTTTTAATATACCGAAAAAATTTTTACTATGTTTTTTTGCCTCTAATGCTATCTTTTTTTTCGTAATCCCTCTTGGCCTTCTTTATCTGCGCCTTGCATTTGCTTTGACACTCCTTATGCTGCTTCTTATTTTCAGACGGTTCCTTCTTCCATTTTCTGAAGGCGTTTCTTTTAGCCCTAATAGCTTCCTTCACCTCACTTTTCAACCAGGCCGGATGTCTTTTGGACTTCCTTCTTTCTTTTCTAATTCGCGGAATATGTATGGCCTGGGCCTCCAGGATGTTATTTTTGAACAGCGTCCACGCCTGTTGTACTGTTTTTACTCTCTCAGTTGCCCCCCTCTTTGTCTGGTTTCTCCTCAGAGGCCTGTCTGATATGGGTAACCCTTCAGCATAGCCCTCTGAGTCATTGAAACACGGAAGCCCCTCCACCACTTACAAGGTAGTGTCCCTTCGGAGGGGTCTGTATGGAATCGTGTCACTCTTTAGGATTCCAGAGTCTTGCTATTCTTTGGGGTTCTACATGGAGTGTTGCTACTCTTTGGGTTTCTGTCAGGTACTTGTGACCTGGCTTGGCCACTGTTCGGAAAACAGGATACTGGGCTAGATGGACCATTGGTCTGACCCAGTATGGCTACTGTTATGTCTTACGTTAGGAGCCTGAGGCTCAAGCTGCGGTGGTAAATATTTGCATGGTGAGCACGCCTAGGCCTTCTAAAGCCTTTCCGGTTCATGAGGCTATTCAGGAGATGATATCGGCACAGTGGTCAGAGCCGGATGCGCCTTTAAGGGTGGTCAAGGCTATGGGCCGTCTTTACCCAGTGCAAGGCAGTCAGGCCGAGAAGTTTGAACTACTCCGCGTTGATTCTTTGGTGACGGCAGTCACTAAGAAAACTACCCTTCCTGTTGAAGGGGGGGGGGGGGGTTGCATTAAAAGATATGCAGGATCGCTGTCTGAAAGGCACGCTGAAGCGTGCCTTTGAAGTCTCAGCTCTGGCCCTTAAAGCTTCCATTTGCAGCTCTAATGCAGCTCGAGCTTCTCTGGATTGGCTTCAACTGACTGCTGATCAGGAACAGGACATGGCTTCCGGTCCTTTGGTGGCCGTCTTCAAGATGGCGCCGGCTCTGGCGTACCTAGCGAACACATTGTATGATTTGGTGTGTATTTCTGCAGAGCTCATGGCCTTGGCAATCACTTCTTGCAGATTGCTTTGGCTTTGACGTTGGGCTGCGGATATGGCGTCTAAGCAACGCATTACCAAATTGCCCTTTCAGGGTAAACTTTTGTTCGGAGAAGATTTGGAGAAGATCAAGGACTTGGGAGATTCCAAGTCTCAGCGGCTGCCGGAAGAGAGATCCAAAGCTTCGCCTCAGGTAGGCACCACGAGACCTCGGTTTGGAGAGGTTAGACGCTATCGACCGGGTAGACCTTCTTTGTCCTTTCAATGTCCTCGATTTCAGCAGCAATCTTCCTTTCGTGGCGGCAAACGAGGTTCAGGGATGGCCTCCCGACAAGGAGCAGCCGGTCCACTCCTTGGAGTTCAAAATAGGGGGTCGGCTGACCCATTATTTCCAAGAGTGGGCCAGGATCACCTCAGATCAGTGGGTTCTCGAGGTAATAAGGGAAGGCTACAAAATAGAGTTTGCTGCACAGGTTTTAGATTCTTTCTTGGAGTCCTGGTGTGCTACTTCTATCAAGCGAGCAGCAGTGTTGACTGCTTTAGGAAATCTTCTGAACATCGGAGCTGTTTTGCAAGTGCTGACTCCAGAAACTTGCACAGGTTGCTATTCCATATTTTCGTGGTTCCAAAGAAAGGAGGTTCCTTCAGACCCATTCTTCGCCTCCGGAAGGTGAACCTGTTTCTAAGGGTTCACCATTTCCGCATGGAGAGACTGAGGGCGGTGGTCGCGCAGTTCAACCTCAGGAGTTTCTAACAGCACTGGGCCTCAAGAAGACTTATCTGCACATTATGATTTGGCCTCCTCATCAGAGATTCTTGCAATTTGCAGTGTTGGGCCAGAAGTTTCAATTTCGAGCGTTGCCCTTCGGGCTGGCCACTGCACCACGCACCTTTTCAAAGGTGATGGTAGAGGTGGCAGCTTATCTGCGCCAGGAGGGGATTCGAGTTCATCCCTATCTGGACGACTAACTCATTCGGGCGTCGTCAGAATCGGGAAGCCTCCTGGCAACTCAGCATGCAGTAGAGGTTCTTCAATCCCTTGGTTGGGTAATCATCTTCTCCAAGAGTCATCTTCGCCCGTCCCAGACGCTGGAATACCTGAGGGTAGAATTCGATACAGCCCAAGGGTTGGTGTTCCTGCCGGAGGGCAGGAGGCTCAAGTTAGTCGCAGAGGTGAGGAGTCTCCTGTGGCTACCGGGTCCA
This sequence comes from Microcaecilia unicolor, assembly GCF_901765095.1. Taxonomy (NCBI): domain Eukaryota; kingdom Metazoa; phylum Chordata; class Amphibia; order Gymnophiona; family Siphonopidae; genus Microcaecilia; species Microcaecilia unicolor. The sequence continues at coordinate 480,868,101 of NC_044032.1, read as the reverse complement.
CGAGTATGTAACTATGTTCAAGTGCTCGGGTCGATGGCAGCCACTCTTGAAGTGGTACCTTGGGCCAGAGTGCACATGCGACCGTTAAGTTGTTCCTTTTGATCCTTTTGATCTCCGGTGTCTTAGGATTACTGGTGGAGGCTCCCTTGGTTACATGACCTGGTGGCTCCTTTCCCCCATCTGAGGACGGGGATGCCGTTGGCTTTCCCGTAGTGGGTGGTGTTGGTGGTGACGCCAGTCTGTACGAATGGGAGGGGGGGCTCATTGTCTCTCACGTGTTGCGCAGGTGTGTTGGTCGACGGAGGAGTCCATCTGGCCCATCAATCGGTTAGAGTTGAGAGCAGTGATGAATGCCCTGCTGGCATTTCAGAGCCTTCTGCAAGGGTCTCCAGTGAGAGTGTTCTCTTACAACACAACAGCGGTAGCCTACATCATTCGGCAAGGTGGAACTCAAGAGTCGAGCTCTGCAAGCCGAGACAAGCAGAATTTTGGCTTGGGCGGAGAATCCTATACTCAGTCGGCAACTGCTCAATTCAGCGGAATGGGAGCTGTCGAGCAGTGTGTTTCGACAGATTTGTTGTTGATGGGGCTTGCCGGAGGTCGACCTCATGGCATTGCTTCGGAATGCCAAGGTAGCGAGATTCTTCAGCAGACGCAGGGAGGTCGACTCAGAAGGTATCAACGTGCTTCAGCTGTGGCCGCAGGCGTGCCTGCTCTACGTGTTTCCTCCTTGGCCTCTGATCGGCCGAGTGCTGCGCAGGATCAGTTATCATTGAAGTGTATGTTGACAAGAGTTTCACAAGGCTCAGCCTTGTCCTCTGTACTTTTTTTATGTTTTAACGATTTTTATTGATGACTGTGTTTTAACAGTATATATCATATGCAGTCTTAACATATCCAACCTCTCGCATGCAAATGTCAGTAATCATCCAGAAACATGGAATGCCTTATTCCGTTTACAGTCATCAACATTTTTTATCAACATTTTCTCCCCCCCAAATCCTCTTCTATGTAATCTTCAACAGTTGATCACCATGCATCATTATATTCCCCCGCTATGAACCATTTAACTTTAACAGTTTGTAATAGGTGCCCCATCCGTTACACAGCACACAGCTAGTTCCACAGCTGTATGGCAACCATCCCTAATGCCTGGGGAATTCCTCACAATCGTGGGTTGTCAATCATGATAAGTCATATATCCCCTCCCCCCTCCCCCTCCTGTAGGCATGCTCGAACCTTAGCTCTTCCCCTCTCCTTCATTCCCCCATAGGAGCCCATTGAGCACTTGGCTACGTGCTCGTGGTGATATCACATTTATGTAGTTTCCCCATACACTCAAGAACCTCATTTGCCTTTAAGGCGTCAGTCGCGCCCCTCTCGCTTCCCATAACATAAGTTGGTGCATCCTATTCCGCCAATACCAATAGGAGGGAGGCATGTCCATTACCCAATGGTTCATGATACGTTTTTCCCCCACTATGCAAGCTTTACTCAGAAACAACCGTTCCCCCTGAGTTCCTGCCCCCCACTGTCCAGGAATACCTAGCAACATTTTATCAAAGGTAAGAAGTATCCTATACCCAAGTACCTCTCATGCAAAGTCACCTATTCTCCACCAAAAGGCTTTAATGGGTCTACACTGCCATATACAATGCGCAAGAGTTGCACCTCCCTGCCTACATTTTGGACAAGCATCAGTCTCTGTCACTTGTGCATGAAATGCCCTTCTGGGAGAGAGGTAGGCCCTATGTAATATTCTGTATTGACATTCTTGTAACTCTGCACTATATACCACCTGCGGTATTCCCCTTATTGATTGTTGTAGGTGACGGTCAGAAATTGGCCTTTGAATTTCGGCGCCCCACTTTACTGCTACCTCCATCACCTGCCTTTCTGGTTGCCCTTTCTCTAATTCTCTAAAGAACCATGATACTGAGACCTGTCCCAACGCATCTCCCTCTAAGAACTCCTTTACCTTTTCCCAAAACTGAGTCCTCTGTACTTTTTAAACATCTGTTTAAAACCAGTTTGCTGTTTATTATTCTGCCTGGATGTACGTTTCAGACTTTATGCAGACATTACATTTTTTTTCTTGTGGAGAATTCACTTTATGATGCCATCCAGTGTTTAAGTTTGTGTTTAAGAACGATTGCTTCATTCCTGGATGCAAGAGAACAGATTTAAATTGAACATGAAACATACTCAAATTTTGTTGTTTCATAATTTGTCTGATACTGATTTACATTCTGAAGTGATTGTGACTTGTCATCATTCCTATCGTATCTGAAATTAATAGAATGCAATACAGTAGACATTTTGTATCTCACACTTTTCCAGTAAGAGTTCTGTGCAATTAACAGGTAAAGAAGCTAGGTGTACCTAGGAGTTTACTCAGAATTGTTGTTGTCTCATCATTCTTTTATTTTATTTTTTGTTACATTTGTACCCCGTGCTTTCCCACTCATGGCAGGCTCAATGCGGCTTACATGGGGCAATGGAGGGTTAAGTGACTTGCCCAGAGTCACAAGGAGCTGCCTGTGCCTGAAGTGGGAATCGAACTCAGATCCCCAGGACCAAAGTCCACCACCCTAACCACTAGGCCACTCCTCCACTCCAATCAGGCACAAATACAGTATACAATTTAAAAGATTTTCTTTAAATTAAGATTGATCAGAAGTCTAAAATATTTTTTGTCTCCAACCAATTTTAGGTCTGTTGTACAATCTTTTGCGATGCCTTTACTGAATTATTTTAACTCGTATTTGGGGTTACAATCTGGGCATGCCCATCCATAAGACATAATTGGTTTGTGCTGCCAAGGGGTTACATACTTTCTGTGGCTGAATAAATGGGGTTGTGGCCACAGAAAAAGTGATGAGCACTAGACTAAAATAATCATGTGGCTGGCACATTTAGGTGTCTATTAGTGTATGCTTGCCTACAAAAATGTCATTTGGGCACTTAAATCGCATTCTACAAATATGCACTGTGCCTTTTGAGTGCCTATTTGTAAAGGGACATTCACATGGGCAGGGCAGTCATCCTGTTTAGAAGGAATGAATCTATGGAATCTTAGCGGACGTTGGGTGGCGATGCCAGTATTTGGAGAATAAAACTGGTGCAGGGCAGACTTCTACTGTCTGTGCCCTGATCGTGACAGAATAGATATGGAGGGGCTGGAGTGTAAATTTTAAGGGGCTTTGTTGGCTTCAGAACTGTTAGTACAGGAACAATGCTGGGCAGACTTTTACGGTCTGTGCCCTGAGAAAGGCAGGAACAAATCAAACTCTGGTATACATAGTATTACATACCACGTAAAATGAGTTTATCTTGTTGGGCAGACTGGATGGACCATTCAGGTCTTTATCTGCGTCATTTACTATGTTTCTATGGAATCTTACAGAATACTGTATGTTGCCCATGTGCCTAAATGCACACTAATATGTTGTGGACCTGCCCCCCTAAGAATCATCCTCAAAAGTGACCAGAATTCTCTCTGCTCCTGAGTCTGTGAACACTGCTGTATTCCCAGTTGACCTTGAGCGTGGATGATCTGTAGTTTTTAGCACTTGCCACCTGAGCCACTGGCATGGCCCGTGTATTGGATTGTAAATGTTTTGGAAATAGAAAAAATATATTTATGTTTAAAATCCACAATAATAAGTTCCTGAAGCTTTTTTTTTTTTCCTCTCCCTAAAAATGTCTTAAGTCATTACTCTTACTACTGAATGTTTTGGAATGTTGACATGGTCCCATGCAGATTCCTTGTTACATGGTGCTGATGACTGAGGTCTTTAAAGGAAAATAAGTTAGAGAAGGTGGCTGGGTAGAAATGAGAAGAACACAGTGAAATAAGTGTTTTGAATGAATCTAGATTCATTAACATCAAAAACTGGTAGACTATTTTCATTAGTGAAAACTTGGATTTCTACAAGCAGCTGCCTTTCTAAATGAAAATCAAATAGAAATTTTCAGAACTCGAGGGTAGTGTTTCCCAAGTCCGATCCTGGAGTACCCCTTGCCAGTCAAGTTTTCAGGACATCCAAAATGAATATGCATGAACTTGATTTGCATATATTGCCTCCATTTTATATTCCAATCTTTCATGAATATTCGTTGTGGATATTCTGAAAACCTGACTGGGAAGGGGTACTCCAGGACCGGACTTGGGAAACACTGCTGTAGACTATCTGGCATGTGACAGCCAGCAAGGGATTCCATTAGCCTGGATCTTGACCTGGATCTGGTCAGCAGGTAGCACAGTGATTGATGACATCACAGAATATGTCACAGTCATGGAGCAGTTTTAATCCTGTTGTGACACATCAGTTACTTGTTGCTATGAAGCCTTGAGCCTTTTAAATTTGTCTTCATTTAGTTAGTGCTGTGTGGGGGAATGCAAATCTTTACTTAGTTTTGGTAAGTAGAATATAAACAAAGAGCTGAAATGTAAAGGTAGTCTTAATTTTTTAAGGTAATTGGATAAGTATACCAGTTCGTGTTCTTTTTGGAATATATTTGATTGTATTATCATTCTGCTAGAACAGTCCAGACCAATGGATTGAGTCCCCCTATCAGCAGGTGGAGGTACTAAACTATTCCAATGACGAAATTAGTATAAGGGCCAATGCAGTTTGCAGATGATGTTGACCTGGTCTAGTGCAGTAGGTCCTTTATGCCTTATTCTCAGTGGCCTTCAAGGTTGAGCCCATGGGGTTTGAGCCATGGTCCTTATCCTAGTAAAGTGTAGCGGAATGTTTCTCTCTGCAGCCCCTGGCTGTAGCCCATGGGCTTTAGCTTGGTGAGGCTACTAGTAGGGAATCCTACGCTGTCCTGCCAGTTGTGGGTGTGTTTGTGTGTGTGTTTTGGGTTCCCATCCCCTCTCTTCTTTGCATAGTTCCCTTTTTCAGATTGTCTCAGTGGGAGGCTCTGGAAAGGGTTCTCGGGGGTACCAGGCTTTTGAGCAAACTCTACCCACTGCTGAGAGAGGACTTGGATAAGTGGTTCCGACTGTGTTAAGGTTGATGCCTTGGTCACTGCGATGTCCAAGCAGACAACGATTGCAGTGGAATGAGATTCTTCCTTGAAGATTGCCCATGATGGGAAAGGTGGAACAGCTCCTGAAGAAGGCCTTTGCCGCCTCGGTTGTCTGGATCCAGGCAGCATTGTAAGGGCTTTATTGCCTGCACTCTTTTATACTGGGTGCAGCAATTACTGGACTGTCCTGAAGTGGTATGGTTGGAATTGAGCAGCATTTTTTTTAATTGAAAAGTTAAAATGTAGACAGTTGTTGAGCTTCCATATTTATTAATCTTGGAGGACTCAAACACAGTGACACACACTGGATTCTTGATTTTGCCTGACTCTTCAGGAGTACTGAGATTCCATATCTTGGCTGTTGGTTTCCTCTCACTGGTATCTCTTCTGAAGTGTTCTCTTATTGGATTCTTTTTCATTTGTATACTGCCTGTTTCATTGTTGTATTGACACTTTGAACTTCTATAAAGAAAGTTGAATGTTAAAAAGAATAGTTAAGCTGTACATACAAACCATAAACTGAGCAAAAAGATAGAAATAGTGAACCAATTGTGTGGTAACTGTCCACTAACACTTGTGACACCAACAAATAGGATTATACTTTATGGAAAAAAAAATCCCACCCTCACTAAAAGGACTTTTTCTAGGTTATATCCTGTTATCAGGCAACATTTTTGGCAGAATTCAGTCTGCATCTCACTGAGGTTGATGGTCCCCAGCTGGTTATGGCTGTCGCTGGGTGGCTGATACAACCTCCATTTTTGGCAGAATTCAGTCTGCATCTCACTGAGGTTGATGGTCCCCAGCTGGTTATGGCTGTCGCTGGGTGGCTGATACAACCTCCAAGGCAGTGTTGAGTGAGTGGTTTCCCCTTTCGGTGTCACCAACTTTTACAAATACTCCTCAAAAGTGAAGGACTTCCTGGAGGACCATGTAAACCTTTCCTCCTAAGGTCCTCAGTGACAGAACTAGGGAGAAAGAGGGAACTTTTTTGGCAGGCAGATCCTGGTTATTCAGCACCTCCTAAAGGGCTTGCTTTTTCAGGGAGCATGGAGGCTGAGGGATCTAGGTCCCTCCCACTCTCCTCTCCATGCCTGGTAATGGACTGTGAGGGTCAGCTGAGCCTCTTGTTGGTGTGGGTGGAAGGCAGGCTGTTCTGTTTTGTTATGAGTGGACCCACATCACCTCCGACCAGTAGGTGGTGGAGATGAGTAGACCCACATCACCTCAGACCAGTAGGTGCAAGGGGTACACCTTGGAATTTGCAGAGTCAAAATTTCAGACACTTTTACAGTATCCCCCTGCGTATCCTCCTTCAAGGCATGGGCAGTTGAATCCATGTTAAAGCATCTGCTCATGCTGGGTGTGATGGAACCTGTCCCAAGCTAGGAAGAGGCCATTATTTTTTTGTCATGCCCAAGATGTCCCATCCCCTTCATTGTTTTTGTTTCCCTTCTCTGTACCTTTTTCTTATTCTGCTATATCTCTTTTGAGATGTGGAGACCAGAATTGCACACAGTATTTGAGGTGCAGCCACACCGTGGAGCAATACAAAGGCAGTATCTCATTTTGATTTTCCATTCCTTTCCTAATAATTCCTAGTGTTCTGTTTGCTTTCTTAGCCACCACTGCATGCTGAGCAGAGGACTTCAATTTGTGCTTTACGATGACACCTGAATTAATTTCCTGGCCAGTGACTCCTAATGTAGAACCTTCCATCATAGCTGTAGATCAGGTTCCTCTTTTCTAAATGCATCACTTTGAACTTCCTCACATTAAATGTCATCTGCCATTTGGATGCCCAATCTCCCAGTCTCGTAAGGTTCTCTTTGTCGTTTTGTGATTTAAAAACTTTGAATACTTTGTGTCATCAGTAATTACCTCACTAGTTATTTCCATATCTAGATCGTTTATAAATGTTAAAGCAGCATCCCAGCACAGACTCTTAGAGGACCCCACTATCTTAATCCACATGACTTTCCAATTTCCTTAGGAGTTCATGAGGTACTTTGTTAGGTGACTTTTGAAAATCCAAATACACAATATTAACAGGCTTACCTTTATCCACTTGTATGTTCATCCTTCAAAGAAATGTAGTAGGTTGGTGAGGCAATATTTCCCTTGACTAAATCCATGTTGTAATTGTCTCATTAATCCAAGCTTACGTATATGCTTACTAATTTAGTTTTTTTATAATAATCTCTACCATTTTGCCCACCACTGATGTCAGGCTCCCTGGTCTATAATTTCCCGGATCACCTCTGGAACCTTTTAAAGGTAAATTGTGTATTACTAACAATAGCTCTGCAAGGTTATTTTTCAGTTCTACCTGGTACTCTGGGATAACATCTGGTCCAGGCTATTTGCTAGTCTTTTTAGTTTAGCAATTTGAACCATTACATCTTCTAGGTTTATAGAGATTTGTTTGTTTCTCTGACTCATCAGCACTGAATATCATTTCTGGCACTGGTATTTCTCCCAAATCTTTCTCTTTGAAGACTGAAGCAAAGAATTTGTTTAGTCTCTCTGCTATTGCCTTGTCTTCACTGATTGCCCATTTTATCCTTTGGGCATCTAGCGGTTCAGCCAATTTGTATTACTGACTTCTTGTTCCTAATATACCTAAAAAGGTTTTTTGTGTGTGTTTGCCTCCAGAGTAATCTTCTTTTCATAGTCTGTCTTCCTTATCAATGCGCTTTATATTTCACTTGCTATTCTTTAATACTGTTTCCTATTATTTTCAGTCAGATCCTCCTTCCATTTTCTGAAGGATGTTCTTTTAGCTCTAACAGCTTCCTTTGCCTCACTTTTTAACCATGCTGGCTGTCGTATGGCCAGCCTTCCATCTTTAATACATGGAAAATATCTGGCTTGATCTTCCAGAATGGTATTTTTGAACAACATCCACACCTGATATAAATCTTTTGACCGTTTGCAGCTGTTAATTTTTTGGTAAATTAAAAAAAATTTCTCCTCATGTTATCATAGTCTGCTTTTTGATAGTTAAGTGCTAACATATTGGAATTCCTGTGTGTATTTACTCCAGGTATTATATCAAATCCGATCATGTTATGATCACTTATCAAGTGATCCCAGCACCATTATCTTGTGCACCAGATTATGTGCTCCACTTAAGGAGGTCTAGAATTGTTCCCTCTCGTTTGTTCTTGAACCAGCTGCTCTGTAAAGCAATGCTTGATTTTATGTAGGAACCTTACCTCCCTAGAATGCCCTGATAATATATTTATCCAGTCAATAATGTGATAATTGAAATCACCCATTATTATTGTTTTCCACCTGTGAGAATACTAGCCCTGCTGTCCTCGGAGAATACCTGCTACAAGTAAATAGCTTTTTACTTAATAGTTTTTTGTTTTTTTTTTGCTAGCATATTTCTGTGGTTCTAACCCACAACAAGGGTATTTTTATTTTTTTCACTTCCTCACACATTAAGATGCAGCTAGTTTACATACTAGCTTCTCCGGATTAATTTTTCATGATGATATCCCAGTGTTTTTCAATTCCATCACCACATATAAACAACATAGGTTGTCATTAAAGTTAGATTGTCTCTACAAATATATAAAAAGCCTGTCTTGGTGATTTTCCACTCCATCACTGTAGGTGATAATCAGAGTTAGCATGTCCTGATGATTTCTCATTCCATCACTATTTCCTTAGTGTATGCAGCACATGAATCCAAGAACTAGTGGGTTGTGTCCATTTACTAGCAGGTGGAGATAGGGATTACAAAGCTGAAGGCAGTGATACCAGATAGCCAGCCCCTCCTTTACCTCAGTACATCTGTCTCCAGCAGGTGGTGGACAGCTCTTCAGCAGCTCCTGGATTTGTCTGTTGGGGATACTCCTGGGTCCTGTGGGCCAGTTGAGTTTAGGGATGTCTGGCTGGTGGTGCCGACTTTGGGGGCATACTCAGTTTTCTGGGTCCCTGATTCACCCTTCCCCCCTTGCCTTTAGAGCTGTAGCCTTCCTCACCAGTAAAAAACAAAACAAAACCCAAAAACCCAAGAGAGCTACTTTGTCTTCATTCGGTGTTAATCCCCCCCCCCAAAAAAAAAAAAACTCAGAAGAAAGAAGATTTCTGACAGGACCAGGCAGTACAGGGTTTCCCTGTCTTAGTGCTGTGCTTTCAGTCTGTGTGCTGGTTAGGCAGCAGGATGCATTGGTGGAACTCTGTTTCTCCTCCGGAGACTCCTGCTGTTCGGTGAGTTCCTGCCTTTCTCTTTTCAGCGCGGGGGTACCGTGCTTTAGTGTGGGCGATGCTGGCATTTGAAAGCTGTTCCTGCTGCGGTAGCAGATGCTCCGCAGTGGGACTATATATGGTGGCTTGTTCGAACGCTGGGGAGAGAAGTACTGAAGTTCCCCTTCCCCGAGCAGCCTTTTCCCCACGCTAAAATGGCGGGAACGTGTGCCTTTTTGCTGGTGCGGCCCTCTCTTTTCTCCTGATATCGGCTCTGATCCTTTCCCACCCTGCAGCCTTGATGTGTGGGGGGGGGGGGGGGGGGGCCGCTTCTCCTAAAGGACCTTCTGTTCTATTAGAGATTGCTAGTACAGGAGATTCCCCTTTATTTTCTCTAGCCTTTGGTTTCCTTTACCAAAATCACAGTTGAGTCAAAAACTGTTTGCATGTAGCTGGGGCAGTGGCACAGATTCTTCTCAAACTGCCCCTACTATGCAAGGGGATCCAGGAAAAGAGCATGTTATGATCGTGGTCAGGACCCCTCTCAAACTTACCTTTTTCCTGGTGGTCTTAGCTGGCTTCCGTTTCTTCTGTCTGTCCTGTCTGAGCTAGCTCTCTCTCTCTCTGTGCTGGCTGCTGCCAGCATGGGGTTAATTGTTTCTCTATACTGCAGCTGTGGGTGTGGACTGAGTTAGCTCTACCTCTCTCTGGGTGTACAGGCTTCAAGTGCTTCATGGTGCTGCATTGGTGTGGGTTGGGCCTCTCTGGGTTTCAGTGTGCTGTATGCCTGGGTCTAGGGAGTGTGACATCATCAGGGAGGGCCTTGATAAGGAAGTGGAGTTCTTTCCTTCAGGGCCTTTGCAACGTTTGCTTTAGGTAGGGTGGTGCAGTGTGCACTTCTGACTTTGTGTCTAGTTTCCCTGCTCGCTTTTGCTAAAGGTCCAGGTTAGTGTTAGTGCAGTGTGCACTGGTGACTGTGTGTTTAGCTTTCCTGCTTTTCCCTTGTGGTTCCCCTGCTTTTCCCTCTTGGTTTTGGAAGCATTGCTGTGTGTAGGGCTTTGGAAGCTCTGTTGCTGATAGAAGTACTTCAGGGTTTGGTGGTGTTAGGAACACTGCAGATTTGGCTGTTAGAAGTACTTCTGGTGTTTGTGCTGTTGGGAGCATTGCAGTCTTTGCTGTTTGTGTTTGGTGCTTTAGAAGCACGGTTGGGTCTGCTGCTTTGGAAGCACTTTTGGCTTATGTGTCTAGCTTCCCTGCCTTTCCCTTGTAGCTCCCCTGCTTTTCCCTCTTGGTGCTTTAGAAGCATTTCTGTGTCTAGGGCTTTGGAAGCTCTGCTGTGTTTGGTGCTTTAGAAGCACGGTTGGGTCTGGTGCTTTGGTAGCACTTTTTGGCTTATGTGTTTAGCTTTCCTGCTTTTTCCTTGTGGCTCCACTGCTTTCCCTTTTGGTGCTGTGAGGGGCACTCCTGTTAGATTAGTGCCTAGGGGCACTCTTGTTAGCTTAGTGCCTAGGGGCACTCTTGTTAGTTCAGTGCCTAGGGGCACTCCTGTTAGTATAGGGCTTAGGAAGTCATTTTGTTAGTTTACTGTTAGGAACACTTCTGCTGGTTTAGGGCTTGGGAGCACTTAGGTCAGTTTAGGATTTAGGAGTACTTCTGTTTCCAGTCCTGGTCCCTGTGTCATCCGGTAACCGGTAAGTCCTGCCGGCCACTCGAACCCAAGGGCTCAACCCTTGGGGGGCAGTGGCTAAGTGCAGGTGAAGCTGTACGGACCAGTCCAGTGTGCTCCAGTCCAGTGTGTTCTGGTCCGGTGTGTGTTCCAGTCTGGTGCACTCCAGTCCCGTGTGTTCCGGTCCGGGGTATGCTCTGGTCCTGTGTCCTCCAGTCCGGGGGATTCCAGTCCGTGTGTTCCGGCTCGCTGGGCGGTGCCTGCAGTCCCTGCTGGTGCTGGTGTGCTTGCCCAGCGTTGGTTGGTGGGTTTTGCCTGCTGCTGTCGCTCCTCGTCAGCAGCCCAAGGGCTCACATTTGCTCCAGAGCCCGGCCCCACGGGCTCTGAACCTGAGAATCTGACAGAACAGAACTACTTTAAACTGTTATTATATCTTCTGTGCAGGATCTCCTCTGATCTAGGACCCTTAATTTGAACCTTTCTTCTTAAGAGAGCTTGGCCTCAGTAGTCCTTTTCATGATTGGGGGAGATTTTATGCCCATCTCAGGCAGATGGGTTCTAGATGGCTAAGTTTTCCAGAAGGAATGTGATGGTCCTGTGATGCGCCTTGTTTTATTCGGGATGCACGTCAGCGACTCTGGGGGCTTCTCTGGGGCAGGGGGTTTATGACCTCCCCCCCCCCCCCCCCCCGAGCTCATTATAGGGAAAGGGAAATGGGACTTGATATACTGCCTTTCTGAGGTTTTTTGCAACTACATTCAAAGCGGTTTACATATATTCAGGTACTTATTTTGTACCAGGGGCAATGGAGGTGTTGCGTTCTCGAGGGCCTTTGCATTCTGTCGCGTTCCCGAGGGCCTTGGCATTCTGTCAGGTCCTCGAGGCAGGACTGGAGTTCGTGAGCCCTTGGGCCACTGCCGAGGAGCGGCAGCGGCAAGCAAGACCACCTCGGGACTGGAAACACAGAAGAGCAGTACTGGACTCTGGACTGGAGTAGTACAAGGCAGGCAACTAGAACAGATGAGACAGGAACAGCTTCACCTGCACCTAGCCACCGTTCCTCCGGAGTTGAGCTCCGAAGTGCAGGCGGCCGGCAGGACTTGCAGGATAAGGCAGGAACTGAAGATCCAGAGGACCCACCCTGGGTCTGGGATACACGAGGGCGACAGGGTACGGAATTAGACTCAGACAGTGTGCTGCTGCACAGCCACTAGCAAGACCCAGAAGACAGACCAAGGAACACCAGGCGTACAGAAGCTAGCAGGAGCAAGGACTATGGCAGCAACACACTAGGCAGAACGGGGATCCGGGAATACCCACAGGGTACACCCTCTAGCTAGGTGGAGACAGGATACAGGAATAGTCACCCAGGAAAACACACTAGCCAGACAGATACAGGATTCAGGATATACCCTCAGGATATACAAGCAGGGAAGGCACACAGGCTAGGCAAGGCAGGGTTCAGGGTAAAGAGAGCAAACCAGGAATAACAGGCCAAGGGTCTGAAGCCACAGCCGTTCCACAGACTGACTGGGGAACTCACAAAGGCTGAGGCTTTGCATACAGACAGAGAACAAACCCGGACAAAGGCTTCACCCCAACCCAGGGTAAGCCAGGAACAGAGGCTTCACCCCAACATAGGATAAGCCTGGAGCAGAGGCTTCACCCCAAACACAGGGTAAGCCAGGAACAGAGGCTTCACCCCAAACACAGGGTAAGCCAGGAAGGACCCGCAGTCCACAGACAGAGGCAGTGGCAGGGAAGACCCCCCACGGAAGGACAACAGAGACACAGACACAGAAAGAAACTGGGCTGGAACCCAGAGAGAGGCTAAGCAGTAGTGCAGCAGACACTTACTAACCTGACCTGGCCTAAGAGCATAACACTTATGCAAAAGGCCCTGACTGCAAGCACAGCACTTCCTTATGAAGGCTCTCACTGATGAGTCACCAGCAGCAGGACAGAAGCAGGAAGTACACTGACCCCAAAGAGAGGCTTGACACACATAGGAAGTGAGCCCACAGGAAAGACAAGCAGGAGCCATCTTGGAAGCTGGCACAGAGCCGGTGGCAGCCATCTTAGATGCTGGCTCCCTAGAGAGGCATAGCCCACACAGGTGAGGTCTAGTGAAGCAATCAGCCCAGAGACTAGAGACAAGACAAACACAGACTGAAGCCAGCAGAGCTGCTGACCCCCAGAAAGAAGGTAAGGCTGAGGGTGGTCATGGCCACAGACGTGACAGGAGGGTTAAGTGACTTGCCCAGAGTCACAAGGAGCTGCAGTGGGAATCAAACTCAGTTCCCCAGGATCAAAGTCCACTGCACTAACCACTAGGCTACTCCTCCACTCCTCAGGGTGGTGTTACATGTTGCAGAAGTCTGGTAGGGGAACTAACAATTCCTTTTTAGTTCAGCCTTTGGAGTTTTCTGGCTTGTTCCCTGTCTCAGTCTCTTCTGATGGGCCCTGCCAAGAAGAGGAGATATTTTCTCCTGCTCAGCAGTAGGGTACATTGCTCCCCTGTCTTCCTCTATTCTGATGGAGTATTTTTAGGGCAGTCCCTGTCTGCACAAAGGCAGCAAGAATCACCTGAGCTGGAAAGCCATGTTTGCCTGAATGGGTACATTGATAGCAATAGGCATCACTGTCTGTGTTGAGTTTAGATATAGTTCCTTCATTGGCTAAAGGCTGTTCCTGGTGCGGGAAGCAGTGAACAGCTTCGGAGCAGGGCTCCTTGTATGTTGGGCCTCTGAAAAGGCCTATTTAGTATTTTTATTTACAGTCTTTTCTGTCCCCTCAGTTTTTCTCTGAGGGCAGTTGCTTGAACAGCCTGGAAGTTTCCCTCCTTTGTGAAACTCTTTTTATACTGACACTACAGGCATTGCCTATGAGCACACCACCCTGAGTGTTCCTGATCTCTGATCTTGGATGCTCAGCAGGATTGGGCCTGGCTGGTTTCTACTTGGATGGGAGACTGCCTGGGGGAATACCGGGTGCTGTAGGTTTTCTTTCTGCTCCTTTTACAGGAAGTTTCTATGCTTAGTGCCTTTTGCTCCAGGTTTCTGTGGGAAATGTTACATGTTCTTCTTTTCTGGGGCTAGTGCTCTGGTCTCCATGGTAACCATGGATCCTCAGTGCTATCATGGGGGCATTTTCTCCAGGTGTAGTAGTTTCAGCAAAATAGTTTTATTTTTCTGGAATATGGTTGGCTTTCAGCCTGAAGGTTACAGGTTTAAGGCTGGTTTGTGCATCGGTCCTTTTCTATGGGGCATATTTTACTTCCCTCTGTCATACTGCTTGCCTTGACAAGCAGTTCTTTGTATAGCTGGGATAGTTTTCACTATGCTACAGTTCCAAAGGTTAGCTGTGGTGGTTTCCCACAGCAGCTCTGCTCTTCTAGTTTTGCTCTCTGACACTGATCGAGCTATTGCATACCAGCTCCAGCTTCCACTGTATCTGTTGCACCTCTAGCTAACTGTTTGTTGCAGTGTCTCTAAGGCTTTTATTGCACTTTTGCACTTTTTCTTTATATTGGACAGCTAGCTATATTCAGAGCTACTTCAATTTAGCATTCTTCCCTGCACTTCTCCCTTAGGAAACGTTTCTTCTCTTTCCTCTTTGGCCCCCTCATCTGCGGTTTTTCTGTTTGGCCATTCTGGGCCCTCACGTTCAGTTCCAGGCTTTGCCTTTCAGCATGGCTATGGCTTCATTTACATTTTTCTAGGTTTGGGAGTTTTGCAGCATTCTCCGCATGGACAGCATCAGAGTTCACCTCGCTCTAGCCAAGATCCGAGAGCCTATCTTTCCGGGTCTTCTTGGAATCCTTTGGCTGGGTGGTCACCCTTCAAATGAGTCACCTGATTCCATTCCAGACAGCTCTGGTACGATATTTTTCTTGATCGAGGACTGGAGGATCTAGGTTCAGAGTTGGGTGCGCAGTCTGCTCAGTATGCTGAGTCCTCGGGTCTGGCTACGTATTCATGTCTTTGGAGGTAGTGCCGTGGGTGGTGCTCATAGACGACATCTACAGCTCTTCTCTACGGGTGGTCTCCTTTGTTCCAGGAGTGTCAGCAGTGTCTTTTGTGGCTGTTCTCGGTACGGCTGTGCATGAACTGGTGGATCTTCAGTTCCTCCCTGTGGAAGGGATGCCTTGGTGCCTCTGCAGTGGATGGTGGTGGTCACGGATGCGAGTCTCTTAGACTGGAGAGCCCTTTGCCTCCTTCTTCTTTCTCCGGGGCGGTGGATGACACAGGGGATGGTGTAGCTGATCTCCCGCCTAGACCTGCTTTTGGTGCTGTTCGTTTTCTAACCTTTCAGGACACATTGCAGGCCAGGCGGTGCTTGTGCCCTCTACCCCTCCTGGACCTGCTTTTGGTGCTGTTCGTCTTCTAGCACTTCAGGACACATTGTGGGCTGGGCGGTGCTTGTTCAGTTTGAGAAGATGAGGCCTGGCTGCTTCTTCGACAGAGTGGGACTTGGAGTCAGACTGTGGCCATCAGAGCGTGTCGCCCCCATGGAGTGGGCAGAGGACCTCGTGTTCCGTTTCTACGTGGCTCACTTTGCGGGCTTTTCCTACTGTGAGTTCTCTTTTCTGCTGTCTTCTGGTCTCAGCAGAATGGTTATTCCACACCAGTGCTTCTCCAGTTTGGCCTCAGGTAGAGAGTTCTGGAGGTAGATCTGATGGCGTCCCAGCTGCCTTCCTTCCTTCTGTGATTGGAGAGAGGGTGGTTCGGCAGGGCAAGTTGTTAATTGCTTCCTTAGCCAGAGGATGTTCTTCGATAGTGTTTCCTCCATGGCCTCTCAGCGGCCGTTTATTTTGGATCGCTTGCCACCAGGGTTAAGTCAGTCTGGTAGCTCCAGATTAACTATAGCACCCTTGGTATGTGGATACGGTGCGGCTCCTGATGGCACCTTTGTTTTGCATCCCGCTTGATTGCTGGCTCTTCCTTTTGTGTCCGTTCCTGAGTGAATGATCCCTCTCGCTTTGGTTACGGCCTGGTTTTTTGAGAGGCCGACTCCTCAGAGTTCTTTGGACGCAGTGGTTACTTTTCTGTTGCAATCTTGTATGTGGTCCATGGCCCACCTCAACCGCGTATTCTCAGGTGTTGAGGATTTTTTGAGACTGGTTTTTGCGACCTTGTTCACCTTGAAATCTCGTTTGTATTCTCTTGAGTCTAGCTTGGGGCTCCTTGTCTACCGATCATTGCTTCGGACTCTTTTTGTTCCTTTGCAGAATGCTTCGCTTAGGAACTTACAAGCAGTGTTCTTTGTTGCCAATTCTTCGGCTTGCAGAGTGTCTGAATTTTTAGCGCAGCCTTGCCAAGCTGTTTTTTCTGCAATTTGCAGAGTCTGGAGTGACCTTGCTTTCGGTTTCTTCCTTCCGTCCTTTCTGGCTTTGGTTTGGCTTTTCTTTTTCAGACTCTTTCTTCCCTCCTTTCGGGAGGGGGATTTTCATGCAGAGTACATGGAGCTTCGTCTTCTGGATGTTCAAGGGTTCTCCGGTATTTGCAGATGTTGTTCAACAAGGTCTGATCAAGTCAAACGGGTTGGCGACAACTGCGGGGAACAAAAGAATAGTCTTTAATATATCAGACAAAATTTTAACAGAACCTCAATTAAGTGTCCTGGAGCTTGGTTTACCCTTTGTTCCTACCTCATGGTATGACTGCTTCATCAATCGTAAGCAACTACATAGGTTTTTCCGTAAATTAAAACTATACTTCAATCAATAAGAGCAGAATAATATTGAGGAAGACTTTCAAACATTTATGTCATCTCATCGTCTGCCCTCATCATGGATACCTCCAGGGCCACCTGATGTGATGCTTGAGGCTTTTCAACGGCTTGTGCTTCAGGATCTTGATACTATGGAGTGTAAATGAGAATATGTGCCTTCTAATTTGTCTACATCCCAAAGAGAAGCCATAAAAAGTTTGAAATCAGATGTGAGTATTACGATATTGCGAGCTGACAAAGGGGGAGGCGTGGTTGTTCAAAACACCAAGGACTACTGCTTGGAATCACATCGTCAATCTATCTGATACAAAGTTTCTTGATCGAGGACTGGAGGATCATTAGATCATGATCCTGGACCTGAATTCCAACAGATAGTAAATAAATACTCTATTGGTGTCAGCTCGAGCCGGTATTATAACTAATAAAGAATATCGGTATCTGGTTAAACTATACCCTCGTACACCTTTCATATACTTCCTACCAAAAATCCACAAAACATTAAGACACCCCCCCCCCCCCAGGTTGTCCTATAGTTTCGGGGTGTGGATCCCTTAACGAACCTCTCTCTCAGTACTTGGATTTTTATTTGCAACCGAGAGTACATCAGACACCTTCATACCTCAGAGACTCGGCTCATCTTTTACAGATCTTGCAAGATATTCAACCTCTTAACAATTCGGTTACACTTGTATCTCTGGATGTAGTGTTGTTATACACTAGTATTCCACATGATGATGCCTGCAGTCTTGTGAACTCTCATCTTCAACAGTTCGAAATTTCTTTTGAAAAAGCAACTCTTCTAAATGATTTAACAGATATCATAATAAGGAAAAATTATTTCCAGTTTGAAAACAAATATTTCCTACAGACGCATGGAATAGCGATGGGTGCTACCATTGGTCCAACCATCACATTCCTTTACATGGCGGACTTTGAGGAAAAGTTTCTATACTCATCAAGGTTCATTTCCAGTATCACACTATGGAAACATTTTATCGATGATGTGATCCTTGTATGGACTGGTACTCAGAGTGAGCTTCAACAATTTTTACATTATTTGAATTAAGTTGATATACAAATTAAATTTGAGTCACTGATTGGAGGCCAATCCATTAATTATCTGGACATTGACATCCAAATACATGAAGGGAGATTCATCACAGAAATGTATCGAAAAACAACTGGCTCTAACGCGTTACTACACTATTATAGTTATCATCCAATGGCCTCTAAGAATGGAATTCCAGTGGGCCAATTTCTGCGTATCAAAAAACTATTAGCCTCAAAAGAATGTTTTAAAAATTCGGCTGTAGATCTGTGTAATAGATTTAGAACTCAAGCTTACCCCAATGGAGTTATTAAGAAGGCTTACAAAAGAATTATGAATGTTGATTGCCACTGGCTGCTGAATCCGCCACCCAAACCACTAGATAAAAATGAAAGACTAATCTGTGTGTTGCCCCATTCCCATCAGACAACTGCCATTAGGAAAATCATTAATAAACACTGGTCTATGTTAGCTGCCCTTGGTTTTGACCAAGTACCAACGTTTGCTTATACGCGTAACTATAATCTGGGGGAAATTTTGTCTTCAGTTAATCCATCCTCCCGGATTCCCATTACATCTGAAATGAAAGGTTATAAAAGCTGTGGCAGGTGTGTATACTGTCAACATGCTTGGCAAACCACAATAGTTATTAATCCCAATACAGGAAAATCTTTCTTCTTAAATAGCTCCATGGACTGTAATTCTTCTCAGGTTGTTTATGGAATAGTGTGCCCCTGTACCAAATGGTACATAGGGCACACTAATAGAAGAATTAAACAAAGAATTGGGGAGCATTTAAGTAATCCGAGGAACTGTAAACGCGAAGCACCGCTCGTAGACCATTGGTTGCAAACTCATCATAATATCAAAGATTTAAGATTTGTTGTACTTTTACAAATTTATCTGCTTCTGGGGGGTGATGCTCCTCGGATTCTCCTTAGAAAAGAACAGGAATTTATCTACCGATGGCACACAGTGGCCCCTAGTGGCCTGAATAGGGAAATAGAATGGCAAGCACTAATTTTAATTAGGTTTTCCCGCGCTTGACAAACAGCTGACTACCTATATATACACTGCGCATGTGTGGGCGTTCTTTTGCAGGTTTCTGACCGGGCTGGACGTTGCACCTCCCTGGTTTTGCCGAACAGTGAGTAATAAAAGCTTACCAAACTTTGTTTGATTTATGAATACTGCTGCAATTTTTGAGCATTTCAAACGTATATTTTCTTGATTCATACACTATGTTGTGTTTGATTTTTTTTATACGGTTTTTATACGTTCTTTATGTTATCTTTGCAGATCAGTTCCCCTGAAGACGCCGCTATTTAGGCGAAACATGGTCCATGTAGGGAACTGGGACCTTTGAACATTGTTTTTTGAACAAAACTTTGCACAGATTCAGATTTAAAAGTATTACAGTGCCCGAGAACCTACACCATCTCTTGCATTGCAACATTAATCTATAACATCACGAAGACCAGTAGATCCGTCCACACTCCACCTAAGCTAAGTAGCCGACATATTTTCTACATTACATCATTATGTTTTTTTTACTATTAAGTGCTGCAATTAGGTTGGAGGAAGGGTGTGCAATGATGTTATCAAGGTGTGTATATACATTTCAAACCTTTGGGTAATTATAATACACAAAAAAAAAACTGAGCACAAATTTATATTATAAAAAGAAATTTTTATTTTTATTATCTTTTTCTTTTTTTTTCTTTTTTTGCAATATTAATCACTAATTTGGTTTCTGTAATAGTTTATCAATTGTGATATTGGAAACTGACCTTTATAGGACACCCAGTAATTTGGTTAGTACATTAAATTTTAACTGCCAGACCCTCAACCATTCTTCTAAGGTTCGGAGATCCCTTCTCATCGTTTCTACTCTCTCTAGGGTATCCACTTTACCCTTCAGCAATATCTCTCACAAATATATTAAACAGAATAGGCCCCAGCACCGACCTCTGAGGACCTCCACTGCTCACCTTCCTTTCCTTTGAGCGAATTCCATTTACCACTACTCTCTGCCACCTGTCTGTCAGTCAACCAGTTTCCTATCCAGTTCACCACTTTTGGTCCTACGTTCAGCCCTTTCAGCTTATTCACGAGTTTTCTGTGGGGGGGACTGTATCAAAGGCTTTGCTGAAATCCAAGTAGATTACATCTAGTGCACGTCCTTAATCCAATTCTTTGGTCACCCAGTCAAAGAAATGAATAAGTTTTTTAGTTTGTTGGAGCGAGTGTTCGGTTTACAAACAAGAGAACTTTTAAATTATGCTGCTGAGGCAATGCCGAACTTCGATCTGCATTTGATAATGAGCTCGGTTATATCTCCTTATTCAAGTCTACATTTAGGTTTGAGGTTCGAGTATCTTTTTAATCACGCTGACTGTGTTTATTTTTTAGTGCTTTATAACGTGGCACTATATAAGTCTTATAAGGTGATTTCTTTGGTTTTCAATATATCGGTACTATTACAATTATTTCGCCATGGTGTTGTCAGACACAGATCTGCACCTATAGTAAATGAAGTTTGTGTTCTGATTTTTTTTTTCTGTTGCTGATGGCGCCTCTTCACTCTCTAGAGTTGTATTTTATTTATTACCAAGTTATTTTGAATTCTTTCTTTTTATTGTGCATTACATTGGTATACATATCATCAAACATATAAATGACAAATGACTGACTCACCCACAAATGTGCAGTAGAGACTTCCCTCTCTGTCCCGCCCTCGTGTCAAGACGTGATGACGTCAGAGGGTGGAACAGAGAGGGAAAAGGACGCTGCCACTGGAGCCTGGAGACGAATAAACATCGCCAGCGCACCAACCTCCACCCCCCATCTCCGATGTCGTCACCACCGCCACTCCCGCCCCCTCCTTATTGGACCCCTGCACTGACATGACAGTGCCTCTTACCTCCGTGTGGAAGTGCTGCAGGCAGCAGCAGAGCGATCTGCTGCTGCCTGCAGCGCTTTCACACGGAGGTGAGAGGCGCTCTCATGTCAGTGCAGGGGGCCCGGCACGGAGGGGGAGGGAATGGCGGCGAGGAGGGTAGCTGGACAGGGGGGGAGGGCAGGGGGGAGAGAGGAGGGTTGCTGGACATGGGGAGAGAGCATGGCAGAGAGGAGGGTTGCTGGACATGTGGGGAGGGCAGGGGAGAGAGCGGGGGGGGGGAGGCCGAGGGAAAGAGGAGGGTTGCTGGATATGGGGGAGAGCAGGGGAGAGAGGATGGTTGGTGGATGGGGGAGGCCAGGGGATACAGGAGGGCTGCTGGACATGGGGGGGGGGGGGCAGGGGAGAGAGCAGGGTTGCTGGACATGGATCGGGGGAGGGGAGGGCAGGGGAGAGAGGAGGTTTGCTGGACATGGATGGATGGAGGTGATAATTATTACATTTTGCAAAACACAAATCTCGCCCGTTTTAACGCGCTTAACGGCTAGTAGTTATATTCTCTGTGTGCATTTTCTTTTTTATAAGTGGCTTTTTATTCTACTTTTAGAATGGAGTACCCTGGATTTTGCCTCTCATTTAGATTTGGTTGGTGAGTTTCCCTGGCTATTTTATTTACATTTTTACATTGTCCATACTCTAGTCTTTAATTTTAATGTTAGGTGTTCAGTGTTTTTTATCTTTTTCCATTGGTCTAACATATTTATATTGTATGTATATTTTTACTTTTGATCATTTTATTTGATTCCATATAGTTTTTTTTTTAATTAGACATAATGGTCTAATATAGATCTCTTCATAATGCAATCCTATATGGCTTTAGTTTTATATTTATACATGCCACATGTTGTCTTTATGTGAAGATTATTTATATTATTATTAATGTTCATCTATATTGTGGTAGATTTCATTGTGAATCCTGAAGTGTAGGCGTTTCATTACACTGAAACACGGACCATGTCTGGTCATACTGTATTAAGTACTGAATAAAGTATCCTTCAAGAACCAGTTCCTGTGGTGGAGTTTCTATTACCCAGTCTGTACTTCTTGATTGGACTATTTGTGTGGAGGCTGTTTCCTGTTTGTTTTGTGGTTTCTGATACATCCAAGGTTACTCATACAAGTATGAAATTGCTTCCTGTTAGTAATATGCAATCTCTTGTTAAAATCACGTAGAACCTGAACATTGGAGGGTGGCCAGTGTAGCGCCATTTTTTAAAGGGTTTTAGGGGTGATCCGGGAAAATAGATTAGTAAGTCTGATGTTTGTGTCGGGCAAAATAGTGGAGATTATTATAAAAAAATAAAATTACGGAACATAAATAAACATGGTTTAATGGGACAGAGTCAGCATGTGTTCAGCCAAGGGAAGTCTTGCCTCACCAGTTTGCTTCATTTATTTGAAGGTATGAATAAACATGTGGATAAAGGTGAGCCTGTTCATGTAGTGTATCTAGGTTTTTAGAATGCTCTTGAGAAAGTTCCTCATGAGAGACTCCTGAGAAAATTAAAGTCATGGGATAGGAAGCAATGTCCTCTTGTGGTTTGGGAATTGATTATTGGATAGAAAAAGAGGGTAGGGTTAAATAGTTATTTCTCTCAATGGAGGAGGGTGAATAGTGGAGTGCTACGGGAATCTGTACTGGGACCTGCAAATTTAATCACCTCACTTGTCATTCCGATTTCCAGATTTTTTATAAATATGTTGAAAAGCACAACATATTTATAAATGATCTGGAAATTGTAATGACGAGCGAAGTGATTAAATTAGCAGATGACACAAAACTATTCAAGGTTGTGAAAACACGTGCGGACTGTGAAAAATTGCAGGAAGACCTTAGGAAATTGGAAGACTGGGCATCCAAATGGTAGATGACATTTAATGTGGATGAATTAAACTGATGCACATTGGAAAGTATAATCTAAATCATAGTTCCCTGATGTTAGGGTCCACCTTGGGGGTCAGCACCCAAGAAAATACCTACATGTTGTAGCTGAAATCTGCTCAGTGTGTGTCGGTGGCCAAAAAAGCAAATGGGATGCCAGGAATTATTAGGAAAGGGATGGTAAGTAAGACCAAGAATACTATAATGCCTCTATCCCTCCATAGTGTGACCTCACCTTGAGTATTGCGTTCAGTTCTGGTCTCAGGATTCATCTGCTGCTGACGCTAAGGAATGAAAAATTGTCTTACCTGATGATTTTCTTTCCTTTAGGTGCAGCAGATGTATCCAGAGGCCCACTCTGCTTTATGCGGCAGCTCCTATCAGTTTTCCCACCGGGTTGCTGTATTTTTCCACTTTGGATGGACTGTTGTAACTGGTTTACTTGTTGCAGTTCTTGATTTATCTCTTTTCCCTGTAGGGGGAGGAGAAATGTTAGAATTCTGTTTCTTTCTGCTTTATGAGCAGTACTGACTGACCAAGGAGCATTCTGTCCTATAAGACAGTTCAGTTCAACGCTCTCCATCTCCACCTGCTGGTATATGGTCACAGCCCACATCTCTGAATTCATCTGCTGTACCTAATGGAAAGAAAATTTATCAAGCAAGGCATAATTTTTCATTAACAGGAAGTCTTTCTTTCCTAGGACAAGTCTTTGTACTGGATGTTCAGAGTTGCAGATAAACTAATAGATATCGTAGAGACGTGGGTATTGATATTCTGTAGAATGAGTTGATTTAGAGAATACCTTTAAACGTTGGGCTTGAAGTGCATTGTGGAATGGAATGCTTGTAAAGGGTGAAAAGGGAGTTTGTTTTCTCAGGAGCAGAGGACAGAGCAGAGTAGCATGGGGACAAGAAGATGCCTCATAAAGGTAAAGAAAGGGACCAGTAGGGTCAGTGCTTGAGCCTAGGTCACAGTGAGGGGCATAATCGAACGCGAACGCCCATCTCCATGGGCGTCTATGTCCGAAAACGGGTACGTGAAGGGGCGGGACAGACTGTATTTTGGAAAAAAATGGGCGGCCATCTTTTTTTCGATAATACAGTTTGTGCCGGGCAAATGCATCGGATATGTGCGAATGTGAGCTGGGTGGTTTCGTTTTCAGCGATAATGGAAAACGAAGGTGCTCAGCTCAAAAACGAACAAATCCAAGGTATTGGGTTGTGGGAGGGGCCAGGATTCGTAGTGCACTGGTCCCCCTCACATGCCAGGACACCAACCGGGCACCCTAGGGGGCACTTGTAACAAGTAAAAACAAAAAGTAAAATACCTCCCAAGTCCATAGCTCCCTTCCCTTGGGTGCTGAGCCCCTCAAATCCCCCCAAAACCCACTGCCCATAACTCTACATCATTACCATAGCCCTTACGGCTGAAGGGAGGCACCTAGATGTGGGTACAGTGGGTTTTGGGGGCGGTTTGGAGGGCTCCCATTTACCACTACAAGTGTAACAGGTAGGGGGGGATGGGCCTGGGTCCACCTGGCTGACGTCCACTGCACCCACTAACAACTGCTCTAGGGACCTGCATACTGCTGTGATGGAGCTGGGTATGGCATTTGAGGCTGGCATACAGGCTGGAAAAAAAAAGTTGTTAAAGTTGTTTTTTTTTGGGTGGGAGGGGGTTAGTGACCACTGGGGGAGTCGGGTGGTCATCCCAGACTCCCTCCGGTGGTCATCTGGTCATTTAGGGCACTTTTTTGGGACTTGTTCTTGAAAAAAGGGTTCAAAAAAGTGTCCTAAAATCGCGCTAAAAACGGCCATTTTTTTCGATTATCGGGCGAAGGCGCCCATCTCTGCTCGGCCAATAAACACACCCCAGTCCCGCCTTCACCACGCCTCCGACACCCCCCGTCAACTTTGTTCGTTCACCACGACGGAGTGCAGTTGAAGATGCCCAAAATTGGCTTTCGATTATACCAATTTGGATGCCTTTGCGAGATGGGCGCCTATCTCCCGATTTGGGTCGAAATCTGGGCGCATATCACTTTCGAAAATAAGGCTGAGTGTCACTCAAGGTCATGGAAAGCAGCACTTGATTGGAGGGAGAGGGCAACATGCAGGTTAGTATGTGTTGCAGGGCATTGGGGTGGTGGATGGGTAGCATTTCTGCAATCATGCTGTTTTCTTTTTTTTTTCTGGACAGTGGCTGTGCTTTCTGCTTGATAGCATGGGTGCACTTACCACCACTATGTGCTTTGTCTTCTATATGCTTGTTTTATGCCCAGTTCCTGCACTGCAAGTCCTTATGCGGTTAACATGTGTGTGCGTTTGGCTCTTTTTTTTTTTTTTAAATGCTAGTGTTGAAATTCATATTAACTGCTTTAATACACTTCAGTAAACATGCCCCTGTATGTAGCTTATATATTGGTTATTTTATTAAAAATCTGTGTTTTTTTATGATTGGGAGTAAGCAAACCACCCTGCCCTCCTGCTTTAGGCTTTGCCTATTTGTAGTGGTATCTGCTGTTCTCAGCACAATATTGATTAGCTTATTTGTCATCAGATTTCTCTCTTGTCCATCAAACATAGCTAATTCCTCCCTTCCCCCAACTAACAGTTTTAAACTTAGTGGGTGGGACTAGTGTCTCTGCTGGGAGAAAGCAAATTAGCCTTTGAACAAGCAGCTCACAGAGTATCTCCCCTTCTGGAGATAGGCAGCAAACCACCCTGCCCTCCTACTTTAGGGTTAGACCTTCCCACTGTGCCCCTCTACCCACCCACTCCTAGAGTGACACTTCTTATATAGCCTCCCTAACACCTCAATTTATCACTACTGTCCTCACCCAATTACAGCCATTAGCTAATTGCTGAATATTTATACTCAGATCTTGTAGCAGCTATCTTATTTTATAATTAGCTTAATTACAATTTGTCAGTTGTATTCACCAAATTTGTTAGCTTTAATTGCAGAAAATTGCACTTAATTGATGCAACTTAAATTAGTTAATTCACTGCACCTCATAATACTACTAAGTGCTTAATAGAATCACTATTACTGACCCTTAACAAGATAAATATATACTATTATCAAACACTGTATAACCTGCAGTTTATTTATTTTATTGCATTTGTATCCCACATTTTCCCACCTATTTGCAGGCTCAATTTTGAAGACAAACGCAAGACACATCTGAACAATTAGTTTTTTCATCATCGCTGTTGAATTCTAGTGATCCCAATATTCATAAGATATAATACCAAGATGAATATTACAAATCTATTCTTCATTATCTACTTACTCTAATTCATCACATGCTTTCCACCCCCCTACCAGAAACCAATAGCATTCCTACAATTTATATGCCTTACCGACCATCCAAGTACAATGCACATCGCCATAACAATCTTAATAACCAATACAATGGTATCATTACCTCATCTGAAAAAGACCAAACCAAAGAAACCAATAATCATAATAAACCTCCTCAACAACTTAAGAGACAATTAAGAAAAATCAATATAATCCGCAATTTATCTGATCCCTTCCAAAAAATCCATATCGGATACATAAATGCTAGATCTGCTGTTAACAAGACAACAATATTAATAGATTGGATCACTGATGACAAACTGGATTTATTAGTCATTAATGAGACTTGGATTCACTTCCAAAATGACCCAATATTAATAGATCTTTGCCCCCCCAGGCTACAAAATAACCCATTGGCCTAGAAATGGAAAGAGAGGAGGAGGCATTGCACTGATATATAAATCCCATTTTATAGTAACAATTAAAGCAGTATCCATGACTCCACTACTCTAAATCGCCTCACTCAATATCAATCATCCCACACTACTCGACCATTTAAATATTATTATGTTCTATAGACCTCCAGGAAACTGGCAAGATTGTCAACAAAATCTTATGGACTTCATCTCGAATACTTGCTTATCTAACTGTAATCTATTCGTACTGGGTGACACAAACTTGCACCTAGAAGACCAGAAGGCAAAGAACATACAAGAATGCAAAGATTTTTTCCAACTTTGGGATTTCAATAAGATAAATACTCAATCAACCCATATCAAGGGACATGCACTTGACCTCTTCACACACAAACTCTCTCCTGATCAAATACTTAACCATATCAGATATGAACTGGTCACAAGTACCTTGGTCAGACCATTTCAAATTAAAGATATCCATGCAATGGAAAAAAAAATCCTAATTCAGAAACAAGAATGAAAAACTTTTACCACCAGAGGTCACATTGATCCAACAATATTCTGGCATCAGTTCTACAATAATGACTGGTCAACTCAAATAGAGTCCCATGAATACCTTCTTAACTGGGACATGAGATGCAAGAATATACTTGATTCAACAGCACCAATACAAACAAGATCATCACGAAGAAACAAATCACTTCCTTGGTTTAATGATGACCTGAAAAAATTAAAAACCCAAACAAAAAGACTTGAACGTGCATGGAATAAGAAGGAAGATGATCAAACTTTCACTGCATAGAAGCTAATGTTAAGAAAATATAAATATTCTGTCAGACAATATAAAAGGTCATATTACAACTCCAAAATAGGGCAAAACAATAAGGACCTACAAGTATTTCAATTTGTACATAACCTTTTAGACGTTACACCAGTTACCTTATCTAACATGGATACCCCATCAGCAGACGATCTAGCCACTTACTTTAATGAGAAAATCATCAAACTAAGATCCATCTTGCCAACTAATTTCTCCAACTATGTAAAATTCATCGACTATTTAGATCCGACAGCCAATGAATATCCAGCAGATAGAATATGGACTAATTTCCATTTATTAACGGAAGACATTGTCGCCCAAATGATTAACAAATTCTCCAAATCCCATTGCAAACTGAATGCATGCCCCAGCTATTTAATAAAATCTTCCCCTCAGCGTTTCATAACAGATCTCAAGTATTACTTAAATCACATGCTTCAACACGGTCTATTTCCCACAGATAAAGGCAATATCCTACTGACACCAATTCCTAAAGATCAGAAGAAAAAGCTAAATGATATAACTAATTATCGTCCAGTGGCATCTATCCCTCTAGTAGTCAAGTTAATGGAAAGTCTGGTAACTAAACAACTTACAGACTACTTGAACAACTTCTCAATACTACACTCTTCCCAATCTGGATTCCGTGCTAATCACAGCACAGAAACAGTTCTAATAACACTCATGACCAAATTCAAACATATTATTGCAGCTGGTAATAATGTCCTTCTGTTACAGTTCGACATGGTTAACCATGATATTCTATTAAACATTCTAGAATATTTCGGAATAGGAAGAAATGTATTGAATTGGTTTCATAGTTTTTCTAATAACAAGAACATACCAGGTAATATCTAAATTGATCATATCATCACCATGGAGATTGGAATGTGGTGTGCCTCAGGGATCTCTGCTTTCACCGATTCTCTTCAATCTAATGATATATTACCTTTGGTCAAAGCATTGTCTAACCAAGACCTAAATCCATATATTGATGCCGATGATGTGACGATATATATTCCGTTCAAAAAGGACTTATCAGAAATTGCAGACAAAATAAATTACAGCTTCCAAATTATGAACTCATGGGCAGACGCTTTCCAACTAAAGCTGAATACAGAAAAGACACAATGCCTAATATTAGCATCGCAATATAACAAAATCGACTATCCCAACATAAACACGCCAAACCATACTCTCCCTGTTGCAGACACCCCGAAACTCCTAGGCGTAACAATTGATCGCAATCTTAATCTAGACTGCCATGTAAAAAATGTCATAAAGAAAATGTTCTATGCAATGTGGAGGCTCAGAAGAGTAAGATCTTTCTTCCCAAGAGAGACATTTCGCGTATTGGTGCAATCGTTGGTTCTGAGCCATTTGTAGTACTGTAATTCCTTATACACGGGATGCAAGGCACAAACCATCAAGAAATTCCAGACAGCCCAGAACACCGCAGCCAGATTAATATTCGGCAAGGCGAAATATGAAAGTGCCAGACCCCTTAGAGAGAGCCTGCATTGGCTCCCACTGAAGGACCGTATTGCATTCAAGATATGTACCTTGGTCCATAAAATCATTTATGGAGATGCCCCATCATACATGTCAGACCTAATTGACTTACCAGAAAGAAACAATAAACATTCATCATGCACCTGCTTAAACCTTCATTATCCCAATTGCGGAGGACTTAAATACAAGTCTGTACATACATCCAGTTTCTCAAACACCTGCTTGCAACTATGGAATCAATTACCGATTGCCATAAAAACAACACACAACCTGACAACCTTCCGAAAGTTATTAAAGACCTACTTATTCCTAAAGGCGTACAATAAAGATTCCCCATAACGATCTGACTTCCTAATTATTCCAATCACAACTATTAAGGAACCCTCCTATCTGTTCATCCTAATTACATCCTCACGACTGAATATTATATCTTGTCCTGATATCATTATGTTATGTTATGTTGATCTTTCAATCCACTTCCAATCCAATATGATTTACTTATACACTCTTATTTGTAATAATTGTAAAATTATTATTCTGTTAATATGATTGCTTTGATATTCTGTGTACCCATCTGTATCTCTATTTTGAAATTCTTATCCTATAATGTGTACCATTTTGTAAGCCACATTGAGCCTGCAAATAGGTGGGGAAATGTGGGATACAAGTGCAGCAAATAAATAAATGACTTAGTATTGTCCTTTCTCTTGTAAAGTAGTTTGGGTCAGTGTTGATGTGATTCACAGTATGTTGGTC
Organism: Microcaecilia unicolor; assembly: GCF_901765095.1. NCBI lineage: Eukaryota > Metazoa > Chordata > Amphibia > Gymnophiona > Siphonopidae > Microcaecilia > Microcaecilia unicolor. The sequence continues at coordinate 480,838,760 of NC_044032.1, read as the reverse complement.
TTTCTGCAGGTAAGAAGGACACATGCACAGTTTGTGGAGCTCTTTGCCGTACAGTATTTCTTTCTAAGCAGGTAAGCAACTGCACCTTTAAAAAAATGTTTCAGTGATGTTTGTATGAAAGCCTTTTCCATTCTGTTAGCTTTCAGTCATAAAGAGAACACAATTCTTTATTTCTTTCCAATGTAGTTCTGACTTCTGGGCCAGCATACATTTTATTCATTGAGTGTATGTTAAAAAAGTAAAATTGTCATTTCTGCATCTCTGATCTGCTTCGGTTTGGTAGTTTAGAACTGGAGCTGAGGAATGGGAAAGGCTGGTGATCTTTGTCAGACTAGGAATTAAAATTTGGTTGGTGACCCATTGTCCTGTAACCAGGACCTCTGGTCTATCGCATTTTCTAGTCTGCCCTTTTCCTCAGAGTTTGCTGGTTGCCACGCATCATTGTCTGAGATGGGAGTTTGAAAGCTTGGTTGGGGAGCTGATGAGACTTCTGTATTTCATTTCCTACTGATTGGATTTCAGGAGGAGAGAGGTAAGCATGTTTCAGGCCATCCAGGGTGAGCTGTGTGGTTTAAATCACTGTAGTATCAGATATTTGGGGAAAAATTGTGTGAACCAGCTGGTGTATAGGAACTGAGTGAGAACAGAAGGATAGGAGATTGGGGGAACGTGAAAAGCTAGTGGGACCAGGGCTGGCCGAAGAGTATGTGATGTCTTATATGAACCTTCAGGCATACCTTCCCCTCCCACCTACCCAAGGTGTCCAGCATCTTCCTTCTTTTCCCTTGCAACTACCACCTTATCCCCTACCTTCATCATTGCCCACCACCTCAGTCTGCTGCTGTAGTCTGTAGCCATGTGCCACTGCGCACGCCTTTGATCTCAGAATTCTTCTTCACCTGCTGGGTTCCCCCCCCTCCAAAGACTCAAAGAAATGGGCAGGATACAGCAGGCCTTAAACACACACATGTGTTGCTCAAAGTCTCAGTGGCCAATATTGGCTTTAAAGCACTGTTTTTTTCTGCTAATGTTATGTTTGTGCTAGATAGCACCCTCTGCCCTGTGGTTTTTTTCAACTTAGGCGAATGCTTAGTCCACCTAGTCTTAGAGGGGGGGGGGGGGGAAGGGGCTTGGGGTCAGGTCTTTTGATCTGTGATTCTGTAGCCCTTCCTGTGGATCCCCCACAGGAGACCTGGGACTGAAGTGTTTGCTGTGGTATGGCATCAGGATTGGTAGTTTTAGTTTAGTTTATTCAGAGTTTGATATACCACCCTTCACAGGGCATCAGAGTGGTTTACAATAATATCCAGAGAGGAAAGGAACTCCCATCAAGATTCAGAGAGAGAGAGAGAGAATAGCGAGGGAAGAGTAGTTCCAGGACTGATGGCTGGGCATCACTGCACAGTGACCAAAAAAAGGGGGGGGGGGGGGGGGGAGAGAAGGCCAAGGTGAAAAAGTGAGCCTTTAAAAAGTAACTGAAATTGGGGATAAGACTGCTCAGCACAGAGGTCTAGAGGGAGAGCATTCCTGAGGGATGAGGCCAAACAAAAAAATAGCCGAACGCCGAGTGGACTCAAATTGGGAAGAATGGGTGGCAGGAAGGGAGAGATGGAAGGTAAGGGCTGAACGAAGGGCTCGAGAAGGAATGTTGGGTGAGATCACAGCAGACAGGTAAGGGGAACAGCTAGTATAGTGTGTCTTATGAACCAAAGTAAGGAGCTTAAACTGAATGTGAAATGAAATAGCCAATGACGATGAGCTAGTAGAGGTGAGATATGGTCAAACTTGCTAGCATGATCGAGCAGATGGATTGCAGTATTGTGGACCGTTTGATGCCTTTTAAGTGCCACCTGAGGAAGACCAGCAAAAAGACATTGCAGTAATCCAGACAGGTGAGAACCAAAGAACACAGCAGTGTAGTGCAAGAAGCATAACAGAGGTAGGGGTAGAGGGATTGGAAAAACCGAAGTGAACTGAAAGAAGTCTTAGTGATAGCAGAGAAGTGGGGTCTGAAAGACAACTTGGGATCCAAGACCACCCCTAAAATTTAAGGGACTGGACCAACTGAACTGGGGCGAACAATAGGGCAGGGGTACGTCCAGACATCCAAAGGGTAATGGATTTTGAGGGATTCAGAACCAGATGGTAAGATGTCAATCAAGAGATAGTGTTACGCATGCAGGATTGAAGGCCAAAGATCGATACAGGAGGGGCACTGAAGGAAAACTAACAAGATGTCGTCCAGTTAAATATAAAATTTGATAGGTGTGGATTGAATAAGCATCGCCAGGGGACACAGAAAGATGTTCAAGAGGATCGAGGAGAGAAGAACCCTGAGGGACACCACAGTGGAGTGGGAAAGGAGAGGGTGAAGCCACTGGGTAAGCTGGGCAGTAAAGGATCGGTTCCTAAGGAAGGGAGTGACTGACCAGGTTAAAAGCAGCATTGAGGTTCAGGGAGAGAAGAAGAGTATAGTAGCCATGGTCATGAGCAGTGGACATCGTTGAGAAGGGCAGTCAATATTGTCTCAGTAGAGTGGCCTCGGCAAAATCCAGACTGAGAGGGGTGAAGAGTGTAATGAATCTGTGTTGGGTAAGTTGAACAAGGACCACATGCTCTGTCAGTTTTGAAAGGAAGGGTAGATTGGTGATTGGCCTATAGTTGGAGACCTGGCAGGGGTCAAGAGAGGTTTTATTAATAACAGGCCTAACCAAGGCTGACTTCCAAGAGGCTGGGATAGAACCAGAGAGACTTTTAAAAACCATGGAAAAGAAAAGAGGAAATAGACTATAAGAACATAAGAATTTCCATACTGGGTCAGACCAATAGTCCATCTAGCCCAGTATCCTGTTTCCAACAGTGTCCAATCCAGGTCACAAGTACCTGGCAGAAACCCAAAGGGGAAAGGGAAATGGGACTTGATATACCGCCTTTCTGTGGTTTTTTTGCAACTACATTCAAAGTGGTTTACAGGTATAGTATTTACAGGTAGTTATTTGTACCTGGGGCAGTGGACGGTTAAGTGACTTTCCCAGAGTCACAAGGTGCTGCAGTGGGAATCAATCTCAGTTCCCCAGGATCAAAGTCTGATAGTATCAATAGTCATACTACCAGTCCCAGGGCAAGCAGTGACTTTCACATATCTGTCTCAATAGTAGACTATGGACTTTCCCTCCAGGAACTTGCCCAAACCTTTTTTTTTTTTAACCCAGATATGCTAACCGCTGTTACTACATCCTCCGGCAAAGAGTTCCAGAGCTTAACTATTCTTTGAGTGAAAAAATATTTCCTCCTATTTGTTGTAAAAATATTTCCATATGACTTCATTGAGTGTCCCCTAGTTTTTGTATTTTTTGAAAGAGTGAAAAATCAATTCCTTAGCGTCCCTCCGGCCTGGCCCAGGATTGGACTGATGGGTTGTGCACGCCTTCCAGCAGGTGGAGACTGAGAAAGTTCTGACTCTAGAGAGCCAATAAGAGCCCTGACCATGTGCCCCTGGCCTCAGTATTTTCTCAGTCTCCAGCAGGTAGGAGGTGAGCTCATTAGTCTCTCTTTCTCTAATTTAAAACAATTAATATATTCCTTCTGTGCCTGGGGAATCTAGTGTAGGGGCTAGGTTGAAGGATCCTTTTTCCTCTCCATCCTCCGGGGTGTAAATTCGGGTGTCCCGGGTCTCTCCCCCCTTCCTCGCCATCTCCCGTTGTTGTTGCTGGGAAGAGCTACCCTTTTGGTGTAAAGGATCTTAGCCTTTGGGAGAGGCAGCCACTTGTTCTGCCTGGTGGAGTGGAGGAGTAACCTAGTGGTTAGTGCAGTGGACTTTGATCCTGGGGAACTGGGTTCGATTCCCACTGCAGCTCCTTGTGACTGTGGGCAAGTCACTTAACCCTCCATTGCCCCAGGTACAAAATAAGTACCTGTATATATGTAAACCGCTTTGAATGTAATTGAAAAATACCACAGAGAGGCAGTATATCAAGTCCCATTTCCCTTCCCTTCCCCTCCCTTCTTAAAAAAAACAAAATAAACAGGAGAAACCTTTCCCTCCCCACAGCACTAACGAGCAGGCAGCTCCGTTGTGCTCCTTTTGTTTTTTGTTCTATTTTCCCCTCTCAGCTGTTCTTGTATAAAAAGAAAAGAAGATAGTGCCCCAAGGCTGTTATGAGCAATTGCCTTTGTTCTGCCTTCGCTCCTCAGCTTTTTCCTTGCGTTTTCGGTTCTCTTGTAGTAAAAAAAATAAAAAAAAAGGCGCGAACCGTTTCTGTTGTGGGTAAACGGAGCGCATCGATGGTGGAGAAATTGAGGCGCTGCACTGTTTGCCAGCGCCAGGGAGTGAGCGCCCTCGGCTCTTGTAAGTACTGTATGGCGCTTGAAGTTGCAGCTGTACCTTCTCCGGTCCCGTCGTCGACCGTGCCTGCCTCAGCGTCTTCTCGTGCACTCCCTCCTGCTTCAGTGGCCTCCTGTCCTTTGGGGGAGCTGCCTGCTTCATCTAATTTGGCGGGGAAGGTCGCCATCTTGCCTGTAGCTGCAGTTTCGGCATTGCGCATTTCTTCCCCTGATGAGCAGTCTTCAGCAGTGCAGGGACCAGCGGAGGCAGTGTCCCTGGTGCAGTCTGGAGGGACTCAGGAGGGGGTTTTTCCCCCTGAGTTTGTCCTCCAGATGTACCAGGCGTTCTTAATGAAGAAGCCTGGTTTTGGAGCAGCAGGGGCAGGTGAGTCCTCTAACTTTTTTTCTTCTCCTCCAAAAAGACCTAGATGCTGGGATCCACAAGGGGATTTAGTGTCCGATCAGGATTTCCCTTTCCTGGAAGAGGGGGAAGGTTTAGCAGAGGAGTTTTGGGAGGACCAAGGTGCTGCGGACCCTGCTGCAGATCCCTTACCTCAGGGAGAAGATTTGTCTGTGGCTCGGGTCTTTCATGGGGAGGGTTTGCAGGAACTCATTTCCTTGGTCTCCACTCTGCATTTTGAGGAAGAACCACACCCGACTCCCGAAGTTCGCAAGGTAGACCTGTTGCTCAAAGGTACCAGGTCTTCAGGAAGAACTTTTCCCATGCATCAGGACATTTGGGACATTATTAAGGCTCAGTGGGATGTTCCAGACTCCTCTTTTTGTCCAGCCAGGTCGATGACCTGTCTCTACCCTGTGCCGGAGGTGGACAAGACTCTTCTTAAGGTCCCAGTGGTCTCAGCAGTGACCAAACATAATAAGGTTCCGGTGGACAGTGGAATAGCCCTCTGGAATGTCCAGGACAGGAGGTTGGTTTCTCTTCTCAAGAATAGTTTTGAGGTTTCCTCTTTGGCAGTGCAGGCGGCTATTTGTGGTTCCCTCGTGGCCAAAGCTTGCTTCCGCTGGGCAGAGAAGAGTCCTGGATAGGCCCTCAGATGATCTTCCTGCTGTAGATCTGGAGGTGGCCAAGATTGAGACAGGATCTGCCTTCTTGGCGGATGTCTTGTATGATTTGTTGAGAGCATTTTCCAAGTCTTTGGCACTGGGAGTTGCGGCCCGACACTCCCTATGGTTGGTTGCAAGGTTGGTCTGTGGATGCTGCTTCCAAATCTAAGTTGAGTAAGTTTCCTTTCAGAGGTTTGGAGAGGAGTTGGATAAGTTGGTGCGTTCTTTGGGGGATATGAAGATTACTCGTCTCCCGGAGGCCTCGCCCGTCTAGTCGGGGTGCTTTGTTTGGTCATGGTCGGGCAAGGGATTTCCGTAGGTTTCACTCTGGCTGGGGAGTTCAGGCTCAGAGGTCCAGATTTTTCAACAGAACTCTGTCCTTTCAAGGTTTCCGTAGAGGAGGTCGTGACTCAGGTGCCCTATTCTGGACTCCCGCCCATTCTTCCCAATGAAGGTGTGCGGGCCTCTCCTCTGATTCCTATAGGGGCTCGGCTGTCGCAGTTCTTTCAGAGGTGGGACCAGATTACCTCTGACCAGTGGGTCTTGGAGGTTATTCGAGACGGTTATGCTTTAGAATTCGCCAAGCCTATTTCAGATGCCTTTCTGGAGTCTCCCTGTCACTCCCATCGCAAAGCGGGTGCGGTTTAGGACACTTTTCAGATGCTTTTTGATCTTCATGCCATTTGCCTGGTTCCTCCTTCAGAGTTCAAACAGAGTCATTATTCCATTTACTTTGCGGTTGCCAAGAAGGAGGGTTCCTTTTGTCCTATTTTGGATCTCAAGGCAGTCAATCGGGCTCTCAAAGTCACAACATTTCGAATGGAGACCCTTCGGTCGGTGATACTGGCCATTCGTACCGACTAGTTTCTGACGGCTTTAGATCTAATGGAAGCTTATCTGCATATTCCTATCCGGACTGTTCACCAAAAGGTCCTGCGTTTTGGCATTCTGGGACACCATTTTCAGTTTCGGGCTCTGCCGTTTGGTCTAACTACAGCCCCACGCATGTTCATCAAAGTCATGGTGGTAGTAGTGGCAGCGGCCCTCAGAAAAGAGGGGATCCTGGTCCACCCGTACTTGGACGACGGACTTATCAGAGCGAAATCTTATCAGGAGAGTCTGCAGATCACAGACCGGGTAATACTTTTCTTGTAGTCTCTAGGTTGGGTGGTGGTGAACTCAGCCAAGAGCCGTCTGGTTCCTTCACAGTCCCTGGAGTGTTTGGGGGTTCCTTTCGGCACGGCGCGGGGTCGTGTTTTTCTTCCCCAGGGCAGAGTTCTCAAACTCCACTCTCAGATTCAAGGGTTACTTCACGTTCGCGTCCTCTGCTCGGGATTATCTCCAGGTCCTGGGCTGAATGGCAGCGACTATAGAGGTAGTTCCCTGGGCCAGGGCACACATGAGACCTCTCCAATTTTCTCTCCTATCCAGATGGTCTTCTCAGATGGACTCCCTTCAGGGGAGGTTGCCTTTGCGTGCCTGGGAACGCAGCAGTCTTTTCTGGTGGCTGCAGGCGGAGAATCTCACCAGAGGAATTCCGTTGGAGTCTCCTCAGTGGATAGCGTTAATAACCGATGCCAGTCTCAGGGGCTGGGGGGGCCCATTGCTTGGACAGGTTCGTGCAGGGTCTCTGGTCCCCTCTGGAAGCGTCCCAGTCCATCAGTTTCTTGGAGACCAGAGCGATTTGTCTAGCTCTGGAAGAGTTCCATTCCCTGGTGGCAGGCAAGGCAGTGAGAGTTCTGTCGGACAGTGCCACGGCTGTGTCCTATGTCAACCGCCAGGGGGGAACAAAGAGTCTGCCCTTGCGACGGGAGAGTCTCATGGCATGGGCGGAACTTCACCTGTCCGCAATTTCTGCTGCTCATGTAGCGGGGGTCGAAAACATTCAGGCAGATTTTCTCAGTCGTCACACTCTCGATCCAGGGGAATGGTCTCTCAGCTCTCGGGCATTCCAGTTGATAACAACTCGGTGGGGCATTCCAGTGTTAGACCTTTTTGCCTCCAGTCACAACGCAAAGGTTTCCCACTTCAGTCGCCAAAGAGATTCAAGAGCGGAATGGATAGATGCCCTCTTACAGCAGTGGCTTACCGGGCTTCTGTACGCGTTTCCTCCGTGGCCTCTATTGGGTCGTCTCTTACAAAGAATCGAGGCGCACGGAGGTCCGGTGGTTCTAGTGGCCTCGACACCCGTGGTACATGGATCTTCAGCATCTTTGGTCTGCGTGTCCTCTTCGGCTGTCTGTTCACAAGACCCTTCTGTTGTAAGGACCAATTCCTCATCCAGACCCAGCTCGATTTTGTCTTACTGCCTGGCTCTTGAATGAGCTCGCTTAACTAGGAGAGGTTATTCTGCTCCAGTGATTTCTACCATGCTTCGGTCACGCTGTCGGTCTACGTCCCTGAATTATATTCGCACCTGGAGGATTTTTGAGGCTTGGTGTTCAGAGGCTGGTATTTTTCCCTTCAGGGCTTCAGTGGCAGAGCTGTTGGATTTTCTGCAATGGGGTTTTGATAAAGGATTGTCTCTCTCTTCTCTAAAAATGCAGGTTGCAGCGCTTTCCTGTTTCCGAGGTAGGATTCGGGGTAAGTCGTTGGCTAGTCTTCCGGATGTCTCATGTTTTTTGAAAGTAAACCAAATTCTGAGTTCAAACTCATAAACCAGTCACTCATCTAAATATACTATATACCATGCAGTGACCAACTTATTATTTGATATTTCAATATGCATTTATTTCTTAAATTTTATCACTTCTTAAATTTTAATATGCATCTGTGGACATCATATACTAATTATCCTCACCATTCAAACACTTCTCTCATTCATACATTCTTACTTCTACTCACAGTAAAACTTGCCACAATATATCAAATACACTTTTTCAAGGTCTTAACAGTTTCCTTGTTTTCAAGCCTGTATAACTAACATAATATCACTGACTGCTAACTATAGAAAATTCAGAGTCCCACTTAGATCACAAATGTCTATAACGTGTTATCACTCTTATGCAGTTGGTGCTGTTGGAGCTTCTTCTTAAGCCAAAGCTGACTACAGTTATATATAGTCCCGATAGAACAAGCAACGTCCTTATACGACCTTAATGTTGTTTTCTGTAGAAAGGAAACTTCCCTTGAGAATTGCGTGCTAAACCAAACGTTCCTGATGTACTTTCAGTTAGCTGTCATCCGAAGAAGACCGCTGACACAGGTCTGATACCCAGTTTCTTATACCGTCAACCCTACGCAAACGTTGTGTTTCACCCTAAGGCATCTTCAGGGGTTTGACTAAAAGGAAATTAGATATAATACCATGGGAATACAAATCATTTCCAAAACTTACTTTCAGCTTACCCACATGTTGTTATTAAGTACCTTGGATACCATGCCGGCTGTATTGAACGGACTGCGCTTTCTCCCTAGGATTCTGAAAAATGGTGCTGCCACTAATAGAACGCCAGTGCATGTGTGCTGTATATACAGTGGGGGAAATAAGTATTTGATCCCTTGCTGATTTTGTAAGTTTGCCCACTGACAAAGACATGAGCAGCCCATAATTGAAGGGTAGGTTATTGGTAACAGTGAGAGATAGCACATCACAAATTAAATCCGGAAAATCACATTGTGGAAAGTATATGAATTTATTTGCATTCTGCAGAGGGAAATAAGTATTTGATCCCCCACCAACCAGTAAGAGATCTGGCCCCTACAGACCAGGTAGATGCTCCAAATCAACTCGTTACCTGCATGACAGACAGCTGTCGGCAATGGTCACCTGTATGAAAGACACCTGTCCACAGACTCAGTGAATCAGTCAGACTCTAACCTCTACAAAATGGCCAAGAGCAAGGAGCTGTCTAAGGATGTCAGGGACAAGATCATACACCTGCACAAGGCTGGAATGGGCTACAAAACCATCAGTAAGACGCTGGGCGAGAAGGAGACAACTGTTGGTGCCATAGTAAGAAAATGGAAGAAGTACAAAATGACTGTCAATCGACAAAGATCTGGGGCTCCACGCAAAATCTCACCTCGTGGGGTATCCTTGATCATGAGGAAGGTTAGAAATCAGCCTACAACTACAAGGGGGGAACTTGTCAATGATCTCAAGGCAGCTGGGACCACTGTCACCACGAAAACCATTGGTAACACATTACGACATAACGGATTGCAATCCTGCAGTGCCCGCAAGGTCCCCCTGCTCCGGAAGGCACATGTGACGGCCCGTCTGAAGTTTGCCAGTGAACACCTGGATGATGCAGAGAGTGATTGGGAGAAGGTGCTGTGGTCAGATGAGACAAAAATTGAGCTCTTTGGCATGAACTCAACTCGCAGTGTTTGGAGGAAGAGAAATGCTGCCTATGACCCAAAGAACACCGTCCCCACTGTCAAGCATGGAGGTGGAAATGTTATGTTTTGGGGGTGTTTCTCTGCTAAGGGCACAGGACTACTTCACCGCATCAATGGGAGAATGGATGGGGCCATGTACCGTACAATTCTGAGTGACAACCTCCTTCCCTCCGCCAGGGCCTTAAAAATGGGTCGTGGCTGGGTCTTCCAGCACGACAATGACCCAAAACATACAGCCAAGGCAACAAAGGAGTGGCTCAGGAAGAAGCACATTAGGGTCATGGAGTGGCCTAGCCAGTCACCAGACCTTAATCCCATTGAAAACTTATGGAGGGAGCTGAAGCTGCGAGTTGCCAAGCGACAGCCCAGAACTCTTAATGATTTAGAGATGATCTGCAAAGAGGAGTGGACCAAAATTCCTCCTGACATGTGTGCAAACCTCATCATCAACTACAGAAGACGTCTGACCGCTGTGCTTGCCAACAAGGGTTTTGCCACCAAGTATTAGGTCTTGTTTGCCAGAGGGATTAAATACTTATTTCCCTCTGCAGAATGCAAATAAATTCATATACTTTCCACAATGTGATTTTCCGGATTTAATTTGTGATGTGCTATCTCTCACTGTTACCAATAACCTACCCTTCAATTATGGGCTGCTCATGTCTTTGTCAGTGGGCAAACTTACAAAATCAGCAAGGGATCAAATACTTATTTCCCCCACTGTATATATATATACACGTAGAAACTCCTCCTCTTGCCTCCCCTCTCACAGCCCTGTCCAATCCACCTCTTTGTTTAGGCCAGTGGGGTGTACCGTGTGCCAGTCATATAGAAACCTTTGTTCTTTGCACATCATCTTGTGAAGAATATTGCCCCCTTCTGTCAGATGAAATTGCGATAGCACCACAAATCTGAAATCTTCCACAGAGTGCCCCTTTTCGATCCAATGATCTACTAAGGGCATATCCAATTTCCTTAAGCGAAGGTTGCTTAAATGTTGTGCCATGCGCAATTTCACCTTCTTGACAGTTTGCCCTATGTACCATAATGCACACGGGCAAGTTACTGCATAAACTACCATGTCAGAATTGCAATTAGTTCTATCATACAGAAAAAATTTCTTTGCACATGTCTGATTAGGTATCTGTATCCAGTTAGTTTGAATGGCATAGGGGCAATATACACATCTATCACATTTAGAGTGACCACCATCTGTTTTCTGCTCTCCTCTACCCTTTCTTAACAGCTTGCCTAAGTTCCTCCCTCTTGTATAAGCATATCTGGGTCTATCTTCAAACCCCTCCAAAAGTCCAACATAGGCCAATGTCTGCTAATAATATCTATGATTTTAAAGATGCCAGGTCCATTAGGTAACACCCATGCTATTCGATTATCTTTCTTACAACTCTACTCCTCTGTCTTTAATAACCATTTATCCAGTCAATATTAGGTTAATTGAAATTGCTCATTATTTTTGTGTTCTCCAGTTTGGTAGCCTCCCTAATTTTTGACAACATTTCTGTATATGTCTGTTCATCCTGGCTAGTTGGACGGCAGTGCATTCCTATCACTATCCTTTTCCCCTTTACACATGAAATTTCTATCCATAGGGATTCCAAGGTGTGTTTTTTGTCCTGTAGAATTTTTAGTCTATTCGATTCAAAGTCTTCCTTTACTTATAATGCTACCCCTCCACCGATTCTATCCACACTATCACTACGATATAGTTTGTACTCTGGTATGACAGTGTTTCATTGTTTATCTTCCTTCCACCAGGTCTCAGAGATGCCTATTATATATATCTTTTCATTTATTGCAACATATTCTAACTCTTCCCTCTTATTTCTTATGCTTCTGGCATTTGCATACAGATGTTTCAAACAATGATTGCTGTTCAATGTGGGATACAAATGCAATAAATAAATAACTTGCTCAGCAGTTGGCGGTAATAATTTGCAGTCTTGAACATCTCTCTGCCCTTTATTTAAAAACACCTGGAGGGGCATTTTTGATATGACATCTGTCTGACTTTAGACGTTTTGGAAAAAAAGTCAAAAATCTGAATAGGAAAGAAGTTCATTTTCAAGAAAGAAAAACGGCTAACTTTTTTGTTTTAGAAAATACTGTTTCTAATAATAAGGTTTTGTGCTTTGGACATTTTGTTTTTTGGTCCATTTAAAAAAAAAAAAAAAAATCAAGCCATTGGGATATAGGAAGGGCCAGCATTTTTGGCCAGACATCCCAGAAGATAAATGGGGTGCCCTAGGGGGCACTGCAGTGGACTTCAAAAACATGCTCCCGGGTACACATCTCACTGTTGCTCCCTTATATTGTCTGCTGAGCCCCCCAAACCCACTGCCCACAACTGTACACCACAACAATAGCCCTTATGGGTGAAGGGGGCACCTATATGTGGATACAGTGGGTTTCTGGTGAGTTTTGGAGGGCTCACAGTTTCTCCCACAATTGTGACAGGTAGAGGGAGATGGGGACCAGAGTCCCCCACTCCATGGTGCACTTTACTGCAATGACCACTACATTACTCCAGGGACCTTCATGTTGCTCTAATAGACCTGTCTCTAACATGAGGGCTGTCATAGAGGCTGCTAAATCATATTTGTATTCACATTTGTGGTGGGTGGGAGGGGGTCAGTGACCACTGGGGGCTATTGGGGGAGGTCACCCCTGATTTCCTCCAGTGGTCATCTGGTCAATTAGGGCACCCTTTGTGCCTTATTCATTATAAAAACAGGTCTAGCTTAAAACGTCTTAGTTTTAGACTTGGACACTTTTGTTTTGTTCCATTATGACTGAAAAATATCCAAGTGTTAGAAACGCCCAGATGCTGCCTTTAACACACCCTTGACACGCGCCTTATGATTTGACTGCATTTCTGACAGACTTCATAGAAAAACTTATTAAAATTGGTTTTCAAAATAACAATTTGGATGCTTTTGTGAGAAAAACGTCCAAATGCAGATTTATGCCACTTTTTGGACGTTTTTCTCTTTTGAAAATGAGCTCCCTGGTCTACTATGGTCTCTATTGCAACCTTGCTGTCGGGATGCCCTATCTTCTTGATTGTGATGATATCTTTTAGAGTTACCTTATTCCGAATCATGCACTTAAGAGCAACTTGTCGACCTTTTCCCAGTTTCTAGTTTAAAAGCTAATTAAAGCTGCTCTATCTCCTCCTTTTTAAATGTCGATACCAGCAGCCTGGTTCCATCTTTCTGGAATAGGCTTCCCCTTCCCCAGAATATTCCCAGTTCCTAACAAATCTAAAACCCTCTTCCCTGCACCCATTGCCTCATCCATGCTTTGAGACTCCGGAACTCTGTCTTTTGTGTCCTACACATGGAACAGGGAATACTTCTGAAAATGCTACTCTGAAGGTTCTGGTTTTGAGCTTTCTACCTAAGAGCCTAAATTTGGTTCTGGATTTGAGCTTTCTGTCTAAGAGCCTAAATTTTGGCTTTCAGAACCTCCCTCCCACATTTTCCAATGTCATTGGTACCCACACATACCAAAGGAGCAGACAGCTTCCCAGCACCGTCTAAAATCTTATCTAGGTGCCACATGAGGGTCACTTGCCTGCCTAGTGCGAAGGTGGCGGACAAGCAATAATCACGTTCTCGCCACCCAGCTATCTACATGCTTAATGATCAAATCTCCAACTTCAATGGCTGTACTAACCCTTCCCTGGGCAGAAGCCCCTGGAGAGACATCTTCGGTGTGAGAGGAATTGCATTCCCTGGTGGGCAAGTCCTGGCTAGAGGATCACTTCCTGCCTCTCCACAGTAATGCTCTCGCTTCAGGAGACCATTCTCCTACATGGGAGCACAGAGGCTGTCAGACTGGAGGTGGGACTTCTCTACTATGTCTCTGTAAGCTGCCTCTATAAATACATTTGCCTCGGCTTCTCTATAGTATCATAGTAAGTGATGGCATATAAAAACCTGAATGGTCCATCTAGTCTGCCCAACAGTCAAATTCATGATCAATTCTAGATTAAAGTCAGCATTGAATGTAAGATTATATACTTGATCATGGTCTTTTCTTCGATGTTTTTGGGACATAGACCATAGAACTCCACCCGGCTCTGTCTTTGTTCCAACTACTGGAGTTGCCATCAAAGCCCACCCCAGCCTGTCTGAATCTGTCGTGCCATTTGCGGGACACAGACCGTAAAAGTCTGCCTGGCACTCTCTTTATGTTCTGAATTATTGGAGTTGAAGCCTTCTCCAGCCCATCCTAAACTGGATTGCTATATGCAGGACATAGACCATACAAGCCAGCCCAGCACCGGCCTTACATTTTATAGCCAGAGTTGCCATCTAAACACCACTTAACATACCATTGATTTTCTAAATTTCTTAGTCAGATATTCTAGTCTAGTCTTATTCTAATTCTGCTATTGTAGCCTCCAGAGATCCGACCTGTTCCCTGAGTTCTAGGAGCTCTGCATCGGGTACACATATGACTTTTGACCAACTGGGAGGTAATCAGACCTGTGACACTCTGTGAAAAAGACTGGATGTCCCCCATTTCACTGCTGGACTGCTGCCTGCATTTTATTATTGCTGATTTCTTAAGTTGCTAATGTAATATGTAAACTAAAGTCCTCTAAGATTGCTAGTTATATGCTAGGCTATGCTAATATTTACTTAATATTATTCTTATGTTGTTAGTTGGTTTTCCTTTATGGCTCTAAGTAGACTGTATTTCTAAGAGTAAATTACTGACTGATAGATATGCCCTAATTGAATGTGTATCCCAAGTGGTCCAAGGGCTTAAAATCAGAGATTAGGCCTGAGTAGGTGGGAATTAAAGTCTATAATGAGGCTTCCTGTGCCTTTTAGCTGTGTTTTATACTGATATATACTAACTGTAAAATAGCCCCCTTAAATGCTAGACTATGGAACTGTAACAGACTTTTTATGCTAAGAAAAACTTAAACTCCTTGGCTAAGGGCTTCTTTTATAAATCTACACTGATGATTTCTGTGTGGCTAATGAGAGGAAGCCCATAGGAACTGAATGAGCTTCCTCTCATTTGCCACGCAGGAATCACTAGTATGGCTTTTTAAGAAATGCCCTAAGTGAGCAATGCAACTAAAGTCCCTGAAGTTACCTATTTAATTCTGTCTACCTTTCTCCAAGTTTAAAAATAATTTCCCAGCAAATTATTACCAATGAAGATCTCTCTTCTGGCACCTTCTTGTAGTCATGATGCAAGTCTGAGAGGTTGCGGGCACACTGTGTGATCTGAATGGCACAGAGGGCAATGGTCACCTATGGAGGCCAAATAGTCGATAAATCCTCTGGGGACAAGGGCAGTTCAAGCATTACAGGACTGTCAAGTTGATAGTCTACAGCAGGACTATCAGGATTCTGTCCAGTAATTCCTTAATGGTAGTTTATACCTTCCTTAAAGGGAGAAGCTCAGTGGTTGCTCAGGAGGCAGCTGTCCTGTACAGGTGGATCATGTCATGTCTTTTGGCCCGATCGATGGTACACATTGCAGGGTCCCTGAATATTTAGGTGGATTTCTTGAGCAGACATACACTGGACTCCGAAGAATGGGAGCTTTCAGGGAAAATGCTCCCTGATCCATAATCGTTGGGTATACTGGTCATGGATTTGATGGAGTTGAAGTGAAGCGTGAAGGTACCCTGCTCTATAACTTGGCAGGAATGGAGGTCAGCTGACCTGGCTATCCTGCTGTGACCTCATTTAGGGCTGCTCTCTTCCACCAACTTCGCCTCCCGCTTCCATCATTTGGATGGCTACGGAAGGAGATTGCTACATACCTCAGTATGGTGGTGGTAATGGCGCCATCTCCCCAGATGCCCATGGTATGTATTTCTTGTTTGTCTATGAATGCAGGAAGGTATCAAGCTTTCGGGACTGCCTGGTTTAAAGGCCTGCAGAAATAGATCTAGTTTATATCTGTCTTACGGTCTGGCCCTTAAATGGGCAAAGATGAGGTATAAGAGCTACTCTCCTGTGGTTAATGTAATCCTCTTTTAGACATGGAAGTGGTCAACTTCTGTAGTGGTGTATGCAAGGGTCTGGACAGTTTTCAAGACTTGGGCGTGCAGGCAGAATCTCTCTCCATTCTTTCCAAGTGTCCATACGACAACTTTTGACCTTCTTGTAGGAAGGTTTCCTGAGAGATTTAGCAGTACACTCGTGAATGTACAAGTTGCAGCATATTCCTGTTTCTGGAGGCAGCTGCAAGGAGCTCCTTTTTGGTCTTGCAACCTGACATGGCCTATTTCCTGAAAGATGCTGCTCATTTGCTTTCTCCATTGTAATTTGTTGCTCTTTCTTTCAACCTTAATTTAGTGTTTTGGGGTCTAGGAGGTGCCACCTAAAGCTGCTTTGCAGGGCAACGTTGAAGGATTTAGCCCTTTGGTGCCAATTTGCTCAGGCAGAAGGATTTTGAAAATTGAAGCGCGCTCATGTATGGAACTCTTCCTTTGCTTCACAGAAGCAGTAGTCTCCATCTGTACAGTCTCCTCTTTTTATGTGAACCATGTGGTCTTCTTACCCCTTGTTATGTGAGGAAAGGTTTAGAGCGAACATTCGAGCTGTCCATTCATCAGATGTGCGTTGTGCACTACTGTGGTGTCCTAATGATTTCTGCAAGATGCACAGGCTCTTTATCTGGTGTGCTGGGCCTAGAAAAGGGGGAGCCAGTACTAAGGCTAATATATAATATGATAAACTGATCTTCTCAGAGGATGTGAACCTTTAGAGGGGTTTAATGCCTATTCTACCAGGGGAGTAGCAACTTTGTTTGTGGCGGTGTACACGTTGTCTCCCTTTAGAGATTTGTAGAGTGGCAATCTGGTTGTTGCTAAACCACATTTTCCAAGCATTAAAGAGATGTTTTCATCAGGATGCAGCCTTTGGAGCAAGAGAGCTCCCAGTGAGAGAGGTCAGTTCCTGCCTGAGTTATTGGGGTACTGTGTTACATCCCATTTGTTCTGGACTTGTCTGGTGAATGAATAGAAAGGAAAAATTTCTTACCTGCTAATTTTGTTGCTTTAAGTCCTACCACACCAGCCTGCTCACTAATTTTCTTGTCTTAAGTCCTACCACACTAGCCTGTTCGGAAATCAGGTTACTTGATGAAGCATTTTTGTTTTCATTTGTCTTCTCTTTATATTATGCATATGTTGACAAGTTTCTTGTGTCCTCAGGAGTTTGTGCTACAGGATGAGTTTCAGATATCCCCCCCCCCCATCTCAGGAAAAGGGGATAAGGTGTAAGTTTGTGGGGAATGCAGGGTACATATGGAGTGGAGGAGTAGCCTAGTGGTTATAGCACCAGTCTTGACATCCAGAGGTGGCCAGTTCAAATCCCTCTGCTGCTCCTTGTTATCTTAGGTAAGTCACTTAATCCTCCATTTCCTCAGATACAAAATTAGGTTGTGAGCCCTCCAGGGACAGAGAAATACCCATTGCACCTGAATGTAACTCACCTTGAGCCACTACTGAAAAAGGTGTGTGTAAAATCTAAATTAATAAAATGTGCTTTGTTAAAGAAAATAGCAAGCTGGCTGGCATTGCACAGCACCCTATAGTGGTTAGGGCTTCATTGTTTTTCTTCTGTCTTCATCTTCTGGTAGAGGGGCATAACCCATTTGGTAGAACTTAAGTAAAGAAATCAGTAGGTAGAAATTCTTCATTTTGAGAAGTTTATGGTGTGATTGCCTTTGATCTATGAATATTGTTCCAGTGACTCTGTGTACAGTTACTTTTCTATGGATATTATATTTTAATAAAGATATTGGAACTTAAAATATGTGAGTACACATGTGCAGTGTATGCATACATTTACACCTGCCTTGCCATTTGGTTCTCTCAGGGCTGGATCTGGGAACCTATTTTACAAGGGCAGATAAATGCTTATGTTGCTTTTGTATAATAGATTTGAATAGGTGCCTTTGTGGATTTCTCATGCAAAAGGAGCCTGTTATAAAATTAGGTCTATGCATGCATTTACAGTTTTGGAACGGTGTAACTTTGTGTTTGTGTGTTGTTGTGGTTGGTTTTGAGTGCTAATGTTAAAAAGGCACATGGGTGTTTATTTTGGTGTAGTTGCTCTCTTATAAAATGACCTCCAATAAGAGAATTATTTGGAGATGAGCTTTCAAGAACATAAGTCTTTTCGGACATGAAACCAAGAATAAAGAAAGGACGTATACTGCTCAAAGAGGAGTGAGGGGTAGAGGATGTGTTGGAAATGGCACTTAACACTGCAGGGTTAGAACATAAGAGTAGCCATACTGGGACAGACCAATGGTCCATCTAGCCCAGTATCCTGTTTCCAGCAGTGGCCAAGCCAGGTCATAAGTACCTGGCAGAAACCCAAATTGTGGCAACATTCAATGCTACCAATCCCAGGGCAAGCAGTTGCTTTCCCATGTCTTTCTCAGTAGCAGACTATATAGACTTTTCATCCAGGAACTTTTTCCAAACATTTTTTTAAACTCCGATATGCTAACCACTGTTACTACATCCTCCTGCAAAGAGTTTGAGATCTTAAATATTCCGTTGAGTAGATATGCAAGGTGATTTAAATGGTCAGGAGAAGCTGCTGACTGTTTACATCACTGGTTTGGGGCTAACCGGCAATATTCAGTGGCACTATCTAGCTTATTGGCACTAAACAGCCAGCCCTTACTGGCAAGGTTAGAGGTAGAGATTAGGGCCATGCTTCACCCAGTCAGTGATATTCAGACCACTAATTGGCTAGGTAAGTACATAAAGGGCCAGATGCTCTAAACTTAACAGGTCAGCAACGTGGTTTTTAAACTGGTTCTAGCCAGTTTAGCATCAAGTAGTAAACCGGGACATGCACAAAAGGGTTCTCTGAGCCATTTTCCTGTCACGGTAGCAGCTAACGAAAACTGAATGCAAAGCTATTATAATGAGCTAATTACTGTACAAACGTGCTAGCAAGGCAATGCACAGCCATTTTCTGACCGGATGCACAGAAGCAAACCCTACCTTCAGCACTGAAATCTTAACGTAAGGTCTGGAGCTCTTGTTAATGCCTCAATTCAGCAAAGTGCCCATGAACGAGAAGCAAACTGGCAGCCACCGTAACCCTCCTCCGTCTGGTGTTTCTGTGATCTTCCTCCGTCTAATTTCTGGTGTTTCTTAGATCTCCCAAAGTAAGATGTGGAGGGTTGCAGAACTGTGCTGAGGATCCACATGGGAAATGTAGTCTATTAAAATGGTCGCAGTGCTATTGCCGGTGGGTTGATTAAGCTGTGAGCTGGAAATGTGAACAAAATCACTGTAGCTCAGAACCAGTCACCCCCGGATCACCCTGCTCCAGCCATTCCAGCTGGTCTCTCTCATCCAATCACAGCGTGTTTAGCTGACACCAGTGTCAGCTAAATGCACTACGATTGGCTGGCAGGCAGGCACTTCAAGGCAGGAGGCAGGCAGGATCTCAAAGGCAGTAGATGGCTATTCTACATGCAGTTGTTATGCTGCTAGAGCCTGCCTGGCGTGGTTGCAACAGGCAGTGGAACAGCCCGGAGACGGAGCGGAGCCCTTCTCGGATGTGGCTCTGCGGCTGGAGTCGGCCTTGTCCTTTTTGGCTGATGCCCTTTATGATATTGTCAGAGCTTTGGCTAAACAAATGGCAGTAGCAGTGGCGGCTCGCCGTCTTATTTGGCTACGACATTGGGCAGCGGACATGGCCTCTAAGCAAAGGTTGGTGAAGTTGCCCTTTCAAGGCCTTCTCCTATTTGGTGAGGAGTTGGGAAAAAAAATTGTTAAAGGCCTGGGAGATCCTAAACCCCAGCGCTTGCCCGAAGATAGGCCGAGGCCTTCCTCCAAGGGCCAGGCGGTCCACTCCTCTTATAGACCTCACTTCCGTGAAGCTAGAAGGTACCGCCCGGGGCGTTCTGCAGGGTTCACTTCTCGTGCCCGTTTTTTCAGCAGAGGAACTCCTTTCGCTCGGACAAGCGTTCCGCAGCCACCGGCTCTAGGCCTGGAGTTCAGGAGCAACCCTCTCAATGATGGTGCGCCGGCCCCCTCCTCGCTTACTGTCATCGGAGGACGTCTTTCCCTCTTTGCCGAGGAGTGGGCCAATATTTCCTCAGATCAGTGGGTTCTGGACCTGATCAGAGATGGCTACAGAATTGAATTCAACGCCCCAGTAAGAGACGTGTTTGTGGAGTCCCGATGCGGTTCTGCCGCCAAACGGGCGGCGGTAGAGGAGACTTTGCAAGGTCTGATTCAGTTAGGGGCCGTGTCCCCGGTACCTCCCGCTGAACACGGCTACGGCCGATACTCCATCTACTTTGTGGTGCCGCGAAAAGGTGGGTCTTTTCGCCCTATTCTGGACTTAAAAGAATTAAACAAGTCCCTGAGAGTGCAGCATTTCCACATGGAAACCCTGCGCTCCGTCATTGCTGCGGTACAGCCAGGAGAGTTTCTCACGTCTCTAGACCTGAAAGAAGCTTACTTACACATACCAATTTGGCCCCCGCACCAGAAGTTTCTGAGGTTTGCGGTGTTGGGAAAACATTTCCAGTTCCGGGCCTTGCCTTTTGGCCTCGCCACAGCTCCCCAAACCTTTTCGAAGGTAATGGTGGTAGTAGCTGCTTTGCTCAGGTGAGAAGGTATCAGGGTTCACCGGTACCTAGACGACTGGCTCAGCAGACTCTGTAACAGAGAGCTATCAAGCTACAGCCAGAGTGGTCTCAGTGCTTCAATCTCTAGGCTGGGTCGTCAATATGGCCAAAGTCACCTGACCCCCTCGCAATCTCTAGAATATTTGGGGGCCAGGTTCGACACAGAAACGGGGTATGTATACCTACCCGTGCTAAGGCGGTGCAAGCTTCAGAATCAGGTCCATCTGCTCCTGAGGATGCCCCGCCCGCGAGCTTGGGACATTGTCCAGCTGCTGGGTTCGATGACAGCCACATTGGAAGTGGTGCCCTGGGCGAGAGCGCACCTGAGACCTCTACAGTATTCCCTACTTCAAAGATGGTCTCCAGTTTCTCAGGATTATCAATGCAGACTTTCTTGGCTCCCTGCGGCCCGACTCAGCATGGAGTGGTGGCTCTCAGACAGCATGCTGCGGTGAGGAATGCTGCTGGCGCTCCCTGATTGGTGTCTAGTAGTGACAGATGCCAGCCTGAAAGGCTGGGGCGCACATTGCAAGGGGAAGCATGCCCAGGGTCTACGGACACCCGAGGAGTCGGAGTGGTCCATCAACCACCTGGAGTTGAAAGCGGTGTTTCAGGCGCTTCTGGCCTTTCAAGTGACCCTGGAAGGATTGGCTGTCAGAGTGATGTCGGACAACACGACAGCAGTGGCCTACATAAATCGACAAGGCGACACTCAGTGCAGAGCACTAGCCGCGCAGGCCGAACAGATTTGCCACTGGGCCGAGCTGCATCTTCAGTTTCTGTCGGCAGCTCACATTGCAGGTCAGAGCAACGTGCAAGCCGATTATCTAAGCAGGCATCAGATCGATCCAGCAGAATGGGAACTAGCAGACGAAGTATTCCTGCAGATATGTGCCAAATGGGGCAAGCCCGTGATGGATCTTATGGCAACAAGTTCAAATGCCAAAGTCCCGTGCTTCTTCAGCAGACGGAGAGATCCTCGCTCGGCAGGGTTGGATGCCTTGACTCAGCCCTGGCCTCCGGGCCTACTATATGTGTTCCCTCCGTTGCCCTTGATAGGGCGCGTGCTCCTGCGGATTCGGCTGCACCCAGGAGAAGTGGTCCTCATCGCCCCGGATTGGCCCAGGAGGCCTTGGTATGCGGACCTCTGACAGATGCTAGTGGAGGCTCCCCTTCCTTTACCTCTGGTTCCGAACCTGTTGTCACAGGGCCCGGTAGCCATGGAGGACGCCTGCCGCTTTGGTCTTATGGCATGGCGATTGAGAGGGCGCAATTGAGGGACAAAGGCTATTCAAACACAGTCATTTCCACTCTCCTGCAGGCCCGCAAGCGTTCCACTTCCGTGGCTTATGCCAGGATTTGGCACCAGTTTGAGTCTTGGTGTGCTTCAAAAGCGATCACACCCATGCGGGCTCCTGTCTTGCCGATTCTGGACTTTTTTGCAGGATGATGTACAAATAGGCTTGGCCTATAATTCCCTGCGGGTGCAGTGGCAGCATTGGCCTCCCTTCGTGGTAAGGTTGAAGGCGTGGCTTTAGTTGCTCATCCAGATGTGGCACGGTTTCTTAGTGGGGTGCTTCGGCTCTGGCCTTCCGAGCGAGCACCCTGTCCAGCTTGGAACCTGGGGCTAGTTTTGAAGGCCCTGCAGGCTTTTCCTTTTGAGCCGCTTCGGCGAGCATCGGAGGAAGATTTGACACTAAAGGCCGTTTTTCTTGTGGCCATTACTTCGGCGAGACGGGTGTCAGAGCTCCAGGTGCTGTCCTGTAGAGACCCATTTCTGCAATTCTCAGAGTCCAGGGTCATGGTTTGGACCGTGCCTTCCTTCATGCCTAAGGTGGCTTCAGCGTTTCACCTAAACCAGCTTATTTTCTTGCCCTCCTTTGATAAGGAGGAGTTTCCAGAATCTTTTGGGCAGTTGCACCTGTTGGATGTGCTCAGGACTCTGCTGCAGTATCTGCGAGTTACTATCTCTTTCAGGATCTATGATCATCTGTTTGTTTTGCTATGAGGTCCTCACAGAGAGTCTCCAGCATCTAAAGCCACTATTGCCCGCTGGCTCAAAGAAACTATCTTTTCAGCTTATCTGCTTGTTGGCCAGTCTCCGCCTGTAGCCTTTAAGGCGCATTCTACCAGGGTGATTTCTTCCTCTTGGGCTGAAACTGGAGCACTCTCTCGTCATGAGATATGCAGTGCAGCAACATGGGCTTCTAAGCTCTCTTTTGCCCGACATTACAGGCTGGATGTGGCTGCTAGGAGGGATGCGCGTTTTGGAGCACAAGTGCTAGCGCGTGGTGTGACCTGTTCCCACCCTATATATGGATTGCTTTGTTACATCCCATACGTAATGGCTTCATCTGCTTGATGACAAGGAAGGGAAAATTTTCTTTCCTTTAGTCATAGCAGATGAAGCCATGAGCCCTCCCTGTATGATTGTCTGTATGCTGTGAATCTGTTTCAGGTTCTGTTCTTGTTTCCTGAAGTTCCTTCCTTGGGAGAAAGTTGGAAAACAGTCTTCAGGATTCATGTTCACTTATAGGAGGATGAGTCCATTCCCTCCAGTTTATGTTTTAGAGGATGCGTTTATTCCCTCCAGGAGGTTGCGTGTATCCCCTCCAGTTATACAATAAGGAGGACGAGTTTATTCCCTCCAGGAGGATGTGTTCATTCCCTCCTTTTGAGTTCATGCCCTTGTTAAGGGGCCATCGTTCGCTGTGAGGAAAGTTCATGTTATTCCCATTGCGGTTTGCCATACTGCTTTGGAAGCTTCAAATACTGAAGAGGCAGTGGAGCTGGCTGGCCATGAGGCACTGTGAAAAGTTGAGTGCTCTCTATCTCCCCCTGCTGGTTGATGGACACAACCCATACGTAATGGCTTCGTCTGCTATGACTAAAGGAAAGAAAATTACCAAGGTAAGAACCTAATTTTCCCTTGTGTATTTTATTTTCTTTGTTGTAAATTCTGCTGTGGAACTTAGGGTTAGTTACTAATGTATTTTAACTGCCTTAGCATGCATTATTTGCCCCTTAACGCATGCTAAATTGAAAAACAATAAAAGCAGGCACTATGTTTTCCATCCTGGAAGCATTGGTTGCAAAACTGTAGGATAGCTCGTGCTTCAACTCAGCTAGACACCAGAGATTATGACATAGGCCTTGGGAGGGTAAAGAAGGTGCTTCTTTTGGATTAGGGGGGCATGGGGAAGGGGTCTTTGGAGCAGAGGGATGGATTGGGAGGCATAGGGGTGGGGAAAGCCTTTGGGACATTGGCAGTTTGGACAACTCCTTTAAAAAGCTCCTGGAATAAGGAATGGAGACTCTTGAGTAACAGTGCTGGTTTGAAGGTTATAGGAGGGTTTATGGGGTTGGGAAGGGAAAGGGTAGAGAAGTAATGAGGTCTCCAACATGGGGAAGGGTATAAGAAACCAAACCTTCCCTAGTTGTGTGCTGCATGAGTAATTCTGCTTGTGAGGTTGATCATAAGTAGCTGAGCTACTGCAGAGAAGTCACTTCAGTGGGATATTAAGGTATGGTTAAAACAACTTTTAGTGTCTGAATTGTGATTGCAGTATACTATGACATTTGGTGACTGAACCATGCAGTTTAGTACTGGTTGCTGTGTGTACTGCCAACTGGTAATGAAGAAGCATATCACTACGTATTGTCATGGGACAGTGTTACCCTGTAACTAATATGTGAAATCTAGCCTTTCAAATCTGTTGAAAGTGACATCCTAATGGTTAGATGTATTACTTGGTTTGTTGTACTTTCTTTCCAAACTAATAGAATGTTATGGTTCTACTCCATTCAAATCACCTCTGTCCTCCAGGAAAGAGAAACAACCATCCACATGTTGGATAGAATTCCATGAGCCATGCGAGAGATGCTTTCCCCAGTTGTTGGGTGAAGAATTTTTAAATAAATATTTTTTTTTCTTTGAGGACAAGAAGGCAGTTCTCATAAGTGTGGTGATGCTGACCCACGTAGCCCAGTCTGGAATTTATCAATGCCTAACAAGAGCTTTGTGGAGTGTGATAAGTTCCACTGCGCATGCGCGAGTGCCTTCCTGCCCACCGCGAGAACACTGTCTCCTCCGTTCTTTTCCTACCACAGTGAGGAGAAGGTGTGTTTTTTTTTTTTTTTTTTTAAACCATCACCTCACATTGCTTGGTCCTAGAGAGAATGTTTTGTGCCTTTCAGTTATTTTTCATTTATTTTTTTGTCTTTTATTTTGTTCCTGTTGTGGAACACCTGTCCTTTTATTTTTCCTTTAAGTTTTAGTGATTTTGTCCAGGTTTGTTTCCTTTTATTTTCTGTTGTCATCGGGCCGCTTTTAGGCTTTGACTTTTGCCGTGCCTTGCCCCTTTTTCAGGCACCATCACTTTGTTTAATTTAGCCAAGGAAGTTTTCCTTCCGTGTCCACAAAAGTTCCCAGTGGCTTCAAGTGTTGTACCCGATGCAATTGGACAATCTCTGGGAAAGACACCCATTCTTGGTTTCTACAGTGTCTTGGGCCTGACCATAGCCCCACTAACTGTGTTCTCTGTCTTCGCATGAAGAAGAGGACCCAGGTTTCCAGAGAGGCTCAACGAGAGAGGATTTTTGGAGCCAAGTCTGGTTCTTCAACATTGAGCATTGCACTGGCATCAGGAGCATCTGTGTCGCATCCCCTACATCAGCGGTGTCTTCGAACGGTGCAGGGCTCCGTTGCAGCGCTTCCTTGATCAGTGCGGTGCGCTGCCTGTCTCCTCGGGCTGCTGTCTCTGCCTGCTGGGAGCCTCCACACCGTGATTCGTTGTGCGTCTGCCTGGCTCCGCCCCCTGTCACTCACATGGCCAATCAAGGTGCTCCTTCCCCTGGCCCTTCCCATTGGCTCCTGTTTGTTCCCGCCTCCTGTTTTCTCCCTATGGCTGCTCTCCCTTCCCCTGCGGGGTTCCTGCTGACGTCAGACGCTGGCGCTTTATCTGCTGATCCCTTCTTGGGTTCCATGTTTCGGCTTCTACTTTGGTAGGTGTTATTACTCTGTAGTCTGCTTCTTCTGCTGGTCCCTCGTTGCTGACTCTGCTTTGGATTACTCGTTCGCCTGCTGCCTTCCTGTTGAACATTGCTGTACCTGGATTACTCTCTCGCCTGATGCTTGCCTATGAACATTGCTTGTACCTGGATTACTCTCTAACCTGCTGCTTGCCTGTTGAAACATTGCTTGTATCTGGATTACTCTTTTCCCTGCTGCCTGCTGGTTGGACACTGCTTGTATCAGGACCATTCCCTTCCGTTCCCCTCCGGCTGGTTCCTCAGCTTTCCGCACAAGTCCTGCCGTCGCCCGCATCTGGGGGCTCAACCTCTGGGGAACGGCGGTCACCGCAGGTGAACCTCGAGGTTACTCGGCCGCCAAGCAGAGTATGGGGGCGTGTCATCACGCTCAGCAGTGCTCCACTTGGCACAAGAACTCAAGTCTGACAGTCGATAAGTATGTCTGCTGCTAGACCCTTAGACACTGGGAGCAGTGAAGCATCGAGTGGATCGCAACTTGCCTCGATGCCTCTTGCTGTGCAGAGCAGCCGGGACCGTCCATCATCGGACCCAACCCCGAGGTGACGTGCGGATTCATATTGAAACTCGAGCAACATTGCAGAATCATGATTCTGATCACGTCGTACTGGCCACTTCAAATATGATTCCCTCTACTTCTGGAGTTATCCTCCAAAAAACCATGGACATTGGCATGTTTTCCAACCCTTATCACGCAGAAAATCTTTTGGAAGATGCTGGGCAGCATCCTGTTTCCAACAGTGGCCAATTCAGGTCACAAATACCTGGCAAGATCCAAAAAAGGTTCAGTACATTTTATGCTGCTTATCCCAGAAATAAGCAGTGAATTTTCCCCAAGTCATTTTAATAATGGTCTATGGACTTTTCCTTTAGGAAGCCATCCAAACCTTGCTAAGCTATCTGCCTTTACCACATTCTCTGGCAGTGAATTCCAGAGTTTAATTACACTTTGAGTGAAGGAAGATTTTCTCCGATTAGTTTTAAATTTACTACTTTTGTAGTTTCATTGCATGCCCCCCTAGTCCTAGTATTTTTGGAAAGAGTAAACAAATGATTCACGTGTACCCCGTTCCTGAGCTGGTACGTCAAGCTCCATCTCTGGCTGTCTTCAAATCTAAGCTAAAAGCCCACCTTTTTGATGCTGCTTTTAACTCCTAACCCTTATTCACTTGCTCAGAAACTTTATTTTATCATCCTCACTTTAATATTCCCTTATCTCTTGTTTGTCCTAATTAGATTGTAAGCTCTGTCAAGCAGGGACTGTCTCTTCATGTTCAAGTGTACAGCGCTGCATATGTCTAGTAGTGCTTTTGAAATAAGTAGTAGTAGTTCCACTCCACTCATTATTTTATAGACCTCTATCATATCATCCCTCAGCTGTCTTTTCTCCAAGAGCCCTAACCACTTCAGCCTTTCCTCATAGGGAAGTCGTCCCATCCCCTTTATCATTTTTGTTGCCCTTCTCTCTACCTTTTCTAAATTTCATTATCTTTTTTGAGATGCGGCGACCGGAATTGAACACAGTATTCGAGGTACAGTTGCACCATGGTCCGATACAAAAGCATTATATTGTCCTCATTTTTGTTTTCCATTTCTATTTGCTTTCTTAGCTGCCGCAGCACACTCGCAGAGGGTTTCAACGTATCATCGATGACGCCTAGATCCCTTTCTTGGTTGGTGACTCCTAACGTAGAACCTTGCATTACGTAGCTATAATTCGGGTTCCTCTTTCCCACATGCATCGCTTTGCACCTGCTCACATTAAACGTCATCTGCCATTTAGATGCCCAGTCTAGTAAGGTCCTCTTGTAATATTTCACAATCCTCTTGTGATTTAACAACTTTGAATAACTTTGTGTCGTCAGCAAATTTAATTACCTCACTAGTTACTCTCATCTCTAGATCATTTATGAATGTTAAAAAGCAGCGGTCCTAGCGCAGACTCCTGAGAACCCCACTAGCTGCGCTTCTCCATTGAGAATACTGACCATTTAACCCTACTCTCTGTTTTCTATCTTTTAACCAGTTTTTAATCCACAATAGGACACTACCTCCTATCCCATGACTCTCCAATTTCCTCTGGAGTCGTTTCATGAGGTACTTTGTCAAACGCCTTTTGAAAGTCCAGATCACAATATCAATAGGCGCACCTTTATCCACATGTTTGTTCACCCCTTTAAAGAAATGTAATAGATTGAGGCAAGATTTCCCTTCACTAAATCCATGTTGGCTTTGTCTCATTAATCCATGCTTTTGAACATGCTCTGTAATTTTGTTCTTTGTAATAGTCTCTATCTTCAGGCTTACCGGTCTATAATTTCCCTCTCTTCTGGAACCTTTTTTAAAAACTGGTGTTGCATTGACCACCCTCCAATCCACAAAGCTCTCAGTAGATTTTGGTAAATTGTGGACCGGGCAGTGTGTGTTGGTGTGGCCTGCTGTCCTCAGAGAACACCTGCTACAGGTAAATACCTACGCTTTTTCATAGTCTGGGAGCAAGTGCTGTCAAGGTAGTGTAGCTATTTTTTTTCCAACCAGTTCCTATTATGATAGAACAAAGAATTCAGATAAAGGTTCAGTTCCATGTTGAGGGAAGGGGGAAGCATTTACCCATTTTTAGTTCAGGTTCTGTTCTGTTCCCTGTTTTTAACACTTCTAGCCTATGTATCAATGTTATGATGCTGAAGTAAAGATGTTGGGACTTCATTGCTACCATTACCATACTGACTAGTGTGTATAGTCTAGGTGCTACTACATTTATTTCTCATGCTCTATAGATGAATCCTGATCTGCAAGCACTTTTCATGGACGTTGCTGAGCTCTGCAAGAAGTATTCAAAAGAATTTTCACAGGTAAATGGGTGAGCGCTATTAGACCTTGTTTAATTTTCATGTGGTAGTTAGACTATTTTTTTTTGCAGTTTATATATATCAGATTCAGCCATAATTTAGCTTTCTATGAGACAGTTTATTCATATTAACATTGGTATACCACTGTCTCTGCTACTGAAATTCTTGAGTAGGTCCAATGATTGTATTAGATGTTAGTTCACTAGGCAGTATGTTCTGTAATCTGATCTCCAGAAAAGTAAGAGTTCTTGTTTAAAATCAAATTTAAATGTACATTATACCTTGACCAAAAGAATTGTGGTTGCTGTGGTAGTCCACTTTGGTATGCAAGTTAAGCTCTGGAAGTTGTGGTTGCAGGGATGTGGTAACAGCAGTTAGAATATCAGGGTTTAAAAAAGGTTTGGGCAAGTTCCTGGAGGAAAAGTCCATAATCTGCTATTAAAATAGATATGAGGAAAGGCAGTACTTATCCCTGCAGTTGGTAGCATGGAATCTTGCTACTCTTTGGGATTCTTGATGGGCTTAGTAATGCTCTGCTTTACTAAGCCCACATGATTTGGATTGAGCACAGTGATCTTTTTTTAATTCACTCCGGAAGCAGGTTCTGTGAACTGAAATGTCATTGTTCTGTTGGTGGGCTTTAAACACCAATGTTCCATAGGTGGGCGTCAGGAGTAAGAACTCGAGTCAGCACTGTGATTCAGGTTATCCAGTCTAGCTACATATTGTGGTCACTGTTTGTTTTAATATTTTGTTAAAATAAAATTATGCACATAAAAAAAGTTATAGAAGTGCTATAGGCAGATGATTAGCATACTTGAAAGTGCTACGGATTTGGAATATCTGGGGCTATAAGAGATCCAATAGCCTGTTTCCTTAGCGTCCCTCCGGACTGGCCCAGACTGTGACTTATGGGTTGTGCATGCCTTCCAGCAGGTGGAGACTGAGAGAAAAACTGTGACTCTAGAGAGAGCCAATAAGAGCCCTTGCCAGTTAGAGAAAGATCCAGTAATCTCAGTCTCCAGCAGGTAGAAGGTGGTGAGCCCTTCAGTCTCATTCTTCTACTTCTCTATTTTTTCTGTTGTATTTTCTCATATTTGGTTTCTACCTTTTTTTCCTCTGTGCATCCATTTAATTCTGGCAAAGGGAAAGCATGTTATGTGGAGGCAGAGGTCCGTGCGGGCTTCTTAGTGCCTCAGGGGTGCTAAACTCAGGTGGTCGGGTCCATCCCTCGTCCTCCCTGATATATTTCTGAGCTCTGGTTGATTTAAAAAACCCTTCTCAGCTAGTAATTCTGTTTAGAAAATGACAACTTCTTCTGGCTCTTCGGGGGGAAGAGTCTTTGAGGCAGGGAGAGGCAGCCGCAAGTAAAAAAAAAAAAAAAAAAACAGACAAAATAAAAATAAAATAAAAAACAAGGACAGAAAACTGCAAGTTTGGTTTCTTTCTCTGGTGTAATCGGGCATTACAGCTCCCGTTTCTGTTCTTTCTGCGGTTTGCCTCTGTTGTGCTTGCACTGGCATTTAAAAAAAAAAAAAGGAGCTTAGATGGCGCGATGGCTGAGAAACTCCGCTGCTGTTTAGTCTGTCATCGGCGGGGTGTGGGTTCAAGCAGTGCCTGTAAATTCTGCACTGCTGTGGAATCTTCGGGGGAAGGGGCAGGGACGTCGTCCTCGTCGGTGGTGGTGGTGGGGGGTCCAGTTCAACTGCTTCTGCCACGGCGGGCTCAGCTCTGGTGGCGGCTCCCATCTTTTCTCCCACCTTGCTCGCTGCGTCCCTTCCTGCAGTGCCCGTTTCTCTGCCGGTTCCAGGTCTGGCTCTTGTTTCTCCCGCTGCTGATGGAGGTTTTCCTCCAGAATTTGTAGTTAAGATGTATCAGGCATTTTTGCTGCATAAGGCTGGTCTGCTGGAAACTGCTGGGAAGAGGTCACAGGAAGGTCAGCTGGCTCCTGCAAAACAGCTCAGCAAGGCCTGGGATGTAGAAGATGACTTTATTTCTGATCTTGATCAGGACATGCCTTCTGTTGTGGAGCCAGAATTGCTTCCTGAAGGTCAGCTGTCTTAGGATTTGGTGCAGTCTGAGACTGCGGAAGCTCTCCTGGCGGGGGAGGACCCTTCTGTTGTGAGAATCTTTCATAAAGATGACCTTCAGGAACTTATTTCTCTCATTTCCTCTACTTTACGTTTTGTGGAGCAGGAGGCTTCGGTGGTGGAGCTTTGATTTGCTTCGTGCCTATTCTAAATCTATGACTTATGTGTGGCGGCCCGTCGCTCTCTCTGGCTTCGTGGCTGGTCGGCAGATGCGGCCTCTAAGTCCGAGCTTAGTAAATTTCCCTTTAAAGGTTCCTTTCTGCTCGGTGATGAGTTGGACAAGTTGGTTCGCAGTCTTGGAGAGTCTAAGGTTCCGAGGCTCCCAGAGTATTGTCCCAGGGGCTCTGGATGCGGTGTTTTCTTGGGCTGTGGAAGAGGTCGTGACTTTTGGCGGTATAGGCTGGGCAAACTGGTTTCAGTTCAGCGCTCCAGGTTTTTTCAGAGGACCCATTCCTTTCAAGGTAACCGTAGAGGGGGTAGGGAGACGGGAGCTTTCTTCTCATCTTCCTCCCGTACTCAACAGTGAAGGTGTGCGGGTCCAGCCTCCGGTTCCAGTGGGAGCTCGGTTGACGCAGTTTTATTGGAGATGGGCCCAGATTACTTCCGATCAGTGGGTCCTAGAGGTTATTCGAGACGGGTACGCCTTAGAATTTGCTCGTCCCTTGTCAGATGCTTTTTTGGAATCCCCCTGCCGTACTCAGCTCAAGGCCATGGCTGTCAAAGACATTCTACGCAGGCTTCTCGATCTTCAGGCTATTTGTCCAGTTCCTCTATCAGATCTCCGCACAAGTTGTTACTCAATCTATTTTCTGGTCCTCAAGAAAGAGGGTTTTTTTCCTGGCTGATTCTGGATCTCAAGGCAATGAATCGGTTTCTTGAGTACCTTCGTTTCGTAGGGAGACACTGCGGTCTGTCATTGTGGCAGTTCGCTCGGAGAGTATCTGACGGCTCTCGACCTAACGGAGGCCTGCTTACATATTCCCATTCGTCTTGCGCATCACTGTTTCCTTAGTTTTGCGGTGCTGGGCCAGCACTTTTGAGTTCTTCCCTTTGGCCTCGTGACCGCTCCGCGCACTTTCACCAAAATCATGGTTGTCGTGGCAGCAGCCCTCAGAACGGAGGGCATTCTAGTCCATCCTTATCTAGATGTCTGGTTGATCAGAGAGAAGTCTTTCCAAGAGCACGTTCAAGCCACTATTCAGTTAGTAGACTTCTTGCAGTCCCTAGGTTGGGTAGTCAATGCTCAGAAGAGTTGCCTTCAGCCCTCTCAGTCATTGGAGTACCTGGGAGTGTTTTTCGACAAGCAGCAAGACTGGGTCTTTCTTCCTTCGACTTGTATCCTCAAGCTGCAGTCTCAGGTTCGCCAGTTAGTGAAATCCCTGAGACCTTCTGCCAGGGATTATCTTCAAGTCCTGGGTTCCATGGCGCAACGATCGAGGCAGTGCCCTGGACCAGGGCTCATATGAGGTCTCTGCAGAGGTCTCTTCTATCTCGTTGGTCCTCACAGATGGGCTCGCTGCATCAGAGATGATCCCTTCCTGCAGAGGTGAAGAGCAGCCTCCACTGGTAGTTATGGGATGCCAGTCTGACAAAGGGAATGCTGCTGGATTAGCCCAGTTTGGATGGTGGTCACGACGGATGCCAGTCTCAAGGGCTGGGGAGCTCACTATCAGGGCCAGTGTGCTCAGGGTCTGTGGTCCCCTCAGGAGAGTTCTTGCTCGATCAATCTGTTGGAAACCAGAGTGATCCAGCTGGCTCTGCAGGCCTTTCTCCATCGGCTGTGGGGCAAAGCGGTCCGCATATTGTCAGACAATGCCACAGTGGTGGCTTATATCAAATATAGTAACATAGTAGATGACGGCAGAAAAAGACCTGCACGGCCCATCCAGTCTGCCCAACAAGATAACTCATATTTGCTGCTTTTTGTGTATACCCTACTTTGATTTGTACCTGTGCTCTTCAGGGCACAGACCGTATGTCTGCCCAGCACTATCCCCGCCTCCCAACCACCAGCCCCACCTCCCAACCACCGGCTCTGGCACAGACCATATAAGTCTGCCCAGCACTATCCTCACCTCCCAACCACCAGCCCTGCCTCCCAACCACCGGCTCTGGGACAGACCGAACAAGTCTGTCCAGCACTATCCCCGCCTCCCAACCACCAGTCCCGCTTCCCACCACTGGCTCTGGCACAGACCATATAAGTCTGCCCAGCTCTATCCCTGCCTCCCAACCACCAGCCCCGCCTCCCGATCTTGACTAAGCTCCTGAGGATCCATTCCTTCGGCACAGGATTCCTTTATGCTTATCCCACGCATGTTTGAATTCCGTTACCGTTTTCATTTCCACCACCTCCCGCGGGAGGGCATTCCAAGCATCCACTCTCCGTGAAAAAATACTTCCTGACATTTTTCTTGAGTCTGCCCCCCTTCAATCTCATTTCATGTCCTCTCGTTCTACCACCTTCCCATCTCCGGAAAAGGTTCGTTTGCGGATTAATACCTTTCAAATATTTGAACGTCTGTATCATATCACCCCTGTTTCTCCTTTCCTCCAGAGTATACATGTTTAGTTCAGCAAGTCTCTCCTCATATGTCTTGTAACGCAAATCCCATACCATTCTCGTAGCTTTTCTTTGCACCGCTTCAATTCTTTTTACATCCTTAACAAGATACGGCCTCCAAAACTGAACACAATACTCCAGGTGGGGCCTCACCAACGACTTATACAGGGGCATCAACACCCCCTTTCTTCTGCTGGTCACACCTCTCTTTATACAGCCTAACAACCTTCTAGCTACGGCCACCGCCTTGTCAAACTGTTTCGTCGCCTTCAAATCCTCAGATACTATCACCCCAAGATCCCTCTCTCCGCCCGTACCTATCAGACTCTCCCCGCCTAACACATACGTCTCCCGTGGATTTCTACTTCCTAAGTGCATCACTTTGCATTTCTTCGCATTGAATTTTAATTGCCAAACCTTAGACCATTCTTCTAGCTTCTGTAGGTCCTTTTTCATGTTTTCCACTCCCTCCGGGGTGTCCACTCTGTTACAGATCTTAGTATCATCCGCAAATAGGCAAACTTTACCTTCTAACCCTTCGGCAATGTCACTCACAAATATATTGAACAGAATCGGCCCCAGCACCGATCCTTGAGGCACTCCACTACTTACCTTTCGCTCCTCCGAGCGAATTCCATTCACCACCACCCTCTGGCGTCTGTCCGTCAACCAGTTCCTAATCCAGTTCACCACTTCGGGTCCTATCTTCAGCCCATCCAGTTTATTTAAGAGCCTCCTGTGGGGAACCGTGTCAAAAGCTTTGCTGAAATCTAAGTAGATTACGTCCATAGCTCGTCCCTGATTCAATTCTCCGGTCACCCAATCAAAGAACTCAATGAGGTTCGTTTGGCACGATTTCCCTTTGGTAAATCCATATTGTCTCGGATCTTGCAACTTATTGGCTTCCAGGAAATTCACTATCCTTTCCTTCAGCATCGCTTCCATTACTTTTCCAATAATCGAAGTGAGGCTTACCGGCCTGTAGTTTCCAGCTTCTTCCCTATCACCACTTTTGTGAAGAGGGACCACATCCGCCTATCTCCAATCCCTCGGAACCTCTCCCGTCTCCAAGGATTTATTAAACAAATCTTTAAGAGGACCCGCCAGAACCTCTCTGAGCTCCCTCAATATCCTAGGGTGGATCCCATCCGGTCCCATGGCTTTGTCCACCTTTAGCTTTTCAAGTTGTTCATACACACTCTCTTCCGTGAACCGTGCTCTATCCACTTCAATCTCATTTGTACTTTTTGCAGTCCATCGCGGTCCTTCTCCAGGATTTTCTTCTGTGAAAACAGAACAGAAGTATCTATTTAGCAAATTTGCTTTTTCTTCATCATTATCCACATAGCGGTTCACAGTATCTTTTAGTCTCACAATTCCCTTTTTAGTCATTCTCCTTTCACTAATATACCTGAAGAAAATTTTGCCACCCCTCCTTACATTTCTAGCCATTTGTTCTTCCGGGGGGACGAGAAGTTGGCAATTGGCTCTCGAAACATCGCTGCTGTTGCGGTGGTCGGAGGTACATCTGGTTGCTCTGTCAGCGGCTCATGTGGCAGGCATGCAGAAAGTTCAGGCAGACTTTCTCAGTCGGGGCACTCTAGATCCGGGGAGTGGTCTCTAAGCAACATAGTGTTTCGGTCACTGGTGCGATGCTGGGGCCTCCCCAAGATGGATCTGTTTGTGTCTGCTCTCACTGCAAAACTTCCATTGTTCTTCAGTCGTCACAGGAATCCTAAAGCACAGATCATGGATGCTCTACTTCAGCCTTGGTCGACCGGTCTTCTGTATGCCTTTCCTCCGTGGCCTCCAATAGGTTGGCTTCTTCAGAGAATCAAGACGCAACGGGGTGATTATAGTAGCGCTGGATTGGCCTTGCAGACCTTTGTAGATAGACCTGCGAGGGCTTCTGGTTGGGGTTCCATTCCAACTCCCACAGATGCAGGACCTTCTGATGCAGGGTCTAGTGGTTCATCCAGATCCGGGTCGATTCTGTCTTATGGCCTGGCCTGGCTCTTGAGTGGGCGAGAATGACAGAGAGACGATACTCGGCGAGCGTGATTGCCACTATGCTTCACTCTTGTCGTCGCTCTACTTAACTTAATTATGTTCAAACTTGGAGGATTTTTGAGGCATGGTGTGAGGAGTTCCATATCTCTCCCTTTCGCGCGTTGGTTCCACAGATTTTAGATTTTCTGCGGCGGGGATTTGACAAGAGCTTGATTTTGCCTAAGGTTTTGTCTCGTTTTCATGTATCTCAGCCAGTGGTCTTGCCTGTGCTAGGTTCTTCCTCTGGAATGGAGGATCAGCGTCACTTGAAATGTTTGAATGTTAAGAGGGTC
This sequence comes from Microcaecilia unicolor, assembly GCF_901765095.1. Lineage (NCBI taxonomy): Eukaryota > Metazoa > Chordata > Amphibia > Gymnophiona > Siphonopidae > Microcaecilia > Microcaecilia unicolor. Next base: position 480,803,470 of record NC_044032.1, on the reverse strand, counting down.
CTGAAGCATTACATGAAATCTACCGACGGTTTGCATCGCTCTGATCAGTTGTTCATTTTGCTGGGCAGTTCGCGCAAAGGCCTTATGACTTCTAAGCCCACTATTTCCTGATGGCTTAAGGAAATGATAGCTTTAGCTTACCTTCTTTCCAGAAAATCCATTCTGGATAGCATTAAGGCACATTCTAGCAGGGGTCAAGCGACTTCGTGGGTGGAGTGGTGTCTCATGCCTCCTGAAGACATTTATAGGGTGGCGACTTGCATTCCTCGTTGCATTCCTTTTCGAAGCATTGTTTGGATGTCTTAGTCGTCAGCAAGCTGGTTTTGGTGCGCAAGTTTTAATGGCGGGGCTGCTTGGATCCCTCCCATGATCTTACTGCTTTGTTACTTCCCATCAGTCACATTCTGGGCCGGTCTGGAGGGACGCTAAGGAAGGAGAAATTAGACCTTACCTGCTAATTTGCCTTCCTTTAGTCCCTCCGGACCGGCCCAGATCCCTCCCTTCAGATATTCAGTTTCTTCTGTAGTTGTTCGTGGTTGTTTCTTGGGAGCTTTGTTGCTTGTTTACGGTTTCTTATTAAAAAAAAAAAACCCAAAAAACAAAACAAAAAACATGACTAACAAATAGAGGCAAATTAAACCTCTTATTTCAAGCTATATTTCTTTGGTTGCTTATGTCCCTCCCTATCTATGATATTCAGGGGCATGTTATGGGGACACAATATTTTCTCTGTGGCACGTACCCTGTGTTGGCAAGGTGCCAGTGGCTGCTCAAGCTTTCAGATGCACAGATGGTTCTTTGGCTTCCTTCTGCTTTGGTACTTGTTACTGGATCTTTCTCTAACTGGCAAGGGCTCTTATTGGCTCTCTCTAGAGTCACAGTTTTTTTTCTCAGTCTCTACCTGCTGGAAGGCGTGCACAACCCATTAGTCACATTCTGGGCTGGTCCAGAGGGACTAACGGAAAGCAAATTAGCAGGTAATGCCTAATTTCTCCATCTTTATTATAGTGATGCTTCTTTGCTCTATGATTTGATAGAGAGCTAGGTAAATAGATAAAAAGAGATAGAAAGAGATAGAGAGCAAGATAGATAGAGATAATATAATAACTAGAAGAGTTTAGTGGATAAGCATGTGGTGTAGGTCCATTACACTGTTTGAATACTCCCTTATATTTGATATTTTTCTGTGGAATGTTTTCCCCTATTTTGTTCTGGACTATTTTGAATTCTGCCAAGTAATTGTGAACAGGAGCCACTGTTGGAAGCAGGATACTAGGCTAGATGGACCATTGGTCTGACTCAGTATGGCTGTTCTCCCAGGATGAGCAGACATAATATCCCTAACATGTGGGTGGTGTCATTGACAGAGCCCAGTGTAGACACTGTCATAATGCACTGTCACTTTAAAACTTTGAGGGAGTGCCCCCACCGTGCATGCATGGGTGCCTTCCTGCCTGATGCTCAACCGTTGGACCAGCAGTCTAGCGTTTTCCACAGAGTAGAGAGGTTAGTTTTCTAATCTCTCCTCAGCACCTCACTTTTGGGTGTGTGCTCTTTTTTGGGGGACATTTTTTTCCTATTTTTCTTTAATTTTCATCACTTTTATTGGTTTTTCATATTAATTTTTGTTTTTTCTTTCTTCGGCCTTTGAGGCCTCCAAACCCTTCTTTTGGCCGGGAAGGCTCAACCATTTTTGAGTATGCAACTACTCAAACTCTATGGGCCATTGAGCCTTTTTGACCTTGCATCAACCATTTTTCCCTTCCTGTCATTGATGGTGCTGAGTGGCTTTAAAAAGTGTACTCAATGCAATAGGATCGTTTTAAGCATAGACCCCTATAACTGGCAAGTGTGTCATATTTAGTTTGGGATGTCGTTCTCCTGTAGGAGCTGGCAGCATCATGCATAACTGATACCATTTTTGGTCAAATGAATTTTTTGAGCACATTTGGGACCCGTGTAAGCTCTGGAAGAAGTGGCTGTGGCTCTTCTAGGGGTCAAGTGTGCATCTCCATGATTGAACCTCATATTGAATCTCATTGAAATTGAATGAATCTCATTGAATTCTTTGCCTGGGTGACCAGAGAATTGAATCACAGACGTGCTATAGACGTAATCTACTTAGATTTCAGCAAAGCTTTTGACACGGTTCCCCATGGGAGGCTCTTGAATAAACTTGACAGGCTGAAGATGGGACCCAACATGGTGAACTGGATTAGGAACTGGTTGAAGTACAGACGCCAGATGGTGGTGGTTAATGGAATTAGCTCGGATGAGGGAAAGGTGAGTAGTGAAGTGCTCAGGGATCAGTGCTGGGGCCGATTCTGTTCAATATATTTGTGAGTGACATTGCCGAAGGGTTAGAAGATAAAGTTTGCCTTTTTGCGGATGATACTAAGATTTGTAACAGAGTGGACACCCAGGAGGGAGTGGAAAACATGAAAAAGGATCTGCAGAAGCTAGAAGAATGGTTTAAGGTTTGGCAATTAAAATTCAATACAAAGAAATACAAAGTGATGCACTTAGGGAGTAGAAATCCACGGGAGACGTATGTGTTAGGCGGTGAGAGTCTGATATGTACAGATGGGGAGAGGGATCTTGGGGTGATAGTATCTGAGGATCTGAACGCGATGAAACAGTGTGACAAGGCGGTGGCTGTAGCTACCAGAAGGTTGCTAGGCTGTATAAAGAGAGGTGTGACCAGCAGAAGAAAGGAGGTGGTGAGGCCCCACTTGGAGTATTGTGTTCAGTTTTGGAGGCCGTATCTTGCTAAGGATGTAAAAAGAATTGAAGCGGTGCAAAGAAAAGCTACAAAAATGGTATGGGATTTGCGTTACAAGGTGTATGAGGAGAGACTTCCTGACCTGAACATGTATACCCTGGAGGAAAGGAGAAACGGGTGATATGATACAAACGTTCAAATATTTGAAAGGTATTAATCCGCAAATGAACCTTTTCCGTGAATGGGAAGGCGGTAGAACTAGAGGACACAAATGAGATTGAAGGGGGGCAAACTCAAGAAAAATGTCAGGAAGTATTTTTTCACGGTGAGAGTGGTGGATAATTGGAATGTCCTCCCGCGGGAGGTGGTGGAGATGAAAACGGTCCTACATTCACTTTCGAAAACTTGTGAAAACTTTTCTCTTCACAAACCGCATTGAACAGAACTTTTGATAGTAGAGAAGGTGTAGAAGTTTAGGCTTAACTGTATTTTTTTGTAGATTTTATTAGGTATGTCCTTCTTTGTCATTTTGGGTTGCTGTGCTTTTCTATCAATGATTGGAGTTCTTATTTGTTTGTATGGGTTGTATTTTTTTTTAAATGTAAACCGTTATGTTTTGCAGCAGCAATACGAAACAGTATATAAAATGAATAAATGATGAATGATAAATGATGATGGTAATGGAATTAAAAAATGCGTGGGATAAACATACAGGAATCCTTTTCAGAAGGAATGGATCCTCAGAAGCTTAGCGGAGATTGGGTAGCAGAGCTGGTGGTGAGAGGCGGGGCTAGTAGTTGGGAGGTGGGGCTAGTGCTGGGCAGACTTCTACGGTCTGTGCCCTGAAATGACAGATGCAAATCAAGGTCAGGTATACACATAAAATAGCACATATGAGTTTATCTTGTTGGGCAGACTGGATGGGACCATACAGGTCTTTCTCTGCTGTCATCTACTATGTTACTATATGTTACTATATTGGCTTGGCAAAACCTTAATACAAGCAAGTTGTTCAGCCAAATAAAAAAAAGAGAAGCCAGAGGGACTTGATATCCTGGTAGAACCAGCACTGACATCAATGCTGGGAGCCTGGGTATACCCTGATCTGTTTTCTGAAGAGGCCTATCAGGAGGCATTACTTCATCTTTTTCCCCCAGTCAGATGATTCCTTTGTGGAAGATCCTTTCCATTCTCTTTTATATCCTAGGTTATTTGGAGACTAGGGCAAAATAACAAACAATACTTAGTGTGGGTTGCAAGAAGAAAGCCAAATAGGACAATCCAAACATGAGAAATGAAAAGTCCAACAGCAGCAGTATGGCACACAACAGATTTTGATCAGTATCATAAAATCCAGTATGGCCACATTTTTTACTTTTGCCTTCATTAGGCCATTTGTAAAAAATTATAACTGTAAACATATTCTTTCTTACAACTTCAATGAAACAGTAAAATATTGATTCTCTAAACAGTGTGCCACACTGCATCTGTTGCAACAGGAAACATGTTGTTCCAAAAGTTTACATTTGTTTCTTCACAACTGATGACTTATAGTATTACAAGAACATTTTCCATAATAGAAGCTTTCTTATTTATATTTTATGTATAGCTTTGAGATAGCATTTTACTTCCAGTAATATTATTTATTTATTTGTTTTGTTTATTTGCTGCATTTATATCCTACATTTTCCCACCTATTTGCAGGCTCAATGTGGCTTACAATATAATACAACAGCAATCACATTGATGGAATACGAAAATCAGAATATAGATAACAGATAAGGTGCAAAAAATATATCATATATCACTGAATATGGATTCTCATTCTTACCCATTGAAAATAAAATTCTTTCACATGAGATGTGTCCCTGTTGTGTTTTAAGATGGTCATTAGATCACAACACAGACCACTATAACCAGGGGAACTCTTAACTCTGCAGAAATAAAAGCACACTAATGTACAATAAATACTGCATATATGAAACATCAGTGAAAATATATTTAACTGATACATCACTATAGTACTAGTTGTCAAAGTTGCAAAAGATTCAGTATTGCATGCTTGTTTAGAGAACTGATGCTGCTTTAATGTTACATTGAAGTTCAATGAAAGGGATACATTTTATAGTTGCATGTTTTTACAGATACCCATGATAGAGGCAAAAGCTGAAACATATGACCGCTTGGGTTTTGATACTGATGGTAATAAAATCTGATTGTGCCAATCTGCTGCTTTTGGACTTTTCATTCCTCATATCTGGACTGTCCTATTGGGCTTTCTTGTTTCTACCTTTGGTATCTGCTGCCTGTCTAGAATTCAGCATTCCACATTTGAAGTTGTCATGTAATGTTTGGGATAGGATCACATCTTGAGTTTGTGTGTAGACCATTAAAGAGATGCTGCCTATTGATTTTTAGTGAACCCAACTATATGGGCCTATGTGGAGAGGATTACTATGAACAGAATTAGACTCTGCAAAACTCCTTAAATACTGTAGTGTTCAGAGCATGCACAGAGGATTGAATCCTTAAGAACTGAAAATGTTTTCAGAGGACAATGAAGTTATAAAGAACTGGAACTTCGTTTTGAACAAATGATCCTTTTAATTAATACTTCAGAAAAAAAAGTCAGTGGAATAAGGTTTAGACATTGAGATGAATAGTCTCAAAAGAAAGAATCTGTTATGGTATTCCATATGGAGGAGTATATTAGAAATCTCAAGCAGTTTAAAAAAGAATTGGGAAGAAAACCAAATTTAATATTTTCAAAAGGGGCAAATTGGACTACAAAGGTGGTTTTGTCTACCCTTGTATAAAGGAAGAAAACTGATCCATTAAACTCCAAAAATAAAGTATCTTTCAGGAAGAACATATTTAATTCAGAACCCATAGAGAGATCAAGAACAAGGATATGCATTTAGATGAGTCCTATGCTCCCTGTTATTGATCATTGTCGCCTAATCACCATGGATTTCTACGCATTGTACACGAATAACTCAATTTGAGTCTATTCAATTGGCCAGGGAAACATTGCAGAAAAGAACAAATTTACCCCCCCCCCCATTTACTAAGCCGTACACTAATGCCGACATAGCCCATTTACTTTGCTAGTGCGGCTTAGTAAACGGGGGGGGGGGGGGGGGGGGGGGAGGGTTACATAGTCCAACAGAATTCATTGTCTAAGCAGCAGAATTAGCACTTAGAAAATTATTTTCAGTTTAACAGGGTTTGTTCCAAGCAACTAAAAGGAAGAGGCTTTGGGAGGTGCTGTAACTCCCGAAATAGAACATCCTTTTAAGGAAAATACAGTCATTTGGTAGAGGTATATAAATATCTTCCTGGTCTGAAGTGGAGAGGAAAGTAAACTAAAGGAATTTCACTAGTGGCTAAATGACAAAAATAAGAATCTTACATTTGATATTATGCATAATACTAGAACAGTGTTTCTCGGTGTTTCTGTACCCCTGTTTTAGGAAACCAGCTGAAAGAAATAAGCATCTGCATTTTGAAAGTTTCCACGGTAGACCTATGAAAACTAACCTCCCAATAAGTCAGTTTCTTAAACTGAGACATTTGTGTTTGTCTGTGTAAGAATAGGAAAGTAAAGGCAATGAGATGGCACAGAGATTATTGAGAAAAATACCTGTTAGAATGCATATCCAGTGCATACAGGACAGTAAAATCTTCAAAAGATCCTTGTCATCTGAATAAGAGTAGTAAGGTTAAAAGCAACAATGTGATTTCGATAAGATTCACAGATCTATTTTCTTTTTTCTGTTTACTGTTTAATTGATCTCCTTGTCTTATTTCACTCTCCCTATTTTTTTTCACTTTGTGGTCTAAGAAAGAGAAAGATTGTATATAATCCATATTTCTAGTTGGGATTGTTTTCTTCTTATATTGTATTAATGTGCAGTCATCTCTGTATTACTGTTTGCAAGTGACCCTTGTAAAATGAAAAATTATAAATAAATGATTTTAAAAAATTCACAGATCTAGCTGGTTAGATACACACTTCATGAGAAACTGGAATGAAACAAGCAAAAACACATTAAACAAAATAGCACCCTTCAAAACGAAAACAAAAAACAACCACGTCCATAGTTTGACAACCTACTAAACATGAAAAAATTATGCAGGAAGCTTGAAAGAGCATGGGCCAAAAACAAAACAGACACAAACAAAGCCATTTGGAGAAAAGTGATAACAGCGATAAGAAAAACTCAAAAAACACTAAGATGGAGTCAGCAGTCCAGCAGCGAGAGGGGTGCTATCCAGTCTTTTGCACTGAGTGTCACATGTATGATTATCTCCCAGTTGGTGAGATGTCATATGTTTGCGCCCAATGAAAAGAGCTCCTAGCTCTTAGAGAACGTGTCCGTTCTCTTGAGGCTAGAGTAGCAGACTTGGTGGAGCTGAGGGAGACAGAGAGGTACATAGAGGAGACCTACAGGGATGTTGTAGAGAAGTCCCACCTCCAGTCTAGTAGCCCTTGTGCTACCTTGGAGGAGGGAGGTCTCCTAGAAGGAGAGCATCACCCTGGTGAAGTAGGACCTGCCCACCAGGGGATGTACTATCCTCTCGCACCGAGGATATGTCTCCAAGTGCTGCCCGGGAGGGAAAGGTAAGGACAGCTGTTGTAGTTGGTGATTCAATCATTAGGCATATAGATAGCTGGGTGGCTGGTGGACGTGAGGATCGCCTGGTGACTTGCCTGCCTGGTGCGAAGGTGGCGGACCTCACACGTCACCTAGATAGGATTCTAGATAGTGCTGGGGAGGAGTCCGCTGTCTTGGTACATGTGGGTACCAATGACATAGGAAAATGTGGGAGAGAGGTTCTGGAAGCCAAATTTAGGCTCTTAGGTAGAAAGTTCAAATCCAGATCCTCTAGGGTAGCATTTTCTGAAATGCTACCTGTTCCACGCGCAGGGCCCAAGAGACAGGCAGAGCTCCGGAGTCTCAATGCGTGGATGAGACGATGGTGCAGGGAGGAGGGTTTTAAATTTGTTAGGAACTGGGCAACGTTCTGGGGAAGGGGGAGCCTATTCTGAAAGGATGGGCTCCACCTTAACCAGGGTGGGACCAGGCTGCTGGCGTCGGCATTTAAAAAGGAGATAGAGCAGCTTTTAAACTAGAAATGGGGGGAAGGCCGACATTCACTCAAAAGCGCATGGTTCGGGAAAAGGTATCTTGCAAAGATACCTCACAAACAGGGAAGATAGGGTTTCTGGATAGTGAGGTTGCACAACAGACCGTGGTAGGCCAGGTGTCCTTAAATACAACTAAAGATCAGACAAAAGATGGCAAATCAATAGTGTCAGGTCATGCAAATAGGAACAACAAACATACTCTGAAATGTCTATACGCAAATGCTAGGAGTCTAAGAAATAAGATGGGAGAGTTGGAATATATTGCACTAAATGAAAAATTGGATATAATAGGCATTACTGAGACCTGGTGGAAGGAGGATAACCAGTGGGGCCCTGTCATACCGGGGTACAAAGTATATCGTAGTGATAGGGTGGACCGGACTGGTGGAGGGGTAGCATTGTATATTAACGAGAGCCTTGACTCAAGATAGATTACAAATTCAGCAGGACACAAGTCACACCTTTGAATCATTGTGGGTTGAAATTCCATGTATAAAAGGGGAAAAAACGGTGATAGGAGTGTACTACCGTCCGCCTCACCAGGACGAGCAGGTAGATGCAGAAATGATAAAAGAAATCAGAGACGCGAACAAAATGGGCAATGTGATAATAATGGGTGACTTCAATTATCCAAATATAGACTGGGTAAATGTAACATCGGGACACGCTACAGAGGTACAATTCCTTGATGAAATCAAGGTCAGCTTTATGGAGCAGCTGGTGCAGGAGCCGACGAGAGAAGGAAAAATTCTAGACTTGGTCCTTAGTGGAGCACATGATCTGGTGAGGGACGTTATGGTACTGGGGCCGCTTGATAACAGTGATCATAATATGATCAGTTTTGATATCGACCTTGAAGTAACTGTACACAGAAAGTCAAGTACGTTAGCGTTTAACTTTAAAAAAGGAGACTATGATAAAATGAGAAGAACGGTAAAAAAAAAAAAACTTAGGGGGGCAACTGAGAGAGTAAAAACTGTACAACAGGCATGGACGGTGTTCAAAAACACCATCCTGGAGGCCCAGGCTATATATATTCCGCGAATTAGAAAAGAAAGACGGAAGTCCAAAAGACAGCCGGCCTGGTTGAAAAGTGAGGTGAAGGAAGCTATTAGTGCTAAAAGAAACGCCTTCAGAAAATGGAAGAAGGAACCGTCTGAAAATAACAAGAAGCAGCATAAGGAGTGTCAATGCAAATGCAAGGCGCAGATAAAGAAGGCAAGAGGGATTACGAAAAAAAGATAGCATTAGAGGCAAAAAAACATAGTAAAAAATTTTTTCGGTATATTAAAAGCAGGAAGCCGGCAAAAGAATCGGTTGGGCCGCTGGATGACCGAGGGGTAAAAGGGGCGATCAAGGAAGACAAAGATGTAGCGGAGAGGAAGATTTGGGTGGGATATCGGTGTCGGAGAAACTTACTGACTTCACGGTAAACCTGGAGGACGTAATGGGGCAGTTCAGCAAACTGAAGAGTAGCAAATCTCCTGGACCGGATGGTATTCATCCTAGAGTACTGATAGAACTGAAAAATGAGCTTGCGGAGCTACTGCTAGTGATATGCAACTTATCCTTAAAATCGAGCGTGGTACCGGAAGATTGGAGGGTGGCCAATGTAACACCGATTTTTAAAAAAGGCTCCAGGGGAGATCCGGGAAATTATAGACCGGTGAGTCTGACATCAGTGCCAGGGAAAATGGTAGAGGCTATTATTAAAAACAAAATTATAGAGCACATCCGAGGACATGGATTACTGAGACCGAGTCAGCACAGCTTTTGTGTGGGGAAATCTTGCCTGACCAATTTACTTCAATTCTTTGAAGGAGTAAACAAACATGTGGACAAAGGGGAGCCGGTTGATATTGTGTATCTGGATTTCCAAAAGGCGTTTGACAAGGTACCTCATGAAAGGCTACAGAGGAAATTGGAGGGTCATGGGATAGGAGGAAATGTCCTATTGTGGATTAAAAACTGGTTGAAGGATAGGAAACAGAGAGTGGGGTTAAATGGGCAGTATTCACAATGGAGAAGGGTAGTTAGTGGGGTTCCTCAGGGGTCTGTGCTAGGACCGCTGCTTTTTAATATATTTATAAATGATTTAGAGATGGGAGTAACTAGCGAGGTAATTAAATTTGCTGATGACATAAAGTTATTCAAAGTTGTTAAATCGCGACAGGATTGTGAAAAATTACAAGAGGACCTTACGAGACTGGGAGACTGGGCGGCTAAATAGCAGATGACGTTTAATGTGAGCAAGTGCAAGGTGATGCATGTGGGAAAAAAGAACCCGAATTATAGCTACGTCATGCAAGGTTCCATGTTAGGAGTTACGGACCAAGAAAGGGATCTGGGTGTCGTCATCAATACGCTGAAACCTTCTGCTCAGTGTGCTGCTGCGGCTAGGAAAGCGAATAGAATGTTGGGTATTATTAGGAAAGGTGTGGAAAACAGGTGTGAGGATGTTATAATGCCGTTGTATCGCTCCATGGTGCGACCGCACCTTGAGTATTGTGTTCAATTCTGGTCGCTGCATCTCAAGAAAGATATAGTAGAATTGGAAAAGGTGCAGAGAAGGGCGACTAAAATGATAGCGGGGATGGGACAACTTCCCTATGAAGAAAGATTAAGGAGGCTAGGGCTATTCAGCTTGGAGAAGAGACGGCCGAGGGGAGACATGATAGAGGTATATAAAATAATGAGTGGAGTGGAACAGGTGGATGTGAAGCGTCTGTTCACGCTTTCCAAAAATACTAGGACTAGGGGGCATGCGATGAAACTACAGTGTGGTAAATTTAAAACAAATCGTAGAAAATTTTTCTTCACCCAACGTATAATTAAACTCTGGAATTCGTTGCCGGAGAAAGTGGTGAAGGCGGTTAGCTTAGCAGAGTTTAAAAAGGGGTTGGACGGTTTCCTAAAGGACAAGTCCATAAACCGCTACTAAATGGACTTGGGAAAAATCCACAATTCCAGGAACAACATGTATAGAATGTTTGTACGTTTGGGAAGCTTGCCAGGTGCCCTTGGCCTGGATTGGCCGCTGTCGTGGACAGGATGCTGGGCTCGATGGACCCTTGGTCTTTTCCCAGTATGGCATTACTTATGTACTTATGTATAAAGAAAGTGAAAGCAGAACACTATAAACCCCGAATAGACCAACATCAAAAAAATATTCAAACTCATGAATAAACTACTGAAAACCCAGAATGTATTGCAGATGAGCTTGCACAGCACTTCAAAAACAAAACAGCAAACACAAGACTAAACCTTGCGAAACCTTAAATAACCATCACAGACTATCTACAAAAATGCGAAACAAACAACAACCACTCTTTGGTAGACAGAATGTGGACCACTTTCCTATCGCCCCAAATAAACACAGTAAAATCACTACGGACAAAATATGCACCTGCATACTGCCTACTAGCAAGTGCCCCAACTATATGATGAAAAACCCACCAGAGTGGTTCATTGAATATTTCACCAAACACATCACATACATGTTCGATCTAGGTCACTTCCCTACAGACAAAGGCAACATAGTGCTCACACCCTTCCCCTAAAACGCAGCAAGCAAGATCAGCGACATCACAAACTACAGACCAGTGGCCTCAATACCACTGTTGTCCAAAACGATGGAGGGCTTTGTAACACAACAACTAATGGAATACCTGACAAAATTTCTCAGTTCTCCACAACTCCCAATTAGGTTTCAGACCACAGCACAGCACTGAAACAGTCGTAACCACCCTAATAACGGAATTCAGAAACATAATATGCCAAGGACAAAACGTACTACTATTTCAATTTGACATGTCAGTGCGTTCAACCCAGTAGGCCACACTACAGTAGTGATATTGCACAACAACATGGGAATTAGTGGAGCAATGGCAACATGGTTCAGTGGTTTCGTAAGAACCAGATCCTGTATTTTAAAGATGGCCAACCAGATATCTGCCCCCATGGATCTTTGAGTTCGGGGTACCACAGGGTTCATCAATATCACTGATACTGTTCAATATAATGATCGCCCCACTTGGCAAAAAACTGGAACTCATGGGGTTCAACCCATTCATATATGCAGATGATGTCACCATCTACATGCCTTTTCACAACAACATCACAAACATAATGGACAAAATTTAAAAAGGCCTGGACCTCATGGAAGAATGGTCATCAACCTTCAAACTCAAACTGAACAGAGACAAAACCAAATTCCTAGTCTTATCCAACCCTCTTACATCTTACCAAAACTTCACAGTCAACCATCAGCCATACCAAATCAAACCACAAGTAAAAATACTAGGAATCCTACTTGATAAACATCTAACACTGGATGATCAAATAGCAGCAGTGACATCAAAGTGCTTTAGAACATTATGGAAACTGAGAAGGATAAGAAACTTCTTCCCTAGACACTCATTTAGGATACTAGTTCAATCAAGAATACTATCACAACTAGTTTATTGCAATGCAATATTCGTAGGGTGCAAGGAAAGCACACTAAAATCCCTACAAACAGACCAAAACATGGCAGCAAGACTGATCTTCAAGAAATTAAAATATGAGAGAGCAACCTTGCTGAGAAAAACTGCACTAACTACCAATAAAGCAAGACTATTTTTCAAAGTGGGTACCCTAATCTTCAAAATACTATTTGGGATGGCACCCGAATATATGATGGACATGATCGAGCTATCACCAAGAAATGCAATCCCAGGAACCAGGAACTGCCTACTTCTACATCTACCCAACTGGAGAAATACTACCTACAAAACCGTCTACACAGCAGGATTTAGCTACCTAGGTTCCAAATAAATGGTGGAACTCAATATCAAAAGCCATAAGGAGCATCTCAAATCTCCTCAAATTCAGGAAAGAAATGAAAACATCTCTCTTCAAAAAATTCTCCAAATAACTGCAAGACCATCTTCACCTTTCCTTTTCAAATCGACCCCTCAAAACGAATAAATAACTCCAAAACAAATAAATGCTAAAGCTACAACTACATCTTCCTCGTCAGTTCTATCTATTCTTCCTTGTCACTTGCAGCAGATGAATCCAGGAACTAATGGGTTAAGTCCGCCTACCAGCAGATGGCGATAGAGATAAACTACAGGCAGTGATGTCAGACGGCCAGCTCCTTCCTCAGTTAGTATGTCTCTATCTCAGCAGGTGGTAACTATCTCAGCAGGTGGTGGACGCCTTTTCCTTCAGCTCCTGGGCCAGTGGCCAGTTTGAGCCAGGGGTGGCGGACTGGTGGTGTCCCCTTTGGCAGCATACGCAGTTGCTGGGTCCCTGCTGCACCTCAAATTCCCTCTGAACAGGCTTTTGCTGTTCCTTTCCTTCCCTGTTTGTTTCTGCCTCCTCACTAAAAAAAAAAAAAAAAAAAGAGAGAGAAGCACAGGGAAGTGTGTTTTTGCTGAGAGCAGGTTTGTGTTACTGCTGTCCGAGGCCTGTTTTCTGTTGCCTGCTTCTCTGAGCCTGCCTCGAAGTGGAGTCGGAGAGTTTTTTTTCTTCGACTCATCTGTCAGTTCCCACGCTTTCCCGGTCCAGGGTAAGTCCTGCTGGGTTCCTCTTCGGAGGCAGGCGATGGCAGCGGAGGTGGTAAAACGCTGTTCCTGGTGCGGGAAACGGTGTTCGGCGGCGGGCCTTTACAGCACAGGGTGCGCTGATTTTGCGGGACTCAATGGAGCAGTAGCGCCCCCCCCTCCCAAGAGCGTGCTTTCTCGCCTGGAGCCTGGTGATTCTTGCACCATTTTGCAATCGGTCGCGGAGCCAGCTCCTGTAGCGATCTTGGGCAAAGCTTCTTCTGCACTGGTAGGGGAGGCGGGAGGGTCTCAGGCACTGTGGGCGGTGGTGCAGGTGCCATGGCTGCGACCTCCTCCTTTGCGGGGGAGGGCTTTTCACAAGAGTTAATTTTGCTACTCCATCAGACGTTTTTGTTGAAAAAGGCCTTGCCCCCCTCCCCCCCCCCCCCACGCGGCTCGACAGCTTCAGCCTTTGATTCTCTCAGGGTGTCTGGGGGTAACCAAGAGATTTGGGGTTTTTCCCACAGAGGATTTCTCCTCCCTTAAAAAGCCTAGGCTTTCTTGGGGGTCTGAGGAGGGGTCCTGCATACGGTCACCTGCAGCTTCCTCCGTGGTGGCTCTCTCAGAGCAGATGGGGGTAGAGGACGGTGTCCTCACTGACCAACCAGAGGACTCTTCCGCCGTGAGGATTCTCCATAAGGAGGAGTTGTCTTCCTTTATCTCTCAGGCGCTGGAAGCCCTGAATATAGAGGACCCTGAGCTTGCGGCTTCTCAGGCGGTCAACCCCAAGATGGCTAGTACCAGATGACCTTCTAAGGCCTTTCCAGTACATGAAGCTATTGAAGAGTTGATTTTGGCCCAGTGAGCGGATCCGGATGGGGGGCTGAAAGTAGCCAGGGCTATGGCCAGGCTATATCCGGTTTCAGCGGACTGTTTAGAGCAGTTTGCTCTGCCTCGGGTGGATGCCCTGGTGACGGCGGTCACTAAGAAGACTACTGTTCCAGTGGAAGGTGGTGTGGCACTTAAGGATATGCAAGACAGACGGCTAGAGTCCTCTTTAAAACGTGCCTTTGAGGTGGCCTCTTTGACACTTCAAGCTTCTGTTTGTAGTTCTTATGCAGCTAGGGCTTGTCTCGGCTACATTCTGTCATGGATTAGATTTCGGAGTCTGATATGCCGGGAACTCCTCAGATGTCGCTGATGGATATTGCTCTGGCGTACTTGGCGGATGCCTTGTATGATTTGGTCCGTGCTTCGTCCAAACTCATGGCCTTGACCGTTTCCTCTCAGCATCTTCTGTGGCTCCGTCATTGGGCCGCAGATATGGCCTCTAAGCAACGGCTCATTAAATTGCCTTTCCGAGGGAAATTGCTTTTTGGCGTAGACCTAGAAAGGAGCCTCGAGGTCACGTTTCAGAGAGAGGCGCCGGTATCGCCCGGGGCGGTCCAACACAGCCTTTCAGCGTCCTCGTTTTGGGCAGCGTTCTTCCTTTTGCAACGAGAAGCGTCCGGCTGGACCCCGCTCTCGTCAGGGGGCTCCTTGGGCCTCCCAATAATGGGGCGCAGGTCCACTGAGGAGGAGAGCAGATCGGTGGTCGGCTTTCTCTGTTTCTTCCAGAGTGGGCCAGAATTACTTCGTATCAGTGGGTCCTCGATGTGGTGCGAGAAGGTTACAAGCTAGAATTCTTCTCTCCCGTCACAGACTTTTTTCTGGAGTCCCGCTGTGTATCGCGGGCCAAGAGGACAGCGATTCTGCAGTGTTTGCGAGACCTGCTAAGGATAGGGGCTATCGTGCCTGTTCCTCCTCTCAAAAGGCGCACAGGTCGGTACTCCATCTTCTTTGTGGTTCCATAGAAGGGAGGGGCTTTCGGCCTATTCTTGATCTCAGAAAAGTAGACCAGTTTTTGCGGGTTGGTCACTTCCGCATGGAGACATTAAGGGCAGTTATTGCTGCTGTTCAACCAGGCGAGTTTTTGACGGCTCTCAATTTGAGGGAAGCTTACCTGCACATTCCCATTTGGCAGCCCCATCAGAGATTTCTCAGATTTGTGGTGCTGGGTCAGCACTTCCAGTTTCAGGCCCTTCCTTTCGAATTGGCCACTGCCCCACACACTTTTTCCAAGGTCATGGTGGTGGTGGCAGCGTTCCTGTGGAAGGAGGGGATTCGAGTGCATCCATATCTCGATGACTGGCTGAGTCGGGCGACGACAGCAGAGGAGAGTCGAGTGGTCACTGACCGAGTGATTGCGGTGTTGCAATCCTTAGGTTGGATGGTCAATATGGTCAAGAGTCATCTGGTTCCTACTCAGTCTGGAGTGCAATTTGATATGAAGCTGGGGAAGGTGTTTTCTCCCCGAGGGGCGAAGGATCAAATTGCTTTATCAGGTACGGACCTTATTGAGTTGTCACGCTCCCCGAGTGTGGGACTATGTTCAGCTCCTCGGTTCCATGACGGCGACCTTGGAGGTCATTCCATGGGCAAGGGCTCACATGCGACCTCTTCAGAATTTCCTTTTGAGCAGATGGTCGCCGACGTCGCTGGATTATCAACGACGCCTTCCTTGGTTGAGCCAGGCCATGGACAGTCTCGCCTGGTGGCTCCGGTCAGCCAGTTTTCAGAAGGGTGTTTCTCTGGCGTCTCCCAATTGGGTGGTAGTCGTGTCGGATGCCAGCCTTGCGGGCTTGGGAGCCCATTGTCTTCATCGAGTTGCTCAGGGATCGTGGACCCCTCTCGAAGCGACTTGGCCGATAAATCGTCTGGAGTTGCGAGCAGTTGTGAATGCGCTGCGGAGTTTTCAGGACCTTCTGAAGAGGCAGGCAGTTCGTGTATTCTCGGACAACACCACAACGGTGGCCTACATCAATCGGCAAGGGGGAACTCGCAGTCTTCCCTTGGCAGTGGCAGGGTCTCGTCTTCTAGTATGGGCGGAAGCGCATGTTCAGAGTCTGTCGGCAGCACACATTGCGGGTCAAGACAACGTTCAAGCGTATTTTCTCAGCCGGACTCTTTTGGACGCAGTGGAATGGACACTGTCGGACTCGGCTTTTCGGCTGATCTGTCAACGTGTCATGGTCTCAGGCTCAAAACAAATAGTCACTAGAACGTGAGCCCTTGGACCACTGCCGAGGAGCGTCAGCGGCAGGCAAGACCCCCAGCTGGGACTGGGCAAGCAAGCGAGGCTGGAGCTAGAATCTGGAATGGACTTGGCCAGAACGACAGGACTGGAACTGTGGCTGTAGGCAGACAATGCTGGAACCACAGGACTGGGATAACAGGAGGCAAACAGGACTGGAGCACCTCCGGGATTCACCCGCGCCGACCGCCGTTCCCCAAAGATTTAGCCCCTGGGTGCGGGCGACCTGCAGGACTTACAGAAAGGAGCTGGAGTGGATCAGGATTCACAGACAGACTATGCAGAAGCAGGGTTCAGGATATACACACAAGCTAAGCAGAAGCGGGATTCAGGATGTACACACTAGCTAGACAGAAGCAGGGTTCAGGATATATACTCAAGCTAGGCAGGAGCTGTAGACAGGCAAGGATGGAGCAACCGAACTGGAACCACAGGACTGGAACTACAGCAGTAGGCAGGCTGGGAATAAGCAGGACAGAGCAACCGGTCTTCACCTGCGTTTGGCCACCATTTGCCAGGGGAGCCCCCAGGTGCAGGCGGGCCAGCAGGACTTACTGGACCTAGATTGCAGACAGACTAGACCAACAGGATTCTCATACCGGACACAAGATTCTAAACAAGCTTGACTAACATAGAGTTCGGGACTACTGAGGATTCGGGATTCTCAGACAGGGAATAGGATATAGAACAAGCTTGACAAAACAGGGTTAGGGTTCAAAACAGGAGTGGCCACAGGCACCCAGACAAGAACAAGGCATACAGGTAGGACACAAGACAAGGCAGAAGTGCTCCTACAGCACAGCAAGACAGAAGTGCTCCTATCAGCACCAGGAGGGGTAAAGCAGGGAAGCTTAAACAAGCAAGGCAGAAGTACTTTTAACAGCACAGCAAGACAGAAGTGCTCCTACAGCACAGCAAGACAGAAGTGCTCCTAATAGCACCAGAAGGGTAAAGCGGGGAAGCCAAAAGGGTAAAGCAGGGAAGCTTAAACAAGCAAGGCAGAAGTGCTTTAAACGGCACAGCAATACAGAAGTGCTCCTATCAGCACCAAACACTAACCTGGACCTTTGGCGTTTGCAAAGGCCCTGAATGGAAGAACACCACTTCCTTATCAAGGCCCTGACTGATGATGTCACCACTACAGGACACAGGCAGAAAGCATACTGAAGCACAGAGAGGCTCAACACACACAGGTGCAGTATAGAGTATAGTGAAGTAATTAGAGCCATGCTGGAAGCAGCCAGCACACAGAGACAGAGGCAGAGCTAACTCAGGAAGAACAGACATCAGCCAGCTCAGAAGTTGACCGCCGGAAATAAGGTGAGTCTGAGAGGGGTCACGACCACAATCGTGACACAACGTTGAGGAAGACCAGTAATGGATCTCATGGCCATGGCTTACAATGCCAAAGTTCTCCAGTTCTTCAGCCGCAAATGGCAGCCAGGATCCGCAGGATTGGACGCTGTTCTCCAGCCATGGCCGGAACAACAGCTATGTATGTTTTTTCCTCCGTGGCCTGTGATAGAGAGAGTTCTTTGCCGCATAGGGCGGCATCGGGGGCCGGTTGTTCTAGTGGCCCCAGACTGGCCCCGACGGCCGTGGTATGTGGATCTCGTTCAAGCACTCTCAGAGCCACCATTGCGACTTCCAGTGACTCCCAATCTGCTGCATCAAGGGCCATTTCAGATGGAAAATCCCTCCCGCTTTGATCTTACGGCCTGGCTATTGAGAGGCGGCAGCTGAGGAAGAAGGGATTTTCAGGACCAGTCATTGCCACTCTTTTGGGGGCACGGAAGCGTACGCACAAGTGTGGAAAGCTTTCTCGGCGTGGTGTGCTTTGCATGCTGAATCGCCTTTTCGGGCGGACATTCCGGTTATTCTGGAGTTCCTTCAGGATTGTCTTCAAAAGGGATTGGCATATAATTCCCTTCGAATGCAGGTGGCCGCACTAGCTTGTTTTAGAGGCAAACTGGACGGTTCCTCTTTAGCAGCTCACTCTGCTGTGGTCCGTTTCCTACGCGGGGCTCTTCGGCCTCGGCCTCCTCTGCGTAGTCGTGCCCATTGTGGCATTTGAATGTGGTACTGCGAGCCCTCCGGGCCCCTCCGTTTGAGCCATTAAATAAGATTTCTGAGAAGGATCTAACACTTAAGACAGTGTTTTTGGTGGCCATTGCTTCGGCTAGGAGGATTTCTGAAATTCAGGCTTTGTCTTCCAGAGATCCTTTTTTGCAGTTTTCTGAAGCAGGGGTGTCGATCCGGATGGCACCGTCGTTTCTACCTAAAGTGGTTTCGGCTTTCCATGTGAATCAGGCGGTTTATCTTCCGTCTTTTCGAAGAGAGGATTATCCGGGGGAGTTTGCCTCGCTACGTTTCCTGGACGTGCGGATAGCCTTGTTTCGATACTTGCAGATCTCTAACGAGTTTCGACGCTCGGATCATCTCTTTGTGCTCTTGTCAGGATCGAAAAGAGGTGAGGCAGCTTCTAAGGCTTCCATTGCTTGCTGGATTAGGGAAGTCATTGGAGCAGCGTATCTGATACAAGGACGGGCGTCTCCAGTGGCCCTGAAGGCACACTCGGGCACAGGCGGCTTCTTGGGCGGAGGCGTCGGCCTTCTCTGGATGAGATTTTTTCAGGCGGCTACTTGGGCATCCAGTCATACTTTTGCGAAGCATTACAGGCTAGACTTGTTTACTTGGGAGGATGCGAGTTTTGGGGCGGGAATGTTGGTGCGGGGAGCGTCGGCTTCCAACCCTACTTAAGGAATGCTTTGGTACATCCCACTAGTTCCTGGATTCATCTGCTGCAAGTGACAAGGAAGGTAAAATTATGTCTTACCTGATATTTTCTTTCCTTTAACGCAGCAGATGAATCCAGGATCCCTCCCTAGTTCAGCCAACGTTTTTTTCATTTTCCGCGCAGTGTGGCTATTTTTTCCTTCAGGGTTCTCTTTTGCAGAGTTCAGACAGATATGGGAACACGGAAAGGATTACGATTTCTGGATCAGGTTGCAGTTATTTCAAAGTTCTTATTTGGTTCTCTGTTTTTCTTAGTGAGGATGGTTTCTGGTTGTTATTGGTTTCATATTTTTGGCCTTGGCAAATGCTTATGAATGACATACTAACTAAGGAAGGAGCTGGCTGTCTGACATCACTGCCTTTAGTTTGTTTTCTCTATCTCCACCTGCTGGTATGCGGACTTAACCCACTAGTTCCTGGATTCATCTGCTGCGTTAAAGAAAAGAAAATTATCAGGTAAGACATAATTTTACCGTAAACTCTTGAATAATCACATGAACTATAGATGTCATAAACTCCACACTTTAAAGCATGATTGTAATTCCACCAAACTGTAAATTGTAAGCCACTTTGAACTGAAAATTGTTTTTGGTTAATAGTGGGATACAAGAATGCATAAATAAAATAAATTATAAACATATGTATGAAAACATTGCATTTCTTCTTTGATAAAAATCTAACAGTGTACTCTAGAGGGAAGAACATAAAAATTGTTAGCAGTGTCTGTGTACTCCCCCAAAAAGAAATAAAAAAAAAATACAATTGAGGCATTATAAATGTGGCATTGTATATCTCTCTATATAAAAGGCAACACCAACGTTCTATGAAGCCTCCAGCCGGAAGTGTGAAGGGGGCGAGATATCCGGTTTCCCTATGAGTGTCTGCCCTGCCCTCTCTGTAACACAAACAGTCAGTGAAGGAAAACAGCAGAGCACGAAATCAAATCGCTGGCTCTGTAACAGTGAAGGACTCAGAGGGGGGAGGGGAGAGAGGCCAGAGGGCAGGGACACACACACTCCCACATGCACACAGAAGAAAACCTTGCTAGCCCCCCCCCCCCCCGTTTCATTTGCATCAGAAACAGGGCTTTTTTACTGAAGGACTCAGAGGGGGGAGGAGAGAGAGGGCACAGGGCAGGGACACACACACTCCCACATGCACACAGAAGAAAACATTGCTAGCCCCCGTTTCATTTGCATCAGAAACGGGGCTTTTTTACTAGTTATATATAAAGTAATGCCTTCCACTCAATGTTTCATTCACTTAATCACACAAACAGTGCAAGTTAGTATTTATTGAACCGTGACGCTAGTAATTTGTTCTATGTTGTTGTACTGTGCCCTTCTAACATGATTTATATTAGTAAAACAAAAAGGAATTCTCAGAGGACAAGCAAGCCTATCCTTACAAGTGGATAACACAGGCCATGTTGCCTCGTCCGGATCTTATAACGAGCATAAGAAACTTTGTGGCGCGCAAGACACCCTCTGTTGCTTTTTTACTGTGATGGGGAGAGGGAGTACTTTTTTCTGTTTCCACACTTTTGCTTGTTTGAAGAGCTTCTTTATTCCTTCGGCGTGTTTTTCTTCACCTTTTTGGCCATTCTTCTTGCAACATTGTTTTTTCCTTTATTTTATTACATTTTTTCCAAATTTTTAAGTTTTCTTAAATTTTTTGGCCTCGGCCAGGCTCACTCCCTATTTTTTTTTTTTTAGGGTGCCTCATCCCTTTTTCTGGCAGCATCACTTCTTTTAATTTATCCGATGAAGTTTTCCTGTCCATTAAAGTTCCCAGTGACTTCAAGCACTGTATTGGTTCAATTGGACGATCTCTGGAAAAGACATTCATTCTTGGTGTCTCCAGGGTTTAGGGCACGACCATAGCCCTGCAAACTCCATCCTTAGTCGTCGTACGAAGAAAAGGACCCAACATTCCAGAGAGGCTCAACGCGAGAAACATTTTGGAGGCAAGTCCAGTTCCTTGGCGTTCACGTCTAACATCGCACTGGCGTCGGGAGCATTGGTAAGCATGGCTGCTGCTAGATCTTCAGACACTGGGAGCAGTGGTGCATCGACTGGGTCTCCACCTGTGTTGAGGCCTACTGCTGTGCAGAGCCCCTGGAACTGTCCGTCATCATACCTGACCCCGTGTCGATATGAGGATTCAATATTGTTCTCATCGACACCAAGGAGCCTCAGTGACAAGCTTCGGGCGAAGGCCAGGAAGCATCGTCATCGATTCTCCCTCGACACATGATGCTGGGTGTTCCGGGGCATCGAGGGACTCGGCACCAGAGAAGCGTCTGCTGGGCGAATCGCTCTCCCTCCATACAGGAGGTATCGATGCGCGCTCTTCTACCAACAGCTAGCCTCCAGTATAGATCCTGGCAGTCCTGGAACCTGTCTCTCAACTGGAGCTCCAGCTTTTTCTAGAGTCGGGACAGGAACTGACTCCTCGATGGCATTCTTGAGGACATGGCTCTTCTGCATTGAGGCAGGCTCGGTCTCAATCCTTCCATAGAGAGGTTTTGTCTCACACCAATGAGCGGTCATGGGAGTCGGAGGAAGATTCCAGGTACTTTTCTCAGACAAGCCCTATGGGATACTCTCTGAACCCTCTCCTCCGCCTGAAAGGAAAATTTTCTCCTCTGGAGAGCGTTTCATTTTCCTCTTTTGTAAAGGAAATGGCTGATGCCATTCCATTTGCTTTAGAAGTGGAGGACTAGCCCAAGGCCAAGATACTCAAGGACCTGGGCTACATGTCACCTCCTAGGGAGACTGTGACTCTCCTTCTCCACGAGGTACTCCAGAAAGTCCTCGTTAGGAATTGGGAGTCTCGTCTTTCTGTCCCGCTACTGCCAAGGAGATCGATTCCATGTACCAGATATGCTGCATATCTGGGTTTGATAAGCCTGAGTTGCCTCACAATTCCATGGTGACGGAATCCGCTCTCAAAAGAGCCAGGAGTTCCAGGGACTGTGCCTCTGTGTCCCTAGATAGAGAGGCTAGAACTCTGGATTCTTTGGGGAGAAAGATGTTCCAGGCCTCAATGCTTATCTCCCGTATACAATCCTACCTGCATTTCATGAGCATCTACTTGGAAAACTCGGTTCATAAGTTGTAGGACCTTGCTGAGATGCTCCGTTGGCCATGCAGCAGAAGGTGTGTTGAAAGTACTTAGCCAGGGGCACTTATGACACTTTTGATGTGGCATCCAGGATCTCTGCCCATAGTATAGCAATGCGCAGATGCTCATGGCTGTGTGGTTCTGACTTAGAACACACTATTCAGCAGCAATTGGTGGATGCCTCATGCCGGGGGGATAAACCTTTTGGAGAGAAGGTTGAAGAGGTTGCAGACCAAATAAAAAAATATATACTGATACCATCTCTTCTCCCGCCGGGCGCCTTCTCCATCTACCTCTTCATCTAGGAGGACTTTTGGCAAGCCAAGGTCCCTATGACTATCAGAGGCGTAGGTACAACCCCTCAGCTCGCCAGCATGCTCGTTTAGTTCAACAGCATATGCCTAAGGCCCTTACTGCTCCCGAGGCGAGGCAAGGCAAGGGACTAGCTTTTGAGTGGCTCCAGCAGAGCATAGCCACAGTAAAAGTGTCTGTCCCGGATGACTTGCTGGTTGGGGAGAGGCTGAAATTATTTGACGAAAGATGGCTCCTTATAACCTCCTATTGGTGGATTCTTCAAATAGTCCATCTCGGATGCACCCTCAGTTTTTATCTGAAACCTCCAAATTGCCCACCCAGAGCTCTATTGTTAGCTCTTAGCACAGACAGGTACTTGTAGAGGAACTCTTAGCCGCTCTGAAGGCCCACATGGTCAAGCCCATTCCACCAGGGGAGGAAGGGTGGGGATTCTATTTCAGGCACTTCTTGTGCAAAAGAAAACATGGAGGATGTGTCCCATCCTAGACCTAAGGGCCCTGAACAAATTCCTAGTCCGAGAAAAGTTCTGTATGGTTTCCCTGGGCACCCTTCTAATGATTCATAAAAATGTTTCGCTGTGCTCCCTGGACTTAAAGGAAGCATATACTCACTTCCCGATACTTCCATTTCACTGAAAGTATCTTTGATTTCAACTAGGAACACATCACTTACAGTACCGTGTGTTGCCTTTTGGCTTCGTGTCAGCTCCCAGGGTCTTCACCAAATTTCTAGCGGTAGTTGCAGTGTCCCTGTGCAGACTGGGAGTACATGTGTTCCCATATCGCAACAATTGCTTGGTAAAAAGCACCTCCCCGGACGGTGCTCAGGAGTCCATGTGAAGGACTTTTCGGGTGCACAAGCTACTAGGGTTCGTTTTAAACTACCCCAAGTCCCATCTTCGCCCTGCCCAGCGATTGGAGTTTATAGGAGCCCTGCTTGATACACAAAGTTCGAGCCTACTTTCTGGAGACGAGAGCAAACACTGTTGTCGCACTCGTTTCCAGGGTTCGAGCCTCAAGACAACTCCGTAAGGTTCACCTTAGTGCAATTAGTTCTTATCAGCATGTAGAAGGTAAGCCCATTTTTGGACAGCCTTTAGTTGTTAGTTTCATGAGAGGTTTGCTTTTGTCAAAGCCCTCTGTGAATCTTCCACCTGTGTCATGGGACCTGAACGTCATTCTTACCCATCTGGCTCAACGTCATTCTCATCCATCTGGTGAAAGCTCCTTTTGAGCCACTGAATTCCTGCCAAATGAATTACTTGACCTAGAAGGTTATTTTCTTGGTGGCTGTTAATTCAGCTTGTAGGGTCAGTGAGCTTCAGGCCTTGGTGGTGGATGCACCTTATACTAAGTTTCTTCAGAACAGAGCAGTCCCTCCACAAGCACTCTTAAGTTCCTGCTGAAAGTGGTGTCTGATTTCCATCTGAACCAGTTGATTGTCTTGCCAACATCCTTTGCCCGACCTCTTGCCCATCCTGGTGAAATCACCTTGCATATGCAACAGAGCTTTGGCCTTCTATATGGAGTGGACTAGGCCCCACAGACAGTCCACCCAACTTTGTTTCTTTTGATCTCAATAGGATGGGGGTCACCATCGGGAAAGCACTACTTCTAATTGGCTGGCAGACTGCATTTCCTTCACTTGTGCCCAGGCTTGGCTGACCATAGGGGGTCATGTCATGGCTCAAATTGTCGGAACCATGGCTGCGTCGGTAGCCCACTTGAGGTCAGCCTCCAGTGAAGAAACGTGAACGCTGTGGCATGGTCTTCAGTCCACACATTCACATCACACTACTTCCTTGAGCAGCATGCCCAATGTGACAGCTGTTGCGGGCAGACAGAGTTGCAGAATCTATTTGTGGTCTATAATCCAACTGCAGCCTCGTAGGCCCATTTTATTCTGTTTCAGGTTGCATGCTCATTCAGATTGTATATAGTTTCAGTTTAATGCCCTTGCCATTGCGAGGCTCAGTTGACGAATATTTGTTGTGGTTGATGATCCTGGATGCTAGTGATTTCCCCACTTGTGAGAATAGATAGGCCTGCTTGTCCTCTGAGAAAGCGAAAATACTTACCTGCATTAGCGCAGCAGGCTAAAAGGCAATTGTGCATGTGCGGTGGAGCGTGTCTCTCTTTTCACAAAGCTTGTTCTTATGTTTGTCATAAAATTCAGTCATAAAATTCAGACCAGGCAACGTGGCCTGCGTTACCAACTTGTGAGAATATAAGGCCTGCTGTCCTCTGAGAATACCTGCTACAGGTAAGTATCTTTGCTGTTTATAATCATAGTCCTGGAACACAAAAGTTGTTTAAAACAAGGAAAATGGAACGTAAATGGGAAAAAAAGAAAAAATGAACACACTCCCAAAGAATGGATATTGGCCCTCAGAAAATATAAATATGCTACTAAACAAGCACGAAAGCTATATTACAAATCAAAAATCGGTCATGATTACCCAAATCCAAAGAAATTATTTCATATCATCAATAATCTCCTCGAAACAAACTTGGTCACGTCTATAAGTTCAAACTCCCCATCAGCGGACTCACTGGCCAGCTATTTCAATGAAAAAATCCTAAAATTACGTAACTCACTTACCCAACAAAACTCAGACATTGATTACTTCTTTAATTTACTAGAGTCCACCTTAGGAGACCATCCAGCGGATCGTATCTGGTTGAATTTCACCCCTCTTTCCATCGACTTGGTCACCAAAGCAATTTCCAAATTCTCCAGCTCATTCTGTAAACTGGATATTTGCCCTAATTATCTACTTAACTCCACTCCCCCCTGTCACATTCAAGACCTCACATCTCACTTAAACTTTATGCTTAAATTTGGCTTTTTCCACCCAAAATTATGGGACTATCCTCCTTACTCCCATTCCTAAGAATACCAAGAAAAAAAATCGAATGACATCACAAACTACCGTCCAATTGCCTCCATACCACTGGTAGTTAAGTTAATGGAGAGCATGGTAACTAAACAACTTACGGAGTACCTGGACAAGTTTTCCATTTTACATGACTCTCAATCTGGTTTTCAATCCTTATACAGTACTGAAACGGTGTTGGTCACCCTTATATCCAAGTTTAAACAACAAATTGCTGCTGGCAAGGATATACTTCTTCAATTCGACATGTCCAGCGCATTCGGTATGGTTGACCATGATATTTTATCACATCTTTTGGATTATTTTGGGATTGGTGGAAGTGTACTTGAATGGTTTTCTTTCATTCTGATCCTAGTGAGTAAAATTGAATTCAACCTTATCCTCTTCATGGAACGCAGTTTGTGGAGTCCCTCAAGGTTCACCACTTTCCCCTACATTGTTTAACATAATGTTGACTCCATTGGCCAATGACCTATCCAAATTAGGATTAAATCCATTTATATATGCAGACGATGTCACAATATACATACCTTTTAGACAGAACTTGGATGAAATTACCAATCTTATCATTCTTGGTTTGAACACTATGAACTAATGGGCCAATTCATTCCATCTGAAGTTGAATGCTGAAAAGACTCACAGCCTCGTTTTATTGTCCCATCATAACAAATATAATCCCACTACTTTAAATACTCCCAACCTTTCTTTTCCTATTTTGAACAGTTTGAAACTTCTAGGGATTACAATTGATAGTCACTTAACACTGGAGACCCAGATAACTAACACCACAAAGAAAATGTTTTATTCAGTGTGGAGACTTAAGCGAATAAAACCTTTTTTTCCCCGTGATGTCTTCCGCAATCTGATACAATCTATGGTCTTAAGCCAGATGGATTACTGCTACTTTATATATGCAGGCTGCAAAGAACATCTACTCAAGAAATTACAGACTGCTCAGAACACTGCGGCAAGACTGATCTTTGGAAAATCTAAATTCGAACCCGCCAAGCCTCTTTGTAAAATACTGCACTGGCTTCCCATTAAGGAACGAGTTGCCTTCAAGGTTTGCACCTTAATTCACAGGATAATCTACGGAGAAGTTCCAGAATATATGCTTGAACTGATTGATTTACCACCTAGAAAATGATCCACTCTCTCACGATCCTACTTGAATTTACACTACCCAGATTGTAATGGTCTTAAGTACAAATCTATATACGCCTCCAACTTTACTTTTATAGGCATACAATTGTGAAATGCTCTACCCAAATCAGTAAAATCTACCCAGATTTACCTAAATTTCAGAAAATTACTGAAGTTCGTACTGGTTAAAAAAGCTTATTTTCCAGGTTCAACATAACTGTTCAACTTTGTCATAACAAGGTTCAAGGACATTAATGATCTTTTTTATCTTTTACATATTGTTGTTGTTTTAAATGATATTTACTATTTTACTATCAACTGTATAATTGTACTTTATGCACTGTAGCCTGCCTACAGATTAGTGTAAACCACATTGAACCTGCAATTAGTGGAAAAATGTGGGATATAAATGTATTAAATAAAAAAGAGGGATTAGGCACCAAGTATCTGGTGGATCATTGTATTATGGTTTGATGGGATTGGATTTGATATACCACTTTTTCTGTGTTATAATCAAAGTGGCTTATATATTATATATACCTTGGGGCCTTTGGCAGTGGAGGTGACTTGCCCAGAGTTGCAAAGAGCTGCAGTGAGAATCAAACCCTGTTCTTGGGACGCTGCACTATTCCTCGTTTTTTCGAACATCTCAAATTCAGTGTAATCTACGTGGCAAAAGAGGTGGCATTATATAATGTTTCTTAGTGAAATCCAGACATCTGAGTACACTGCATCCACATGGTTTAAATCAATAGTTTAGATTTAAGTACAGTTTTATAAAGAGATATGGAATGTCTCCTGATGTTTGTTGCTTTCTACCATATAAATCTGTGTTCTGAATCTTTACATCTCTGGTGCACAGCACATTTTGGGCCTCTTTATCGATCCACGCGGTAATGCTGACAGAGCACATTCATAGTGAATGGGCTTTGTTGGCATTATCGCACCAGGAGCCACTAGTGTGGCTTGATACGAGACAAGGTACCATATCTCTGTCTCTATCACTGTCGGATAAGTCCTCTTAGATACGTTAGTAACTTTAGACTTTTTTTGTGACATCTAAGAGAAAAAAAACCTTTGACGCTGGATTTAGATTAAGATTAAACATTTTTAAAAAATTTATTTGCATACAGGGAGAGACTGACGATAGTACTTCTTTTTGATAACTTTTAAGATGTACAGTAAAATTGACAGAATAATCCCCCATGTCCCTTTGTCTGCAGAGCAAGCGTGTTTAAGATATACAGTAAAATTGACAGAATAATTCCCTCATGTCCCTCTGTCTGCAGAGCAAGCGTGAAGAGGTCTTGAGAATTGAAATTAGTTAATTGATTTTATTTATAGGATAACCTTTTTATTAGTGCTTTAGACACATGATGAGTTAGACAGTGATATAACTTTTTTTGAACAAATAATGGTGTCATACTGCAGTAATGCCAGGGACAGTTCTCAATAGAAATTGTTGCTCAAAATAGTTTGGTAATGATGGCTTGGTGTGTGAAATGCAACATTGGAGTTCAATCCAAAGATTGTCTTTATGTGACTAGCAAAAATATTGCATACGCACATGGAGGAACGTAAATGATTTACTTGTTGCTCTAAATTCTTCTAGGTGGAAGTGACACTAAATTTTAAAAAATGGTTAAGAATTGTTGCGCTCTTAAAAACCAGATTAAAAAAAAAAAGCAGCCAACTTAGGCTTTAGGTCATAGTAAATGTTAAAGAATTTAGAAAAGACAAATATAGAAGAATACTAACCAGTTCGGTGGTGTCTTTTAAATAAAACAGATTAAGGGAGGCAAAAGTACATGACATTCTAAAACAGTGCTTTGAATTCTATTCTGTATTATTGTTGTTGTTGTTTTTTTAATCTTTAAGTAGAGGAATCCAATTTTGAGATTTTCAGAGAGCAGTCCTATTTTAAATTTTGACCAATTATTGGTATATTGTTATCAGTTGGACATATTTTTTTTGCTGACATTTCACCTGTGCAGTTTTTAATGTGCATTAGTTTTTAAAAAATGCCTTTATTTCTGCAGGGTTTATTCCCCTGGTTATGGTGGTCTATGTTGTGATCCATTGATCATCTTAAAACACGACAGGGAGAAATACAACATGAAAATATTTCAGACCTGATAGGTAAGAATGAGATTACATATCCAGTGATAGTCCTGACAAAAAAAAGACATTATTAGATTTCATGGAATGACTTAAGAGATATCAAAATAATTGGATAGCTAATTAATTACGTTCTTCACAATGCTATAACTAAAGCATATCTGTATTTGACATTGGGCCCTGTTTACTAAGGCGTGTTAGCATTTCTAATGCACCTACAATCAGTGCATGCACTAACAGTGTAGTTGCCTATAGGGATATTGTAGGTGCGTACACAGTTAATGCGCGTACATGGTTAACACATGTTAAAAATGTTAATGCGGCTTAGTAAACAGGGCCCTTTATCTGTTATAGAAAACAATGTTCTTGTAATAAGTCATCAGTCATGAAGAAAAAATGGGTTTTTGGATCAACATATTCCCTATTTCAAAGGATGCAGTAAGGCACGCTGTTTAAAGAATAAATGATTTCATGTTTCATTGAAGTTCTATGAAAAAAATGTTTTTACAGATAGCCCCGATGCAGGCAAGAGCTACAGTGTGCCTATATCAGATTTTATGATACTGATATAAGTAAATCTGTTGTGTGCCATACTGCTGCTGTTGGACATCATGTTTGGACTTACCTGCTGAACTTTTTTTTTCTACATTTGGAGTCTGCTGCTGCTTTGGTATTCTACAGTTTGGTGGTGAAAAAGAAGATTGCATAAGAGAACTTCTGTGATTTTAGTTTTTTTAGGGGATGTTATTCTCC
The DNA here is from genome assembly GCF_901765095.1 of Microcaecilia unicolor. Taxonomy (NCBI): domain Eukaryota; kingdom Metazoa; phylum Chordata; class Amphibia; order Gymnophiona; family Siphonopidae; genus Microcaecilia; species Microcaecilia unicolor. Next base: position 480,773,788 of record NC_044032.1, on the reverse strand, counting down.
TTGAGGGATCTTTCTTCAGCCTTTTTCCGCCACAAGAGATTGAGATGAAGATAAACTCACAAATCTTAGTGCAAAGGCTGGATCTGGGTACCTACGCTACTCTTTGCTACTCTTCTGAATGGCAGACTCTCAGGAAGTCGAGAATGTAAGACCACTGTTTGAAACCTGGGTTTAATCCTGAGGGCTCATTTCTCCCTCTCAAGCCTCACAGGCACCTGCTAGATATGTTCTATTGATGTGCCGTAATAAGGTACAGTGGTCTTTAAGGCATTGATTCCAGGAGGAGTCAAATGTTCCCCTCGGACCACACCAACAAAAGATCCAGAGGACTGGTCAGAGCAGAAGAATCTTCGTAGGCAGAGTTACTCTGTCTTCCAGGGGATACTGGTAGGACAGTGCCCTTCTCTAAGTGCCTGCAGTTATAGATGTATGACTTCTAGTGTGTAGGGGCTCGGAAAGCTATTGTGGCTTCCTCCAGTCTGGTCTGGGTAGAGCTTGGATACATCACACTTATCTGGGCTGGTCTGGAATAGATAAGGAAATGGAAATTTGGACTGAATTTATTTTTTTTTCTCTTGAGTTTTGCCAGACCAGTCTAGAACTCACCCACAGAAGCCTATGACAGTCAAGGGGTTAATAAATTCAGAAGGCTAACAGTGAGCCTGAAGGTATTTATTTCATTTTTTTGTATGGCATTCTCATTCCTGGGCTGGTTACCATATATTTGATTTTGACTATGCCAGGCTTGTCTTTGGGGGTGGATTGGAAACCCAAAAGGTAAGAATTGCCTTCCATCATTTTAGCTTTGATATAAGATACCGAGGAATTGAAGGCAGCACCAGCCCTGTAAGAGGAGTGAAATCTGCTCTGAGCTGTTTTTCTCTGGCTCAGTCTGCTGATAAGGAGATTTAACCAACTGGATGGTCTGGCAGGATTCAAGGAAAGGATATTAATAGGCGAGTCTAAATTTTCCTTTTATAGCCTTCCTGTAATCTGTATCATTCAATAGCTTTATCCTGGAGTTCTTTCTGTAGCACAGTTTGGTATGACCTTCTCTTCAAATTCACTTTATACAACAAAACAAATTGATTCTTCCTTAGCATCCCTCCGGACCGGCCCAGAATGTGACTGATGGGTTGTGTACGCCTTCCAGCAGGTGGAGACTGAGAAAAAAAACTGTGACTGTAGCCAGCCAATAAGAGCCCTTGCCAGCTAGAGAAAGATCCAGTAATCTCAGTCTCCAGCAGGTGGAAGGTGGTGAGCCCTTCAGTCTTTTCTATACTTTTTTCTCTTTTGATTAACTTTTAAGTGTTGGTATGCCTTTTGTTCTGTGTCCCTGTGCATTTGTTTAAAAATAAAAAACAAAAACCTGCTATTTGACGCCTGAAACCCCTGTGGGTCCCTCAGAGCCTTGGGGCTGCTGCACTCGGAACTAAGGCCGAGTCACTCCCCCCCTATCCTCCCTGGTGCTGGCTAATTGGACTTTGCTAGCTTGTTTTTGCCTGTTCAAAGCAAAATAAGAATTTCCTCAAGCGCCTCAAGGGGGGCGACTTTAGAGGATGGGAGAGGCAGCTACTGAATCTAAAAGATCTAATATAATAAAACGCACCCTCAACGTTCTGAAGACAACGTTCTGAAGCCATCTGACGTCACTCCCAGGCTGAAGGGTTCGTGGATTCATGATGGTGAAGCCATCCCACTCACAATGTCTCTCTGCCCCGCCCTCGCGTCAAACGTTATGACGTCGAGGGCGGATCTGTAACAGTGAAGGGATCGCTCGAACCACCCGACCACGCCCCCACCCACACAGATGTCACTCTCTTCCTCCAACGCTGCCACTTCAACGCCCCTCCCGTCCATAGGCGTAGACTTGGGGGGGGGCGAGGGGGAGCAATGCCCCCCCAAACGACGACGAGGCGCCGCCGTGCCATTAGTTTAAAAAAAAAAAATACAACACATGCAGACACGTGCTCCTCTCCGTCCGCTTGGCTTCCCTGCCCTCTCTGTCTGCGTCCCGCCTTCCTAGAGGAAGGCGGGACGCAGACAGAGAGGGCAGGGAAGCCAAGCGGACGGAGAGGAGCGTGTCCGTCTACCCCTCTCTCTTCCTCCCTCCCTCTGGCGCAGGCAGCAGTCTTTTTCAGCGTTCCTGGCAGCGGTAGCGATGTACACGCTGCCTTCGGCTCTGCCCCAAAGCCTTCTCTTCAAGTTCCTGTTCCCGCATATGTGGGAACAGGAACTTGAAGAGAAGGCTTCCGGGGCAGACCGAAGGCAGCGTGTACATCGCTACCGCTGCCAGGAACGCTGAAAAAGCTGAAGACTGTTGCCTGCGCCGGAGGGAAGGAGGAAGAGAGGGGGTAAACGGAGTCACGATCTTGGACCTCGCGGGGGGGGGGGGCAGTAGAAGGAAGATGGATGGAACTGGGAGGGGGGGGGAGCAGAGGGAAGATGGATGGTGCTGGGAGGGGTGGGGAGCAGAGGGAAGGAGCAAGAGATGGATGGGACTGGGAGGGGTGGGGAGCAGAGGGATGGACCAGGAGATGGATGGGTTTGGGAGAGGTCAGGCACAGCAGAGGGAAGGAACAGAAGATGGATGGGACGGAGGGATGGTGAGCAGAGGGAAGGAACAGAAGATGGATGGGACTGGGAGGGGTGGGGAGCAGAGGGAAGGAGCAAGAGATGGTTGGGACTGGGAGGGGTTGGGGAGCAGAGGGAAGGAGCAAGAGATGGATGGGACTGGGAGCAGAGGGAAGGAACAGAAGATGGATGGGACTGGGAGGGGTGGGGAGCAGAGGGAAGGAGCAAGAGATGGATGGGACTGGGGAGGGTGGGGAGCAGAGGGAAGCCTACTGGAAAGAAGACACTGCATAAAACAGAAGACACTGGGACCAAAGCGAATAGAAAAACTAAATGATCTGACAACAAAGGTAGATAAAAGTATTTTATTCATAATTTATTAATTGAAATGTGTCAGCTTTTTGAAATGTGCATCTGTGATATTTTGCATGTAAATTTCAATTCCTTCCTCAACATTAGCATATTCATTTGCATAGGTATATATGCAAATGATATGCTAATATGCTCCGCCCATTCTTTGCCCCCCCCCAAATGAAACAGTCAAACTACGCCTATGCTCCCGTCCCTCCCACCGACTTCAACACACGCCCCCCCGGACCCCCCCTGGCAAGAACCTGAGGACAACACGCTTTCCTGCGGAAAACATCACCCAAAGAACGAACACTGCCTCTCATATCGCTTCTCTTCGGGTCTTCTTCCCTCCCTGTGTCCCGCCCTTCCGGAACCTACGTCACAAGAGGGCGGGACACAAGGAGGGAAGATGACCTGAAAGGAAGCGAACTGCTGGGCTGGCGAGGCGTACTGCGTGCAGCACTAGACCGGAGCTTCTGTGGGCCAAGAAACAGGTTGGTGCGCCAGGGTTGGAAATGGTGACCACCGATCTCAGGGGCAGGGCCATGGATGGCCTGGCCTGCTGCGTGCAGCACTTTATAACGGGGTTAAGATGCCGCGGGGGGGGGGGGGGGGGGCGGCCGTGACTGGCGATCTCGGGGGCAAGGGCAACCGCAGAACTCAGGGGGAGGGCCATGGATGGGAACAGAAAGGGAATGATGCATGGCAGGGCAATGTAGGAGAAAAGGCAGAGAAGTCAAGGAAAACTCTGGAACTGGGAGGGAGAGAGGACACTCCAACTGTGACGGACGAAGGGATCCAGAAACAGGGAGGGAGGGAGGATCATCAAACACAGAGGGAAGGAGCTGGAACCTGGAGGGAGGGAGTGGGGGACCAGGAACTGAGAAGTAGGGAGGGACCAAACCTGGAACTGGGAGGTAGGGATGACCATGGAAGAGGGGGGGGGGGGAAGTGGGGAGTGACAACAACCCTGGAACTGGATGGACCACACTGGAACTGGGAGGGAGTGAGGAGAGGGGAGGGGGGACCCTCCCCCCACACACTCTCATTATCACACACACACACACTCTCTATCACATACACACAAACCCAGTCTCACTCTCTCTCTGTCACACACACACACTCGCGTATTCATTCTCTCTCTCTCTCTCTCTCTCTCTCTCTCTCTCTCTCACACACACTCTTTCAGACATACACACTCTGAGGAAACACCTTCCTAGCGCCCGTTTCATTCGTTTCAGAAACAGGCCTTTTTCACTAGTAAATATATAAATATCTATGTGAATAAAAACAGCGAGCCTCCCGGTCTGCTGGCTTGGCAGAGCCGTTTATGGGCAGTAAGAACAAGCAGGGCTGCTCCAGAGCGATCAGATGTTTCTTGATCAGCTGTTTCTTGCCTTTTGTTTTACTATGTAGACAGAATCCGCCGCTGTTTCTGTCAGCGGTGCAGTTTAGGAGCGGCTGTATGTGTGTGTTGCTATGGCACGAGGTTTAATAAGGAGGACCAGGTTTCTGATTCTGTTTTTCTTTTCCTGTCGGCCCTGTCGGGCAGGGGTATCCGAGTCCGTTGCCGTTGTTTTGTCGCTCATCGCGCTTTCCTCTTCAGTTCCGATTTTCGGCGGGAACCACCGCCATTTTGGAGATCGGATGTCAGCATTCTGAAGCAGAGAGCCTGTTGTTTTGTTTACGGGGCTGGAGCTTGCGGCTGAGTGGATTTTTAGCCTTCTTAGGCTTCTTTTATGGGCCGCCCATAACGGGGAGGCCAGTTGAGTAAATGTGGTCAGTTCCTAGCTGGTCATGCAGCGCTTTTCATATTTTTCAGTAGAGGCACTGCTGCTTATCATTTCTTTAGCGCTCCAAGGCATACACAGCGCTGTCAACGTATACAAAATGGCAGGCCCTGTGCAGTGCGATTGCAACCTTGGCAAAACAGCAAGGGGAACTTCTTTCCAATAAAGAAGGCAGAGCTCATGTCTCTAATTTCCCAACCAAAATATTTGGGATATCTTTTCAATCTGGGCTATATCTGTCACAGATTGCTTTAAGGCATGTTTGGCAGGGCATCCTCATTGAAATAAATAAATATTAATAATATATATATATATATCTATATTGTTATTTCTGCTAGTGTTATGCAGCTGTGCAGGTGTCCACTTTTGTTGTAGTCGTATAGTGCTCCCCTTCTGCACAGCGGTTTATGTATGGTCAGACATTTGCAACTTTATTTTTTCCTGTCCCTCTCCGCCTCTCTCCTCCTCCCCCCCTCTCCCGCCTTTTTATCCACTTCCTGGTGGGGTGACATTTTCTGGCATAAGAAGTTCTTGATGCAGTTTTCCAGCTTCAGTATATAATTTTTCATATGACTTGCATCCAATGCTGAGCCATGTCCAGACAGACTGCAGGCATGGCACAGTGGTTGGAACACCCCCCTCTGTCCTTCGCAAGCTGGGCTCAATTCCCCCTTGGTGCTCTTTGAATGCAAGGGCAATTCAGGTAACCCTGCTCTTGCTCAGTTTCCAATTATTAACAGTTGTTAAGTAGCATTTGGAGATAAGTGCACAGCTGGCACTCACCTACTACTACTTTTTATCTGGTTCAGAGTCAGTTCTTCTCCGGAATTAGCCAAGTTAGTCCAAAAAGGTAGGGCTTCGAGTCCTTTTTCTTGGCTGATCACATTCTCACAATCAAAGCTGATGGAGAGTCTGAGAGCATATGTGTTGCCACTCTAGGCCAATCTGTAGGACCACCTGGTGTGGCATCCGGTCCTCAGCAATTCTCACATCTGCTCCCAGACTATCCACTAAATTTCTACTTTAGTTTTAGCAGGTGAGCAATATTATACTGCAGCGTTTTTCCAATTACATCTCTTGGGATTCTGATTTCTCTGGAAGTTATTTGCAACAGGTCACCTAAAGTTTAGGTGCTGGTTTGAGGCAATTTCAGGAGTTATACCTCTTATAGCGTTCTAGTATTGGTCAGCTTTTATGGGTCTTCCTGCTGTCAGATACTTCTCCATTGCTTCTCGCTTGGTGTCATTTCAAGAGAGGTGAGTCTACCCTTTGGATTGCTGGGTATTGCAGTTATGCGTTAGGGTACGCATATCACATGGCTCAGGAATTTCGTTCCGGTGTTCGCATCAGACTCGTGGCTGTCAGAGAAGCTCTCTGCCGGCATCTGGACCTTTGAGCAATTTCTTTCCCTTGGGCGCTCCAGTACCAAGGTCGTGCCTCCATTTTCTCTCCAATTTTAGATCTCATGCCGGTCGGTCAAGACCTCTAGCTGCCCTGTTTCGAAGGGGAACTTGGCGGCTTGTCATTGTCCCAGGGCAGTCATGAGATTTTTCTGACTTCTCTCATTTTCTTTCAGAAGTCGGCTATACCATTCCTATTCGTCCTGAACATATTTGTTTCCTACGTTTACCAAAGTCATGGTAGTTGTAGAGGCGGCTCTCTCAATGAAGAGCATTTTATTGCATTTTCAATTGAACGATTGGTTGTTCTGGGCGAAGTCTTGCCGCAAGAGACTTCTGGTGACAGCTCGTGGGGGGGGGGGGGGGGGCAGAATTCTTGCAGCACCGACTTGGAGTAGTCGTTCCGCGTAGAATCTGTCTTCTACTCTCTTAGTAGATTATCTGAGCGTTAGATTCTCCATAAGCCGGAGTCGAGTGTTTTCTGTCGACTTCAGTCCTCTGGCTCCAGTCTAAACTCTGTCTCTCCGAGCAGACTTTGACTCCATCGGAAAGAGATTGTTTCTTCAGGTTTTTGGGGAACCAGGGCGGTACAGATCGAGCCGGTGCCTTGCGCTAGGATTCTCCTGGAGTCTCTTCAGAGGTCGCAACTGCCCAGATGTTTATCTCAGAAGGTTTCCCTTCATCTGTATTTGCTTCTTTTGTTCCAGGTCAAGTCCAGTCTACATGGCTGACTTTGACACTTTAGTTTGACCAGAGGTATGCATTTGGATCAGCTCTGTTAGTCGGTGGTTGCGGCGGATGTCAGTCTCCTTGGCCGGGGAGCTCATTTTCAGAAGCAGTTTGTTCAGAGTCTCTGTCTCTTCAGAAGACATTCTTATCAATTAGACCAGTTGGGGACCAGAGCGCTTCATCTGGAGCTGCAGAGGGTTCTTATTATTCTGGCAGGCCGCATAGTTCGGGTAATCTCGGGCTCTCTCAGCGGTCGTATATTTATCATCCCACAAAGCGCAATGACGACTATGCCGTTGCAGCGAAGGCCGTTGCTATTGTTTCAAGGGCCACATGCTCATCTGGTAACTCAGCGGCTTATGTGGCAGGGGTCCTCAATGTTCAAGTACATTTTCTCTGTCATCTCAGGCTCGTTTTCAGACGGTGTTCGCCATCCTAAGTGGGCTTGCGGCTGTTTCTAGATTGTTGGGGCTCTCCCAAGTTGGATCGGTTTGCCTCTGTTAGCAATGCAATTTTCCTCTGTTTTTTCCGTCATTGTGAGGATTACATAGCGCAGGGCGTGGACATTCTTCCACTCTGCTAGTCAGCCGGTTTGAGGTATGCATGTCCTCCTTGTCTTCTGATATGGTGTCTTCTTTTAGAAGGACGTGGCGCACAGAGGACTTCTACTTTTGGGGTCACTGGTATGATCTCGAAGATCTTAGTATGCTGGTTTTTAACGTCTTCTGGGGGATCTTTCTTTCAGGCTTCTGTTCCAGCTGGGTTTTTTTCTCTCACAGGGTCCTGTCTTTCATTCGAATCCGGATGTATACTGTATTGCGGCCTGGCTCTTGAATGGGCTAAGTTGTTTAAGAAAGGTTATTTTTCTTAGCTCATTGCTTCTTTGTTTGATGAATGCACTTCTTTGATTGATGAGCACACTTGGAGGATATTTGAGGGCAGGCTACGGTTCTTGCGCCAACCTCCTTTTCGTGCTTCCATCACGTATTGTTCCAATTTTGTAGAGGGGCTTGATTTCAGGTCTTCTTTTGGCTTCTTTTAAGGTGCAGGTTGCGTTTTTTCTCGTCCTTTTGGGATGTTATTCAGCGGAGGTCTTTAGCTAGTTTTCTAGTGGTGGTGCATTTTTTTGAGCGCATCTTAGCTTCTTCTTTTTCCTTAGCATTGTTCTTTCCCTCGTTGGGGTCTGAATTTGGGGCTTAAAGTTTTTACTAAGCTTCTCTTCAAGCCTTTATCGTCCTGTCCTCTGAAAGACTTGACTTAATATACAATATATTTCTCCTGGCCGTTGCTTTCACTAGGCAAGTTTCGGAGTGGCAGGCGTGTACATAGCTTTTCTTGGACTTCTGTTCCGATCGCGTAGTGATCCGACCAGTTCCTTTCTTTCTTCCCAGAGTAGTATATTCCCTTTATGCTTCTTGGTTGGTGGTATTGCCTGGCTTACGTTCTTTTTGTGACTCAGAGGAACGGCGACATTTGAGATCTTTTGATGTCAAATGGGCGTTACACCACTATTTTTTATTCTTCTGATTACATATGTCGCTCTTATCGTTTGTTCTGTTTAATGATAGGCGTACGGGGTTTCATGGCCTCTAACCCCTATTTTTCCTTGATGATTTTAACTACTGATTTCTGCAGTTACTCTTTTTTCGAGGAAACCTGTTTTAGAGCATGTTGAAGTTCATTCTGCAACAGGTCAGGTTGTCTTGTGGACAGAGTGTAGTCTGGTGCCTCCACAAGACAGTGATACGGTAGCGATTTAGTTGTGTCTGCATTCTTTTTTCTAAGCTCTGTCGTTTCGAATGCCTCAGTCGTCGCCAGATACCTTTTGGAGCGCGCGCTTTTGTCGGTGGGGCTACTAGGGTCCCTTCCATATTTTCACTGCTTTGTTACTTCCCATCAGTCACATTCTGGGCCGGTCCGGAGGGATGCTAAGGAAGGGTAAATTAGACCTTACCTGCTAATTTTCTTTCCTTTAGTCCCTCTGGACCGGCCCAGATTCTTCCCTCTAGATATCTGTGTTTGTTTGGAGCTGTGTTGTTAGTTGGTTGGTTTATGTAGGTTTAAAAAAAAAAAACACAGTAAAGATTTTACTGAACTGTCCGGTTTAAAGGACCGTGATATCTTTAAAGGCACTCACCCGTTGTTGGCAAAGTGCTGGTGGCTGCTCAGGTTTTTGGATGCACAGGTCTGTTATGTCTTCTATGACTTTCCTTCTGCTTTGGTACTTTGTTACTGGATCTTTCTCTAGCTGGCAAGGGCTCTTATTGGCTGGCTACAGTCACAGTTTTTTTTCTCAGTCTCCACCTGCTGGAAGGCGTACACAACCCATCAGTCACATTCTGGGCCGGTCCGGAGGGACTAAAGGAAAGAAAATTAGCAGGTAAGGTCTAATTTACCCTTCTTCCAGATGTGTTTGAGCTCAACTAATCATTGGCCACAGTAGGACTCATTTTAATTTATTTTGGTCTCTGTTAAGGCAAATTTTAGATATACAGCAAGCTTGAATTTGCTATGACAAAAGATGTTGAGACTTATTCAATCAAGATTTTTAGGCTTCTTAATTTTTGAATATTTTGTTGCATTATACATTCTTTTTAAAATTTAGAGTAAACTGCTTAGATCTGTGAAATACATTCCTACTTTTTGAATTTTATTTTTACTTTTTCCAACACAACAAAATTTGGAAAGAATTATACCAAAGTGATTGAGTGTCTCCTTCTCGTTCTGTCTGGGGGCAAAATAACGCTCCAAAAATTTAACAAAATGGGCTGAAACATAGCCTAAAGGAAATGCTAGGTAGAAAAGGGGCCAAATCGGACTTGGGGTTCTAGAGATATAAGGTTCCCCCCCTGCCAAAACGCCCCTATAAATGATGCAGTACCTTTTGGTGTGAGGAGGACCTCCTAGTTTTGTAGCAGAAAATAATGGAGTGAAATAAAACTTGACATGTAAGAAAAACAACTAGATTTCAGACCTGGCTAAAGTAGAGCCAGGAGTGTCTTAACCGTTGCCCTGAGCTTTGTTCCACAGACTCTAGCTTGCTGGGCCTCCTAGCCCCATGCTGGAGGGAATTGAGAGTTGTAGTAGGTTTCCTACACCCTCCCCCTCCTCCCCACTCAATTGACTACTGCAGTACTAAAAGAAAAAATTCTAATCTAGTTCTTTTTATTCCCCTAGTATGCCTGGGGGAATAAAATTTAAAAAAAAATCTGTTTCCAATTTTTTTAATGAAATTATTTCATTAACAAATCTAGCAATAGAACTTGTCAAGTAAAGCTGAAATAACGGACAAGGAAGAATAAAAACCAAGGTAAATAAAAACAAAACGAAAACAATTTAGTACCATTATATTCAGCTCTAGCCCTCAATATGGGGAAACAAATAATAGAATTGAGGAGATTCGGGAACTATTCTGAGCAGATGGTTTCAAAGTATCGTCAACGATGACTCCTAGATCCTTTTCCTGGTCAGTGACTCCTAACGTGGAACCTTGCATCACGTAGCTATAGTTTGGGTTCCTCTTTCCCACATGCATCAGTTTGCACTTGCTCACATTAAACATCATCTTCCCAGTCTCGTAAGGTCATCTTGCAATTTTTCATAATCTTCTTGCGATTTTACAACTTTGAATAACTTGTAAATAGGAACAACATAGTTTGAAATGTCTATATGCGAATACCAGGAACTTAAGAAATAAGATGGGAGAGTTAGAATATATATTGCACTAAATAAAAATTAGATATAATAGGCATCTCTGAGACCTGGTGGAAGGAGGATAACCAGTGGGACACTGTCATACCGGGGTACAAATTACATCGTAGTGAAAGGGTGGATCGAATTGGTGGAGGGGTAACGTATGTTAACGAGAGCCTTGAATCAAATAGATTAAAAAATTCTGCAGGAAGTAAAACACTTTGGAATCACTGTGGATTGAAATTTCACGTGTAAAGGGGAAAAGGATAGTGATAGGAGTGTACTATCGTCCGCCTGGCCAGGATGAACAGACGGATGCAAAAATGTTAAAGGAAATTAGGGACGCAAACAAACTGGGCTACACAGTAATAATGGGGGTGATTTCAATTACCCCTGATATTGACTGGGTAAGTGTAACTTCGGGGCACGCTAGGGAGGTAAAATTTCTTGATGAAATCAAGAACAGCTTTATGGAGCAGCTGGTACAGGACCGACGAGAGAAGGAAATATTCTAGACCTAGTCCTTAGTGGAGCACATGATCTGGTGCGGGAGGTAATGCTGCTGGGGCTGCTTGATAACAGTGATCATAATATGATCGGATTTGATATTAGCTTTGAATTAAGTATACATAGGAAATCAAATACATTAGCGTTTAATTTTCAAAAATGAGACTATGATAAAATGAGAAGAACGGTGAAAAAAAAACTCAGAGGAGCGGCTGCGAGGGTCAAAAGTTTACATCAGGCATGGATGCTGTTCAAAAACACCATCCTGGAAGCCCAGGCCAAATATATTCCGTGTATTAAAAAAGGAGGACAGAAGACAAAATGACAACCAGCATGGTTAAAAAGTGAGGTGAAGGAAGCTATTATAGCTAAAAGGAAATCCTTCAGAAAATGGAGGAAGAAACCGACTGAAAATAAGAAACAGCATAAGGAATGTCAAGTCAAATGCAAAGCGCTGATAAGGAAGGCTAAGAGGGACTTCAAAAAAAAGATTGCATTGGAGGCCAAAACACATAGTAAACATTTTTTTAGGTATATTAAAAGCAGGAAGCCGGCAAAAGAATTGGTTGGACCACTAGATGACCGAGGAGTAAAAGGGGCGATCAGGGAAGACAAAGCCATAGCAGAGAGATTAAATGAATTCTTTGCTTCGGTCTTTACCGAGGAAGATTTGGGTAAGATATCAGTGCCAGAAATTGTATTTGAAGCTGACGAGTCAGAGAAACAGTGAATTCTCTGTAAACCTGGAGGATGTAATGGAGCAGTTCTACAAACTGAAGAGTACCAAATCTCCGGAACCGGATGGTATTCATCCCAGAGTACTGATAGAACTGAAAAATGAGCATGCGGAGCTATTAGTAATATACAACGAGCGTGGTACCAGAAGATTGGAGGGTGGCCAATGTAACGCCGATTTTTAAAAAAGATCCCAGAGGAGATCCGGGAAATTATAGACCGGTGAGTCTGGTGTCGGTGCCGGGCAAAATGGTAGAGACGACTATTAAGAACAAAATTACAGAGCATGTTCAAAAGCATGGATTAATGAGACAGTCAACATGGATTTAGTGAAGGGAAATCTTGCCTCACCAATCTACTACATTTCTTTGAAGGGGTGAACAAACATGTGGATAAAGGTGAGCTGGTTGATATTGTGTATCTGGATTTTCAGAAGGCGTTTGACAAAGTACCTCATGAAGAAGTGTTTAAGGAATCGCCATATCATTTGAGTTAATATGTTTGAATTATGTATCCTTTCCTCATTCTGAGTGGAAAATTCAGATCATCGCATATATGGGCCAACTTATACAAAGCCGAGCTTGCAACTGCTGGTGTGGTAATTCCGACACAACCCTGCTATCACGTTTTTGTACAAGGGGGGGGGGGGGGGCGGAGATGATTTCTTACTCAGTTTTGGAAATTACTAGTTGACGTTTCAAGTGTGGTTATACCTTAAGAAAATGCCTTGGTATATTTAGTCATTACCTAAATATAAATAAGTTTCTCTATTTACACATACACTCAAATCCATCTCATCAATAGTTTGGGATATATCTTAATATTAATCTTTATTGGTTATACTGTTGCTTCAGGAGAAGCTGCAACTTTAGTTACAAAAATATCTGCAAGGTTTAGATGCATTGGCGTTAGATGAAAATGAACTCTCAGCACCAGATCTAACCTCCAATACCACCCATAAAGCAACACAATTCACACTACCACTTTAGCTTTCCTGCCGGAACGAACTGTATCACTCATGCCGGAAATGAACTCTCTAATTCTGATTATTTAATTTATTTTATAACTCATTAAGTAATGTCAATGCAATACCTCTTTGTATTTTATTGCACTATTCTTCTGCTTTAATGTAATACCACCTGTACTCTCTACCCGGAAATGGCGATCGCCATCACGGCATAATGTAAGCCACATTGAGCCTGCAAATTGGTGGGAAAATGTGGGATACAAATGCAACAAATAATAAGATGAAAGACTCCAGAGGAGATTGGAGAGTCAAGGGATCAGAGGTAGTGTTCTATTTTGGATTAAAAACTGGTTAAAAGATATAAAACAGAGAGTAGGGTTAAATGGTCAGTATTCTCAATGGAGAAGGGTAGTTAGTGGGGTTCCCCAGGGGTCTGTGCTGGAACCTCTGCATTTTAACATATTTATAAATAACCTAGAGATGGGAGTAACTACTGAGGTAATTAAATTTGCTGATGACACAAAGTTATTCAAAGTTCTTAAATCGTGGGAGGATTGCGAAAAATTACAAGAGGACCTTATGAGACTGGGCGTCTAAATGGCAGATGACGTTTAATGTGAGCAAGTACAAAGTGATGCATGTGGGAAAGAGGAACCCGAATTATAGCTATGTCATGCAAGGTTCCACGCTAGGAGTCACAGACAAAGGGATCTAGGTGTCGTCGTTTTTGATGATACGTTGAAACCTTCGGCTCAGTGTGCTGCTGCGGCTAAGAAAGCAAAAAGAATGTTAGGTATTATTAGGAAAGGAATGGAAAACAAAAATGAGGTTGTTATAATGCCTTTGTATCGCTCCATGGTGCGACCACACCTTGAATATTGTGTTCAATTCTGGTTGCTGCATCTCAAAAAAGATATAGTGGAATTAGAAAAGGTGTAGAGAAGGGCGACGAAAATGATAAAGGGGATGGGCCGACTACCCTATGAGGAAAGGCTACAGCGGCTAGGGCTCTGCAGCTTGGAGAAAAGGCGGCTGAGGGGAGATATGATAGAGGTCTATAAAATAATGAGTGGAGTTGAACGGGTAGATGTGAAGTGTCTGTTTATGCTTTCCAAAAATACTAGGACTAGGGGGCATGCGATGAAGCTACAGAGAATGTGGTTAAGGCGGTTAGCTTAGCGGAGTTTAAAATAGGTTTGGATGGCTTCCTAAAGGAAAAGTCCGTACACCATTCTTAAATGGACTTGGGGAAAATCCACTATTTCTGGGATAAGCAGTATAAAATGTTCTGTACTTTTTTGGGATCTTGCCAGGTATTTGTGACCAGGATTGGCCACTGTTGGAAACAGGATGCTGGACTTGATGGACCTTTGGTCTTTCCCAGTATGGCAATACTTATTTACTTATGATTCTCTGAGGAGAAGCAGGCTACTTGTTCTCACATGTGGGTTGACGTCTGCATCGGCCCGGGAAACGGAGAAACGTAATTTTGCAAGCAAAATCAGAAAAAATGTTTCTGGAGACTTCTGGTGCGCGAATAGCGTGCACCGCGCATGCGCAGCCATCTTACTGCCCGTCATGTCAGCGTTCCCGCTAGTTCTTTTTTCTTCTCGGTGAGGTGAGGTCGATTTTGTTCCTCGCTCCTCACAGGCCCAGGAAAGAGTTCTTCTGAACAGTTTTTGTCCTTTTTCTTTATTTCTTTCAAATTATAGTTAAAAAAAAAAAAACCTCTGGTAGTTTTTTTTTCCTTACTTTTTTAGTCCCTTTTTAAGTTTCCTTTGTTTTTCGTCATGGTCGGGTGGTCCCCTTTTTTTTCGTGCCCTTTTTTCTTTTAACTGGCACGATCACATCCTTTGATTTTGCCGAAGCCGTTTTTTCGTCCATGTCATCGAAGACACCCAGCGGCTTCAAGCATTGTACTCTGTGCAACCGGACTATCTCAGGTACCAATACCCACGCGTGGTGTATCCAGTTCCTTGGGCCTGACCATAGCCCAGCTGCTTGTAGTCTGTGTCTTCGCATGAAGAGACGGACCCAAGCATCATGAGAGGCCCAGCAAGAGAAGCGTTTTGGGGCTCTGTCCGGTCCTTCGACATCGGTACCAAGGTCGGCGCCGTCGGCATTGACATCGAGGGACACATCGACGTCGGGAGCAAAGGTAATGGCTGCGGAGCGACCAACTCGTGCTCGGAGCAGTGAGGCGTTGAGTTGGTCTCCACCTGTCTCGAGGCCTCCTGTTATGCAGGCACCCCGGGACCGACCTTCCTCTTCGGTACTGAGGAGTCTCGATGACAGGCGTCGAGCGAAGGCGAAGAAGCACCGTCATCGTTCTCCTTCGACACACGGTGCCAGGAGCTCCGGGGTGTCGAGGGATTCCCCCTCTATATAGGAGGTGCCGATGCGTCGGTCTAGCAGTCCGGTACATGCTCCCGAGCCTCGACAGATTCTGCCACTAGCTCCTGTACTGACCCCGCAGCTTTATCCGACGGCAGCTCTCGACGAGAGCATCAGGGCCCTAGTTTCGGAGCTTCTGAAAGGGTTACTGCGCCAGGCTGCTTCGGTGTCGGGATTGCTTGCGCCTTCCATACAGACAGCTGCAGCGGTTTCTGGCCCTTTGCCTGTGGTGAGGTCCCAGACTCCGGTGCCGCCTGCCAAGCAGGTCGACTCTCCTTCGACGTCGGTGGAGGAAGCTTCGCCGGAATCCAGGCAGGTGTCGACTTCTCGTCCTCGCCATTGAGGAAGTCGTTCCTTGGCATAGAGTCAGGCTGAGTTTCGAACTGCTCTAAGAGATGTCTTCTCCAATACTGAAGATGAGTGCTTGTGGGAGGAGGAGGAGGAGGATCTCAGGTATTTTTCCTCTGACGAGTCCTTTCCTTCTGAGCCTTCCCCTCTACCAGAAAGGAGACTTTCTCCACCGGAGAGTCTATCCTTTACCTCCTTTGTCCAGGAAATGGCTGCGGCTATTCCCTTCCCTATGGAGATTGATCCCAGGGCTGAGATGCTTGAGCTTCTGGACTATCCTTCTCCACCTAGAGAGGCTGCAACGGCTCCTTTGCATAATGTACTCAAGGAAGTCCTTATGCGAAACTGGTCGTTCCCTCTGTCTAACCCTGTGATCCCGAAGAGAACTGAATCCCAATATCGGATCCACGGGGAACCTGGATTGATGAAGTCTCAGCTACCTCACAATTCCATGGTGGTGGACTCCGCTTTCAAAAGGGCCAAGAGTACTAAGGACTATGCCTCGGCGCCCCCAGGCAGAGAATTTAGGACCTTGGACTCTTTTTGGGAGGAAGACGTATCAGGTCGCTATGCTCGCTGCCAAGATCCAAACATACCAGCTCTTCACGAGCATTCACTTGCGGAACTCGGTGAGGCAACTGTCCAGCTTGGTTGATGTGAATGACTATTTGGGTGCTAAAGCTACTGGGGTTCGTCATAAATTATCCCAAGTCCCATCTCACCCCAGTCCAAAAATTGGAATTAATTGGAGCCCTGTTAAACACTCAGACAGCTCGAGCTTATCTTCCCGAGACAATAGCGGACAACCTTCTGTCCCTGGTGTCCATGGTCCGAGCGTCTCAGCAGGTCACAGCTCAGCTGATGTTGAGACTTCTGGGACACATGGCCTCCACAGTTCATGTTACGCCCATGGCACGTCTACATATGAGATCAGCTCAGTGGACCCTAGCTTCCCAGTGGTTTCAAGTTGCGGGGGATTTAGAGGATGTATTCCAACTGTCCACCAACATTCGGAATTCTCTTCAGTGGTGGACGATTCGGTTCAATTTCACCATGGGGCGACCATTCCAAATTCCCCAGCCATGAAAGGTGCTGACTACGGATGCATCTCTCCTGGGGTGGAGAGCTCATGTAGATGGGCTTCACACTCAGGGAGCCTGCTCCTTTCGGAAAAGAGGTCTGCAGATGAACCTCCTGGAATTAAGAGCGATCTGGAACGCTCTAAAAGCTTTCAGAGAGCTGCTGTCCAATCAAGTCATCTTAATTTAGACAGACAATCAGGTTGCCATGTATTGCACCAACAAGCAGGGGAGCACTGGATCTTGCCTTCTGTGTCAGGAGGCCGTCCAGATGTGACTTTGGGCTCGCCATCTCGGCATGTTTCTTCAAGCCACTTATCTGGCAGGCGTAAACAACAGTCTGGCCGATAGGTTGAGCAGCATAATGCAACCTCACAAGTGGTCATTGAATATGGGAATAGTTCGAAAAATTTTCCGAGCGTGGGGCACCGCCTTGGTGGATCTTTTTCCATTCAGATCAATCACAAGGTCCTTCAGTTCTGTTCTAGGCTCCAGGCCCACGACAGACTAACGTCAGATGCTTTTCTCCTACTTTGGGGGACAGGCTTTCTGTATGTGTATCCTCCCATACCTCTAGTAGGGAAGACTTTGCTGAAACTCAAGCAAGATAGCGGAACAATGATCCTGGTTGCTCCCTTCTGGCCTCGTCAGATCTGGTTCTCTCTTCTTCTGGAGTTGTCCTCCGAAGAACCGTGGAGATTAAAGTGTTTTCTAACCCTCATCACTCAGAACGAGGGGTCGCTTCTACATCCCAACCTCCGGTCTCTGGCTCTCACGGTCTGGATGTTGAGAGCTTAGAATTTACCTCCTTGGGTCTCTCAGAGGATGTCTCTCGAGTCTTGCTTGCTTCCAAAAAGATTCCACAAAGAGGTGTTGCTGTCTCAGATGGAGGAGGTTTGCCGTCTGGTGTGACAGCAAGGCCCTAGATCCTCTTTCTTGTCCTACACAGACCCTGTTTGAATACCTTCTACACTTATCAGAGTCTGGTCGCAAGACCAACTCCGTAAGAGTTCACCTTAGTTCGATTAGTGCTTATCGCCATGTAGAGGGTAAGCCTGTCTATGGACAGCCTTTAGTTGTTCGCTTTAGAAGAGGTTTGCTTTTGTCAAAACCCACGGTCAAACCCCCACCAGTGTCATGGGATCTCAATGTCGTTCTCACCCAGCTGATGAAAGCTCCTTTTGAGCCACTGAATTCCTGCCATCTGAAGTACTTGACCTGGAAGGTTGTGGCAGTTACTTCAGCTTGTAGAGACATTGAGCTTCAGGCCTTGGTAGTGCATGCACCTTATATCAAGTTCCATCACAACAGAGTAGTCTTCCGCACACACCCTAAGTTCCTGCCAAAGGTGGTGTTGGAGTTCCATCTGAACCAGTCAATTGTCTTGCTAACATTCTTTCCCCGTCCTCATACCCGCCCTGGCGAAAGCAGTTTACAGACCTTGTACTGCAGGAGAGCATTGGCCTTTTACGTGGAGTGGACAAAGCCCTTTAGACAGTCCGCCCAGTTGTTTGTTTCTTTTGATCCCAACAGGAGCGGAGTCGCCATCGGAAATGCACAATCTGCAATTGGCTTGCAGGTTGCATTTCCTTCACTTACGCCCAAGGTGGGCTGAGTTTGGAGGGCCATGTCACAGCTCATAATGTTAGAGCCATGGCTGCGTCAGTGGCTCACTTACAGTCAGCCTTCATTGAGGAGATTTGCAAGGCTGCAACGTGGTCATCAGTCCACACATTCACATCTCACTACTGCCTCCAGCAGGATACCGACACGACAGTCGGTTTGGGCAGTCGGTGCTGCAGAATCTGTTCGGGGTTTAGAATCCAGCTCCACTCCCCTAGGCCCATTTTGATTCTTTCTAGGCTGCATTCTGTTAGTTTATTTTGGTTTTAGGTCAATCTATGTTATGTCCTCGCCGTTACAAGGCCCAATTGACCAATGTTCATTGTTTTGAGTGAGCCTGGGTGCTAGGGATACCCGACATGTGAGAACAAGCAGCCTGCTTGTCCTCGGAGAAAGCGAAGATACATACCTGTAGCAGGTATTCTCCGAGGACAGCAGGCTGATTGTCCTAACAAACCTGCCCACCTCCCCTTTGGAGTTGTTGTTCTTGTATTTGCTTTTTGATTTAACTAGCGGGAACGCTCACGCGACGGGCGGTAAGACTGCCGGGCATTCGCGGTGCACGCTGCTCACGCGCCATAAGACTCCAGAAACATTTTTTCTGATTTTGCTTTCAAAATTACGTCTCTCCGTTTCCCGGGCCGACGCGGACGTCGACCCACCTGTGAGAACAATCAGCCTGCTGTCCTCGTAGAATGCCTGCTACAGGTATGTATCTTGCCTTTCCTCTCATTCCTTTCCATCCAGTGTCTCCCCTTTCCCATCCAGCATCTTCCCCTTCACAGCATCTCCTATCTCTCATTCTTTTCCATCCACTGTCTCCCCTTTGCAGCTTCTGCCATCTCTCTCATTCCCTTCTATCCAGTCTGTCCCCTTCCCTCCAGAATCTCTCTGTATCTCCCTCTTCGTAGCATCTCCCATCTCATTCTTTTCCATCCAGTGTTTCCCCTTCTTGCCACCATCTACCCCCTCTCTAGCCCTTCCTTTGCCTCCCCTATCTATTCACTGTCTCCCGTCTCTCAATACTCTTCCATTCACTGTCTCTTCTATCCCCGTTCCATCCAGTGTCTCTCCCTTTCACCTAGAATGTCCTTTCTCTCACTCCCCCTTCCTTGATACAGCCATCCAGGATCTCTTCTCTCCCGCCTCATCTCCCCTCTTGCTCCCCCACCCCCCAGGTAAGGATAGGGATGTAGGTGCCAAAACACTAGCTTCTTCTCCTGGCTGTTGCTGTGGCGGTCTGGAAGAACCATGTACTTACGTGCTCTACCCTGCCCTTCCCTGCTTCTTGTTCACGTTCTCCACGCACCCCCCACCGCTGCAAGAAAGGAAGATAGGTGGTTGGGTTGCCAAGCCCGTTTTGTGGCGTGATGTTATGTTTTGCTAAGGTATGTTTTCCGCCTATGGATTTGTAACACTCCAACTTGTTCTGTTTTCCTAATAGGAGGTATATCAGTGATCTAGAGAAGTGTGAAGGGAAGGGGCGAGGGATAGTGTGCACTGCCTTTGATAATTGTTGGGGATGTGAGTGGGGGCACCATGAGACAAACTTTGGGGCTAGCTCATTTTCAGTGAAAGAATCTTCACTGTCCAATAAACTAGGTTCCTATCCAGTCTATTTTTTTGAGATAACCATAATATGTATGAGATTTATATATGCAAATGAATGATGTCGCAGCCCACATTTTGCCCCCCCCCCCCCCCCCCCCAAATGGAACAGTCAGACTACACTTTGCTGCCTTGGACCTGTAGGAGATTTATCAGAGCTGTTTTGGTTTGATTGGGGGCTGTGCTTCCTGTGTTCTGGAAAAAAGAAAAATGTTTCCTTCTCTATATCTCACCTGAAACAAACGTTAAGGGGGAAAAAAACGCTGTTCTTTCTTTCACTGGCTGTACTTTCTAAGCCTCTCTCTTTCTATTAACTCCTTTCTAAGCCTCTCTTTCCTATAAACTAATCTGAAATAGCTAGTTTTTTTTTTAAATTTTTTCTTTATTGAATTTTTCATTTTTACAAGATAGACTTATAAATGGAAATACAGCAGTAAAATTGTCATAGGTTAACATTACATGAAACAATTCAACATAATCTCAAAGTAATAAGTATTTCAATATACCTAACAGATATTAACTGTGAAACATAGTCTACTTGCTTAGACCACAACAATCAGAAGGAGGGAGAAGAGATAAAGCAATTAAGGAGATAAAAGAAGATAGACAAAAAGTAAATAGCCTGGCTCATATTCCCCCGTCAATTTTCCATTTTCTTAATATCTTCTACACATTTACTTGGATAGCTTTTTAGCATCTATAAACTTTTTTAGCTGGTCTGATTCAAAAAATATATATTTATTCCCTAAATACTTGATATAGCATTTGCAGGGATAAGCCAGCAAAAAGGTAGCGCCCATAGTTTTAACCTCTTCTCTGTAAGCTAGAAATGCTCTCCTACGATCCTGAGTAGTTTTTATCACGTCTGGAAAAATCCAGATTTTTTTGACCATGGAAAAGTTTAGTAGCATTCTTGAAGTAAAGCCTTAATAATGCATTTAGGTCTTGCTCGAAAACAAAAGATATCAATAGAGTCCTTCGACAAGTTATCTCTGAAATAGATTCTTCCAGAAATGCTGATAACTCTTTCAAGTTTATTTCTGGACCTTGATTATTATCACATGGATTCGCGTTGGAGATTTTATCTGGCAAATAGTAAACTCTGTTAATAGGTGGTATTGCTGATTGAGGGTAAGCCAAAACTTCCATTAAGTATTTTTTAAGGAAATCCACTGGAGTAACTGCAATTTGAAAAGGAAAATTCAGTAACCTCAAATTTAGTCTTCTATTATAGTTCTCTAAATGTTCCAATTTTAAAGAAGTTTTCATTTTGTCTTTTATCAAAGCATCCGTGACAGATTTTAGTGATATTATTTCAGTTTTTTGAGCAAATTGTTCAGTCTTAACAGTTTCTAAGGTTAATGTTAAAGAATCAAGCTTATTTACCAGCAATGCTGTATCTCGAGAAGTTTTTGTGACCGTAGTTGTTAGTTGTTGAATTGCTGCCCAGATAGAGTGTAGAGTCACCGCTTGGGGAGCTTGAAGCTCTATGTTCGAACCATCTGCGTCCTGGGGAAGAGTTCTACCGTCTGAGGCCCTTTGGTTACCGACTTCCGGTCCCATTGAGTCCTCATCGCTCATCCGAAGGGCTGCAGGGCAAAGCGGCGGATTAAGATCTGGCGGGGATAATGATGTCTCCGACCCTAGTGGAAACGCCGCTCCTTCGGCGGATCCAACAGCGGGTTTCCTCATGCCAGTATCCACATGGGTGCTCGTGGCAAACTGTAGGAGCGTTCGCTGGCCCGGAGGGAGTGATTGGGCCGACAGTAAGACACCCTTCACTGCACCTTTTCGCTTTGTATGCGGCATATTGGAAAAAGGTAATAATTGAACAGAGCTCAGCGTTAGCCTCCACAGAGCTTCAAGCTCGAGCCGCCATCGAAATAGCTAGTTTTTGATTTTGTGCTGGTAAGTTTCTTCTTCAACTGTGTTACATTTCTGTGCTGGTGATTCCTACGTTGTCTTAAAAGTGTTCCCTGCAACTGTTTTTCTATGGAGGGAATTAATCCAATTAACTGCATTAACAGATAGGCTCTAGCAGGCACTGCATGATCTAGTTTATTTTATTTATTTATTTAACAAATTTGTACCCCACATTTTCCCAATAGTTGTAGGCTCAATGTGGCTTACACAATACCATAGTGCAGGCTACAGTTCAGTAAAATACAATTAAACAGTGTAATAATAAGATGGTAATCGTATATGCAACGTATAAAACAACAGAGATAATAAAGGATAATTAAAGATAATAGAGTCCATGAATTTTGCTGTAACAAAGAAGAAGTAAGTTAGGTTGAGTCTGGAAGGTTAAGCCTTCTTGAACAGGGTGGTCTTAAGTAATTTCCTGAAATTTAGATGGTTTTGAATTGATCTTAAGATTTTGGGTTGTGCATTCCATAGCTGTGTCCCTATGAAGGAGAAGCTGGATGCGTAGGTAGATTTGTATTTAAGGCCATTGCAATCTGGATACTGTAAATTTAGGAAGGATCAGGAAAAGCAGGAACTGTTTCTGGGTGATAGATCTATTAGATTTAACATGTATCCAGGAACTTCTCCGTAAATAATCCTATGAATCAAAGTGCAAACCTTAAAGGCAATACGTTCCTTAATGGGAAGCCAGTGTAATTTTTCAAGAAGGGGCTTGGCAGATTCGAATTTTGATTTACCAAAGATCAGTCTCGCTGCTGTGTTCTGGGCGGTCTTAATACCATTGATTGTATTAAGTTGCGGAAAATATTTCAAGGAAAGAAAGGTTTTAAACGTTTAAGTTCCCACATCGAGTAAAACATTTTCTTTTGTGGTGCAATTTACTTGGGTTTCCAGGGTCATGTTCCGATCAATTGTGACGCCAAGTAGTTTTAGGCTATCCGAAATAGTAAGAGATTAGTTGAGAATATTTAAAGTTGTAGGTTTATACTTATTATACTGAGAAGATAGGATGAGTTTAGTCTTCCTGCCCACCCCTGGGACGGCTCTACATTTATAGCAAGTAGTGTAATTAGAGTAATAAGCTAGGAGTGCTCTTACATTACCACTCATTACCATTGAAGGAGGAAACACTACAAGGATCATAAAATACACTATATGAATTAAAAGACTCTTTATATCAGACTAACATTCTTAATACTGTAGCAATTCCTACAAGGTTGAAAAACTTGAAAACACTAAGATGGAGTCAGCAGTCCAGCAGCGAGAGAGGTGCTACCCAGTCTTTTGCACTGAGTGCCACATGTATGAGTATCTCCCGGTTGATGTGATGTCATATGTGTGTGCTCGATGCAAAGAGTTCCTAGACCTCAGAGAGTGTGTTCGTTCTCTCGAGGCTAGAGTAGCAGACTTGTTAGAAGTGAGGGAGATAGAGAAATACATAGACGAGACCTACAGGGATGTTGTAGAGAAGTCCCACCTCCAGTCAGGTATGCTTTGTGCTGCCTTGGAGGAGGGAGGTCTCCAAGAAGGCGAAGTAGGAAGTACTCCTGTTGCCAGGACCTGCACACCAGGGGATTTACTATCCTCTCACACCGAGTATATGTCTCCAGTTACTGCCTGGAAGGGAAAGGATAGGACAGTTGTTGTAGTTGGTGATTCGATCATTAGACATATAGCTGGGTGGCTGGTGGATGGGAAGAGCGCCTGGTGACTTGCCTGCCTGGTGTGAAGGTGGCGGACCTCACGCATCACCTAGATGGGATTTTAGATAGTGCTGGGGAGGAGCCGGCTGTCTTGGTACATGTGGGTACCAATGACATAGGTGTCAGGAACTGGGCAACATTCTGGGGAAGGGGGAACCTATTCCGAAGGATGGGCTCCACTTTAACCGGGACGGGACCGGGCTGCTGGCATCATCATCATTTAAAAAAGAGAGCAGCTTTTAAACTAGGAATGGGGGGAAGGCCGACAGTTGCACAAAAGTGTATGGTTCCGAATAAGGTATCTTGCAGATATCACCCAAACAGGGAAGACAGGGTTTCTTGATAGGTTTCAAAAGATACAGTAGTAGATTCAATGTCCTTAAATAAAAATAATAAAAACCAGACAAAAGATAATAAAATAGTACTGTCAAGTAAACAATATGATGTGATAAGGAAAAACAAGTCTAGCTTGAAGTGACTATATGCAAATGCTAGGAGCCTAAGACATAAGATGGGAGAATTGGAATATATTGCACTGAATGAAGAAATAGACAGAATAGGCATCTCTGAGACCTGGTGGAAGGAGGATAACCAGTGGGACACTGTCATACCGGAGTACAAATTACATCATACTGATAGGGTGGACTGGATTGGGGGAGGAGTAGCATTGTATGTTAACGAGAGGCTAAACAAAAGACCTCTTGGAATTATTATGGATCAAAATTCCATGTGTAAAGTGGAAAAGGGCAGTGATAGGGGTTTACTATCGTCCGCCCGACCGACCAGAATGACCAGACAGACGCAGTCATGTTAAAGGAAATTAGTGAGGCAAATAAATTAGGCAACGCAATAATAATGGGTGATTTTAATTACAATCTATCTTGAAGGAATCGTAGAATATATATCAGAATATCATTCAAAAATTCTACTGGATGAAACCCTGTATTGCAGGTGTTAATTCACGCATATTCATGAAAAAATGTGGAGAAAAAAAGACTTCAGAAACCATGGAGAAATCTCTTTAAAGTAACACCTTTCAAGGTTTAGAGAACTCCTCTTCAATCATTAGTCTTCACAAAAAAAAAACTCCACTCTTCTTATTCATGAAATACTTGTACACACACCTTTAACAATACAATAAGGTATTTCTACGCCATATATGCGGTGAAATACACTTTCATATAATACTTAGCTTGAGTAATCTTAATGTCACCAGTCTGTGTTCTATTCCTCAGTGTCCAGTGATCATAAGCCCAACAGGAGAACCCTATTTCGTCACAACCGGACTGTTTCAAGGGCTAAACAATCCTTCCAATTTCCAAGCTTCTCACATTCACCACGGGTAATGCCTCTTCTTGGCGTCTTTGCACAAACAATGGCTTCTCCTCGAAATATATACGTCATCTCCCCCATCATCACTTCCGCAATGACGTCACATTCTATGCATGGCTACAGCAATACTACAATTTCACTTTAGAAGAGTCCCCTCACAAAAAAGCTTTCCACTCTATTGATATGTTTAAACCTTTCGGGATTACGGTTTGTAATACATAAATCCATCGTTGTTCTTTCTGTCTTAATAATTTCTTCACATCTCCCCTACGTTCTGTTGTATGTATTTGTTCCAGAATAATACATTGTAATTCTGCAAAATCATGATGTTTCAGAGGACAATGAGACACAAGAGGTTCTTACGCTTTTTTTTTAGCTTGTACACAGTGTCGGTGCTCAATCAGCCTCGTTTTTAGCTTACGTGATGTTTGTCCCACGTAATATAAATCACATGGGCATTTCAAAAGATAAATCACATTCATTGATTGACAATTAGTAAGAGCTTTCAAATTATAAATCTTCCTTGTATGCACATCCCTGAATTCATTCGTGTTTAACATATTTTGGCACACTGAACATTGGCCACATGCACTGTGATAACCCTTTTTCTGTTCGCTACTCTTTTGCCGATTCCACGTGTCAGCCCTACATAGTAAATCACTTAAATTACTCTGTCTCTGATAAGCAAACAATTCTTAAATTACGAAAACAGGGGTAAGTCCTCAACATAGCAGCATATTTTCTAATTATTTTAACCATCTTGTTCGTATGTGTGTTATATTTCATTACAAATGTCACCATTTCATCTTGCTCATTTTTATGTTCAACAGGATTCAACAACCATTCTCTGTGATTAAAGAAGACCCGCTTTTTTGCTCTTTGTACTAATTTTTTGGGATATCCTCTTTCTTCAAACTTCTGTTGTAACTTAGATGTTTGATGAAAATACTTATCTGTGGAGGAAAAAATCTTCCGATAACGCAAAAATTGTTCAAAGGGATTGTTCGTTTTACAGTGACTAGGGTGCATGCTTTGGAAATGCAAAGTAGTATTATGGTCTGTTGGTTTCACAAATACAGACGTTTCCCATTTATTTTGAATCTTCGTTAATTGCACATCCAAAAAAGAAATAGCTGAATAACTACTATGATATTCAAATTTAATATTATCATGACACCAATTCAAATATGTCACGAATTCCTGCAATTCCATAGGTGTACCCCCCCCCCCCCCCCCCACAACATAAAAATATCGTCTATGTACCTCCACCAGCTTTTAACAAAGCGGTTCCATCTTGATCCATAAACCCATTGGCATTTGTAAGATTCCATAAATAAATTCGCAATAGTAGGCGAACATTCTGCTCCCATCGAAACTCCTGTTTTCTGTATGTAGTATTTTTTATTGAAGGCAAAGTAATTTTCTGTTAACGTGATCCTAATTAAATTCAATAAAAAATCAGTAGGTGCTAAATGAGGACGTACCCTACTCTCCAAAATTTGTTCTAACACTTGGATGGCTTCATTCTGAGGGATTGAAGTGTACAACGAGCACACATCTAAAGTCACTAATAATGTAGTATTACATATGTCAGCTTTTTTTATTTCAAATAACCGTAAAAAATGAGAACCATCTTGTATATAAGATTTAATATTAGATAAAAAAGGTTGCAATATTTTATCTATATATTGTGCTGGATGTTCGAGCAACGAACCCCTGGCCGCTACAATTGGACGACCTGGAGGGTTCCATACACTTATTATGAATTTTTGGAAGAGTATAAAAGACGGATTTTGAAGCCTCGATAATCTAAGAAAGAATATTCTTTCTTAGTTAAAAATCCTATACTCCTACCTTCCACTATAAGATCTTGAAGATGCTGTTGTATCTGGACAGAGGGATCTGAATCCATTTCTAAATAAGTGTCTCTATCTGCTAATTGTCGGTATATCTCTGTCATATAATCTGTTGTATTCTGGATTACCACTGCTCCACCCTTGTCACTGGTGGTGAATGTGAGAAGCTTGGAAATTGGAAGGATTGTTTAGCCCTTGAAACAGCCCAGTTGTGGCGAAACAGGGTTCTCCTGTTGGGCTTATGATCACTGGATACTGAGGAATAGAACACAGACTGGTGACATTAAGATTATTCAAGCTAAGTATTATATGAAAGTGTATTTCACCGCATATATGGCATAGAAATACCTTATTGTATTGTTAAAGGTGTGTGTACAAGTATTTCATGAATAAGAAGAGTGGAGTTTTTTTTGTGAAGACTAATGATTGAAGAGGAGTTCTCTAAACCTTGAAAGGTGTTACTTTAAAGAGATTTCTCCATGGTTTCTGAAGTCTTTTTTTCTCCACATTTTTTCATGAATATGCGTGAATTAACACCTGCAATACAGGGTTTCATCCAGTAGAATTTTTGAATGATATTCTGATTTTAATTACCCCCCATATAGACTGGGTTAATGTAACATCAGGGCACGATAGGGAGGTAAACTTTAGTGAAAGGAAGTTTTGCCTCACCAATCTGCTGCATTTCTTTGAAGGGATAAACAAACATGTGGACAAAGGTGAGCCGGTTGATATTGTCTGTCTAGATTTTCAGAAGGCGTTTGATAAGGTCCCTCATGAAAGACTGCAGAGGAAATTAGAGGAACATGGGATCGAAGGTAGTGTCTTACTGAGGATTAAAAACGGGTTGAAAGATAGAAAACAGAAAGTAGGATTATAAGGTCAATATTTGCAGTGGAGAAAGGGTAGTTAGCGGTGTCCCTCAGGGATCGGTGCTGGGACCTCTGCTTTTTAATATATTCATAAATGACCTAGAGATGAGGGTAACTAGTGAGGTAATCAAATTTGCCAATGACACAAAGTTATTCAAAGTATTCAAATTGCCAGAAGATTGTGAAAAACTACAAGAGGACCTTACAAGTTTGGGAGACTGGGCGTCTAAATGGAAGATGACGTTTAATGTGAAGAAGTGCAAAGTGATGCATGTGGGAAAGAGAAACCCAAACTATAACTACATCATGCAAGGTTCAGCGTTGGGAGTCACGGACCGAGAAAGGGATCAAGGTGTCATCATTGATAATATGTTGAAACCTTCTGCTCAATGTGCTGCTGCGGCTAGGAAAGCAAATAGAATGTTGGGTATCATTAGGCAAGGGATTGAAAACAAAAATAAGGATTTATTCTGCCATTGTATCACTCCATGGTGCGACTGCACCTCGAGTATTGTGTTCAATTCTGGTCGCCGCACCTCAAAAAAGACATAGCGGAATTGGAAAAGGTGCAGAGAAGCTTAGAGAAATGGCGGCTGAGGGGAGATATGATAGAGGTTTATAAGATAATGAGTGGAATGGAATGGGTCGATGTGGAGCGTCTGTTTACGCTTCCCAAAAATAGTAGGACAAGGGGGCATGTGATGGAAGCTGCAGTGTGGTAAATTTAAAACGAATCGGAGGAAATGTTTCTTTACTTAACGCGTAGTTAAATTCTGGGATTCGCTGCTGGAAAAGGTGGTTAAGGTGGTTAGATTAGCGGACTTCAAAAAAGGGTTGGACGGCTTCCTGGAGGAAAAAGCCATAGAATGTTATTGAATGGACGAGGGAATAATGAAGTATTTCTAGGATGTGCGGGACAAATTGCTTGTTCTTTTGGCCGCTGACAGTGACAGGGTGCTGGGCTTGATGTACCCTTGGTCTGTCCGAGCATGGCGATTCTTATGTACTTATGCTTAATTGTCCACCATACTGTTTAAATGGAAGATAATATGCCTTTAAAATATTGATTCGCTATTTCTGTAGGGAGACCTTTGTATCACTGGAAAAATTTACCATCATCAATGTCATACTCCTAATAGAATTCTCCATTCTTTCCAACTTTCCTATAATCACAGTTATATATTTAATAATAGTCGTTTGAACTGTTTGAACTTGAGCAACGGTTGGTTCTATGTCTGCCACTTTACAAGCTACAGTTTTAATTCCATCTAAATCCTTTTCAGTCTGTTTAATTTTTTTTTCTAGTTCTTTCATTTGAGAAGATAAATTTACTACTGGGAGAAGTCTTCACAAAGTCAGAAATAGTTAGCCAAATTGTATACAAAGTCATCACCAGTGGTTTAAATTTTAGTGTCTCTGGCAAGGAAGCAGCAATTTGCTTGACAGTTCTAACTCTAAACCTCTTTCAGTGCCATGATTGCCTGAAGAGCAACTGTCCCCTCCAGTTTGCATTTTTTCCTCCGCAGCCTTTGTCTTTTTGAAGGAGAATCTTTTGGTTGCAATGGCCCCTTTTACTTAACCTTTTAACCTTGCAGGCTAACATTTTCTCTTCTTTCCACCTTTGCAAATACGTGGAATGCACCTGGACTGGTCTTCCTAGATGGTATTTTTGAATAACGTCCACGCCTAATTTAGTGTCCTAACCTTTGTAGCCAATCCTTTGTTTTTTTTTAACCATTTTTGTCATTTTATTATAGTCACCAAATTAAATGCAGCTACAGTAGATTTCTTTTGTGGGTTCTTCCCAGATAGCTCAAACTTGATCATGTTGTAATCACTTTTTCCCAGGGGACCCAACACCGCCACCTCTCGCACTATGCCCTGCACGCCACCAAGTACCAAATCCAAAATGACTCCCCCTTTCGTCGATTCCTGGATCAGCTGCTCCAAGAAGCAGTCATTTTTACATCTAGAAATTTTATCTCCCTGACACTTCTTGATGTAACATCCAATCAATATCGGGGTTATTGAAATCACCTTGCCCAATTTGTCAGCTTTCCTAATCTCTGTAAACATTTCTTCATCCTTCTGTTCGTTCTGTCCTGGTGGACGGTAATACATCCCTACAAGAATACTCCTTCCTTTCTCACGTAGAATTTTTATCCATTCTGCTATCTGTGTTGTGTGGAATGTTTATTTTATTTGACTCAATTCCCTCTTTAACATATAGCGCAACCCCCCTTCAATTTGATCCTCTCTATCATTGTGATATAATTTGTACCCTGTTAACACAGCGTCCCATTGATTGTCCTCTTTCCACCAAGTCTCTGAGATGCCTATTATAGCTACCTCATCATTTAGTGCCATATATTCTAACTCTCCCATCTTATTTTTTATGCTTCTAGCATTTGTATACAGGCACTTAAAATTGTGTTTTTTCCTTTGATCTACAAGCTACTTAGAAGTTGAAGGAGATAATGCGCATCCTTTATCCTGCTCTCTCATTAAGCACACCTGGCTTACTTTAAGCATTGTTGAAACCTCTCTACTGGGGTTCCCTAAATGTCCTGTTTCAATAGTATCCTTCAAGGCTACTCCACACTGAACCATGCGCTCCTGGGTGACTGTTGGCTTTTTCCCCCATTCTCGTTTAAAAGCTGCTCTATCTCCTTTTTAAAAGTTAGCGCCATCAGCCTGGTTCCATCTCCGTTAAGGTGGAGCCCATCCTTTTGGAATAGTCTCCCCCTCTCCCAGAATGTCACCCAGTTCCTAACAAATCTAAATCCCTTATCCCTGCATCGTCTCAACCACGCATTGAGACTCCGAACCTCTGCCTGCCTTTTGGGTCCTGTGCGTGGAACGGTAAGCATCTCTGAAAATGCTACCCTGGAGGATCTGGACTTCAACTTTCTACCTAAGAGCCTAAATTTGGCTTTCAGAACCTTCCTCCCACATTTTCCCATGTCATTGGTACCCACATGTACCAAGACAGCTGGCTGCTCCCTAGCACTATCTAAGATGTTGTCTAGATGATGCATGAGGTTTGCCACCTTTGCATCAGGCAGGCAAGTCACCAGGCGATCCTCAACGTCCACCAGCCACCCAGCTGTCTAAATGCGTAATGATCGAATCACCAACTACAACAGCTGTCTTCACCCTTCCCTCCTAGGCAGAACTTGGAGACATATCCTCGGTGCGAGAGGATAGTACATCCCCTGGTAAGCAGGTCCTGGCTACAGGAGTACTTCCTACTTCACCAGGGTGATGCTCTCCTTCTTGGAGACCTCCCTCCTCCAAGACAGCACAGGGGCTACCAGACTGGATGTGGGACCTCTCTACAACATCCATATAGGTCTCTTCTGTGTATGTCTCCCTCAGCTCCACCAAGTATGCTACTGTAGCCTCAAGAGAACGGACCCGTTCTCTGAGAGGTAGGAGCTCTTTGCATCGGGCACACACATAACATAGTAACATAGTAGATGACGGCAGAAAAAGACCTGCACGGTCCACCCAGTCTGCCCAACAAGATAAACTCACATGTGTCATTTTTTGTGTATACCTTACCTTGATTTGTAGCTGTCTTTTTCAGGGCACAGACCGTATAAGTCTGCCCAGCACTATCCCCACCTCCCAACCACCAGCCCTGCCTCCCACCGCTGGCTAAGCTTCTGGGGATCCCTTCCTTCTGAGGAGGATTCCTTTATGTTTATTCCACGCATGTTTGAATTCCGTTACCGTTTTCCTCTCCACCACCTCCCATGGGAGGGCATTCCAAGCATCCACCACTCTCCGTGAAAAAATACTTCCTGACATTTTTTTTGAGTCTGCCCCCCTTCAATCTCATTTCATGTCCTCTAGTTCTACCGCCTTCCCCTCTCCAGAAAAGGTTCGTTTGCAGATTAATTCCTTTCAAATATTTGAACGTCTGTATCATATCACCCCTGTTTCTCAGTTCCTCCAGGGTTTACATGTTCAGGTCAACAAGTCTCTCCTCATACGTCTTGTAACGCAAATCTCATACCATTCTCGTAGCTTTTCTTTGCACCCCTTCCATTTTTTTCACATCCTTCACAAGATACGGCCTCCAAAACTGCACAATACTCCAGTTGGGGCCTCACCAACGTCTTATACAGGGGTATTAAAACCTCTTTTCTTCTGCTGGTCACACCTCTCTCTATACAGCCTAGCAATCTTCTAGCTATGGCCACCGCCTTGTCACACTGTTTCGTCGCCTTCAGGTCCTCGGATATTATCACCCCAAGATCCCTCTCCCCGTCCGTACCTATCAGACTCTCACCGCCTAACACATACGCCCCCCGTGGATTTCTACTCCCTAAGTGCATCACTTTGCATTTCTTCGCATTGAATTTTAATAGCCAAACGTTAGACCATTCTTCTAGCTTCCGCAGATCTTTTTTCATGCTTTCCACTCCCTCCGGGGTGTCCACTCTGTTGCAAATCTTAGTGTCATCCGCAAAAAGGCAAACTTTACCTTGTAAGCCTTCGGCAATGTCACTCACAAATATATTGAATAGAATCGGCCCCAGCACCGATCCCTGAGGCACTCCACTACTCACCTTTCTCTCCTCCGAGCGAACTCCATTTACCACCACCCTCTGGCATCTGCCCGTCAACCAGTTCCTAATCCAGTTCACCACTTCGGGTCCTATCTTCAGCCCTTCTAGTTTATTCAAGAGCCTTCTGTGGGGAACTGTGTCAAAAGCTTTGCTGAAATCTAAGTAGATTACGTCCATAGCACGTCCTTGATTTAATTCTCCGGTCACCCAGTCAAAGAATTCAATGAGATTCATTTGGCATGATTTCCCTTTGGTAAAACCATGTTGTCTCGGATCTTGCAACTTATTTGCTTCTAGGAAATTCACTATCCTTTCCTTCAGCATGGCTTCCATTACTTTTCCAATAATTGAAGTGAGGATTACCGGCCTGTAGTTTCCAGCTTCTTCCCTATCACCACTTTTGTGAAGAGGGACCACCTCCGCCATTCTCCAAACTCATGGAACCTGTCCTGTCTCCAAGGATTTATTAAACAAATCTTTAAGAGGACCCGCCAGAACCTCTCTGAGCTCCCTCAATATCCTAGGGTGGATCCCATCCGGTCCCACTGCTTTGTCCACCTTTAGATTTTTAAGTTGTTCATACACTCTCTTCCGTGAACTGTGCTATATCCACTCCATTCTCACATGTACTTTTGCCAGTCCATCGCGGTCCTGCTCCAAGATTTCCTTCTGTGAAAACAACAAAAGTATCTATTTAACCGCTCACCAACTGGGAGAGAATCATACATGTGATACTCAATGCAAAAGCCTAGATAGCACCCCTCTCGCTTCTGGACTGCTGTCTCCATCTTACTATTTTTGAGTTTTTCAATAATTTTAAACTTGCTAAGGTATTAAGGATATTAGCCTAATATTAAAATGTTTATATTGTATATTGTGTGATTTATTTAGTGTTTTCTTCTTAGAAGGCAATGAAATGTATTTAAAACTCCTTGCTTGTTATCCTAATTACAATAACTGACTATAAATGAAGAGTTTTGCTAGGGGTGGGTGGGATGAAGACTAAACTGGGTCCTGGAGTGCCTGCTAGAGGCTATCGGTTAATGCTGTGGTACAAAATTCAAATTTTAAAACTAGGGGGAAAAGTGTATGGAGATTAGTTGATAAAGTTTGCTTTTTTATATTTTTATTCGCCCTATCACTAACCTACAATTTCTCCGTTAAACCCCAATCTTTAAGTTCCCAAAGCACAAAGCAAAATAATGTTCATTTAACAGAGAAATGTCCTTTTCTCTCATAACTTCTTAGAAAGAAAGCTCAGTGGGACCTTTTCTCTTTATATAGTTTTGAATCTAAGGGGACTGCTTCAAGCAGGCCCTTTCAAGCTAACTCGGTTATCAGGTTGCTCTTAGTAACCTCTGCAAATATTCTACTTCCTCATACCTTAATTGACACTTGGGTGAGGTTAGTAGCAGTGTTACCTCTCCAGCTACTAAAGAACAAAAAATAACTGTCTTTTAGAACAAGATTTCAGCCTTCCTTCTATCTTTTTAAAGTTTTGTGGCTAAGTTTCTACCGCTAGGAAAAGATTCAGTTTAAAAGTATGGGAAAAGTGTCTACTCCCCCTTCACTATCTCCTCAGACCCTTGCTGAATTCTTTCACAACAAGGTTCAAAAGATAAACCTTGCTTTCTCTACCTCACCAGCTCTCCCTCCACTAGTCCATTCCCCTCTCTCTCCTTCCCCTCATTCCCTTTCCTCCTTTCCTGAAGTTACTATTGAGGAAACTACACTTCTCCTTTCTTCCTCAAAATGTACCACCTGTTCCTCTGATCCCATTCCCACCCACCTTCTTAATGCCATCTCTCCTACTCTTATTCCTTTTATCTGTCACATTCTCAACCTCTCACTTTCCACTGCGACTGTCCCTGCTGCCTTTAAACATGCTGTGGTCACACCTCTCCTTAAGAAGCCTTCACTTGACCCTACTTGTCCCTCTAATTACCGACCCATCTCCCTCCTTCCTTTTCTCTCCAAATTACTTGAGCGTGCTGTTCACCGCCGCTGCCTTGATTTTCTCTCCTCACATGCTATTCTTGACCCATTACAATCTGGTTTTCGCCCTCTCCACTCAACCGAAACTGCGCTTACTAAAGTCTCCAATGACCTATTACTGGCTAAATCCAGAGGTCATATTCCATCCTCATTCTTCTTGATCTTTCCGCTGCTTTTGACACTGTCGATCACAGCATACTTCTCGATACCCTGTCCTCACTTGGATTCCAGGGCTCTGTCCTTTCCTGGTTCTCTTCCTACCTCTCCCTCCGCACCTTTAGTGTTCACTCTGGTGGATCCTCTTCTACTTCTATCCCTCTGCCTGTCGGCGTACCCCAGGGTTCTGTTCTTGGTCCCCTCCTCTTTTCTATCTACACTTCTTCCCTTGGTTCATTAATCTCATCCCATGGCTTTTCCTACCACCTCTATGCTGATGACTCCCAAATCTACCTTTCTACCCCTGATATCTCACCTTGCATCCAAACCAAAGTTTCAGCGTGCTTGTCTGACATTGCTGCCTGGATGTCTCAACGCCACCTGAAATTAAATATGACCAAAACCGAGCTTCTCATTTTCCCCCCCAAACCCACCTCCCCGCTCCCCCCGTTTTCTATTTCTGTTGATGGCTCTCTCATTCTCCCTGTCTCCTCAGCTCGAAACCTTGGGGTCATCTTTGACTCTTCTCTCTCCTTCTCTGCTCATATCCAGCAGACCGCCAAGACCTGTCGTTTCTTTCTTTACAACATCCGTAAAATCCGCCCCTTTCTTTCCGAGCACTCTACCAAAACCCTCATCCACACCCTTGTCACCTCTCGTTTAGACTACTGCAATCTGCTTCTTGCTGGCCTCCCACTTAGTCACCTCTCCCCTCTCCAGTCAGTTCAAAACTCTGCTGCCCGTCTCATCTTCCGCCAGGGTCGCTTTACTCATACTACCCCTCTCCTCAAGACTCTTCACTGGCTCCCTATCCGTTTTCGCATCCTGTTCAAACTTCTTCTACTAACCTATAAATGTACTCACTCTGCTGCTCCCCAGTATCTCTCCACACTCGTCCTTCCCTACACCCCTTCCCGTGCACTCCGCTCCATGGATAAATCCTTCTTATCTGTTCCCTTCTCCACTACTGCCAACTCCAGACTTCGCGCCTTCTGTCTCGCTGCACCCTACGCCTGGAATAAACTTCCTGAGCCCCTACGTCTTGCCCCATCCTTGGCCACCTTTAAATCTAGACTGAAAACCCACCTCTTTAACATTGCTTTTGACTCGTAACCACTTGTAACCACTCGCCTCCTCCTACCCTCCTCTCTTCCTTCCCGTTCACATTAATTGATTTGATTTGCTTACTTTATTTATTTTTTGTCTATTAGATTGTAAGCTCTTTGAGCAGGGACTGTCTTTCTTCTATGTTTGTACAGCGCTGCGTATGCCTTGTAGCGCTATAGAAATGCTAAATAGTAGTAGTAGTAGTAGTAGTACTTCTAGAGAACACTTTAGTTTCAAACTATGGGAAAAGGGTTGTACACTAAATGATACGGAAATCTGAAAGACAAGTGAGGTGATTAAATTTCAGATGATACAAAATTATTCAAGGTTGTCAGGAAGTATTTTTTCACGGAGAGAGTGGTAGATACTTGGAATGCCCTCCCGCGGGAGATGGTGGAGATGAAAACGGTAGCGGAATTCAAACATGCGTGGGATAAACATAAAGGAATCCTGTGCAGAAAGAATGGATCCTCAGAAGCTTAGCCGAGATTGGGAGGCGAGGCTGGTGTTTGGGTGGTGGGGCTAGTTCTGGGCAAGACTTCTATGGTCTGTGTTCTGAAAATGGGGCTAGTTCTGGGCAAGACTTCTACGGTCTGTGTCCTGAAAATGGCAGATACAAATCAAGGTAAGGTATACCCAAGAAGTAGCACATATGAGTTTATCTTGTTGGGCAGACTAGATGGACCGTGCAGGTCTTTTTCTGCCGTCATCTACTATGTTACTATGTAACACGTGCGGACTGTGAAATATTGCAGGAAGACCTTAGGAAATTGGAAGATTGGGCACCCAAATGGCAGATGAAATTTAATATGGATAAATGCAAGGTGATGCACATTGTAAAGAATAATCCGAATCAGTTACCTGATGCTAGGGTCCATCTTGGGGATCAGCACTCAAAAAAATCTAGGTGTTGTTGTACATAATATGCTGAAATCTTCTGCTGATTGTGTGACAGCAGCCAAAAAAGCAAACAGGATGCTAGGAATTATTAGGAAAGGGATGGTGAATAAGACCTAAAATACTTTAAGCCTTTGTATTGCTCCATGGTGCCACCATAACTTGAGTTTTGCATTCAATTCTGGTTGCTGTATCTCAAAAAAAGTTATAGCGGAATTAGAAAAGGTTCAAAGAAGAGCAGCCAAAATGATAAAGGGGATGGAGCTCATCTTGTATGAGGAAAGGCAAAAGAGGTTAAAGCTCTTCAGCTTGGAAAAGAATAGGATGAGAGGAGATATGATTGAGGTCTTAAAAATTTAAAAATCCTGAGTGGTGTAGAACAAGTAGAAGTAAATAAATTTTTACTCATTCCAAAAGTACAAAGACAAGGGGACACTTGAGGAAGTTACATGAAATACTTTTAAAACAGGAGGAAATATTTTTTCACTCAATGAATAGTTAAGCTCTGGAACTCTTTCCGGAGGATGTAGTAAGGGTGGTTAGCGAATCTGGGTTTTAAAAAAAGGTTTGGACAAGTTCTGGAGGAAAAGTCCATAGTTGGTTATTGAGACAGACATGGGGAAACAACTGCTTGACTCAGGATTGGAAGCATGGAATGTTGCTACTAATTGGGTTTCTGCCAGGGACTTGCGACCTAGTTTGACAACTGTTTGGAAAAAGGGATACTGGGCTAGAGGTCCATTGTTCTGACCTAGTATGGCTACTCATTTTTTTAATGTTCTTATGTGGGCAAAGCCTTAAATCATTTTTATTGTCCTACTCAAAAACTGCTTGAATAGCTCCGGCACCTTTCCGAGTCTGGCTTGAAACCAACTCTGTAAGTGTTCCTTTAGTGCAGTTAGTGCTTACCAACATTGTGTGGGAAGTAAGCCCATCTCTGTACAGCCTGTAGTTGTTTGCTTTATGAGAGGTTTGCTGTTGACGAAGCCCCCTGTCAAACCTCCATCTTTGCAGGGCTGAGAAAGCAACAAGACAAATGGTCCACAAGTTCCAGTATGGAAGCCAGAAGAGAAGCAGACCATGTGAAGAAAACAGTCTTTTTTATAACTTTTAGCTCCCAGGTTCAAACAAGTTTGCCCCATATGGAGGGGGAGAGCACCTGGATGAAGGCTGTGGAGGGGTGCATGAGAGAAATTTTGGGAGAGGCTGGGGAGGGAGGCATGAGAGAATCATGATTAAGCACAATTGTGCAATCAAAATGTTTAATCATACGATAGATCACAATTTTACATTTTGCCAAATCCTACTTAAGCTATATCATTGTTTCTCTGCTTTCCATCTGCTGGTTGAGTAGTATAACCCACTTGTTGAACTAGTTTAGTAGTTGGGGTGGCACTTGTGCAAGCATGGTGCAGTACCGCCAAAAACCTCTTAAAAAATATTACGCTGGGCAGTGTCCTCACTGGGCTCCGTCGGATGACATCACCGTGATGTAAGAATAGATGTCCTCCCATCTTTGGAGAACACCTACAGGTGAGTAACTTTGCTGTCCCTGGTCATGGTAGTGACCAAGAAGACCACCATCCTGGTAGACAGAAGTTTGGCTCTTAAGGAGGCACGTAACAGGAAGGTTGAGCAGCTCTTGAAGCAAGCATTTGAGGGTCCGAGTTTCTGTGTGCGGGGGGTGGGGGGCTATGTTGCCCAGTCCTGTTGCCCTTGGTGGCGGGGGGGGGAGGGAAGGATTTGGAAAAACTTGTTAAGGATTTGGCAAGGCTAAACCTCCTTGCCTGCCAGAAGATTGGCCATGTACCAGTTCCCAGGGGACAGGGAAATCCCAGGCCAGTGGCGGAGGTCCCTTCTGCTGATTAGATGGACGACGGTGGGTTTGTCAGGCTCGGAGGTCCTGAAAGGGCTGTCCTTTCAGGGTGTGTGAAGGCCTTGGAACCTCTTGTCCTGTTTTGGCACTGCAGCCTCCAAAGGTCTATTCTTGCATTCATTGGGGCCCCTCAGAGATACAGGTGGCACTAGGTTCAGCCTCTTACTTTGAGTGGGTCCTAATTTTCTTTGACCAACAGATCTTGGAGGTTGTGCAGCAGGGTTATGCCTTGGAGTTTGCTAAACTCATTTTAGACATCTTTATGCTATTCCCATTTGGGACTTCCACCAAGAGGAAGACGATGTAATTTACCCTCAATTGACTGGATTTGGGTGTTGTGGAGCCAGTCCTGCTCCAAGAAGAGGGAGGCAGGTGCTGTTCTGTTCTGTGGTCCCTAGGAAGGGCGTCTCTTCCTGCTCTATCTTGGACCTAAAGGGATCCAATGCCCCTCTTTGGGTGCCTCTTGGAGGCCTTGTGCTTGGTGACTGTGTTGATCAGGCTAGGGATGTTTGTGATCTCCCTGGATCTGATGGAGGCATCTTCTTGCATCCCAATCAGACATTACCACAATTGTTTTTTCCATTTTTGTAAGTTGGTCAGGCACATTCAGTTCAGAACCTTGCCCTTTGGGCTCACAATGGTGTCTGACATCGTTTCCAGGATCACAGTTGTAATGGTAGTCTTCCTGAGCAAGCAGGGCATTCAGGAGCACCTTTAGTTGAATGTCTGGCTGAGTTGGACAGATTCAGCAGTGGGCTGCTAGTGAGCAACAGTGTTGCTAGTAATGAGTTCTACACCCTTGTTACATCGGATGGACTTAATTGGCCCCTTATTTAAGGATTTAAAAACATTTTGCAGAATTCTTTTTTGTATCAGGCTGTCGGAATAAGTTGCCGTCTAGTTTGAAAAATCATCTTATGTGCTATTTCAGAAGGATTTGAAAATGTTTCTTTTTAAGAATTATGTGCATCTAGATGTTTAAATTGATACTACTTTGTATTTTTTGTTTTTGTTACATTTGTACCCCGCGCTTTCCCACTCATAGCAGGCTCAATGCGGCTTACATGGGGCAATGGAGGGTTAAGTGACTTGCCCAGACTCACAAGGAGCTGCCTGTGCCTGAAGTGGGAATTGAACTCAGTTCCTCAGGACCAAAGTCCACCACCCTAACCACTAGGCCACTCCTCCACTCAAAATCCTGTGAGCTGGGAAGTTATCTAGATAACGCCTTCTGCAGAAAATGTTTTAATTTTATCAAGTATATGTAATACACTGTTTTGTTTTTAAGTTAGCTGCTTCGGATCTTTTTAGGAATTAGAGGGTTAGATGTGTCTTTTAGATTAGATTTAGATTAGCTGTCGGAATGCTAGGTAATACATTTTACCAAGAGCCAACTTGTTCTGTCACAAAACATGGAATACTTAGTGGTATTATTTGGTATGTGAAGGGATGGTGTTTTTCCTGGAGGAAAGAATATGCAAGCTGTAGTCTCAGAAGAGGGTATGTTTATGGTGCCCCTCAAGTTTGGGCTTATCTTTAGCTCCTGGGTTCTATGGTGGCAGCTCTCAAGGCTGTTCATGGTCAAGGATTCACATTAGGCTTCTGCAGAAGGCGTTATCTAGATAAGTTCCCAGCTCCCAGGATTTTGAGATCGCCCCCTGATCTTAGGGCCACTGCAAAGATGTCTTGCTTGGTAGGACCTACCAGACTGCCTGCTCCTGGTGGTTCCTTTGGACCCTCCTGATTGGATTGTGGTGATCATGGATGTCTTTCAGACTGGGAGCCCATTGTTTAGAGAGTCTGTCCACAGGGGTGGTGGTCGATAGTGGAGGCATTGTGGTCTGTCTGTTGCTTGGAGATCCGGAACCTTATGATTGATAAACCAATTGCAATCGATTGCAGTTGTCCTTTGTGACATTTTCTTTCTTCTCTGGAAGGAAAAGGTGGTCCAGGTGATGTCAGACAGTACAACAATCATGGTAGTACCCAGAGATCAGTGGTAGCACTGGAGGTAGTTGAATTCTGCATCTAGGCAGAGCACCATCTCTTGGCAATTTTCATGTTTCACATTGCAGAAGTAAAGAATGTTTAGGCAGATTGGGGGAGTGGGAGTTTGAGCCTGGAGGCTTTCTATCTCATGGTAGATATCTGTATTTCAACAACGCCATCAGATTGCAGCATGGAAGTACCCAACGAGCACTTCCTTCAGTTGAAGGAAGGAGGCCATTGTGGCAGGGATTGATGCCTCGGTTCAAACTTGACCTAGGCAAGAGCCTCTCTATATGTTCCTTCCCTGACCTTTGCTGGCAGAGTTTTTAGAAAGGCAGCAGCTCACCTGTTCTTAGTAATCTTTGTGGCCCTGGACTGGCTACACGCTATCCATTGTACTCGGGCCTGATGTGCCTGCTGTCAAGTTTTTCTCTGCAGTTTCCCTGGTGATGGGGAGCCTTAAGACAGTTATTATAGACCCCTTCTGGCTTGGCTGTTGAGAGGTGCTGCTTGACCATCAGGGCTACTCTGCTCAGGTTATTTCCATACTGTTAAAAGTTCGGAGGCATGTCTGTCTTGTATCTGTGTGGGGAAATGTTTTGAGCACTGGTGCGTGAAATAGGAGCTTCCCCATGGTTGACTCAGTTGGGTTGGTTTTCCATTCCCTGAAGGTTCAGGTGGCAGCTATCTCATGTTTCAAAGGTAGGATTCAAGAGACCTCACTGGAAGTGATTTGGTTTCTGTGTGGGATAGAACATATGTGCCCTTAATTTGGCAGGCCTTCTCCAGTGAAATCTTAATCTGGTCCTTAATGCATTTGGTGGTCTGCCTTTTGGGCCCTTGAAGGTGTATCTCCCTAAAGGACCTGTGATAAAACGCCTAGCCACCCGCCTGGGGCTAATCCTGTGGCCACCTGGAGGGTCTGTCCCCAGCACAGCCCAGGTCCGTTCTTCATCAGCCACTTGTGCTCTACATTAGCACCCTCCACCCCGCTGACTGGGTCTCACCTCTGGGCGAATCTCCCACTCTCAGGTTATTCCACGGTGATTTCTGGGTTACTGAGGCCACACTCTCAGAGCTCCCACAGTTCCCAGAAAGCACCCACAGACCAAAACACAAACCATCAGGATTCTTAGTCAGTCCAAGACAGCAGAGTTAATAAACTTTAGGTTTATTATTGCAGAACTTGAACAGTGAACTATATAACACAGATGGAAAAGTTACAAGCAATAACAGATAACTGAATAAGGATCAATTATAACCATTTATCTACTACCTAAATAGTACCTGGGGAGTTCAGGAACATGATATAGCTGCTTACAGGTTATGAAGTCTTAACTGTTCACAGGGTCTCAGGAAAAGAGAACCTTCTCTTTCCACTCCCTTATCTGCAACTAAAAAAAAATACCTCGGCGCTTAAGGTAACAGCTCTTGG
This sequence comes from Microcaecilia unicolor, assembly GCF_901765095.1. Classification (NCBI taxonomy): domain Eukaryota; kingdom Metazoa; phylum Chordata; class Amphibia; order Gymnophiona; family Siphonopidae; genus Microcaecilia; species Microcaecilia unicolor. The sequence goes on along the minus strand of NC_044032.1, from coordinate 480,732,266 downwards.
CGGGAAGAAGAAACTGACAGTCCTGTAACAACTTTACAAACAGAAGACAGTCACCACCTGCTGGCCAAACAAAAGAAATGCACATCATAAACTATAGCTATACAATTTTCAAGAAGAAAATTTCCTGTTTCGCCACAGGACCTCACTCTGAAGATGGTGTTTCTGGTCACTATTTGCTAGGGTGGAAGAGTTTTGGAGCTCCAGGCTCTCTCATGTAAAGACCTTTATCTTTCTTTCTCCAAGACCTTTATCTTTCTTTCTCCATGAACGCTGTTTCCCTCATGATAATTCCATCATTCTTGCTAAGGTAGTTTCTGGCTTTGAGGTTCACAAAGATTCAGACTTCTCTCAAAAGGCCCATAAATTAGATGTGCATCGGGTCCTCTTCTGATATTTGGATGTTACAAACTCCTCCTAGACCTGGGCTCCTCAAATCTTGGGCACCAGGTTGCCATGGCGCCTAGAAAATGCATCCTGCTGCCCAGGATTTCATAAGTTGGAAAGCTATTTTTTCTCTCCTGTGGCAGAACTGCCTCAAACTGCTTTTCTTGGCTCTGCACAATGGATGGTTCTCTGTAAACTTGAGCCACACAGTGCTGGAGGTTCGGGAAGTGTCTGTTTCTTGTCTTATGCTTTAATCCATGATCCATCCTGAATTTCCTGCACCACAGAGCTCAAGTGTCTGGAGAGCCCGATTGCTGTGCAGAGCTGCGTGAAACAGTTTTTCTGAGGAAAGATCTAATGGCTGCTATATGACACAGAGCCAGAAAGACTGGGTGAAGGCTGGAGAAAGTGGCATTAGAGAGTCAGACTGGGTGTTGAGGCATGAAAGAGAAGCTGATTGGAATCCAGCCTGTGGTGATAAGTGAATCTAAAAGGCAATTTCCGGGTGCTGTCACACAGCTGACAGTATGCTTTGGGATAGGAGACCATTGACTTCTGCAGGGATTAGCAGAGGCACCTTAAGGAATTGATTTACTATATTTTCTTTGTCCACAGACATAAAATAGGGGAAAAATTCTTAGTAAGACAATTTTTAAAAGAGCTACTGCTAATCTGTGAGGAGATTCCAACACCCACCTCCCCCAAACTTCACTGGAGACAATTACTACTACTACTACTATTTAGCATTTCTATAGCACGTACGCAGCACTGCACAAACATAGAAGAAAGACAGTCCCTGCTCAAAGAGCTTACAATCTAATAGACAAAAAATAAAGTAAGCAAATCAAATCAATTAATGTGAACGGGAAGGAGACAGGAGAACGGACTAGTGGAGGGAGAGGTGGTGAGGTAGAGAATGCAAGGTTTATCTTTTGAACCTTGTCGTGAAAGAATTCAGCAAGGGTCTGAGGAGATAATGAAGGGGGAGTTGGGGGAGGGGGCACCTTGAGGAGAGAGTTCAATGTGGTGAAGAGAAGTCGAGGGTTAGAGCCAAGAGAGTTGGTCAGTTGGATATAATAATCCTGTTTGGCACGTAAAAGAGCAGATTGGAAGGAGGTCCAGCATGAACTTAAAGTGTAAGAAATCAGCAAGGGCCCGAGATTTCCGCCAGAGGCGTTCGACGGAGCGGGTACAGGAACGTAGGTAGCGGATATTAGAAGTCAGCCAAGGTTGGGGTTTTGTAAGCCTTATAGAGCGGGTCATCAAAGGTGCAAGAGTGTCTAAGGCAGAGGATAGAGTATTGTTGTAAGAAGAAACAGCCTCGTTGACAGACGTGGATGGTTCCACAGTAGAGACGAGGTTTGAAACATGGGAGGATAGAGATGAAGGGTCAATATCGTGAAGATTCCTAGATAAATTAGATAAGATAGGACGGGACTGGGAGGGAGGAGATTTAAGTGTGAAAGTTATAAGATGGTGATCAGAGAGGGGAAGATCAGAGGCAAGGAAACTAGAGGGTGAACAGTTGGAGGAGAAGATGAGATCAAGACAGTGACCATTTTGATGAGTGGGGGAGGTGGAGCATAGTTGGAGATTAAAGGAGGACGTTAAAGCGAGTAACTTGGAAATATAAGAATTGGAAGGATCATTAGCAGGAATATTAAAGTCACCAAGGATGAGAGAGGGGGAGGAAGGATCATGGAAGAAGGCAAGCCAGGCATCAAAGTCACTGAGAATGGATGAAAGGGACTTATCAGGGGGACGATAAATGACCGCTATTCGAAGAGGCAGAGAAGAGAAAAGGCGGATAGAGTGGACTTCAAAGGAGGAAAAACAGTGAGATTGAGGTGGAAGAAGGGGTTGAAATCTGGAGGAGGGAGAGAGAAGTAGTCCAACATCACCCCAGCGACCAGCAGGGCGAGGAGTATGTGAAAATAGATAACTGCCATGGCACAGGGCTGCGACTGAAGCAGAGTCATCAGGGCAGAGCCAGGTTTCTGTTATGGTGAGCAGATGGAAGGGTGGGGAAGGCTTAGACACTGGCATCAACGTTTTTGGGCTGGTTCCTAGATTTAATGAAAATTTGTCAAGGCCTGCTCTAGACTGTTTTATTTCTTGGTTCCCATAAAGGGGGAGGTGGCTTTCAAGTCCTTAAATTCTTGCTGAATTAATTCAGCCATAGAGGCAGCTTACATTCTCTGGTATAAATTTTTGAAACAAGTAGGTTTTTAAATACTTTTGAAAAATTACTTAAGAAAAGACTGTTAATCTGCAATGGTATAATTCCAAGCCAAGAGACTGCCTGATAAGAAAAGGCTGATTCAAAGATTTTCCTATAGCGAGTCAATTTAAAAGAATGAAAATTTAGCAACTGATGACTTCTCAATCTAGGCAAATTGCTGCCACTAGAAAAAAAAAAATCAAAAAAGGAAAATCTTCAGGAACCAGTCCATTCATGATTTAAAAAATAAAACAAGCAAGTTTAAAGATAATTCGGTCTCTAATTGGGAAGCCAGTGAAGATTAATCAGTAATGGAGAAAGATGGTCAAACTTTTTTCTTCTTAAAATTAATCTGACTGCAGTATTTTGCAGGAGCGGGTGCTTTTTCTCAAGTATACCTGCATAAATAGAATTGCAATAGTCTAATTGAGACAATATAATTTACCTTGGTGTAGTTTACCTTTGGTTGCCGAAGTACTCCATTCAAGCACTACAGACAACAGTGAATTCAGCCATGCGATTGTTATTGGAAAGTTCCCGTTCTGAACATATTTCCTCTAGTCTGAAACACCTGAAGTGGTTACCAGCGCAATGGAGGATTTTATATACATAGTAACATGGAGGGGCATAATCGAACGGGGGCGCCCATCTCTAAGGACGGCCCCGTAAAGGGGCGTCCTCGACCGTATTATCGAAACAAGATGGGCGTCCATCTTTCGTTTCGATAATACAGTTGGGGACGCCCAAATCTCAACATTTGGGTTGACCTTAGAGATGGCCGACCTTGGTTTTCGCCGATAATGGAAACCAAAGACGGCCATTTCAAAAACGGCCAAATCCAAGCCATTTGGTCGTAGGAGGAGCCAGCATTTGTAGTGCACTGGTCCCCCTCACATGCCAGGACACCAACCGAGCACCCTAGAGGGCACTGCAGTGGACTTCGCAAATTGCTCCCATGTGCATAGCTCCCTTACATTGGGTGCTGAGCCCCCCAACTCCCCCCCCCCCCCCCCCCCACGGTCCGCCTGCCTGAAGTACACTGCACCCACTACAACTGCTCCAGGGACCCGTATACTGCTGCGATGGACCAGAGTATGGCATTTGAGGCTGACATAGAGGCTGGCAAAAAAGTATTTTTAACCTGTTTTTTATGGTGAGAGGGGGTTAGTGACCACTGGGGGAGTAAGGGGAGGTCATCCCCGATTCCCTCCGGTGGTCATCTCCGATTCCCTCCGGTGGTCATCTGATCAGTTCGGGCATCTTTTCACGGCTTGGTCATGAAAAAAAATGGACCAAGTAAACATAGTAACATAGTAGATGACGGCAGAAAAAGACCTGCATGGTCCATCCAGTCTGCCCAACAAGATAAACTCATATGTGCTACTTTTTGTGTATACCTTACCTTGATTTGTATCTGTCATTTTCAGGGCACAGACCGTATAAGTCTGCCCAGCACTATCCCTGCCTCCCAACCACCGGCTCTGGCACAGACCGTATAAGTCTGCTCAGCAATATCCTCGCCTCCCAACCACCAGCCCAGCCTCCCACCACCGGCTCTGCCACCTAATCTCAGCTAAGCTTCTCGTCAGGGACGCCCTTCTTTTTTCCATTATCAGCCGAGGACGCCCATCTCCTAATCATGCCCCAGTCCCGCCTGCGCTACCCTGCCAACACGCCCCCGTGAACTTTGGTCGTCCCCGCGACAGAAAGCTGTCGAGGGTGTAAAAAAAATTGGTTTGCGATTATGCCGATTTGGGCGGCCTTGCGAGAAGGGCGCCCATCTCCCGATTTGTGTCGAAAGATGGGCACCCGTCTCCTTCGAAAATGAGCTGGATAGTAACATAGTAGATGATGGCAGAAAAAGACATGCACGGTCCATCCAGTCTGCCCAACAAGATAAACTCATATGTGCTACTTTTTGTGTATACCTCACCTTGATTTGTATTTGCCATTTTCAGGGCACAGACCGTAGAAGTCTTGCCCAGCACTAGCCCCGCCTCCCAACCACCAGCCCCGCCTCCCCCCACCGGTTCTGCCACCCAATCTAGGCTAAGCTTCTGAGGATCCATATAGTTGCCATGGTGGTTTAAACTATTTACCAAGATTCAGCTTCTTACTTGAAAGCTGCGGTACAGTGGTATATGCCATCACGATCTTTGAACTACAAGCATCAGCATATGCTGGTGACTCCTGCATTTCAACGCTTGCACCTGGAACTCATAAGGATGGGTTCTTATTCTGTCCGTGGACCTATTGAATGGAAGAGTCTGCTCTTGCAGTTCAAATGTGAGAGCTGCAAGCCAACATTTCGGAAGCACCTAAGTGACTTTTTTTTTGTTTTAAGGCTTTTCATTATCCTGTTTGTGATGTATTTTTGATACGTCTTGTTTTTGCTGCTTTTGTATTTTTGTTTTATTATATATTTTATGAATGTTCTTATTGTAATCTGCTCTGGATAAGGGCAGATTAAAAAAACTAATAAATCTAATATTAATTGATTGTACCAGTATAGAAAACTGATATTCATAAAAATAGGGTGAATGACTCTTAACTGCTTTAATTGATGATAACACTTTTTATACAAATTATTAACTTGGGTTCAAAAGACAGAAGAATTGAGTATAAACCTAAAACTTAAAGATGTACGTATTGTAAGCCTCCTAGAATATTTTTTTCATACTGGCAATTTATAAGTGGAATATAAATAAAATGTTATTTGCATACACATGTGAGGTTGTTTTACTCATCTAATTGTGTGGTAAGCATTAGCAAATATAAGTGATTATTTTTTTTAAATTTACAATTTGAATTTGTGTTTTCATAGTTTAGGATTTACTTTATTTTGTGTTCAGATTTCAGAATTCCAAGAAAACCATAAAAGGCACTTGTTAACATTCTACAAAGGGCAGGTAAATGTAAACATTTAGTTTCTATTGTCAGACTTCAGTATAATGGACAAAATGAGTTATATTCTTAATTCATTTAGAGCGTATTTAGAGACTCTTCTGGATGCATTGGGTACTTTGTGTCCATAGAAATGTCATTTTCTAAGGGAAACTCTTTATCTTTGGAAAGATTTCGTTTTGCCTTCCTACCAGGAACTACTGCAGAAGAAGCTCCTCTCCTATATGCAGGCTAATGCTGTCAAGCCTTTCCTACTATAGGAGAGAAGGTGGAGATTCTACTTTATTTCTTCATACCTAAGTGCCTTGGCCAGATCTATAATAAAAAGAGAAGTTGCAATTTATTTTTCTGGACACAGTGATTCTCTTCTTAAATAAAAGTTGCTTATCACAATTTTTAATGGGTGCATTAACATTTTTTTAGTGTGCTGTTTAGTAATGTGGAGGGGCATAATCGAAAGGGGCACCCAAGTCTTCCTGAGATCGTCCCGGCAAAGGGGCAGGGAAAACCCGTATTATCGAAACAAGATGGGCGTCCATCTTTCGTTTCGATAATACGGTTGGAGACGCCCAAATCTTGACATTTAGGTCGTCCTTAGAGATAGTCGTCCTTAGACTTGGTTGCTTCTGATTTTTGGCGTTAATGGAAACTAAGGACGCCCATCTCAGAAACGACCAAATGCAAGCCCTTTGGTCATGGGAGGAGCCAGCATTCATAGTGTACTGGTGGTCCCCCTGACATGCCAGGACACCAACCGGGCACCCTAGGGGGCACTGCAGTGGACTTGATAAATTGCTCCCAGGTGCATAGCTCCCTTACCTTCTGTGGTGAGCCCCCCAAAACCCACTACCCACAACTGTACACCACTACCATAGCCCTTATGGGTGAAGGGGAGCACCTAGATGTGGGTACAGTGGGTTTGTGGTGGGTTTTGGAGGGCTCACATTTACCACCACAAGTGTAACAGGTAAGGGGGGGATGGGCCTGTGTCCACCTGCCTGAAGTGCTCTCACCCACTAAAACTGCTCCAGGTACCTGCATACTGCTGCGATGGAGCTGCGTATTACATTTGAGGCTGGCAAAAAATATTTTTAAAAATATTTTTTGAGGGTGGGAGGGGGTTAGTGACCACTGGGGGAGTCAGGGGAGGTCATCCCTAATTCCCTCCGGTGGTCATCTGGTCAGTTCGGGCACCTTTTTGATGCTTGGTCGTAAGAAAAAAAGGACCAGGTAAAGTCGTCCAAGTGTTCGTCAGGGACACTCTTTTTTTTTTTTTTTTTTTTTCATTATTGGTCGAGGACGCCCATGTGTTAGACACGGACAAGTCCCGCCTCGCTACGCCTCCAAAACGCCCTTGAGAACTTTAGTCGTCCCCGCGATGTAAAGCAGTTGGGGATGCCCAAAATCGGCTTTCCATTATACCGATTTGGGCGACCCTGTGAGAAAGACGCCAATCTTGCGATTTATGTCGAAAGATGGGCGTCCTTCTTCTCTTTTGAAAAAAAGCCTGATAGCCTCCATTTATCCAGGAATTAGATGTTTAGCATGGGAATAGTGTTGATTCCCAGGTTAAATCGGTAATGCAGTTTGTTTTTGATAACACAAAACATTTAGAAAGCATCTCTGTAAATGTGGTGTGTTTATTCTCCGAGGACAAACAGGCTCAAAATTCTTACACATGGGTCGTCGTCCGTGACAGCCCAGGAGACGGAAGAAAACTTCAAAAGCTCAAGAACCTTCCCGAACGTTCCGCCGCGCGGGCGGCTTCCCGCCCGCAATGCAACCGTGCAGTGATCTGTTTCTTTTCCTCCGCGGTTCTGGGCAGTCAATGTGTTTTTTCACACTGCACAGTTTTCGGCTCAAGAGGCATTCAACTTTGGCGTTCATCGCTCCTCTTTCGTTATTTTTTTGATTTAGTATAGAGTATTAAAAAATAAAAATTTTTGTTTAAAAAAACGTTTTGCTTTTTTCTGTATTTTTTAGTTTTTTCTCATTTCTTCCCTTTATTTTTCGTCGCGGCCAGCCTTTAGGCCGCTCGGCCGGGTCTTTTCCCCTTTTTTTGTGCCCTTTTTTATTGGCACAATCGAGCCTTTTGATTTCGTGAATGCTATTTTCCTGCCCATGTCATTGAAGACTCGCTGCAACTGGACCATCTCGAGCACCGACCCCCTACGCGTAGTGTCTTCAGTGTCTTGGGCCCGACTATTTTCCAGCTTCTTGTAAGCTGTGCAAGTTAATAAAGAAGCGGACCCAAGTGGCTCGAGAGTCTCAGCGTGAGAAACTTTTTTCTGAACAGTCCGGTCCTTCGACATCGGCGTCGACGTTGAGGGAAGCAGCAACACCTGGAGCGCAGGTAATGGCTGCCAAGAGACTGCATCGAGCTGGGAGCAGTGAGGCATCGAGTGGGTCTCCACCCATCTCGAGGCCTCCTGCTATGCAGGTCCCCCGTGACCGACCTTCATCGATTCTGGCCCCGAGGAGGCGTGTGGATTCTACGTCATCCTCATTGGTACCGAGGAGTCTCGATGACAGGCGTCGAGCGAATGCGAAGAAGCATCGTCATCGATCTCCTTCCAGGCACGGTACCGAGAGCTCCGGGGAGCCGAAGGAGTTGGCACCCGAGAAGCGTCGGCACAGAGAGTATCGCTCACCCTACATTCAGGAGGTGCCGATGCGTCAGTCATCTGGCAGCCTGGTACCGGCTTTCGAGCCCCCTCAGATTCTAGCACTGACTCCTGCACCGGCCCCACAGCCTTTTCCGATGGAAGCTCTCAATTAGTGCATCCGGGCCCTTCTTCCAGAGCTTCTGGAAGGCTTGCTTCGCCAATCTGTATCAGGGATGCTTGCGCCTTCCATACCGACTGTAGAGGCGGCATCTGGGCCATCGCCTGCGAGGAGCTCCCCGTCCTCGGTACCGCTTGCGGTGGAGGAAGCTTCACCGGAGTCCAGGCAAAGGTCGATTTCTCAACATCCCCCACGAAGTCGTCAATCCTCGACGTCGAGGCAGGCTCGGGTTGCTCTTAGGGAGCTTCTCTCTGATACCGAAGATGAGCGCTCATGGGGAGAAGTGGAAGACCCCAGGTACTTTTCGGAGGAGGAGTCCTGCGGGCTTCCCTATGATCCTACTCCACCGATTGAAGTAAGGATGACTCCGCCTGAGAGTCTTACTTTCTCATCCTTTGTACGGGAAATGTCTAAGGACATTCCATTCCCTATGGAGGTTGTGGATGAGCCCAGGGCTGAGATGCTCAAGGTCCTGGATTATCCTTCACCTGCAGAGGTTGCAACGCCCCCCCCCCCCTGCACAATACACTCAGGGAAGTGCTGATGCGGAATTGGTGTTGCCCTCTCTCTAATCCAGTGGTTCCCAAGAAGTCCGAGTCCCAGTACAGAGTCCTTGGAGAGCCTGTAATGGTGAAGGCCCAACTTCCTCACGATTCCATGGTGGTGGACTCTGCTCTCAGAAGAGCCAAGAGTACTTTGGATTCTTTTGGGAGACGAACATATCAGGCCACTATGCTCGCCGCAAAGATCCAAACATACCAGCTCTACACGAGCATTCACTTACGGAACTCGGTGAGGCAACTGTCTAGTTTAGTTGAATCACTTCCTGCGGAGCTTGCTGAACCTTTTTGGTCAGGCAGCAGAAGGCGTGTCGCAAATTCCTGGCCAGGGGGGGGTCTTACGACACTTTGATGTAGCATCCCGAGTAGCTGCTCAAGGTATAGTGATGCGCAGACTCTCATGACTGCGTGACTCTGACCTGGATCAGAAGACCCAGCAGCGAATGGCGGATGTTCCTTGCTGGGGGGATAATCTTTTTGGAGAAAATGTAGAGGATATGGTCGATCAGATGAAAAAGCATCATTATGCCATGAATTCTCTCTCCCGCCGGACATCTTCTGCTACTGCCTCCTCTTCTAGGAGGTTTTTTGGAGGGAGGAGGAGTGCTCCCTATTCCTATAATATGCGTAGGTACACTCCTGCCTCTGCAGCCGGTTCAGGCTCAGCCCCAGCATGTGTGTTCTTGTCAACGCCGTGCGCCTAAGGCCCCTAGGGCTCCCCAGCAAAAGCAAGGGATGGGCTTTTGACTGGCTCCAGTGCAGCATAGCTGCAGCAAAAGTGTCCATACCGAGCGGCTTGCCTGTCGGGGTGAGGTTGATACTTTTTCACCAAAGGTGGCCTCATATAACCTCCGACAAGTGGGTTCTTCAAATAGTCCGGTTAGGATGCACACTCAATCTGGCATTCAAGCCTCCAAATTGCCCACCGGGAGCTCAATCCTTCAGCTCCCGGCACAAGCAGGTACTTGCAAAGGAACTCTCTGCCCTTCTAAAGGACAATGCGGTCGAACCCATTTCACCAGGGGAAGAAGGGCTTGGATTCTATTCCAGGTACTTCCTTGTGCAAAAGAAAACAGGGGGATGTGTCCCATCCTAGACCTAAGAGCCCTGGTCCGAGAAAAGTTCAGGATGGTTTCTCTGGGTACCCTTCTTCCCATGATTCAGGAAAACGATTGGCAATGCTCTCTGAACTTAAAGGATGCCTATACTCACATCTCAGTACTCCCAGCTCATAGGAAGTACTTTCGATTTCAGTTGGGAACTCAGCACTTTCAGTACTGTGTACTGCCCTTTGGCCTAGCATCTGCGCCCAGGGTCGTCAGAAAGTGCTTGGCAGTTGTTGCAGCATTGGTACGCAGACTGGGAGTGCATGTGTTCCCTTATCTCTACGATTGGCTGGTGAAGAACACTTCGGGGGCTCTACGGTGCATGCAGTTGACTATTCAACTGCTGGAGCTACTGGGGTTTGTAATAAATTATCCCAAGTCCCATCTTGTTCCAGTGCAGAGATTGGAGTTCATTGGAGCTCTGTTGGATACTCGGACATCTCGAGCATCTTCCCCAGGCAAGGGCAGACAATCTTCTGGCCCTAGTGTCCCTGGCTCGAGCGTCTCAACAGATCACAGCTCGGCAGATGTTGAGTCTTTTAGGGCACAGTTCATGTTACTCCCATGGCACGCCTTCATATGAGATCAGCTCAATGGACCCTAGCTTCTCAGTGGTGCCAGGCTACAGGGTATCTAGAGGATGTGATCCATCTCTCCACCGACTTTTGCAGTTCCCTTCAGTGGTGGACCATTCGATCCAATATGACCTTGGGACGTCCATTCCAAATTCCTCAGCCACAAAAAGTGCTGACGACAGATGCATCCCTCCTGGGGTGGGGAGCTCATGTAGATGGACCACACTCAAGGGGTTTGGTCCTTTCAGGAAAAGGGTCTCCAGATCAACCTCCTGGAATTGCGAGCGATCTGGAACGCTCTCAAGGCTTTCAGAGATCGGCTATCAAATCAAATCATCCTAATTCAGACAGACAATCAGGTTGCAATGTATTACACCTACAAGCAGGGGGGCACCGGATCTCGCCCTCTGTGTCAGGAAGCCGTCAGGATGTGGCTTTGAGCTCACCACCACGGCATGTTTCTCCAGGCCACGTATCTGGCAGGCGTAAACAACAGTCTGGCCGACAGACTGAGCGGGATAATGCAACCTCACGAATGGACACTAAACATGGATGTTGTCCTCAAGATCTTCCGAGCATGGGGCACCCCCTCGGTGGATCTTTTTGCCACTCAGACCAATCACAAAGTCCCTCAGTTCTGTTCGAGGCTCCAGGTCCACGAGAGACTAGCGTCAGATGCTTTTCTCCTACATTGGAGGACAGGCCTTCTGTATGCATATCCTCTCATACCTCGTAGGGAAAACTCTGCTGAAACTGAGGCAAGACCGCGGAACCATGATTCTGATTGCACCTTTCTGGCCCCGACAGATTTGGTTTCCTCTTCTTCTGGAGTAGTCCTCAGAAGAACTGTGGAGATTGGAGTGTTTTCTGGCCCTCATCACACAGATCGGGGGGTAGCTTCTACATCCCATCATCCAGTCTCTGGCTCTCACTGCCTGGATGTTGAGAACTTAGAAGTTGCCTCTTTAGGCCTTTCGGAGGGTGCCTCCTGAGTCTTGCTTGCTTCCAGAAAAGATTCCACGAAAAAGTGTTATTCTTTTAAAAGAAGGAGGTTTGCCATCTGGTGTGACAGCAAGTCCCTAGATCCTTTTTCTTGTCTGACACGGACCCTGCTTGAATACCGTCTACACTTATCAGAGTCTGGTCTTAAGACCAGTGCCGTAAGAGTTTACCTTAGTGCAATTAGTGCTTACCATTAACGTGTAGAAGGTCAGCCTATCTCTGGACAGCCTTTAGTTGTTCGCTTCGTTAGAGGTTTACATAAGTACATAAGTAATGCCACACTGGGAAAAGACCAAGGGTCCATCGAGCCCAGCATCCTGTCCACGACAGCGGCCAATCCAGGCCAAGGGCACCTGGCGAGCTTCCCAAACTTACAAACATTCTATACATGTTATTCCTGGAATTGTGGATTTTTCCCAAGTCCATTTAGTAGTGGTTTATGGACTTGTCCTTTAGGAAACCGTCTAACCCCTTTTTAAACTCTGCTAAGCTAACTGCCTTCACCACGTTCTCCAGCAATGAATTCCAGAGTTTAATTATGCTTTGGGTGAAGAAAAATTTTCTCCGATTTCTTTTAAATTTACTACACTGTAGTTTCATCGCATGCCCCCTAGTCCTAGTATTTTTGGAAAGCGTGAGCAGACGCTTCACATCCACCTGTTCCACTCCACTCATTATTTTATATACCGTATTTTTTGGGCTATAAGATGCACCGGACCATAAGACGCACCTAGGTTTTAGAGAAGGGAAATAGGAAAAAAAAATTGGGACTATAAGACGAACCTTTTTCCTCCTCTACAACTTAAGTGCTCCGGTGCGTCTTGTCTGAATGCCTCCCGTTTCCAGGGTCCGTCCGTCTCCCTCCCTCCCGAGTTCTGGGATCCCTAGCCCGCCCTCCCTGCGAGATACCCTTCCCTCCCGCCCCCCTCCCGAGTTCCCCTTCCCTCCCTCTGAGTTCTAAGTAATTTTACCTAGTCGGGGCAGCAGCAGAAGCGAAAACCATGCAGCCTCGGCACGTCACTCTTCCCTGTTCTGTTTTTCTCAGCTCTGGTCCCGCCCACTGAGGGCGGGACCAGAGCTGAGAAAAACAGAACAGGGAAGAGTGACGTGCCGAGGCTGCATGGTTTTCGCTTCTGCTGCTGCCCCGACTAGGTAAAATTACTTAGAACTCAGAAGGATGGAGAGAAGGGGATCTCGGAGGGAGGGCGGGCTGGGGATCCTGGAAGTCGAATTTCTCTACGTTCGGACTATAAGACACTCCCCCGATTTTCCTCCCAAATTTGGGGGGAAAAAAGTACATCTTACAGTCTGAAAAATACGGTACCTCTATCATGTCTCCCCTCAGCCGTCTCTTCTCCAAGCTGAAAAGCCCTAGCCTCCTTAGTCTTTCTTCATAGGAAAGTCGTCCCATCCCCGCTATCATTTTAGTCGCCCTTCGCTGCACCTTTTCCAATTCTACTATATCTTTCTTGAGATGCGGCGATCAGAATTGAACACAATACTCAAGGTGCGGTCGCACCATGGAGCGATACAACGGCATTATAACATCCTCACACCTGTTTTCCATACCTTTCCTAATAATACCCAACATTCTATTTGCTTTCCTAGCCGCAGCAGCACACTGAGCAGAAGGTTTCAGTGTATTATCGACGACGACACCCAGATCCCTTTCTTGGTCCGTAACTCCTAACGTGGAACCTTGCATGACGTAGCTATAATTCGGGTTCGGGTTCTTTTTTCCCACATGCATCACCTTGCACTTGCTCACATTTGTCAAAGCCCCTTGTCAAACCTCCACCAGTGTCATGGGATCTCAACGTCGTTCTCACCCAGCTGATGAAAGCTCCTTTTGAGCCACTGAATTCCTGCCATCTGAAGTACTTGACCTGGAAGGTCAGTTTCTTGGTGTCTGTTACTTCAGCTCGTAGGGTCAGTGAGCTCCAAGCCTTGGTAGTCCATGCACCTTATATTAAATTTCATCATAACAGAGTAGTCCTCCGCAATCACCCTAAGTTCTTGCCGAAGATGGTATCGGAGTTCCATCTGAACCAGTCAATTGTCTTGCCAACATTTTTTCCCCGTCCACATCCCCTTCCTGGTGAGGGCAAGTTGCACACCTTGGACTGTAAGAGAGCATTGACCTTTTACCTGGAGCGGACAAAGCCATATAGACAGTCCACCCAGTTATTTATTTCTTTTGATCCCAACAGGAGGGGAGTTGCCATCGGAAAATGCACAATCTCTAATTGGCTAGCAGATTGCATTTTTTCACTTGTACCCAAGCTGGGCTGACTCTGGAGGGCCATGTCACGGCTCACAATGTTAGAGCCATGGCTGCATCAGTGGCTCATTTAAAGTCAGTCTCCATTGAAGAGATTTGCAAGGCTGCAACGTGGTCATCAGTAAACAAATTCACATCTCACGTCTGCCTACAGTAGGATATCCGACGTGACATTTGGGCAGTCGGTGCTGCAGAATCTGTTCGGTGTTTAGAATGCAACTCCACCCTCCTAGGCCCATTTCTGTTCCAGACTGCACTCTCACTTAGTAGTGTTTCTTTTTAGGTCAATCTAAGTTACATCCTCGCAGTTGCAAGGCCCAGTTGACCAGTGTTTATTATTTCGAGTGAGCCTGGGGGCTTGGGATACTCCACATGTAAGAATTTTGAGCCTGCTTGTCCTCGGAGAAAATGAAGATACATACCTGTAGCAAGTATTCTCCGAGGACAGCAGGCTCAGTATTCTTTCAACCCTCCCTCCTCCCCGTTGGAGTTGTTTCAGTTATATTGTTTTGCTTTTTATTCAACCGATCACTGCACGTTCGCGTCGCGGGCTGGAAGCTGCCCACGCATGTGCGGTGGGTTAGCCCGTGCAGCGGAACGTTCGGGAAGGTTCTTGAGCTTTTGAAGTTTTCTTCTGTCTCCTGGGCCGTCACGGATGACGACCCATGTATAAGAATATTGAGCCTGCTGTCCTCGGAGAATAGCTGCTACAGGTATGTATCTTCATTATACTGAGTATCACTAAATCAATTTATTATAATACTTAGATTTCAAAGTTGGAAGAAACACTGAAGAAAGTGACAGATCAGATGCAAGGGTGAGAATAAGTTTAATTATTTGAGACGCAGAAATTAATATAGCTGTTAAGGTTGAATTTTCTGAGTTGAAATTTGTTTTTAGAGTAGGTTCTTTGTACTACTACCTTCTTTATCATCCCGCTAGACTAGTTCAGACAAATGGGTTGTACTACTCGACCAGCAGATGGAAGCAGAGAAACACTGAGCTTTCAGTGACATCCTCCTCCGAATAAAGAGTGGTGCAGCACTGAAACCTGCCTGTATTTCTCTGCCTTTTCAGCAGCTGGTTTTGGTGCAGGATGATTCTTCCTTGGCAGGCATTTTTCCATGGGCACAGACTGTGGCCTGCAGTTGAGGCCCTGGCCTAGTGGACTCTTGGGTCACCCCACAGAGATTTGCCCTGGTGGAGCGAAGGAACTTCTGCCTCAGACATGCAAGCCTCAGCCCATGTGCCTTGGATTGGGGAGGCTTGCCTGGTACGGATACCATGGGAGCATACTTGGCAGGGCTCTTGAGAGGGCTAAGTCATCGACCTACTCTAATTTTGCTTTGTGTAGTAGCGGTTGGTTGCAGTCTCGTGGGGCACGTCCAGCAAGTGTTAAGTATTGGAGTGTGGTTGTCTTTTCTTCGCACCCCTCCTTTCCCCCTTGGCCTTCATTCACTGTCCAGTTCTTTTCCCATGGCCAGAGTATGGTGTGATAGGGCTTCAAAAAAAAATGTAAAGTGAAGGAAGTGACTGGAAATCTCTGGGGTGCCAGGATCTCTTGGGTGGATCCTATTTCTTGTCGTCTGGTGGATCTAAGGGCTGCAGATAGTACCCATCCTGAGGGAGAGTCTTCCCTGATGTGAGCAGAAGGTAGCAGTATAGCATATTGTGCCCCTTATGTCTCCTGGAGCCATTTAGCATCCTGTCTATTGTTCCATGGCTGAAGCTGCACTGGGGTTTGCAGTGGCAGCATAGTGGGTCACGTAATGGAACAGCACATCCTTTGGTTCCTTTCCATTGTGTGATGTCACACACCCCCACCCCTCGGGTGTCCAGTCAATTGATCGATGGTCAGTTGGTCGCGGTACAGTTGATTGCCTGGACTTTTGATCGTGCAGTCAATTAATCATATTACAATTGATCATATGTACAATTGATTGCAAACACAAGTCTTCAAAGCGTAGAGAGATTATATTATTTCAGGCTTTAAAGTAAAACTTCCGGTCGATTGATTGTGAACAATTGATCGCCAGTCTATTGATCACTGGTCAGTTGGTCGCGGTACAATTGATCGCGCGGTCAATGAATTGCATTACAATTGATCGTGAACACGAGTTTTCAATGCGTAGAGAGATTGTATTATTACAGACGTCAAAGTAAAACTGGTTGTGAAAAAAAAACGCTTTGACTACAAGACTTCAAAGTACAGCAGGTTTGTTAAGCAGTTTATCCAGTGTTTAAGTAAATACATAATACAAAATGGCAATCACATGACAAGTGAAAGCATATAGAATTGATCGCGAACACAAGACTTCAAAGCACAGAGAGATTGTATTATTACGGACTTCAAAGTAAAATTGCTTGTGATAAAAAAAAAAAGCTTTAACTACTTCAAAGTAAAACGTGTTTATTAAGCAGTTTATCCAATGTTTAAGTAAATACATAAAGTGGGAAAGGGAAATGGGACTTGATATATTGCCTTTCTGAGGTTTTTGCAACTACGTTCAAAGCGGTTTACATATATTCAGTTACTTATTTTGTACCAGGGGCAATGGAGGGTTAAGTGACTTGCCTAGAGTCACAAGGAGCTGCAGTGGGAATTAAACTCAGTTCCCCAGGATTAAAGTCCACTGCACTAACCATTAGGCTACATTTGTGAAGCAATCATGAATTTGGTTAATTAGAAATTGTAATTGTACGATACACTACATAAATACTCCAGGAGATCGATGTTGCCATAACGACCAACAGCACTGGCAAGTTGTGTTGCTGTGTCGTGGTATTTCTTGCATTGCATAGAAGTTTGTTGCCTAGCTAAATAATGTTCGTGCTTACGTCTTTCTTTACCTGTTCAAGTTTCAGCCCATTTATGAATTTCCATATGGAAGGTTGGCAACTTCCTAGAATTTCCGCAAAACTATGATGCCAACCCTCGCATGAATTTTGTTTTGGGCAACCCATCCATTACAGATCTGTGACAATTCCTCATAGTGTGTGGGAATCGTGGAGGCCTTTGTCTATTATGACGAATTGGTTGACTGATCCAAGTGTCCTCAAAATAATGAAGTACTGACTGTGCCTCAGGGGAGATTAGGCCACTCTCAGAAAGCACACCGAATGCCTCTGTTACATTAGCAGGTGGATCAAACGTTAGAGCAGGTAAATATCGCATTGTCAGAACAAAGTCTGCATCGCTTGCATATCTTTGTTGGAGACCGTTTAAAATTTTCGATATACACATTGAGTGAAATGAAAGAAGCAACTTCACTGATTTCGCATTGGGGTAAGCAGAGGACATCACATTAATTGCAGCCGATTCAAAATCAATCAGTATTGATTGTGGAGCTGCATTTGGAATCAACTGTTTGAGACTTGCCAGAAAATATCCATATGTTTCCTCAGGCTTATTAGGCAGCAGTGCGAATACTGCTGGAATGACGTCATTTGCAATCCCGTGAATGGAGTAAAGTTGTTCAAATAGAGGGGGGTGCAGTTTTTAAAGTTCCATCACCATACCAATGTTGCGATTGAGAAAATAAATGCATGTTTCGATTCGTACTGAATATTAAAATTCTGTTTTCATCAGCACCACTGTCATATTTTAAAAGCTCTTCTCCATTGTCTAGCATAATTACCTCTCTTGGAATCTGCATTTCTTGTTGAGATTGTGGATTCGGAAGTGGCATCGTAGCGCTCTGTCGCACACAACGTAAAGTACGCTTTATTACGTTTTGTGCCGGTAGCTTAGCAACAAGAGTCGAAGAAACTCCCACGGATACTTATGCGACAATCTTGTGACCCGAATCCTGAGTGGTGAAAGCTTTTTCTTTAGCTCCTTGTATGACCTTGGCTGCTTCAACGTTGGCAACATCAGCTGCGTGATTATGTTCACGTATTCTTGCAGTGATGCTATGTTCATCTGTATGTAAGCTCGCCCTACAACTTGGCATTCTTGACTTATCACACTTCCAGTAGATCTCATTATTGCTGCATTTTTCATTAAAAAATGTATAACCATTGTCTTATAAGCTTAGGTTTTCCTTTCTCACTATTTACGTTTTCCAGTGCTATTCGAACGCTTTTTCTGACTTACAACTTTTAAATATGCTAGTAACAGAACTAACACATGAAGTTTTTATAGTAACGCTATTAAATTCTTTCACTTTGATCTGTTTATGCTAATTAATGCCCTGTTTTTGCGACCAGATGAAAAATTATGTGGGTCAAGTGCTTGTTGCTTATGGGTAGCCTATCTAAAGCGTTTCACTTCAAATCTTTTTATGCTACTTAATGCCCTGTTTTCGCCTTTCTTGTTGTTTGCATATGTGTTATCTTTTTCTGCTATTTAATTCCCTGTTTTCATCTATCTTGTTTTTTCTGCTATATAATGCTTTGTTTTCGCCTATCTTGATAGCATATCTTGTATGCTATCTTGATGCCCTGTTTTGCGAAACTTTCACTAGTTAACGTGTTTGAAGTCTTGTGTTCATGTCACTTTGAAGTCTGTGGTCGCTACCAGTGTACTCTGAAGTCTTGTGTTCGTGATCAATTGTACGTGCGATCAATTGTAATGCGATTAATTGAATGCATGATCGAAAGTCCAGGCAATCAATTGTACTGCGACAAACTGATCGGTGATCCATAGACTGGTGATCAGTTATTCTCTATCAATTGACCTTACCCCCCCCCCCCCCCCAAGCATTGGTTGACTCAACACTATGATTCTCTGAGGGCTGCTCTCGGTGAGGCAGACTCCAGCGCAGCTGGTTCACTGGTTCTTGGCATTTGGGCAAAACACTGCAGCAGGAGGTCAGTTGTATGGTGGTGGGCTGCAGATAAGCGAAAAAACACAGACGAAACCAGTCTTCGCAAAAAACAAACAATGGACAAAACAGCGACGATGACTAAAAGATAAAAAAAAGTAAAGAAAAGGAAAAAAGAGAAAATTGTAGAATAAAAATAAAAAAATAATAAAACTAGATGACACTAATAATATAAATACTTAAAAATATATATTTATTATAAAAATACAAAAAAGGGGGTGATCGAGACTTGACACAGCTGTGTTTCGGCCGGTCAGGCCTGCACCAGGAGTCTCTTCACCATATGTAGTATCTTTCTCTATTTCTACATTGGATGGTTTATGTATTTGTATGTGGAAAAACCTATTGAAAAACTGTAACGAAGCGTCTGTGAAAACGACTCTCCGATTTTCACTTCAAGAACCTTGTAGCGCTAAGATCAAACTCGAAACAGTATAGACTAGAGAAGCACTAATCGGTGTCTCGTATCTCAGAAATTAAAAATTACGAGCATTCTGGAACGCTCTAAAGGCTTTCAGGGATCGACTTTCCAATCAAATCATTTTAATTCAGACAGACAATCAGGTTGCAATGTATTACAACAACAAGCAGGGGGGCACCAGATCTCGCCCTCTGTGTCAGGAAGCCGTCCGGATGTGGCTTTGGGCTCACCACCACGGAATGTTTCCAAGCCACATACCTGGCAGGCGTAAACAACATTCTCCGAGGACAAGCAGGTTGCTTGCTCTCACATATGGGTTGGCGTCCACTGCGGCCCCAGGAACGGAGATTTTCCAGCAAAATCTTCAAAATCTTTGCGACAGCCAGTAGGACGCGGGACAGACGCACCACGCATGTGCGGCCATCTTCCCGCCTGCGTGCAGCCATTCCCGCCTCAGTTTTTTCTTTTCCACGGTGGAGAGTGGCTGCGTGTCGGTCTCCCACAGGTCCCAGGGAAAACTTAGGCACCTTTTGTGTGTTTTTTTTATCGCTCTCTTTTTGTTTCACGACGCCTTTTGTTCTCTTTTTATTTCCAGTTTAAAAAAAAAAAGGAAACCCTCTTTCTTTCTTAATTTTTTGTCCCTTGGTAAGTTTCCTTTCGTTTCCGTTGTGTCCTTCTTGGGCCGCACGTCCGCAGTATTCCCTTTTTGTGCCCTTTGTTGGCACAATTGAGCTGTTTGATTTCACCGCCACGATTTTTCCGCTGATGTCATCGAAGCCTCCCAGCGGCTTTAAGAAGTGTGCTCGGTGCCCGCGGTCGATCTCGGGCACTGACCCGCACTCCTGGTGCATCCAGTGCCTTGGGCCCAACCTTCGCCCAGACACTTGCAAGTTGTGTCTGAGCTTGAAAAAGCAGATATAGGCGTTGAGAAGAGCTCTTCGGGACCGTCTTTTCGGAGCGCCGACTGATTCCTCGGCGTCGACATCGGGAGTGCAGGTAATGGCTGTCCGAATTTCACCTTTAGCTGGGAGCAGTGAGCTGTCAAGTGGGTCTCCACCTGTCTCAAAGGCTCCTGCTGTGCAGGCCCATCGGGACCAACCGATGTCGGACCCGACCCCGAGGAGGCGTGTGGATTCCACGTCCTCCTGGTCGGTACCAAGGAGTACCAGTGACGTGCTTCGAGCGAAGGCGAAGAAGCATCGCCACCGGTCTCCCTCGAGACACGGTACTAGGAGCTCTGGGGCATCAAAGGATTCGGCACCCGGAAAGCGCCGATGCCGGGAGGAGTGCTCACGCTCCATACAAAAGGTGTTGGTGCGTCGATCTTCAGACTGCCCGGTACCGCCTCCCAGACCTTCACAGATTCTGACTTCGACTCTGGTACCGGCCCCACAGCCTTCCTTGACAGCGACTCTGGAGGAGAGCATTCGAGCCATTCTTTCAGGTCTTTTGGAAGGGCTGTTGCATCAGTCTGTTCCGGTACTGGGGGTGCTTGCGCCCTCGGTATCGTCGATGGAAGCGGCGGCTGGCTCCATGCGTGTGGTGAGGTCCCCAATGCCATTACTGCTTGCGGCATCTGCATCTGCTGCCACCCAGGTCGAGTCGACGTCGTTGGAGGGAGCTTCATCGCCTCCGGCATGGGAGTCGACTTCTCGTTATCGCCATAGGGGACATGGTTCCTCGGCATTGAGACGGGCCCGGTTTCGGACTGTAGTTCGAGAACTCTTGTCCGATACCGAGGAAGATGCCTCCTGGGATGAAGGGGAAGACCCCATATATTTCTCTTCCGAGGAGTCTTGTGGTCTTCCTTCTGATCCTACTCCTTCACCTGACAGGAAGCTTTCTCCGCCGGAGAGGCTTTCCTTCTCCTCCTTTGTCCGAGAAATGTCTGTGGGCATTCCCTTCCCTGTGGTAACTGAGGATGAGCCCAGGACTGAGATGATCGAGGTCCTTCACTATCTTTTGCCACCTAAGGAGTCATCCACTGCCCCTCTGCATAATGTCCTTAAGGAGACATTGCTGAGGAATTGGATGAAACCGTTATCTAATCCCACCATCCCCAAGAAAGCGGAGTCCCAGGATCGGATCCATGGAGAACCCGAGTTGATGAGGTCACAGTTACCTCACGACTCTGCGGCTGTGGATTCTGCTCTCAAGAGAGCCAGAAGTACTAGAGATTTCGCATTGGCGCCCCCGGGCGAGAAGCTAGGACTTTAGATCTTTTGGGAGGAAGGCCTACCAGTCCTCTATGCTCGTGTCCAAAATTCAGTCGTACCAGCTCTACACGAGCATTCACATGCGGAACAATGTTAAGCAGGGCCGGTCTTAGCAAGTGCGGGGCCCTATGCAGACCAATTTGGTGGGGCCCCCACCGTAGCCCCGCCCCTACCCTAGCTCCACCCCATTGATAAGATTATTCCATTTTTAGAACATTTATTTATGAAATTTCAAATAAAGACAAATGAAGCTAAACTTGTACAAAAAACTGATTGAAATAATAAGCACAATGCTATCATTAAACCTCCCCTCCCCAGAAATTATTCAGTTCAAATCCACTACAATTAGTAGTTCCAATTCTCATAACAAAGGAGAATAAAGGAAAAATATTAAGAAAAGATTCAGTACTTTCAAATTCCCCTATTACTCTGTAACCCATATATGCAATAAAATAAAAATGAAATGAAAAGATATACAATAAAATTAAGTGATGTGTAAAATATAATGTACAATATAAAAACATATAGACCACCAAGGTATTAAAATTGTTTTAAAATATATACCACAGCTCTCTGACTCAAGAAGACTCCGACTCTATCATTCATAATTGTCAACACACAGAAAAAAAATAAGTAAAAACAAATTGTCACAATTAATACCTTATACACCAATATACCAGCCATACGGAAAATGCAGACCGTCAACAATATGAAGCTAGCAAGGGATCATAATATCACAATTCTCATGTAGAGCCACAAAACACCCTTTTAGAGGTAGTGTGTCATGATTTAGGCTCTACACCCTTTCTGATGTTTGGTGCCACCTTAGTAAGGCCAACACACAATCTCTCCACTGCAAAACACTATACACAAACTTGTGCAAAAACACACTCATAACCTTAACAAACCATAAACAGCACTAATTCCAAGGACAGAACGAGCTACAACTTTATGCGTGGCGTGGAAAGGCAACTGTAATTACACCTGGCTCTAAAACACCAGTGCACAACCTAGTGAAAAAAAAACAAACAAAAAGGGATTCAAACTATACGCTAGCAGAATACTGCACCTTCCTTGATCACACCTGAAAAACACATGAAGGCAAAATACTGAACTGGAAAGTTACCTCAAAAAGTCAGACTCAGCATGCAGCAATACTACAAAAATTGAAACGTACATGAAAAATATCACAGATGCACATTTCCAAAAACTGACATATTCCAATTAATAAATCCTGAATAAAATAGTTTTTTCTACCTTTGTTGTCTGGTGACTTTGCTTTTCTGATCATGCTGGCTCAGTACCGATTGTGCTGCTATCTGTCCTCTTAACTCCGTTTCCAGGGCTTCCTTTCCATTTATTTCTTTACTTTCTGCCTTTCTTCTTCATTTCTTGCCCTACATCCGTAAGTAAAAGCTGGGTCCTCCGCAGACTTGACTGTCCAGTGGATCCAGCTTCTGCCTATTTTCTATATCCATGTGTACTTTTTCTCCTCTGTTCCTTTTCCCTCACCTCATCTCCTTCCTCACTCTTCCCTCGCCTCCATCCATGTCCAGCATTTCTTCTCTCTCCTCCATGCACCCATGTCCAGCGACCCTCCTGTCCCCTCTGCCATCCATCTATGTCCAGCAACCCCCCTGTCCCCTCTGCCCTCCCCTGCCATCCACCTGTGTCCAGAAACCCCCCTCCCATGCCATCCACCCATGTCCAGAAACCCCCCTCCCCTGCCATCCACCTATGTCCAGAAACCCCCCTCCCCTGCCATCCACCCATGTCCAGCGACCCTCCTGTGCCCCCTGCCCTCCAACTATGTCCAGAAACCCCCTCCCCTGCCATCCACCCATGTCCAGTGACCCTCCTGTGCCCCCTGCCCTCCCTTGCCATCCACCTATGTCCAGAAGCCCCCCTCCCCTGCCATCCACCCATGTCCAGCGACCGTCCTGTGCCCTTCCCTCAACCTATGTCCAGAAGCCCCCCTCCCCTGCCATCCACCCATGTCCAGCGACCCTCCTGTGCCCCCTGCCCTCCCCTGCCATCCACCTATGTCCAGAAGCCCCCCTCCCCTGCCATCCACCCATGTCCAGCGACCCTCCTGTGCCCCCTGCCTTCCCCTGCCATCCACCTATGTCCAGAAACCCCCTCCCTTGCCATCCACCCATGTCCAGCGACCCTCCTGTACCCCCTGCCCTCCCCTGCCATCCACCTATGTCCAGAAGCCCCCCTCCCCTGCCATCCACCCATGTCAGCGACCCTCCTGTGCCCCCTGCCCTCCCCTGCCATCCACCTATGTCCAGAAGCCCCCCTCCCCTGCCATCCACCCATATCCAGCGACCCTCCTGTGCCCCCTGCCCTCCCCTGCCATCCACCTATGTCCAGAAACCCCCTCCCCTGCCATCCACCCATGTCCAGCGACCCTCCTGTGCCCCTGCCCTCAATCTATGTCCAGAAGCCCCCCTCCCCTGCCATCCACCCATGTCCAGCGACCCTCCTGTGCCCCCTGCCCTCAACCTATGTCCAGAAACCCCCTCCCCTGCCATCCACCCATGCCCAGCGACCCTCCTGTGCCCCCTGCCCTCCCCTGCCATCCACCTATGTCCAGAAGCCCCCCTCCCCTGCCATCCACCCATGTCCAGCGACCCTCCTGTGCCCCCTGCCCTCCCCTGCCATCCACCTATGTCCAGAAACCCCCTCCCCTGCCATCCACCCATGTCCAGCGACCCTCCTGTGCCCCCTGCCCTCCCCTGCCATCCACCTATGTCCAGAAGCCCCCCTCCCCTGCCATCCACCCATGTCCAGCGACCCTCCTGTGCCCCTGCCCTCAACCTATGTCCAGAAACCCCCTGCCATCCACCCATGTCCAGCGACCCTCCTGTGCACCCTGCCCTCAACCTACGTCCAGAAACCCCCTCACCTGCTATCCCCCCATGTCCAGCGACCCTCCTGTGCCCCCTGCCCTCCCCCCATGTCCAGCGACAAAACTCTTCTCGTTCCCCTGCTCCCCCTCCCTCCAGCCACCTGAGCCCCCCCCCCCCTCCCCGACCCGCCAAACGACCCTCTTGTACCACCCGACCTGCCGGCACCTCACCTGACCCAGCATTTTAAAACAATCTACAAGCGGCGGTGCCTCGCGTCTGTAAAAGAAGAAAAATCACTTCGTCCATTGGCCGGCCTTCCCTCATGTCCCGCCCTTGCGGAAGTTACATCAGAGGGCGGGACATGAGGGAAGGCTGGCCAATGGACGAAGTGATTTTTCTTCTTTTACAGACGCGAGGCAGCGCCGCTTGTAGATTGTTTTAAAATGCTGGGTCAGGTGAAGTGCCGGCAGGTCGGGTGGTAGAAGAGGGTCGTTTGGTGGGTCGGGCAAGGGGGGCTCAGACGGGGGAGGGGTTCAGACGGCTGGAGGGAGGTGGAGCAGGGGAACAAGGACTGCAGAGTCTCGTCGTTGGGCATGGAGGGCAGGCGAGCAGTGGCGGTGGTCGGAGAGGCGAGGCAGACGAGGCGCGCCGCGCGTGGCCCCCTTAGGCGCGGGGCCCTATGCGGCCGCCTCGTTCGCCTCTGCCTAAGACCGGCCCTGATGTTAAGCTACTGGCGGACTTGGTGGACAAGCTCCCTCCGGAGCACGCCAGGCCTTTTCAGGAGGTGGTCAGGCATCTGAAGGCGTGTCATAAATTCCTGTCCTGGGGTGCTTACGACTCTTTTGATGTAGCATCCAGATCTGCTGCTCAAGGTATAGTGATGTGCAGACTCTCATGGCTGCGTGCCTCTGACCTGGACAATCGGACCCAGTAGTGGCTTGCGGATGTTCCTTGCTGGGGGGTAATATTTTTGACGAGAAGGTCGAGCAGCTGGTAGAGCAGCTCCACCAGCGGAAAACCGCTCTTGACAAACTCTCCCACCGGGCGCCTTCAGCATCTACCTCATCAGGTAGACGTTTTTTCAGGGGAAGGAGGAATGCTCCCTATGCTTACAATAAGCATAGATACAATCCACCTTCCCGACAGCCTTCTCAGGCTCAACCCCAGTGCACTCATTTGCATCAATAGCGTGCGCCCAGACAGGCCCCTGCAGCTCCCCAGCAAAAGGAAGGGACGGGCTTTTGACTGGCTCCAGTTCAGCATAGCCGCCATAAATGTACCTGTGCCGGACGATCTGCCGGTCGGAGGCAGGTTAAAATTTTTTCACCAAAGGTGGCCTCTCATAACCTCCGACTGGTGGGTTCTTCAAATAGTCTGGTTAGGGTACTCCTTCAATTTGGTCTCCAGACCTCCAAATTATCCGCTCAGTCCTTCAGCTTCCAGCACAGGTAGGTACTTGCAGAGGAATTCTCTGCCCTTCTCCGCGCCAATACAGTCGAGCCCGTACCACCAGGGCAAGAAGGGCTTGGATTCTATTCCAGGTACTTCCTTGTGCAAAAGAAAACGGAGGGGATGCGTCCCATCCTAGACCTAAGGGCCCTGAACAAATATCTGGTCCGAGAAAAGTTCAGGATGGTTTCCCTGGGCACCCTTCTTCCCATGATTCAGAAAAATGATTGTCTATGCTCTCTGGACTTAAAAGATGCTTATACACACATCCCGATACTTCCAGCTCACAGACAGTATCTTCGATTCCGTCTGGGAACACAGCACTTTCAGCATTGTGTGCTACCCTTTGATCTTGCGTCTGCGCCCAGGGTCTTTACAAAATGCCTGGCAGTTGTTGCAGCGTTGCTACGCAGACTGGGAGTGCATGTGTTCCCTTATCTCGACGATTGGCTGGTGAAGAACACCTCAGAGGCAGGAGCTGTACAGTCTATACAGATGACTCTCAAACTCCTGGAGCTACTCGGGTTTGTTATAAATTACCCAAAGTCCCATCTCCTTCCAGTTCAACAACTAGAATTCATAGGATCTCTGCTGGTCTCTCAGACAGCTCGGGCCTATCTTCCCGAGGCGAGGGTGGACAACCTTCTGTCCCTGGTTTCCTGGGCCAGAGCGTCTTAGCAGATCGCAGCTTGGCAGATGTTGAGACTTCTGGGCCACATGGCCTCCACAGTTCATGTGACGCCCATGGCATGCCTTCACATGAGATCTGCTCAATGGACTCTAGCTTCCTAGTGGTATCAAGCTGCGGGGAGTCTAGGGGATGTGATAACTGTCCACCGAGTTCCACAATTCCCTTCAATGGTGGACAGTTCGATCCAATTTGATCTTGGGACGTCCCTTCCAAATTCCTCACCCTCAAAAAGTGGTGACCATGGATGCATCTCTCCTGGGGTGGGGAGCTCATGTAGATGGGCTCCACACTCAAGGAGCTTGGTCCCTCCAGGAATCAGGTCTTCAGATCAATCTCCTGGGGTTGCGAGCGATCTGGAATGCGCTAAAGGCTTTCAGAGATCGGCTGTTGAATCAAATTATTTATATTCAGACAGACAACCAGGTTGTCGTGTACTACATCAACAAGCAGGGGGACACCGGATCTCGCCCCCTGTGTCGGGAAGCCGTCCAGATGTGGCTTTGGGCTCGCCATCACGGCGTGTTTCTCCAAGCCACATATCTGGCAGGCGTAAACAACAGTCTGGCTGACAGGTTGAGCAGGATTATGCAACCTCACGAGTGATCGCTCAATTCGGGTGTGGTATGCAAGATCTTCCGAAAGTGGGGCACCCCCTCGGTGGATCTTTTTGCCACCCAGATCAATCACATGGTCCCTCAGTTCTGTTCCAGACTTCAGGCCCACGATAGACTAGCGTTGGATGCCTTTCTCCTTCATTGGGGGAAGGGCCTTCTGTATGCATATCCTCCCATACCTCTGGTGGGGAAGACTTTGCTGAAACTCAAGCAAGACTGCGGGACCATGATTCTGTTTGCTCCTTTCTGGCCACGTCAGATTTGGTTCCCTCTTCTTCTGGAGTTGTCCTCCGCAGAACCGTGGAGATTGGAGTGTTTTCCAACCCTCATCACTCAGAACGAGGGGGTGCTTCTGCATCCCAACCTCCAGTCTCTGGATCTCACGGCCTGGATGTTGAGAGCTTAGGCTTCGCCTCCTTAGGTCTTTCTGAGGGTGTGTCCCGAGTCTTGCTTCCAGGAAGGATTCCACGAAGAGGTGTTAGTCTTTTAAATGGAGGAGGTTTGCCGTCTGGTGTGACAGCAAGGCCCTAGATCCTTGCTCTTGTCCCACACAGACCCTGCTTGAATACCTTCTACACTTGTCAGAGTCTGGTCTCTAAACCAACCCCATAAGAGTCCATCTTAGTGCAATTAGTGCTTTTCATTATCATGTAGACGGTAAGCCTATCTCTGGGCAGCCTTTAGTTGTTCGCTTTATGAGAGCTTTGCTTTTGTCAAAGCCCCCTGTCAAACCTCCACCATTGTCATGGGATCTCAACGTCGTCCTCACCCAGGTGATGAAACCTTCTTTTGAGCCACTGGATTCTTGCCATCTGAAGTATTTGACCTGGAAGGTCATTTTCTTGGTGGCTGTTACTTCAGCTCATAGAGTCAGTGAGCTTCAAGCCTTGGTAGCCTATGCTCCTTATTCTAAATTTCATCATAACAGAGTAGTCCTCCGTACGCACCCTAAGTTCTTGCTGAAGGTGGTGTCGGAGTTCCATCTGAGCCAGTCATTTGTCTTGCTAACATTCTTTTCCCGTCCTCATACCCACCCTGCTGAACGTCAGTTGCATACATTGGACTGCAAGAGAGCATTGGCCTTCTATGTGGAGCGGACAGTCCGCCCAATGTTTGTTTCTTTTGATCCCAACAGAAGGGGAGTTGGTGTCGGGAAACGCACCATTTCTAATTGGCTAGCAGATTGCATTTCCTTCACTTACGCCCAAGCTGGGCTGACTCTTGAGGGTCATGTCACGGCTCATAGTGTTAGAGCCATGGCAGCGTCAGTGGCCCACTTGAAGTCAGCCTCTATTGAAGAGATTTGCAAGGCTGCGACGTGGTCATCCGTCCACACATTCACCTCTCATTACTGCCTTCAGCAGGATTCCTGACGCAAGTCGGTTCGGGCAGTCAGTGCTGCAGAATCTGTTCGGGATCTAGAATCCAACTCCACCCCACTAGGCCCATTTTTATTCTGTTCCAGGCTGCACCTTCAGTTAGTTGTTTCTTCGTTTGTCAATCTTCGTTATGTCCTCGCCGTTGCGAGGCCCAATTGACCTATCTTTGTTGTTTTGAGTGAGCCTGAGGGCTAGGGATACCACACATGTGAGAACAAGCAGCCTGCTTGTCCTCGGAGAAAGCGAAGATACTTACCTGTAGCAGGTATTCTCCGAGGACAGCAGGCTGATTGTTTTCACAAACCTGCCCTCCTCCCCTTTGGAGTTGTTGTGTTATTCTTTATTTGCTTTTCATTCAACTGAGGTGGGAATGGACATGCGTGGGCGGGAAGATAGCCACACATGCACGGTGCGTCCGTCCCGCGCCCTACTGGCTGTCGCAAAGATTTTGAAGATTTTGCTGGAAAATCTCAGTTCCTGGGGCCGCCTTGGACGCCGACTCATATGTGAGAACAATCAGCCTGCTGTCCTCGGAGAATACCTGCTACAGGTAAGTATCTTTGCTGTCTGGCCAACAGACAGAGCAGGATTATGCAACCTCACGAGTGGTCACAACATGGGCATTGTCCGCATGATCTTCCGAGTGCATCTTTTTGCCACTCAAACCAATCACATGGTCCCTCAATTCTGTTCCAGACTTCAGGCCCACAGCAGGCTAGCGTCAGGTGCTTTCTCCTACATTGGCCTTCTGTGTGCATATACCTCTAGTAGGGAAGACTTTGCTGAAACTCAAGACCGTGAAACCATGATTCTGATTGCTCCATTTTGGCCCCGTCAGATCTGGTTCCCTCTTCTTCTGGAGTTGTCCTCCGAGGAACCGTGGAGATTGGAGTGTTTTCGAACCCTCATCACCTCATCGCTTCTACATCCCAATCTCCTGTCTCTGGCTCTCATGGCCTGGATGTTGAGAACTTAGAGGTTGCCTCCTCGGGTCTTCCAGAGGGTATCTCGCGAGTCTTTCTTGCTTCTAGGAAAGATTTCATGAAAAAGTGTTATTCTTTTAAATGGAGGAGGTTTGCCATCTGGTGTTTCAGCAAGGCCCTAGATCCTTTTTCTTGTCCTACACGGACCCTGCTTGAATACCTTCTACACTTATCAGAGTCTGGTCTCAAGACTAACTTCATAAGAGTTCACATTAGTGCAATCGGTGCTTATCATCAACGTGTGGAAGGTCAGCCTATCTCTGGACAGCCTTTAGTAGTTCGCTTTATGAGAGGTTTGCTTTTGTCAAAGCCCCCTGTCAAACCTCCACCAGTGTCATGGGATCTCAACATCGTTCTCACCCAGCTGATGAAAGCTCCTTTTGAGCCACTGAATTTCTGCCATCTGAAGTACTTGACCTGGAAGGTCATTTTCTTGGGGTCGGTTAATTCAGCTTATAGAGTCAGTGAGCTCCAAGCCCTGGTGGTGCATGCACCTTATATCAAGTTTCATCATAATAGAGTAGTTCTCTGCACTCACCCTAAGTTCCTGCCAAAGATGGTGTCGGAGTTCCATCTGAACCAGTCAATTGTCGTCAACATTTTTCCCCCATCCTCATACCCTCCCTGGTGAAGACAAGTTGCACACCTTGGACTGTAAGAGAGCATTGGCCTTTTACATGGAGCTGACTAAGCTCTATAGACAGTCCTCCCAATTGTTTGTTTCTTTTGACCCTAACAGGAGGGGAGTTGCCATCGTAAAACGCACAATATCCAATTGGCTAGCAGATTGCATTTCCTTCACTTATGCCCAAGCTGGCTTGATTCTGGAGGGCCATGTCACGGCTCACAATGTCAGAGCCATGGCTGTGTCAGTGGCTCACTTAGTCAGTTTCTATTGAAGAGATTTGTAAGGCTGTGACGTGGTCATCAGTCCACACATTCACATCCCATTACTGCCTTCAGCAGGATACCTGACGCGACAGTTGGTTTGTGCAGTCGGTGCTGCACAATCTGTTTGGGGTTTAGAATCCAACTCCACCCCTCCTAGGCCCATTTCTGTTCTGTTCCAGGCTGCGCTCTCACTTAGGTCTGTTTCTTTTCAGGTCAATCTCAGTTATGTCCTCGCCATTGTGAGGCCCAATTAACCAATGTTCATTGTTTTGAGTGAGCCTGGGGGCTAGGGATACCCCATATGTGATAATGTTCAGCCTGCTTGTCCTCGGAGAAAATGAAGATACATACCTGTAGCAGGTATTCTCCGAGGACAGCAGGCTGAACATTATCAGAACCCACCCTTCTCCCCTTTGGAGTTGTTCCTCTTATATATATTTTGCTTTTTACTAACTGAAGGGACACGCTGTTGTCGCTAGCGGGAAGAGCTCACGCATGCACAGTGCGTTTTGCCTCTTGCAATGTCGCTTTCTAGAAAGTTCTGGCTTTTTTGACTAGTTCCGGTCTCCTGGGCCGTCGCGGACAACGACCCATACGTGATAATGTTCAGCCTGCTGTCCTCGGAGAATACCTGCTACAGGTATGTATCTTCATTTTATTGTGATACAGTTAACAAAATAGTAGGTTTTTTAATGTTAAATTTTACCTGCTGTACACTGCCTTGGGTTAATCTCTTTATAAAGGCAGTTAATAAATCCCAATAAATAAATAAGAAGCCAGTGGAGCTTATAGAATAATGGACTAATATGGTCAGTTTTTCACACATGACAGACTGCTGTGTTGTGCAAATTTTAGGACTGATTGACCAACCCCATGGGGCATATGCAATGTTACAGTAGTCTAATTTTGAAATCAAAAAAGCGTAAAGAGCCTGCATAGAAGAGCAATGAAAACAACTGCAGAATGGATGTAAATAACTGCAATGATAAAAATCCTTTTTGAATAACTGTGAGATCTGTCTGCAAAATAATTTGTAGTCCAGTATGATCCCCAAATATTTAAAATGGTCAACTAATTGTAGAGGGATGTCAGATAATGTTGGAGCAAAGGATGGTGAAGTTCTGTTTCCAGTGATCCAACAGGCTGCTGTTTTAGTTTTAAGTGGCTAGGAGCCCACAGATTAGTGGTAGTAAAGCTGTGGCTGGCCTGCCAATCGGGTGAGCACAAGGGTAGGCATCTGGTGGGAGGCCAGTCCATTATGGGTGATTTGGGCTGAGTTGCAGTCTGATCAGGTTCTTTCTGCTGTTTATTGTTTCCTCTAACTGGGGTTTAGGTGAAGGCTTGAGGGGTTCTCAGACTTTAGTGTCAGCCAGCCCAGTGGACTAAGAGACATCTAAGGAGTTGTGGTTCTGTGACACCAGGGTGGGATTAGCTGGCCCAAGAGAGCTGTATCTGGTAGAGTCCTTTTCCAGGGCTCTAGATACTGGGCTGAGATTTGAACTTGGTCTGTGATCTCGATGACTTTGTTGTCCTCTTTTGCCACAGAGTTCAGACTTTCTTGGATTACTCAAGATTGGCCACCTTTGGGTTGTTAATGTGGTTTCTAGTGGCTGTTTGCTGCTTTCCTGCAGAGGGAAGTGTTTACCATGTCCCTTAGTCCTGTACTCAGGATTATGATAGAGGGACCTATTTAGATTTTGGTATTTGAAATATTTTTTCTCTCTCATAGATGCTATTTCCACCTATTGGTGGCTGCTCATGGTGGTGGGGACTGTGCCTAGTGGCCTTAGATACCAGTGCCACAGTTCTGGGACATGGGGTTATCAGTCTTTGGAATGAGTGCTGGCACACTCCTGAATTGGGCAGGGTGAAGAAGTCCATTCAGCTAGAGGACCCTGAATTGTGCTGGTTTCTGGCTGGTATCCTATTTGAGTGGGGCATAGAGGCATGATTTTCCATTTGGGATCCTTGAAGCTGTACTACATTTCATTTGTCTGGGCTGGTCTGGTAGAATGATAAGATGAAATTTGTTCATACCTGCTAATTTCCTTTCCATGAGTCCTGCTGGATCAGTCCTGGACCCATCTAGGAAGACGGTAGTGGATATTTTTCCCTTCAGCTTGTGAGGAGTCAAAGGGATATAGTGTTGCATTCCACAGCTGTCCTAGTGAGTTTGCCCAGTCCCAGATGTGATAGTGGATTGATTCAAAGCTTGCTCTTAAGGAGACACCTTAAGTTGGGTATTTATTGATGCTTTGTTGGTGTATCTGATGTTCCTGCATAGCAAAGTGGTGTAGTTTCAGAGGCCATAAGATGACTCCTCTGGAGAATGTGCAATACTTCTAAGGGGGGCCCTCAGGTGCCTGTTTCAGGCTGTTGTCTTAGTCTTGAGACATACTTGGCAACAATATCCCACTTCCATTGAATTTGTTCTTGATTTAATGCTTGTCTCTTCTGTTCAAGTTTTCTTTCATTTCTGCTTTGTCAGTAGTATACTGGCAGGTTTCAGTGCTGCACTGCCCCTTATACTGATGATGAGGTTACTGAAAACTTAGTGTTTCTCTGTCTCCATCTGCTTGTTGAGGAGCATAACCCACTTGTCTGGACTAGTCCAGCAGGATTCAAAGAAAGGAAATTAGCAGGTATGAACAAATTTTGCGTTTTGATCTTGACCTGAAGTAGCTTAAAACAAAATACAAATTGTCATCATTTACATGTTACACAATTTTTTTTATTGCCTGTTTAATCAGTGTAAAATCCCTTAGAGTAAAATGTATTTTTTTAAAGCAAAGATATTTGGTGGTAAGTCTAGTCTGTGTGTTGTCACCTGAGTGGGCTGTTTCACATGGTCATTTACTTTACCCTTAGTGCAGTGCCTCTTTGCAGCTGTGCACATATAGTACTGTTGAATTAAAGCATGTGGGTACTTGACAGCAGATGTTGTGGAATCTATTAAAAAATAAAAATTTCTACGAAAAATTGTCCTACAACTCTACATGCTGACTGGTCTGCTTTCACTCTTCTTCTAGCAAAACCAGAAGACAAACATAAAATTGTGTTTTTCTTTTACAGGCAAAGGGGCGAGCCAGTTAGCGGAGACAGGCACTTTAAAGCTTCATGCAAAAGGTTTATATTGCCAGTTCTGCATTGGTGTCGCATATATATATATTTTTTTTTTTTTTACAGAGTGATTATGTTGGGGAGGGAAATATATACGCATACATAGTTTAACACTGTAATGTTCCACATGCTCATTCTACATAATTTTCTGTAAATTATTGAATTTTTATATTTAAATTATGAAAATTAACCGAAAAAGAACTATTGAATTGAAACTGTGATAAGTAAATTTGAATACTTTGGTTTTGATTTTCAGTGTCTTTTTTTTTCTTTGCCTATGGCAAAGTTTTTCTGACAACAACCTATTAACAGCACAGCTTGTATATAATCTAAGTAAAGCTACAGATGGTGTTCTTTCATTGTTGCCCTTCTATAAACAATTCTTAAGAAACCTAGATCAGAGGCAAGTAATTTCTGCTTCTACTTTAAATATTTTTCACACCACCTTTCAAAAACATTTTTTTAGATAGATTAAAATAGAAAAATGATATGTGGGAAAATGGAAACAGCCAATAAAACATTAATTACTGAGCAGTGGTATGTGTATATCATGAGTTGCTTTGTGTTGCTGTTTGCTTTGACAGAGGGTATAGTAAATAGTTACAATAGCTCAACGTTTCTCAAACTTTCTGTGGCCGCAACCCTATTATTGTGGCCACAAAAAGCACATGACCTCATGATAAATAGTATAATAGATTTTTGTGTTCAGATAAAAGGAGTAGTCTTTGAAATTTGTATTTTGTGAATAGGAGGGCATACTGAAATTCTACAAAATCCAAGATTGTACACTCTAAAAGAGCAATTCTATAATAAGTCTACATTTATGTGCCAATTGTGCGCCTAAATGTACAGAATAATGACATTTTTGTGACTAAGTATACAATTGCATGTGAAAATGCCAGTAGTGTGCCTCCCAGTAATTGGTAATGTACAAATATGCACTCAGATTTCTTAGCTTGTATTTGTAAGAGGGCATTCCTTGTCATCAAAGCAGATGAATCCAGAAACTGATGGGGTTATAACCATCTCCCAGCAAGTGGAGATAGAGGACATAACTGAACACTGTCATATAGGACGGTATGCATTCTGGTCAGTTAGTATTCCTCTGTCTGTAGCAAGTTGTGGACAGTCTCCTAACACTTTCTGGTCTCTACTGAAGAATTTGGCTCTTGTTCTTTTTAGTTCAATTGAGCCTGGGGGTGATTAGGCTGCTACTGCCTCTTTTTGGGGTACACCTGGTGGTACCAGGTCCCACTCCCCTCTCCTGCTGAAAGCTTCTCCCTCATAAGTAAAAAAAAAAAAATAATAATAATCTTACTGAGTTTATCTACTGTGGATGGCTTAATATTGAAAGGAGGTTCAGAAACACTTAAATCCAGCACTATTTAGCATTTTCCTTCACAGTGAAACCGTCGGTCTTGTGTCCTGCCCACAGCGAATACACATTTGAATCTTTAATCACCATTGGCTCTCACAATACTGCAGCTTTCTTTCACTTTCCTTTCCTCAAGGCTACATCAAAAACTGACTCCTGCATTAGAGGTCTTCCTTTAATGTCAAAAGTTTCTGGGTTTGTTTTTCCGTATATGGCTTTGGAGTAATGGGTGCTTCTGATTCCTGCACGGTACTCTCACAGTCCTTGTCAGCTTCTGCAGTGGTGGCCATCTTGGAGCCCCATGGATCCACTTCTCTTTCTGAATCTGCTTCTCAATTTCAAACAACAGTATCTTTGGGGGACTTCCCTCAAGAATTCTTCAGATGCAGCGGCTCAGGTACCCTTTACTTCTGAATTCTCTTGATGTATCTAGCCTATTTAATGAAGAGGGCTCTCCCTATTACTGAATGAGTTAATTTATGTGCAGTGAGGTACTCTGGATGTGAGGCTTAAGGTGGCCATGGCATGCTTATCCCCTATCTCTCCTGCAGAATTGTGAAAAATTGAAGTTGCTTAAGGTTAATGCCATAGCAGCAGCTATAACCAAAGTTGAGGGAGGTATAACAGTTAAGGATATGCAGGACAGGAAATTGAAGTCTGCGCTGAAACTTCCATTTGAAATTTCTCCTTTATCTCTTCAGGCATCCATCTGCTGTTCCTGTGCAGCCATTGTGTGTTTAAGCTGGGTTCAGTGGGCTGCTGATACCTTATCTGATACAGACAGTCCCTCCTCTTTGGAGTTTCCTGCCATATAGACAGGTTTGGCTTCTTTATCAGATTATGTGATCTTATTAGAGCTTTGGCTAAGCAAATAGCCTTATCAGTCATAGCAAGGTGCCTGTTGTGGCTTTGGCATTGGTCAGCGGATGCTGCCTCTAAACAGCGCCTTATTAAGGTTTCTTTTAGGTGTAAACTTCTCTTTGGGGAGGACCTGGAGAAGTTGGTTAAAGATTTGGGGGATTCAAAAACCTAGCATTTACCTGAAGATAAACCTGAGTCTTCTTTCATATCTTCTGAATCTCATCCTCGCCTCAAGGATATGAAATTTACAGACCTAGCCGAGCTCCTGCCTATCGAGATCAGGTGTCAGCCGAAGCAGCCTTTTCGAGTGACAAAAGAAATTCCATACAGTCTTCCAGATCTGTTCCTGCCTCCTGCAATTCACAATAATGGGGTCTGGTCCATTGTTTGTCACAGCTCATAGGGGGGTTGTCTTTGTCTTTCCAAATTTTACAGAGTGGACCAAGATCGTTAAATGAATGGGCCTTAGATATCAGAGATGGTTACAAATTAGAATTCCCTCCGATCGCAGATTTTTTCTTGGACTCCCCATGCAAAGCCTTGCACAAAAGAAGTGCAGTAACTTCCACTGTACAAGGTCTTCTTTCCTTGGAAGCTATCCTGCCTTATCCTCCTCAGGATCAGAAGCAAGGTCATTATTCCAGTTATTTTGTCGTGCCAAAGAAAGGAGGTGCTTTTGTCCACGCCTCGAACTGAAATGTGTGAATAGATTTCTTTGAATTGAACATTTCTGCATGGAGACCTTTTGTTCAGTGATAATGGCCGTTAGTATGGGAGAATTCCTCATTTCTCTGGCTCTCGAAGAAGCACATAACATTATTTATTTATTTAGGCATTTATATCCCACACTTTCCCGCCCATGGGCAGGCTCAATGTGGCTTACATTAGTTCAAAAGGTTAACAGCAGTATAAAACGACACTTCTATCTAGTAATAGACAAACAGACACATTAAGAGCCAGGTAGTTGGTGGGGAGAGACAGAGGGAGAGAAGTGAGAAAGGAGGTAAGGAATGCAGTATGGTCGCACAACATAATGGGTCAGAAAACATTAACACAGTGCGGAGCTGCAATGTAAGCTGTCCTGAATAAAGCGGTCTTCAGGGAGATTCTGAAAGCCTGATGTTCGGAGGTAGCTTTATCACCATTTGACCCCCTCATTAACTCTTCTTGTGGTTTGCAGTCTTTGGAAAGCATTTCCAATTCAGGTTAATGACTTTCGGTCTCTCAACAGCTCCCCAGAACCTTTTCCAAGTATCTTCAATACATCCCAATTGGTCAATCCTATCCCTTGGTCATTCATATCCCTTAACACAGCTCACATTTTCACACTTTTGAATCACATCAACATGACCTTCATTCAATGCAATACTTGTTGTGCTTTAATCCTAAGGCAAATCATATGGAACCTTAGAGCTTTCCCTATCTGTCTCCAAATATCAGCTATGAAAGATGCGATCAACAGCCTCAAGAAGGAATATACTACAATTAAGGAAACATCAGGATTACACAGTTCCCAGCCAATTTACCATCACTGCCACAGAGAGTAAAGCACCAGAAGAATAGATAAGTCACAGTAGGCTCCAGGTAGGTTAAGACCTGTGACACAGAAGCATTCACTCTCCCAACCTTTGCCCCTGTATAAATCATTTGCTGCATTGGATCATTGCGATGATGAGAAAAGAAGCACTGAGGTAGAAACAGAGGCATGCAAATGCTGCACAATCCAGGAAAAAGCCCCCAAACAATAGCAGATAGGTGCAAAGCAGAAATCTTACTACTAGGAGACTCCATGATCAGCAATATTAACTTAGGAATGCAGTTTAAGGGTCCCAACCTATTGAAAATACCTTCCAGGATCCTCCACGATCAGAAATACCAATCTAATACTGAACGTGATCTGAGAAGAAAGGATAGATTCTAGTACTGATGTTGTAATCCACATGGGGACAAATAACCTGGCCAACAATAACAAATTTAGAGCACAGAGAGCATTTCAGAAACTTGTGTGGGGGGGGGGGGGGGTGGACTGAAGTCTTTGGTTTGGACTGCAGCTTTTTCTGAAATAATTCCTACATTTGGGAAGGGAGAGGAAAGACTACATAAAACAGGAATTCAATAAGTGACTCGAATCTTGGTGTAAAGAAGGTGCTTTTAGATATAGGAGGATGGGGTAATACATGGAAAAATAACAGGCTGTACTGAGAAGATGTGAGAGAAGAGGACATTTGTCTAGTAAGTGAACATTATTTTGTTTTGTGCTTTGGGAACTTAATTGGGGTTTAAAGGAGGAATTGTAGGTTACTGATAGGCCGAATAAAAATATAAAAAAAGCCATCTTTATCAACTAATCTCCATTCTCTTTTCCCCCTAGTTTTAAAACTTAAACTTTGTACCACAGCATTAACGGATAGCCTCTAGCAGGCACTGCAGGACCTAGTTTAGCCATGACCAGAAGAATTATAGGTTGCATAGAGAGGGGTATATCCATTAGAAGAAAGGAGGTGTTGATGCCCCTCTACAAGTTATTGACAAGACCCCACTTGGAGTATTGTGTTCAGTTTTGTAGGCCATATCTTACTAACGATTTAAAAAGACTTGATGTGGTTCAAAGAAAAGCAACAAAAATGGTATGGGATTTGCATTGCAAGATGTGCGAGGAGAGACTTACTGACTTGAACACGTATACCCTGGAGGAAAGGAGAAACAGGGATGTGATGTAAGACTTCAAATATATGAAAGTTATTAATCCGCAAACAAACCTTTTCCAGAAACTGGAAGGTGCTAGAACTAGAGAACATGAATTGTGATTGAAAGGGGGCAGACTCAGGAATAATGTCAGGAAGTATTTTTTTCACAGAGAGAGTGGTAGATACCTGGAATGCCCTCTCACGAGAGGTGGTGGAGATAAACAGTAACAAAATTCAAAAATAAGTGGGATAAACACATAGGAATTCTGTTTAGAAGGAATGGATCCAATGAAGCTTAGCAGAGATTGGGAAGCAACACGAGTAATTGTGAATCAAAGCTAGTACAGGGCAAACTTTTACGGTCTGTATTCTGGTCATGGCTGGACAGATTCAACTTCAGAAGTTGGAGGACAGTGCTTGGCAGACTTCTAAGGTCTGTGCCCTGAAAATGGCAAGGTCGTAGACATATGTTTTATCATATACCATATGTAATGAGTTTATCTTGTTGGGCAGGCTGGATAGGCCGTACAGGTCTTTATCTGCCGTCATCTACTATGTAGAAGCATTTCTAAGACTAGAGGGAATCCAGGTTTACCCATACTTAAGACGACTGGCTGATCAGGACCTCTTCTTTCCAAGAAAGCCTAACATTCGTCCGTGCATGATAGATTTTCTACAGTCACTAGATTGGGTAATCAACCTCCACAAAAGTGAGTTGTAGCCATCTCAAGAGTCTGGAGTGTTTAGAGGTTCATTTTGACACTCTACAAGGCAAGAGTTTCCTACTGGCTCACAAGAGAATCAAGACCAGATTTGTCACTTGCTTCAGATTTGGAATCCTCGTGCTTGGGATTATGTTCAAGTACAGGGGGTCTATGGCAGCAACTCTCAATTTAATTTTTATAAACATTAAATTAATTTGGCCAAAGAAGTATTACTCGTCTGTTTTCCAGCAGACTAAATATTCTCATTACCACTATTTCACATACCCCCAGTCTTTAACCTGATGAATTTGCCAATAGCTTTTTTTGATAACATTTGTTCAGTTTCTGTGCCAATTTTCCATGACTTGTATCTTTGGCTTTACTCGCTCTGCCTACTGTCCTAGAAACCGCAGCTAATCCCAGTTTATCTGCTTCTTTATCTTGATTTGGTAGTCCTCCTGCTACTCAGATTTACAAAATAGTCAAATGTTTAAATTCCTCATACAGTGGGGGAAATAAGTATTTGATCCCTTGCTGATTTTGTAAGTTTGCCCACTGACAAAGACATGAGCAGCCCATAATTGAAGGGTAGGTTATTGGTAACAGTGAGAGATAGCACATCACAAATTAAATCCGGAAAATCACATTGTGGAAAGTATATGAATTTATTTGCATTCTGCAGAGGGAAATAAGTATTTGATCCCCCACCAACCAGTAAGAGATCTGGCCCCTACAGACCAGGTAGATGCTCCAAATCAACTCGTTACCTGCATGACAGACAGCTGTCGGCAATGGTCACCTGTATGAAAGACACCTGTCCACAGACTCAGTGAATCAGTCAGACTCTAACCTCTACAAAATGGCCAAGAGCAAGGAGCTGTCTAAGGATGTCAGGGACAAGATCATACACCTGCACAAGGCTGGAATGGGCTACAAAACCATCAGTAAGACGCTGGGCGAGAAGGAGACAACTGTTGGTGCCATAGTAAGAAAATGGAAGAAGTACAAAATGACTGTCAATCGACAAAGATCTGGGGCTCCACGCAAAATCTCACCTCGTGGGGTATCCTTGATCATGAGGAAGGTTAGAAATCAGCCTACAACTACAAGGGGGGAACTTGTCAATGATCTCAAGGCAGCTGGGACCACTGTCACCACGAAAACCATTGGTAACACATTACGACATAACGGATTGCAATCCTGCAGTGCCCGCAAGGTCCCCCTGCTCCGGAAGGCACATGTGACGGCCCGTCTGAAGTTTGCCAGTGAACACCTGGATGATGCCGAGAGTGATTGGGAGAAGGTGCTGTGGTCAGATGAGACAAAAATTGAGCTCTTTGGCATGAACTCAACTCGCCGTGTTTGGAGGAAGAGAAATGCTGCCTATGACCCAAAGAACACCGTCCCCACTGTCAAGCATGGAGGTGGAAATGTTATGTTTTGGGGGTGTTTCTCTGCTAAGGGCACAGGACTACTTCACCGCATCAATGGGAGAATGGATGGGGCCATGTACCGTACAATTCTGAGTGACAACCTCCTTCCCTCCGCCAGGGCCTTAAAAATGGGTCGTGGCTGGGTCTTCCAGCACGACAATGACCCAAAACATACAGCCAAGGCAACAAAGGAGTGGCTCAGGAAGAAGCACATTAGGGTCATGGAGTGGCCTAGCCAGTCACCAGACCTTAATCCCATTGAAAACTTATGGAGGGAGCTGAAGATGCGAGTTGCCAAGTGACAGCCCAGAACTCTTAATGATTTAGAGATGATCTGCAAAGAGGAGTGGACCAAAATTCCTCCTGACATGTGTGCAAACCTCATCATCAACTACAGAAGACGTCTGACCGCTGTGCTTGCCAACAAGGGTTTTGCCACCAAGTATTAGGTCTTGTTTGCCAGAGGGATTAAATACTTATTTCCCTCTGCAGAATGCAAATAAATTCATATACTTTCCACAATATGATTTTCCGGATTTAATTTGTGATGTGCTATCTCTCACTGTTACCAATAACCTACCCTTCAATTATGGGCTGCTCATGTCTTTGTCAGTGGGCAAACTTACAAAATCAGCAAGGGATCAAATACTTATTTCCCCCACTGTATCTTTTTACTGATAGTGTGTGTAGTAGAGCCCTTAATTCATTGATCTCATCTTTCCTTTTGTGCTTTTTGTGATTACCACTATCCTATTATGGAAACTTCCCAGACTCCTGAAAACAGTCTGTTTGCCCATTATGCAAAAGTCCTAAAGGCTAGCTGTCATCTAATTACAGTCCCGTCCTATCGCTAACCTTTCTTTTCTGTAAGGTAGTTGAAATAATTGTAGCAGAACAGTTAGTTGAGTTTCTGGATAAGACCAATGCACTGCATTTCAGACAGACTACCACTACTCATCATTTCTATTGCGCTACTAGATGTATGCAGCTCTGTATACGAACATGTAAGAGATTGTCCCTGCTCGACAGAGCTTACATTCTAATCAAGATAGACAAACAGGACAAATAAGAGGTAAAGGAATTAGTCAATGTTGGAATTTCAAAACAGACATAGGTACTGAACAAGTGAACAGGAGTTAGGAGTTAAAAGCAGCCTCAAAAAGGTGACCTCTTTAGCCTAGATATGAAGACGGTGAGAGCTGGAGCTTGACATTCTGGTTTCAGATGGCCTATCACTGTTACTGCTCTACAGAAAGCTCTCTTTTAGGACTTGCCAGTGGCTTACAGTTGGCCCTGAATGATGGTTGTGATGCTCTTATTTCTCTCAACCTCTCTGTGGTCTTTAATCTTTGTAAAACCAGTCACTGCTTCAATGGCTGGCAGATATTCATGGTACAGCAGTATTGGTTTCAGTCCTATCTCACTGATCGAATATTTCTCCGAGGACAAGCAGGCTGCTTGTTCTCACGAGTGGGTAGACGTCCGCGTCGGCCCAGGAAGCGGCAAAATTTTTCCAGCAAAAATATAAAACTTTGCCAGTCTTCTGGCATGCGAACAGTGCACACCGCGCGCGCCTCCTCAGTTCTTTTTTTATCCAGACGAGGTGACAACATTTTTTTCGGCTATCGTATTTTGACAACTTTTTTCTTTATTTTTTCTATTTCTTAAAATTTTTTTTATTCCCGTAGTTTCCTTTAGTGTTTTTTGGCCTATTTTTAAGTTTACTTTCTTCTTGATGCGGCCGGCCTTTAGGCCACGCAGTCGGGTTTTCCCTTTTTTGTGTCCTTCACTTTTTTGGCACAATCATGTGGTTTGATTTCGTCGAAGTTGTTTTTCCATCGAGGACACCCAGCAGCTTCAAATGTTGTACTCTGTGCAACCGTACCATCTCAGGTACCGATACCCACGCCTGGTGTATCCAGTGTCTTGGGCCTGACCATAGCCCAGCCGTTTGTGGTCTGTGTCTTCGTATGAAGAAACAAACTCAAGCGTCTCGAGAAGCCCAGCGAGAAAAGCTTTTTGGGGCTCAGTCCGGTCCCTCGACGACGACTTCGGTACCGAGGTCGGCGACATCGGAGTCGACATCGAGAACATTGACGTCGAGAGGAGCATCGACGTCGGAAGGAGAGGTAATGGCTGCCCCGAGACCACCACATGCTGGGAGCAGTGAGGCGTCGAGTGGGTCTCCACCTGCCTCAAGGCCTCCTGTTATGCAGGATCGACCTTCGTCGGACCCGGCCCCGAGGAGATGTGAGGTCTGAGATGCTCGAGGATCTGGATTATCCTTCTCCACCTAGAGAGGCTGTGACGGCTCCTCTGCATAAGGTACTGAAGGAAGTCTTTATGCGGAACTGGTCGTTCCCTCTGTCTGGCCCCGTGATGCCGAAGAAAACTGAATCCCAGTATGGGATCCACAGTGAACCTGGATTGATTGAGGTCTCAGTCACTCCAGAATTCCATGGTGGTGGACTCTGCCCTCAAAAGAGCCAAAAGTACTAGGGACTATGCCTTGGCGCCCCCAGGCAGAGAAGCTAGGGCTCTTGATTCTTTTGGGAGGAAAACGTATCAGGCCGCTATGCTCGCTGCCAAAATTCAATCTTACCAGCTCTTCACGAGCATACACTTGCGGAACTTGATGAGGCAACTGTCCAGCTTGGTTGGTGCGCTCCCTCCGGAGCAGGCCGAGCCTTTTCGCCAGGTAGAC
Source organism: Microcaecilia unicolor (assembly GCF_901765095.1). Lineage (NCBI taxonomy): Eukaryota > Metazoa > Chordata > Amphibia > Gymnophiona > Siphonopidae > Microcaecilia > Microcaecilia unicolor. The sequence continues at coordinate 480,689,240 of NC_044032.1, read as the reverse complement.
AGGCAGCAGAAGGCGTGTCGAAAATTCCTGGCCAGGGGTACGTTCGACACTTTTGATGTAGCATCCAGAATCGCGGCTCAAGGTATAGTGATGCACAGACTCTCATGACTGCGTGTCTCTGACCTGGATCATTCGGTTCAGCAGCGGATGGCGGATGTTCCTTGCCGGGGGGATAACCTTTTTGGTGAGAAAGTGGAGGATCTGGTTGACCAGCTCAAAAAGCACAATGATGCTATGGATTCTCTCTCCCGCCGGGCGTCTTCTGCTACTACCTCCTCATCTAGGAGGTTTTTTGGCGGGAAGAGGAGTGCTCCCTATTCCTATGCTAGGTGTAGGTACACTCCTGCTTCTCAGCAGCCTGCCCAGGCTCAGTCCCAGCACGCTCGTTCTCGTCAACAGCATGCACCTAAGGCCACTGCAACTCACCAGCAAAAGGAAGGGACGGGCTTTTGACTGACTCCAGTTCAGCATAGCCTCAGTAAACGTGTCCGTAACGGACGACTTGTAGGTTGGGGGGAGGTTAATATTTTTTCACCAAAGGGGAGGCCTCTTATAACCTCCGACCGGTGGGTTCTTCAGATAGTCCGGTTAGGATACACCCTCAATCTGGAATCCAAGCCTCCAAATTGCCCATCAGGAGCTCAGTCCTACAGCTCCCAGCACAAGCAGGTACTTGCAGAGGAACTCTCCGCCCTTCTACAGGCCCAAGCGGTCAAATCCGTTCCACCAGGGGAAGAAGGGCTGGAATTCTATTCCAGGTACTGTCTTGTGCAAAAGAAAACAGGGGGGATGCGCCTAGACCAAAGGGCCCTGAACAAATTTCTTATCTGAGAAAAGTTCAGGATGGTTTCCCTGGGCACCCTTCTTCCCATGATTCAGGAAAACGATTGGCTATGCTCTCTGGACTTAAAAGGATGCTTACACCCACATCTCGATATTTCCAACTCACAGGAAGTATCTTCGATTTCTGCTGGGAACACAGCACTTTCAGTACCATGTACTGCCTTTTGGCCTGGCGTCTGCTCCCAGAGTGTTTACAAAATGCCTAGCTGTAGTCGCAGCGTTGCTACGCAGACTGGGAGTGCATGTGTTTCCTTATCTCGACGATTGGCTAGTGAAGAGCACCTCAAAGGAAGGTGCTCTGGAGGCCATGCGAATGACTATTCAGGTGCTGGAGCTACTGGGGTTCATCATAAATTATCCCAAGTCCCATCTCAACCCAGTCCAAAAATTGGAATTCATTGGAGCTCTGCTGAACACTCAGACAGCTCGAGCTTATCTCCCCCAAGGCAAGGGCAGACAACTTTCTGTCTCTGGTGTCCATGGTTCGAGCATCTCAGCAGGTCATGGCTCGGCAGATGTTGAGACTTCTGGGGCACATGGCCTCCACAGTTCATGTAACGCACGTGGCACATCTACATATGAGATCAGCTCAGTGGGCCCTAGCTTCCCAGTGGTTTCAAGCTGCGGGGGATCTAGAGGATGTAATCCAACTGTCCACCGACTTTCAGAATTCTCTTTAGTGGTGGACGATTCGATCCAATTTGACCATGGGGGCGACCATTCCAAGTTCCTCAGCCACGAAAAGTGCTGATGATGGATACATCTCTCCTGGGGTGGGAAGCTCATCTAGATGGGCTCCACACTCAGGGAGCCTGGTCCTTTCAGGAAAAAGGTCTGCAGATCAACCTCCTGGAATTGGGAGCGATCTGTAATGCTCTAAAGGCTTTCAGAGATCGGCTGTCCAACCAAGTCATCTTAATTCAGACAGTCAGGTTGCCATGTTTTACACCAACAAGCAGGGGGCACCCTATCTCGCTCTCTGTGTCAGGAAGCCGTCCAGATGTGGCTTTGGGCTCGACGTCACGGCATGTTTCTCCAAGCCACTTATCTGGCAGGTGTAAACAACAGCCTGGCCGACAGGTTGAGCAGGATAATGCAACCTCACGAGTGGTCACTGAACATGGGCTTAGTCCGCAAGATCTTCCGAGAGTGGGGCACCCCCTCGGTGGATTGTTTTGGCACTCGGATCAATCACAAGGTCCCTTAGTTCTGTTCCAGGCTTCAGGCCCACGACAGACTAGCGTCAGATGCCTTTCTCCTACATTGGAGGACAGACCTTCTGTATGCGTATCCTCCCATACCTCCAGTAGGGAAGACTTTGCTGAAACTCAAGCAAGACTGCGGAACCATGATACTGATTGCACCCGTCTGGCCGCGTCAGATTTGGTTCCCTCCTCTTCTGTAGTTGTCCTCCGAAGAACTGTGGAGATTGGACTGTTTTCCAACCCTCATCACTCAGAACGAGGGGTCACGTCTACATCCCAACCTCCAGTCTCTGGCTCTCATGGCCTGGATGTTGAGAGCTTAGAATTTGCCTCCTTGGGTCTGTCAGAGGGTGTCTCCTGAGTCTTGCTTGCTTCCAGAAAAGATTCCATGAAGAGGTTTTACTCTTTCTAATGGAGGAGGTTTGCCATCTGGTGTAACAGCAAGGTCCTACACAGACCTTGCTTGAATACCTTCTACACTTGTCAGTCTGGTCTCAAGACCAACTCCGTAAGAGTTCACCTTAGTGCGATTAGTGCTTATCGCCGTGTAGAGGGTAAGCCTATCATTGGACAATGTTTAGTTGTTCGCTTCATGAGAGATTTGCTTTTGTCAAAGCCCCCTTTCAAACCTCACCAGTGTCATGGGATCTCAACATCGTTCTCACCCAGCTGAGGAAAGCTCCTTTTGAGCCACTGAATTCCTGCCATCTGAAGTACTTGACCTGAAAGGTCATTTTCTTGGCGGCTGTTACTTCAGCTCGTAGAGTCAGTGAGCTTCAGGCCTTGATAGTGCATGCACCTTATATCAAGTTTCATCACAACAGAGTAGTCCTCCGGACACACCCTAAATTCCTGCCAAAGGTGGTGTCGGAGTTCCGTCTGAACCAGTCAATTGTGTTGCCAACATTTTTTCCCCGTCCTCATACCCACCCTGATGAAAGCAGTTTGCATACCTTGGACTGCAAGAGAGCATTGGCCTTTTACGTGGAGCAAACAAAACCCTTCAGACAGTCCTCCCAGTTGTTTGCTTCTTTCGACCCCAACAAGAGGGGAGTTGCCATCAGAAAACGGTCATTCTCTAATTGGCTACCAGATTGCATTTCCTTCACTTATGCCCAAGCTGGACTGACTCTAGAGGGCCATGTCATGGCTCATAATGTTAGAGCCATGGCTGCGTCAGTGGCTCACTTAAAGTCAGCCTCCATTGAAGAGATTTGCAAGGCTGCAACATGGTCATCAGTCCACACATTCACATCTCACTACTGTCTTCAGCAGGATACCCACGACAGTTGGTTTGGTCAGTCAGTGTTGCAGAATCTGTTCGGGGTTTAGAATCCAGCTCCACCCCCCTAGACCCATTTTTGTTCTGTTCCAGGCTGCACTCTTAGTTAGTTCGTTATGTTTTCAGGTCAATCTAAGTTATGTCCTCGCCACTGCGAGGCCTAATTGACCAATGTTCATCGTTTTGAGTGAGCCTGGATGCTAGGGATACTCCACTTGTGAGAACAAGCAGCCTGCTGTCCTCAGAGAATACCAGCTACAGGTTAGTATCTTCACTTTATGGTTGGTTTGTTCTTTTGGCATTTCTGCAGTTAAATCACTCATTTCTAGCATTCCCCAAGGCTCAATTCTTGTCCCTATTCTTTTTTTTTTATTTTTTTTTTTCACCACTGGCTCTATTGATAGTGTTTGGATTTAACCTTTTTTTTTCTGCTGATATTCAGCTTTTGGTTCCACTAGTCTTCTTTTCACCAGATATTGTGACTACTGTCTCATTGCATCTCACTAAAATCGCAGATTGTCTTGGCATGCATCGTATGAAATTGAATCCCACCAAATCAGAAGCTATTATTTTTTTCCATGCAGTCCCCAGGTCATAAGTACGTAAGTATTGCCATACTAGGACAGACTGAAGGTCCATCAAGCCCAAAAATCCTGTTTCCAACAGTGACTAATCCAGGTCACAAGTACCAGGCAAGATCCCAAAACAGTACAACACATTTTATGCTGCTTATCCTAGAAATAAGCAGTGGATTTTTCCCAAGTCCATTTTATTAATGGTCTATGGACTTTTACTTTAGGAAACCATCCATACCTTTTTTTAAATCCCACTAAGCTAACTGCTTTTACTACAATCTCTGGAAACGAATTCCAGAGTTCAATTACACGTTGAGTGAAGAAATATTTTCTCTGATTCGTTTTAAATTTACTACTTTGTAGCTTCTTTGCATGCCCTCTAGTCCTAGTATTTTTGGACAGAGTAAACAAGTGATTCACGTCTACTCTTTTCACTCCACTCATTTTGTAGACCTCTATCATATTACCCCTCAGCTGTCTTTTCTTCAAACTGAAGAGCCCTAGCCGCTTTAACCTTTCCTCATAGTGAAGTCGTCCCATCCCTTTTATCATTTTCGTCGCCCTTCTCTATACCTTTTTTAATTCCACTGTCTTTTTTTGAGATGCAGTGACCAGAATTGAACACAATATTCAAGGTGCAGTCGCACCATGGTGCGATCCAAAGGCATTGTAAAATCCCCATTTTTGTTTTCCATTCCTTTCCTAATAATACCTAACATTATGTTTGCTTTCTTAGCTGCAGTGGCACACTGAGCAGCAGGTCAGTCATATCCTTTTCAGACTAATGGTATTAGTGTCTCTTTCAAGAATTCTATTAAGGTTCTTGGGGAAACCCTTGATGCAACTCTGTCTTTTCACACTGAAATTTCTAACATTGTAAAGAGATGATACTTCATCCTGTGACAAATTCATGCCAAACAACCAATCCTTAATTGTCTTCCCTTCAGATTTTGCTTCTGTCTCTAGTTGTATCTAAAATAGGTTACTGTAATTTACCATGTTTACCATCTACCCTACTCTACAGACTTCAATTAATTCAGAACTCCGCTGTTTAATTACTCCAAAATGAGAAAACGTTTGATTATGTAACCCCTCTTCTCTGAGCACTGGCTTTCTGTGTGGTCCTGCTTAGCTTTTAAATCTTTAATTATTGCACATAAAGTCATGCATAATGACTCACCATTCTTTCTCTTTAGTCTTCTTATTCTGTACGTTCCTTCTTGTACCCTCCATTCCTCCAGCCAGCATTTTCATTTCGTGTTATCTTGCTTGATACTATTTGTCATTCCTGTTTGTGTTGTTGCCCTGTCCCTTTGGATCTCGCTCCCAGCCCCGTTAGAGCTGAATTATTCTACTGCAAATTTAAAATTGCTCTTAAGACTCCTTAAACAAGTATTCCCTATAACCTGACTCGTGTTGTTTCCACATTTCTATACTTGTTGCAGTACACATCTGTTTTTAACCTACACCCATGTTCCCCTTACATGTTTATTTACAGCTCTGTAATTTAGTTTCTTATCCCTTCTGTGTACCCGTATTGCATGTGTGTGTGTTTTTATTTTGGTTTGTCTTCCCTGTTTGCCTTGTTTGTATTTTAATTATATGTTATTTCCCTTTTAAATAGGTTGTTAACTGCTTCAAAGTATATTTTATATGATTTGCGGTATATCAAAAATAAATTAAAATCTGATTCCCTGTACCAGAGCCCACCTGAGGCCCTACAGCTCATCAGTTATCTGGGACTGAGTGGTCAGACTGGTGCTCCAGGCCTTTCAATCTATACTCAAGGGACACATGGTAAAGGTCCTCTCTGACAGTCTAAAGACATTAGCCTATATAAACAAGCAAGGGGGCACATGAAGTGCGCATCTCACCCTAGAAGCTCATCTCATGATTAATGAACAGAAAAATGTGCCCATGATTTCAGTGGCTAATATTACTGAGAAAATGAATATCGAAGTGGACTATCTCAGCAGGAACTCTCTAGACCTGGGAAAATGGGAGATGTTGGAAACAGTTTTTCTCATGGTTACGCAGATGTGGAGAATGCCAGCACTGGATCTGATGGCAACTTGCCACAATATATAGGTTCTTCAGCAAAAAAAAAAAATGTTTAATTCAGAAGCGACAGACTGCATTTCTTCAGAAATGGATGAGGAAAGAGCAGCTCTACATCGTCCCACTCTGGCTGATGATAGGAAGAGTGCTATGCAAGGTTCTATTTCATCCAGGCCTGGTGATTATTATAGCAGCTGATTGACTCAGGAGATCCTGGTGTTCGGATCTGAAATAGCTCCTAGTAGACAAGCTGTTTCATCTTCTGATCCATCAGGACCTACTGTCTTAGGGACCCATCCAGATGGAAGATCCCCCCCACTTTGGTCTTACGTTTTGGCTATGGAACGGTTGAGGTTAAGGAAGAAAGGTTAACCAGAAGATGTGATTTTTACATTACTCCAAGCATGGAAGTGTTTGACCTCTTCAGTGTATGCTCAAGTCTAGAGATTGTTGTGAGCCCTGGTGTTTGGAAAGGGCTGTTCTTTCCTTTCATTTGTCATTACCTCAGATATTAGCCTTTTTACAGGAAGGTTTTAACTCTCTCATGATGCAAGTGGCTGTGTTATCCTACTATCAAGGACTTTCTAATACCTCGACTGCTTATCTGAATATGATGCATTTCCTTAAGGGTATCAACCCAGGACCGCCGAGAGGGGGGGGCAAAATTCCCCTGGCCTCCAAGGGGAGCTGGTGCCGGGGTCTCTCTCTCCTGCTCCTGGTGGGATGCGCAGCCTGAGAGAAAAAGCAGCTGCAGGGGAAGGCCATGCAGCAGAAGGAAGAAGAGCAGCGCTGGAGGACAAACTCTTCTGCTGGCGGGACCTTGGGATCCCCGCCAGCCAAGGTACCGAACAGTTATGGTGGGTGGGCAGCGGATCCTGGGGGGCCCTGTGGCGGCGATGATCCTGGGGGGGGGGGGGGGGCTGGCAGCAGCGGCTTTGCCTCAGTCTCTCGGTGGCCCTGTATCAACCTTCTTAAGCCACCTTTTTGTTCTCCTTGTCCTGAGTGGAATCTTAATCTGGTGCTAAAGGCTCTTCAGTCCTCTTCTTTTGAGCCATTAAAGAAGACTACACTGAAGGATCTTACGTTGAAGTTGGTATTTCTGATGGCTACAGCTTCAGCCAGAAGAATTTCTGAATTGCAGACATTACCATGTGGAGATCCATTTCTCCACTTCGCTGAAGTTTCTATTAGAACTGTTCCATCTTTTCTGCCTAAAGTCATATCTGCATTTCACATCAACCAGTCTTTTTCTCCCTTCAGGAAGGAAGATTGTGGAAGGGATTATAACAGGTTGCATTCCCTGGATGTCTGTTGAATTCTTCATTATCTCGAAATTATTAATGAGTTTCACCGGTCGGATCATCTTTTTGTCCTCTTTGCATGCCCAAGTAAGGGAAATGCAGTTTCTCAGGCCACTGTAGCGTGATGGACTGAAGAAACCATTTTTTTCAGCATACGTTCTGGTAAAACATCTATCTGTGAGAGCTCACTTTACTAGAGTGCTGTCCACTTCATGAGCGGAGTCTTGTGTTTTTTCTCTTGAAGAGATTTGTAGATCAGCTACTTGGTCCTTCTTGCACATTTTCTAAACATTGGGTAGATATTGTTTATCGTTTAACAAGCTTCATATACTGATTTAGTCAGACAAATCAAAATGGTTAACAATATTGCAGCTAGATTGGACACAGCATTTGGTGTGTCCAGTTCTTTTGGTCGTTGTTTCCGTTTCCCACCCAAATTAAGGATTGCCTTGCTACATCCCATCAATTTTTAGATTCATCTGCTTTGATGAGAAGGAAGTATAAATGATGCCTTACCTGATAATTTTCTTTCCTTTAGTTACAGTAGATGAATCCAGAACCCTTCCCTCAGTGAGCTGTGTGCTTGGTTTCTCTGTTCAGGTTTGCTGTTTCTCATTTTCTGTGCTCCTTGTTATGGTTCTTCATAATGCATTGCTCTTTTCTGTAGGGAAGGAGAAGTTGTCTGCCTTGTTCCCTTCTGCTTTGTTATGAAAAACACTAATGGCCAGAATGCATACCATATATGACTGTTGTGTCCTCTGTCTCCACCTGCTGGTAGATGATCATAACCTATCAGTTTCTAGATTTATCTGCTATGACTAAAGGAAAGAAAATTATCAGGTAAGACATAATTTTTCTTTCACTTGGACAGGCCATAGATGGGGCTCACAATTAGGGGAGCATCTTACGGAGTACTGTAAGTTGCCTGCTACATTTAGGTGCTCCCATTTATACCAGCTCTATGCAAATGTAAATGAGGGCACCTAAATTTAGATGTGCTGATACCAGGTTCACACTGGTATTTTATAAGGACACTTGGGTGCCCAAGAGTCCATGTAGAATAGGCTCTTGCCCTGTATTATTTGCGCACCTAAATGGGGGAACCCTGTTGTAGAATTGCCTGCTAAGTGCCATCATTTCTATATAGGGGTTAATTTTAGAGGGGGTTGCCTAGTTTTTGGCACTGGAAAGATGTGTAAATGGTATTATTCTAGTTATTTACACATATAAGTGGCTCTTGTAGAATACCAACTAGCGGAAAAGTATGCATCACAATTTGGAGCGCATGGATGTGTGTGTAAATCGTAGATTTGTATCTTTTACACATATTCATGTTAGCATCTACCAGCTGTAGGGGTGATGTAAGTGATTGCATATTAAATGCAAGTGCGTTTACTGCCACTTGTTCTATAAAGAAAACTAGGTACCTACTTTTCTTTACAGAATAGACTTAAAGAGGCACTATAACCAGTGCCTTATTAGGCGCCCTGTTAAAGAATTACCCTTCTAGTGTTTTACCTGGTCTCTTTTTTTCTGCTTTTCTTTGAGTTATTGTGAAGCATCCTGTGGTTAAGAATGTAGGCACTGTTGCTGCTGTTTTTCTTTCTCTCTGCTGTAGTACTTTTAGTATTGACTGAGTATAAGAAAGGAATCAAACTGTACTCTTTATCGGCAGCAAATAAGCTTGACAGATCTGAAACTTTTTTTTTAATATTGTGTTTTGAGTAAGAAGTTTTTTTTTTGTCTGTGTATGAATTTAGCATGAGACCACCTCAGCAAAGTTCTCGATTGCCAGCTGCAAACACAAGCAGAAATTCTGTTTCAGGTAAGTGTGTTAGTTGAAAATACGGATTGGGCCCTGTCTCTTATTCGTTACTGTATTGCAGAAAACCTTGGTTTGAACCAGGGCTTTTTTTGAGGGGGTACTTGGGGGTACTGAGTACTGGCACCTTTTCCACTGTCTTCTAAAATTGACCCATGGAACCCAAGTTTTAATGAGAGAGCTCAGGTTCTATACACCAATTCTGTCTTGTCATAGATTCTGTGACTGGTTGCAGGGGGCCTGGCTATGATAGAGTGGGTCTCTCAGTGATCACCCCACTCCTGAAGGGTGGCCTAGCATTTGAGTACCGGCACCTTTTTTGCTAGAAAAAACACACTAGTTTTGACTATCCAGTATAAGAATCTAATACAGCAGTGGTTTTCAGATCTGTCTTGGAGGACCACCAGCCAGTTGGGTTTTCAGGATATCCACAGTGAATATGTAAATGAGATTCACATGCCCACTACCTCTATTTTATGCAAATTTCTCTCGTATATGTTCATGAGGTATATCCTGAAAACCCAACTGGCTGGTGGCTTCCCAAGACAGGTTTGAGATCCACTGTAGTAGAGATGAAGCATCATTTTATATAGAATGTAGAGGTCAGAATTAAGACTTACAAATCAGATTGTGGTCAGTTCCTGTCATTTTAGAAGAGGATCTGTCGATGTTGGCACTTAAATGTGGAAGTGGCGATGTTGCAACTTTGACGTTTAACTCTGCCCCATTTTGCAAGGCTATTTGTGTATGTGCTAATTCCGGACTCCGTTCCTTTTATCTCGCTGCACCTCACGCCTGGAATAGACTTCCCGAGCTTGTACGTTTAGCCCCCTTTGGCCATTTTCAAATCCAGGCTAAAAGCCCACCTCTTTAACGCTGCTTTTGACTCCTAACCACTACTTACTTGCCCTGTACGCTTTTATCCCCACCTCTTTAATTCCCTTACCTCTTAGTTGTTCTGTTTGTCCTATTTAAAGTTCAATAATCTATATATATAAAAGGCAACCCCAACGTTCTGAAGCCTCCACGGAAGTTGAGGCGCCCGAGATATCCGGTGTGCCCTGGAGTGTCTGCACCGCCCTCGCGTCAAAACGTCATGACGTCGAGGGCGGAGCTATGACACTCGAGGGCCGAAACGGCCCACAGCGAACAAGGCAAGTAGCTTCGAGGGACGGAGGGAGGGGGCCCCTTGCTAGCGCCCGTTTCATTCTGCTCAGAAACGGGCATTTTTTCCTAGTTTTTATTAAAGAAGATGCATTTTAACATTGTAATTGAGTATTGTATACAATCCTCTTTATCACACCGCTTGTTAACAATAACCAATTCTAACATCAACAAATTATTTTATTATTGTTCTTTCCCCTTTCCCTCCCATCCCCCCTTCCCAAGCTCCCCCCAACTGACCCTTCCCCCCTCCCTCTCATTCTTCTCCTCCTTGTATGTTTACACATTTCAGTCATCTCTTTATTGATTATATATTTGCAACGTATTCATTATTAAACTGCGGGCTCTACCCCCCATCGATTGAATATAAGGTTTCCATATTACCCAAAACTCCTTTTTCTTTTTGGGAGTACCTCTCGCATCTCTGGCCTCCCACGTAACGAGCATCTGTAGCCCATTACGCCAATGCCAAAATGAGGGAGCTTCCTTCTGGATCCAATATTGCATTATACACATTTTCCCAATGATACTGACTTTATACAGAAACTGGCGTTCTGCTCTTCTCAAGGTTGTCCTACTTCCTTTATAACCCAATATACACCTCTGGGCAGTCAGAGTAACTGGTTTATTTAGTATACATGCACAATACTGCTGTATTCTCATCCAGAATCTCTGTATAGAAATACAGTCCCATAGCATATGTAGAAACGACGGGTCTGTACTTCCACATTTGTAGCATTTACTCTCTGATATACGTCCCACATAATATGCTTGTTTAGGTGTGAAATATCCCCGCATGATTATACGATACTGAGTTTCCCTATGCCTTGCATTACGTAAGTTGTCTTTGATCTCTGTCATGTAGGTTAAGATGTCAGCTTCTGTGACTGTCAGTCCTAGATCATTCGTCCATTTTTGTGCCACCCCTGCTAATGACTTAGGTAGTTTCAGCTTTGATATTGCTACATGCATACCCGACACCGTAACCCTTTCTATCCCTGGGGGTAAGAAAAAGTTTTCCAGTAGAGGGAACAGCTCTCTAGAACACCCCTCTCTTATCAATCTAGCCATGTAAACCTTCACCTGTAAATATGAATACCAATCCACATTGTCGTCCCCCACTATCTGTCCCAATTCACCTTGTGTCCGTATCCGTCCTGTATTGTGTAATAAGTCCACCACTACCACCACCCCTTCTGTTGCCCATCTGTTGTGTCTAATCGACTGAATACCCGACTGAAAGTCAGCATTGCCAATTAATGGTAACATGTCAGTACATCTTGGATTTTTCCCCAAGAGGTGGATTACATAATCCCATGCCTTTCTCATTGGAGCCAATAAAAGATGCTGCCTCCACTCAGTAGGTATCTTATGTGTGGGGGCATGTAATAAATAGTAGGGATGATATGGTTTAAATAAGTTTCGTTCCATCCCCCATGGGATATAATCTTCCGTTCCTAGTACCCAATCTGCCACATGTCTCAACAAGCATGCCCAATTATATTCTCGCAGATTAGGTAGCCGCAATCCTCCTTTCTGCAATTTTCCACTCAAATGTTCAAATTTAATTTTTGGTTTCTTTCCCCTCCCCAGCAAAAGTATAACAACATTCTCTTTAATTTTTTTAAATCTTTCTGTTGTAAGTATAATGGTAACTGTCGAAATACATATAGCCATCGGGGAAATAATACCATGCTATACAGACTTATTCTCCCACTTAATGTCAACGGCAATGTATGCCAATGGGTCAATGTCTGCTTCGTCTGTCTCAGAAGATTATCTATATTTTTCCTATAAAGTTGGCATGGATCCGCTGTTAGAGTTATTCCTAAATACTTAAATTCACCTATAACCCATCGTAAGGGAAACTCCCCCCTCCACCCTGCAAGTATTGTATCTTGTGTTGGCATACTTTCTGATTTTTGCATATTAAGTTTAAAGCCCGAAAACGAGCCATATTCTTTAAATCGTTCTAACAATACCGGTAGTGCCACCTGTGGTTTGGTAAGATGGACCAAGACATCGTCGGCAAATGCCGAGATTTTAAATTCATGAGGCCCCATTCGCACCCCTGTGATCTCCTGGTCCTCCAGTATTGTCCGCAGCAGCAGATCCAGAGTCAAAGCGAACAACAAGGGGGATAAGGGGCATCCTTGTCGTGTGCCTCTACCAATCTCAAACGTTTCAGTATAGTCCCCGTTGACATATAACCTGGCTAAGGGTTCTTTATACAGTGCGGCTATAACTTTTACAAATGACCCATCAAAGTCATACGCTGACATTGTCCGAAACATAAATCCCCAGTCTACTCTATCGAACACCTTTTCGGCGTCGAAACTTATTAGTAATGAGTCTTCTTTCTTTCTTCTCACACATTCTAATGAGGCTAATATCTGTCTGATGTTCTTGACAATCTGTCTCCCTTTAATAAATCCTCCTTGTGGTAAGGCTATGATGTCTGGCAAGATCCTTGCTAGCCTATTAGCGTAGATCCCCGCCAATAGTTTAGTTTCATAATTAATCAGGGAAATTGGTCTATATGATTCTGGCTTAATCAGGTCCTTCCCTGGTTTGGGAAATACCACAATTTCTCCGAGGACAAGCAGGCTGCTTGTTCTCACTGATGGGTGACGTCCACGGCAGCCCCTCCAATCGGAAACTTCACTAGCAAAGTCCTTTGCTAGCCCTCGCGCGCCCGCGCGCACCGCGCATGCGCGGCCGTCTTCCCGCCCGAAACCGGCTCGAGCCGGCCAGTCTTCTTTTGTCCGCACTCGGTACGGTCGTGTTTTCGCCGTGTCGAGCCCCGGAAAGTCGACCTCGCGCGTCCAATTTGTTTTGAACGTGTTTTTTTCCTTCGGGAAAGCTTTGTCCTAGTCGGGAAGTGCTCCGGAAACCCCCCGCCGGGTTTCGTGTAAATCCTCCCCGTACTTCCAGCTTTTTTGCCCCGGTAAGTTTTCTTTCGTCGTCGGGGTAGGCCTCTTTTCGGCCTCGGTCGAGATTTTTTCTCCCCCTAAATTTGGTGCTTCAAATTTCGCCATTTCGGCTTTTGATTTCGCCGGCGTGATTTTTCCGCCCATGACATCGAAGCCTTCCAGCGGCTTCAAGAAGTGCACCCAGTGCGCCCGGGTTATCTCGCTCACTGATCGACACTCGTCGTGTCTTCAGTGTCTGGGGGCCGAGCACCGCCCTCAGAACTGCAGTCTGTGTTCCCTGCTTCAAAGGCGGACTCAGGTAGCGAGACTAGCCCAGTGGAACGTGTTGTTCTCGGGCTCTTCGTCGGCATCGGCACCGGGATCTTCGAGTGCATCGACGTCGTCAGCGTCCAGACCTTCTTCCTCGGCCGCCCCTGCATCGAGTGCATCGAGGCATCGGGCCTCTGCATCGGCGCCGAGACATCGGATAGCTGCATCGACGTCGGTGGTACCAGGACCTCGTCTGCTGATGTCGTCGGACGGTGGTGCATCGGGTGGAGTGCAGGTGAGGGCTGTCCATTCCCCTGCTGGTGGCGGTGAGCCCTCGGGTGGGTCTCCGCCTACCCTGAGGGCTCCTGCGGTACAGCCCCCCCGAGATCGACCTTCTTCAGTCTCGGCCCCGAGGAAGCGACGGATGGATTCGACGTCCTCCTCGTCGGTGCCGGGGAGGTCCGGTGACATGCTTCGGAAGAAATCGAAGAAGCATCGACACCGGTCTCCTCCCCGTGTCGGCACCGAGAGCTCTGGGTCGCCGAGGGATTCGGCACCCAGCAGGCATCGGCACCGAGAGGACCGCTCACCCTCTGTTCAGGAGGTGTCGATGCGCTCCGCTCTGGACAGCCCGGAACAGCCTCCACGCCCGGAACAGGTACTGACGTCGACGCCTGCATCGACCTCTCAGCCTTTCTCTGCAGCCGCTCTAAACGAGAGCCTCCGGGCCGTTCTCCCAGAGATTCTGGGAGAGCTGTTGCGCCCTACCCCTCCGGTACCGGCGGTGCTTGCGCCACCGGTACCGTCGAGCGTGGCGCCGGCTGGCCCATCGCCCAGGTTGAGGTCCCCGACGTCGGTACCGCGTGCGGTACCGACCGCGGCCACCTCCCAGGAAGGCTCCCCGACTACGTCGGCGGAGGGAGCTTCGCCGATGCGGGCGAGGGAGTCTACCTCTCGACGCCCCCATCGTGGACGGGGTTCCACGGAGTCGAGCAGGGCGAGGTTGCAGACACAGGTCCGTGAACTTGTGTCTGACACCGAGGGTGAGGCCTCGTGGGAGGAAGAGGAAGATCCCAGATATCTCTCTGACGAGGAGTCTGAGGGTCTTCCGTCTGATCCCACTCCCTCTCCTGAGAGACAGCGTTCTCCTCCCGAGAGTCTGTCTTTTGCCTCCTTTGTCCGGGAGATGTCTACGGCCATCCCCTTCCCGGTGGTTGTGGAGGACGAGCCCAGGGCTGAAATGTTTGAGCTCCTGGACTATCCTTCTCCACCTAAGGAAGCGTCCACTGTTCCCTTGCACCATGTCCTGAAGAAGACATTGCTTGCGAACTGGACCAAGCCATTAACTAATCCCCACATTCCCAAGAAGATCGAGTCCCAGTACCGGATCCATGGGGACCCAGAGCTGATGCGCACTCAGTTGCCTCATGACTCTGGAGTTGTGGATTTGGCCCTAAAGAAGGCTAAGAGTTCTAGGGAACATGCTTCGGCGCCCCCGGGCAAGGACGCTAGAACCTTAGACTCCTTTGGGAGGAAGGCCTACCATTCCTCTATGCTCGTGTCCAAGATCCAGTCTTACCAGCTCTACACGAGCATACACATGCGGAATAATGTGCGGCAGTTGGCGGGCTTGGTTGATGCTCTTCCCCCTGAGCAAGCCAAGCCTTTTCAGGAGGTGGTCAGGCAGCTGAAGGCGTGCAGAAAATTCCTGGCCAGAGGAGTTTATGACACTTTTGATGTTGCGTCCAGGGCCGCTGCTCAAGGTGTGGTGATGCGCAGGCTCTCATGGCTGCGTGCCGCCGACCTGGAGAATAGAATCCAGCAGCGGATTGCGGACTCGCCTTGCCGTGCGGATAACATTTTTGGCGAAAAAGTCGAGCAGGTGGTAGAGTCTCTCCACCAGCGGGACACCGCATTCGACAAGTTCGCCCGCCGGCAGCCTTCAGCTTCTACCTCTACAGGTAGACGATTTTTCGGGGGAAGGAAGACTGTTCCCTATACTTCTGGCAAGCGTAGGTACAATCCTCCTTCCCGACAGCCTGCGGCCCAGGCTAAGCCCCAGCGCGCTCGCTCTCGTCAGCAGCGTGCGAATCAGCAAGGCCCCGCGGCTCCCCAGCAAAAGCAAGGGGCGAGCTTTTGACTGGCTCCAGCAGAGCATAGCCGACATCCAAGTGTCAGTGCCGGGCGACCTGCCTGTCGGAGGGAGGTTGAAAGCTTTTCACCAAAGGTGGCCTCTCATAACCTCCGATCAGTGGGTTCTCCAAATAGTCCGGCAAGGATACACCCTCAATTTGGCCTCACAACCTCCAAATTGTCCACCGGGAGCTCAGTCCTACAGCTTCCAGCACAAGCAGGTACTTGCAGAGGAACTCTCCGCCCTTCTCAGCGCCAATGCGGTCGAGCCCGTGCCATCCGGGCAAGAAGGGCTGGGGTTCTATTCCAGGTACTTCCTTGTGGAAAAGAAAACAGGGGGGATGCGTCCCATCCTAGACCTAAGGGCCCTGAACAAATATCTCGTAAAAGAAAAGTTCAGGATGCTTTCCCTGGGCACCCTTCTCCCCATGATTCAGCAAAACGATTGGCTATGCTCTCTGGACTTGAAGGATGCCTACACACACATCCCGATACTGCCAGCTCACAGACAGTATCTGCGATTTCAGCTGGGCGCACGCCACTTCCAGTACTGTGTGCTACCCTTTGGGCTCGCCTCTGCGCCCAGGGTGTTCACAAAGTGCCTAGCTGTGGTAGCAGCGGCGCTTCGCAGGCTGGGGGTGCACGTGTTCCCATATCTCAACGATTGGCTGGTGAAGAACACATCCGAGGCAGGAGCCCTGCAGTCCATGCAGATGACTATTCGCCTCCTGGAGCTACTGGGGTTTGTGATAAATTATCCAAAGTCCCATCTTCTCCCAGTGCAGAAACTCGAATTCATCGGAGCCCTGCTGGATTCTCGGACGGCTCGCGCCTATCTCCCAGAGGCGAGGGCCAACAACTTGTTGTCCCTCGTCTCGCGGGTGCGAGCGTCCCAGCAGATCACAGCTCGGCAGATGTTGAGATTGCTGGGCCACATGGCTTCCACAGTTCATGTGACTCCCATGGCCCGCCTTCACATGAGATCTGCTCAATGGACCCTAGCCTCCCAGTGGTATCAGGCCGCCGGGGGTCTAGAGGACGTGATCCACCTGTCCACGAGTTTTCTCGAATCCCTGTATTGGTGGACGATTTGCTCCAATTTGACTCTGGGACGTCCCTTCCAAATTCCTCAGCCTCAAAAAGTGCTGACCACGGATGCGTCTCTCCTGGGATGGGGAGCTCATGTCGATGGGCTTCACACCCAAGGAAGGTGGTCCCTCCAAGAAAGCGATCTACAGATCAATCTTCTGGAGTTGCGAGCGATCTGGAATGCTCTGAAGGCTTTCAGAGATCGGCTGTCCCACCAAATTATCCAAATTCAGACAGACAATCAGGTTGCCATGTACTATGTCAACAAGCAGGGGGGCACCGGATCTCGCCCCCTGTGTCAGGAAGCCGTCAGCATGTGGCTCTGGGCTCGCCGTCAAGGCATGGTGCTCCAAGCCACATATCTGGCAGGTGTAAACAACAGTCTGGCCGACAGGTTGAGCAGGATTATGCAACCTCACGAGTGGTCGCTCAATTCCCGTGTGGTGCGACAGATCTTCCAGGCGTGGGGCCACCCCCCTGGTGGATCTCTTCGCATCTCAAGTGAACCACAAGGTCCCTCAGTTCTGTTCCAGGCTTCAGGCCCACGGCAGACTGGCGTCGGATGCCTTCCTCCTGGATTGGGGGGAAGGTCTGCTGTATGCTTATCCTCCCATTCCTCTGGTGGGGAAGACTTTGTTGAAACTCAAGCAAGACCGAGGCACCATGATTCTGATTGCTCCCTTTTGGCCGCGTCAGATCTGGTTCCCTCTTCTTCTGGAGTTATCCTCCGAAGAACCGTGGAGATTGGAGTGTTTTCCGACCCTCATCACGCAGGACGAAGGGGCTCTTCTGCATCCCAACCTCCAGTCCCTGGCTCTCACGGCCTGGATGTTGAGGGCGTAGACTTTGCCTCTTTGGGTCTGCCAGAGGGTGTCTCCCGCATCTTGCTTGCTTCCAGGAAAGACTCCACTAAGAGAAGTTACTTCTTTCATTGGAGGAGGTTTGCCGTCTGGTGTGACAGCAAGGCCCTAGATCCTCGCTCTTGTCCTACACAGACCCTGCTTGAATACCTTCTCCACTTGTCTGAGTCTGGTCTGAAGACCAACTCCGTAAGGGTTCACCTTAGTGCAATCAGTGCATACCATTACCAAGTGGAAGGTAAGCCGATCTCAGGACAGCCTTTAGTTGTTCGCTTCATGAGAGGTTTGCTTTTGTCAAAGCCCCCTGTCAAGCCTCCTACAGTGTCATGGGATCTCAATGTCGTTCTCACCCAGCTGATGAAACCTCCTTTCGAGCCACTGAATTCCTGCCATCCGAAGTACTTGACCTGGAAGGTCATTTTCTTGGTGGCAGTTACCTCGGCTCGTAGAGTCAGTGAGCTTCAGGCCCTGGTAGCCCAGGCCCCTTACACCAAATTTCATCACAACAGAGTAGTCCTCCGCACTCACCCTAAGTTTCTGCCAAAGGTTGTGTCGGAGTTCCATCTGAACCAGTCAATTGTCTTGCCAACATTCTTTCCCCGTCCTCATTCCTGCCCTGCTGAACGTCAGCTGCACACATTGGACTGCAAGAGAGCATTGGCCTTCTATCTGGAGCGGACACAGCCCCACAGACAGTCCGCCCAATTGTTTGTTTCTTTTGATCCCAACAAGAGGGGAGTGGCTGTAGGGAAACGCACCATATCCAATTGGCTAGCAGATTGCATTTCCTTCACTTACGCCCAGGCTGGGCTGGCTCTTGAGGGTCATGTCACGGCTCATAATGTTAGAGCCATGGCAGCGTCGGTAGCCCACTTGAAGTCAGCCACCATGGAGGAAATTTGCAAAGCTGCGACGTGGTCATCTGTCCACACATTCACATCTCATTACTGCCTGCAGCAGGATACCCGACGTGACAGTCGGTTCGGGCAGTCAGTTCTTCAGAACCTGTTTGGGCTTTAGGATCCAACTCCACCCCCCGAGGGCCCTGTTTGTTCTGTTCCAGGCTACACTCTCAGTTAGTTGGTAAATTTTTTAGGTCAATCTCAGTTATGTCCTCGCCGTTGCGAGGCCCAATTGACCAATGTTGTTGTTTTGAGTGAGCCTGGGGGCTAGGGATACCCCATCAGTGAGAACAAGCAGCCTGCTTGTCCTCGGAGAAAGCGAATGCTACATACCTGTAGAAGGTATTCTCCGAGGACAGCAGGCTGATTGTTCTCACAAACCCGCCCGCCTCCCCTTTGGAGTTGTGTCTTCCCTTGAAGTGTATTGTCTTGCTACATACTGGACTGGCCGGCTCGAGCCGGTTTCGGGCGGGAAGACGGCCGCGCATGCGCGGTGCGCGCGGGCGCGCGAGGGCTAGCAAAGGACTTTGCTAGTGAAGTTTCCGATTGGAGGGGCTGCCGTGGACGTCACCCATCAGTGAGAACAATCAGCCTGCTGTCCTCGGAGAATACCTTCTACAGGTATGTAGCATTCGCTATCTGCCACTCGAAGGGTCTCTGGTAAACATTCCTGATCTACTGCCCGCTGAAAGGCCATCATAATTGGTTTACCAATCTCTGCCTCCAACAGCTTATAAAATTCAACTCGATACCCATCAGGTCCCGGGGCTTTATGTAAAGGACTACTTTTGATGGCCCTGGCTATTTCGTCTAGATCAATAGGTTTGTTAATCATTTCCCTCTGGGCCTCTGTTATTTGTGGTAGTACTATGTTTTCTAAATACATCTCAGGCTCTAACTGATCTTCTGTGGCAGGCTGATAGAGCTGGGTATAATAATTTAAGAATATTTGTCTAATTTTACTCTCTGAGTGTGTTATATTCCCTGAGGGATGCTGTAAAGTAAGTACCCTTTGTGGGCCAGTCTTTTTCCTGATCAGCCCTGCGAGCATTGTACCTTGCTTATTACCAAATTTATAGAGTTGATATCTGTAGTATACTGCTGATTTAATAGCTCTTTGATGGATTAAAGTATTTAAATTTATCTGTGTGACTAGTAGCTGCTCTCTTACTGTACTTTGGGCTTTGTCCCTATAATTACGTCGTAATTTGACTAATTGCTTCCCTAGCCTAAGTATTTCCTGTTCTCGTCTTTTTTTCTTTCAGCTACAATAGGCTATTATTTCTCCTCGGAGTATAGCTTTCGCTTGCCTCCCAGTACAATATAGGTTCTGATGTATGCCTCTCATTATGAATCTTATTTTCCATCCATTTCTCTCTGATATAACTCAGAAATTCATCATCATAATAAAGCTCAATTGGAAATATCCATTTCCGCCTCTTAGATTGCGTATCTTGTCTATTGATGATGATATAGATTGGCGCATGATCTGATATTATGGTAGGATCTATGCCTGCCTCTTGTACATCTGGGAGAGCCCCCTCATTAATCAAAAGATAATCAATCCGAGATTGAATGTGATGTGCTCTTGAGTAGTGTGTATAATCTCTAAGGCCTGGATTTAATATTCTCCACACATCGATAACTTCCAATGTGTCACACATCCAAGGAATTCCTTTCATATGATCCCCTTTTCCTCCACCCGTATTACAAGTTTTATCTATATTTGCGTCCGCCACTATGTTAAAGTCTCCCCCAATCACCGTCTGTATATGTGGGTCTTGTAGTTTAATTTTTTGAATACGCATAGTTAAGGTTCGAAAGAACCTTTTGCTGTACACATTCGGGGCGTACACATTTACCAACAGCATCGGCATTCCATCTACCGTCACCTTAGCGATAATAAATCGGCCCTCTGGGTCTGTATAAACATAGTTCTGAGTTACTTGGAGTGTTTTATGAATCAAAATTGCTACTCCTGCTTTTTTCCCCACTGCAGGAGCCTCTAACACAGTACCCACCCACCATGATTTTAGTTTTGCGTGTTCCTGTGTTGTTAAATGTGTTTCCTGTAACATGGCTATCAATGCTCCCTTTTTGCGCAACTCCCCCATTATTTTCTTTCTCTTAATGGGTGAGCCTATACCTCCAACATTCCATGAGTATATTTTCATATTCTTCATGTTATTCCTCCATATAATGCTTCCAATAGCTGACTAATTTCTTGCCAATTCCCGGACTGCTGTCCCAGCTGCAGCAGTCCCACATATTCAACATGTGCATTATATTGCGACTGAAAGTGTCCATAATCATACATTTCCATCCGCTTTCCCCTTTGAGAAGAATTTAGCTTATTCTTTCTGTATACATTACGTCCCCTCCCCCTATCCTCTAATCCCCAGCCCCTCCCCCCTGCCCTTGTCATTTACCAAACCTTCCTCCCGCTTGGTTGGTCACAGCTAAATAATGCTTACCTCCCTCCCCGTTCAGGCCTTAATCTATTACCTCTTTCTCCCTCCCCATGTGTTAAAGGATACCATTAATAGCATTTTCCCTTTTGCTCCCCCATTTCCACCATACTGACCACCTTGTGATCACATCCATATGTGTACGCAAATTACCCTCCCACTTCATCCCCTGTATGGCATTCACCTATAGCGTACAACTTTACACAATGCCTTCTCCCCTCATCTGTAACTCCCAATTCAAGTCCAACAACATCAATTATCAAGTCCTGAACCATCTATAACTTTAAGTTCTTACAAACTCTCCTGCTTCTGTCTGTCTCCACCTTTCCCAAATATCTTCATATTTTCGCCAGTACGGTGCATTCTGCTATCTGTCTGATCAGATTCAAGTAGATCCAGTCTCTTCAGGCTCCGCTTCTGCTGCCCGCTCCAATTTGGCTACAAAGGCTCCCGCTTCTTTCTCCGATGTAAAGATTTTCAGTCTGCCATTGTGTGTCAGTTTCAAAGTAGCGGGATATTGCAAGGAGAAACTAATCTTCATCTCAAACAACTTTGAACACACTGGCGAGAATGCCCGCCTTTTTGCTGATATTCCAGCCGAATAGTCTTGAAAACAAAGAATCTTCTTGCCTTCATAGGTTAAAGTCGTTGCGGAGCGCGCTGCTTGTAGTATACACTGTTTATGCATAAAATTTAATATCTTGCAGATAACCACTCGTGATGTAGTTTTCCCCAGCTGGCGAGACCCCAGGCGATGAGCTCGTTCTACTCTCAATGGGCCCAATGATTCTGGGAAATCCACTTGTGTAGTCAGCCACTGTTACAGGGTTTTTTCTAACTGACGGGCCCCCAGCGCCTCTGGCAGACCCACCAGGCGGATATTGTTCCGCCGGGAACGATTTTCTAAATCTTCGATTTTGTTCTCCATGTCTGCCACAAGTTTCTTCATGTTTTTCTGAGCGTCCTCCAAATCTGTTACGCGGTCCTCGACCACGCTGGTCCGAGTCTGGAACGCAACACATTCTTTAGTCAGCTCTCCGATCTTGGCGTTCAACTGTTCCAGTTTACCATCCAGTTTTTGGTCGATCGGAGCCAGACGCCGCTCAAGCAAATCCTCCATCACCACTGTGAGTTCGGACGTTATCTCCGCTATCCAAGCGGAGGAGACCGATGATCCTGCTTCAGAAGGAGACGCCGCCATTTTGTATTCGGTCGTCTTTCCCCTCTGTTTGTCCCGCGGCGCTGATCTCGCTGTCATTTTCAGCTTTTACCGGTGGAGATGTCGACAGGAGCACTCCCCAAGCCTTGTGCTACGGTTTTTGTGCACTTTAGAGGGACAGATTCTCTTGCTGATTCGTGAACAGGTAGGTTGGCGACGGAGAGAGATTCACCCACGACCGCTCTCCATCACAGCATCACGTGACCTGTTTGTCCTATTTAGATTGTGAGCTCTTTGAGCAGGGATTGTCTTTTTATGTATGGTGTACAGCGCTGCGTATGCCTTGTAGTGCTATAGAAGTGGTAGTAGTAGTAAGTGCTGCTTGTTAAGTGGGGAGGCAGCATTTCTAATGTGGTGTGATTTTGAAGCTGGACATAAACTACATGAGATTAATGAGAATGATCTCTTAATCTGTCATGTAAAGCCCTGGCAGAAATGAGCACTTCTATGTGTTGTTGAACAGGTATAAAAGCCAAAGTGAACATTTTTCCCCATACACATATATTCTCTGTGTGAACCTTGAAATTTCTATGTAATGTAGATCTCCACATGAAAATAGCAGCTTTCTAAAATTGCTTTTTACACTTGTGTGTGAGATTTATTTATTTATTTTATTTATTTATTTATTGCATTTGTATCCCACATTTTCCCACCTCTTTGCAGGCTCAATGTGGTTTACAATACATCATGAATAGTGGATTTAACTAAATACGGATGAGCCAATCATTAAGCTCAACAATGCTGAGGGGTCCTTTTTCTAAGGTACGCCGAAAAGTGGCAGGTTCATTTTTCAGTGCATTGCAAAAAAGGCCTTTTTGAGGGGGGGGGGGGGGGAGGCGAAAATGGACGTGCAGCAAAATAAAAATTGGCATGTGTCCATTTTGGGCCTGCCACCTTACCGCCACCCATTGACTGAGCAGTAAGGTTTCACGCGTTAACCGGACGGTAATTGTCAGCACGTGTTTACCGCCTGGTTAGCACTGCACGCCAGAAATTTTCCGGGGTGCATAGTGGGCGCATATACAAAATTTAATTACCGCCTGGGCCATGCCGGGCAGTAGTTCTGAATTGGCATGCGTTTGGCGCGTGTAGACACCTACGTGGCTTAGTAAAATGGCCCCTGAGACATTTAAGGGGGGTGGTCTGCAATAAAATGGCAATGGCTATACAAGATAAACACAATACAAAATTATTAATAGAATAATATAAAAACCCAACGGTATCTTCTGAGATTCCTCTTTCTCAAATGGGCACAATAAAACAGTCACACTGTACAATTAAGTGAATGGTTGTACAAATTAAAAAAAAAAAATACAAATACAAAAACCAGACTGACTGCATTTTGTTACTCAGACCGGTGGGTGGGTGGGGGGGGGGGGGGGGATTTTTTTTTTTTACTAAAAATGTTGTTCAGCATCAGAAATAGATGTCCACAGTTTGATTTTCACTGCATACTGCATATGCAACACAGATTAGTCTGTCTTTGGGGTTTATTTTTCTTATTTATCCTACCCCTTGAGATGTACAGTAAAAAGGAAATGTGTGACTGAAGAACATAATTGAATCACGGTGTGAAGGGCTGCATGGATTTCGATGTGAACGTATCTAATTATATTTACATTGTTTCCTAAGTGGTCCACACGTGTAAAAAAAAGTAATTTTAGAAAGCTGCTATTTTGTATATACTGTGTTCCCACATGGAAATAATAAAGCTTCTAAAATAACCCCCTTTGTACGTTTGCTGGAGGTGTTGCACTCGGGTTCCAAGAGAGGTAAGTGCTGCCTTGGTAAGCCCTGCTGATATAAATTCAGCTTCTGAATAGATGAATCTTTGAGGAAATTTGTATATTATCCATGTGATCATTAAGGGTTGGTGTGAGGTCCAAAGGGTGGGTATGGAGGCACAGAAGGATTTGTAAAGTCACATTTTTTTAAGATAATATGCAATGTTGATGTTGTGTTAAACTTGACACCGTTTTTTTTTTGTTTGCTCTAGCATATCAATCAAAGCAGATGGGCTGTTCTTCATGTACACTTCCTCAAGCGCGCACATCATCCTCTGAAAGGTTTGTAGAGAGTCATTAGTTTATTTAGTTGTCCAGAACAGAAAGGGTTTGATTTAAATAAATTATATGTCGTCTGGATAGGGCAAAAAATGGAAGTTAATTGGGTATTTCTCAGTATCAGTTGCTGTAAAAGTAAGTAATTCCCTAAAACAAAATGTTTGGCTATGTAAAAGTAGACCATGTAGGAGTAAGGGCCTTTGTAGGCATACTGTAAATGTTCTCAACTTCAATTGTAGAATGACCTTTTAACATTAGTCTACTCAAATTTTACTTATCTCCTTTTTTTGTTGTGTGGTAGCTAGGAATTCCCACTTGTGTGACAAAGTTGTCCTGCTTTTTTGTGTAGAAAAGTTACTGACATGTAACGGATGTTTGGTGGTGCCCAGCTTTCTCATTTAAGAGTTGACTTGTTAAGCTTTTATGTGATCAGTGTACTGGCAACATTTTTTTACCTGCTCCCCATCCATAGGCATCAGAATGGGGGGGAGCAACAAGTGTTGTGGCAACTCTTCTCCCCCGCCCCCCAAGTTTACCTTTTAGCTTGTTTGTTGTACTGCAACAGCAGCATTTCAGAGAAAGTTGCTTGTGCCAGCCTCGGAGTCTCTTCTGTGGTGCACCCAGTGCCGGCGCAACCCGATAAGCGCGGTAAGCATGGCAGGGAGGCGCCGACCTCTGGAGGGTGCCACAAGCCATGCCTACCGCTGCTGGGAGAGGTCCTCACGATCCTCACCTGCCCACCCTCAGCTTCCCACAACAGCCCTCTTTTCTTTCCCGCCGCCCTGCCTTTAAAACTTTTATTTTACCTGAAGTCGCAGCGTCAGCAGTGAAAACGGCATGCTTGGATCGGCTCACCTCCAGCCTTCCCTTCCCTCTGTGTCCCTCCCTCACGGAAAGAGGAAATTACATCAGAGGAGGGCGGGACACTGAGAGGGAAGGGAAGGCTGGAGGCGAGCTGATCCGAGCCTGCCGCTTTTGCTGCTGATGCTGCGAATTCAGGTAAAATAAAAATTTTAAAGGCAGGGCGGCAAGAAGGAAAGGAGGACTGTTGTGGGAGAAGATGGCGGGTAGGTGAGGGCTGGGGTTGATCTGGAACTCGGGGGCTTAAAAGTAGGGCAGGTGGGGGCTGGGGCGAGTCAATGGACATGAATGGGAGGGGAGGGCAGAGGAGAATCGCTGGACATGGATGGGAGGGGAGAGAGGAGAAATCGCTGGACATGGATGGGAGGGGAGGGCAGAGGAGAATCGCTGGCCATGGATGGGAGGGGAGGGCAGAGGAGAATCGCTGGCCATGGATAGAAGGGGAGGGCAGAAGAGAATCGCTGGACATGGAGGGGAGGGTAGGGGAGAAAGGAGAAATCACTGGACATGGAGGGGAGGGCAGAGGAGAATTGCTGGGCATGGGTGGAAGGGGAGGGCAGAGGAGAATCGCTGGATATGGATGAAGGAGAAGGCAGGGAAGAGAAGAGTTGCTGGACGTGGATGGATGGAGGGGAAGGCAGGGAAGAGAGAAGAGTTGCTGGACGTGGATGGATGGATGGAGGGGAGGGCAGGGGAGAGAGGAGAGTTGATGAACACGGAGGGGAGGGCAGGAGAAATGCAGGACATAGATGAAGGAGAGGGAAGACAGGAAGGAGATGCACATAGATGGAGGGGAGAGAGGAGAAATGCTGGATATGGATGGAGTGGTGGGCAGGGAAGGGAGGAGAAATGTTGGACTGGGATGGAGGGAAGTAAAGTCAGAAAGGAGATGCATATGGATGGAGGGAAAGGGAGAGGAGAAATGCTGTACATGGATGGAGGGAAGATAGGAAGTAGATGCACATGGATGGAGGAGAGAGAAGAGAAATTCTGGACATGGAGGGGAGGGAAGGACAGGAAGGAGATACACATGGAGTGGAGGGAAGACAGAGGAGGAGATGCACATGGATGGAGGGGAACGAAGAGAAATGCTGGACATGGATGGAGGAAAGGGAAGAAAGAGGAAGGAGATGTATACTGAACGGAGATGAGGGAAAGGAAAGAGAGGAGAAAAACTATGCAGGGCCGCCAAGAGGGGGGGCAGGGGCGACAGAATTCCCCGAGCCCGGGTCTCCAAGGGGGGCCTGGCGGCGCAGTCCACGATCTCACCCGCCCTCGGCTCCGTTGACCATCCGCCACTGGGCCAGGCCCCCCGCATTGAAATCATCACAGCGCCTCACCTGTCATTTCGCTCCATGACTGAAAGCGCAGCCAGCAGCGACAGATCGTATTTGTCTCCCTTCGGGCCTTCCCTCCCTGTGTCCCGCCCCCGTCTGATGTAACTTCCGCGAGGGCTGGACACAGGGAGGGGAGGCAAATCCGATCTGCTGCTGCTGGCTGCGCTTTCATTCATGGAGCGAGGTGACAGGTGAGGCCGGCCCGGTGGCGAACGAAGAGGGGCAGGTGGGGACTGCGGGGGGGGGGGGGGGGGGAAGGGCGGCAGTGACGATGACGGGGGGGGGGGACCCGGCCCAGTCTCTCGGCAGCCCTGAAACTACGTATGGATGGAGAAAATAGGCAAAAGCTGGATCCACTCTATACCTTCTCCAGTCAAGTCCGCGGAGGACCCAGCTTTTACCTATGGATGTAGGGCAAAAAATGAAGAAGAAAGGAGGAAAGTAAAGAAATAAATGGTAAGGAAGCCCTGGAAACGGAGTTAAGAGAACAGATAGCAGGAGAATCAGAGACTGGGACCAACATGATGAGAAAAACAGTCACCAGACAACAAAGGTAGAAAAAAATCATTTTATTTTCATTTTAGTGTTTGGAATATGTCCAATTTGAGAATTTACATCTGCTGTCTTATTTTGCAATGTATAGCAATGTGTTTCTTCCTGTTTTTCTGATATTGTGCTGCATGCAGAGTGTAGCTTCTAAGGATTTCAGGTTAAATTTGAAGAGGGGCTATCTGTTCTGCGTGTGTGACTGCAAGACCAAGTGTCTGAATAGAGATCTGTTTGTTAGGTTCTGAGATTTTGATAACATATGGTTTCAGGTTTGGCAAGACTGTTCTCTTAATTCCCAATCTGTATGCTAATTTGGTTTATGTCATTTTGGGTATACTGGAGCTGTAACAGCTTACAGAAATTATTTATAATGAATAAAAGTTATTTATCTTCTCCTATAGTGGTGTAATATTTTCAGTGATGCCTGTTTATATACGCCGTGGCCGGTAAAAGGGGTGTGACTACTGTAGGGGCGGAGTCATACTGACCCCACCCCTGGATAGGTAGGGGACGCTGACTAATAGGCTGCAGGATGGCACCGGAAACCCTAGCACAGGCCCTGGCTGCACCATGCCCCTGTGATGTAACTTCCTGTTTCTACAGGGGTGAAACAGAGGAGAATCCGGGGCTGGCACAGCCAACTTTCTCTGTAATGCTGCTGCTATGTGACAGAAACAAGCTGAAAGGTAAACTGGGGGAACTGCTGGATCGTGGGGAGGGGGGGTGAGGGAGAAGATTTGAGAGAGATTGAGAAGTCTGATCAGCTGCGGGGAGAGAGAGTACGTGGGTGGCTGTAAAATTTGCTTGGGTAGTTCTTGCCTTTGTTCCTGTAAATAGAGGGGAATTTTTTTTTAAATGTGGATGCTCTGGTTATGAAACACGAACATGGAAGGGAGCACCAGTACCTGACTGGTCTCCTTTGTGGTGGACGATATGAAGAGCATCAGGGTGAGTGAGACCCTCAGTAATCACAGGCATTATCCCAAATGGCTCTGATATTGCAGGGGAATATCATGGGTTGCACATAGCAACATCATTCATTGGTCAAAAATCTCCTCTTATTCTTTTTCAGCGTGTGTATTTGAAACACCAATCCCAAATTGAGGTAAACACAAAAAATATTAGAGTCTTATAGTTTGTCATGATTCATTCCATGATATTGCCCTGCAAGATCAGTGCCATTTGAGGTAATGCCTGCAACTACTGAGTATTTTTTCCTCCTTTTATTTGAATTATAATCATTGTGAAGTAGAATTATTTTTATTCATCAAACCACTGGTTATTTTTGTTAACACAGTTGTTGTATTTGGTGTGTTTTTATTTCTACTGTGTCAGCTTAGGACATGCTATGTGAGGAGGCTACCTGATGGCACTTCTTATTCGGGAAGAATAGGCCTCAGTTTGTCATGTTAGATTGTTAAAAATGCTCAGATTTATTCTTCAGAGGGAAAGACATTGCAGTATACTGAATCCACAGAAATATTAATTATTATAGGCACTTTTTAAGATGGTAGAGCCCAGTAAAATAAAATGAATAGAAAGAAAGTAATTGTCAGACTATCTCGGTGACGACAGGATGAAGGGCTACTCCTCAGATGGAGGTGTGCACATCAGGATCTGATATAGTAAACATGCCTATAACATTCCTCAGCAATCCTCCAGACCATTCAAGACGCGTGGGTTATGCACTCCTACCAGCAGAGGGAGACTGAGAACACTAAAACTTCTTATACAAGTGGCCTGTGCAGACCAGAGGCGTAGCCACAGGTGGGCCTGGATGGGCCACTTAGGGTTCAGGCCCACCCAACAGTAGCGCATGTTTAGTGGCAGCTGGTAGGGATCCCAAGCTCTGTCAGCTGAAGACTTCTCCCTGATGGTAACGAAACGCTATTCTCCAAGATACCGGCACCTGTGCATGATCAGTTTTCAGCCCATACCTGCTGCAGACTACCAAGGTGGAAAGAAGCATTTTCCCACCAGCTGAGATATATTTTTTTTTTTGGGGGGGGGGGGGGGGGGGGGGGGGAGAACATTTGGTGCCCACCCACTTCTTGCCTAGGCCCACCCAATATCTGCTGTCTGGCTACGCCCTTGGTGCAGACCTTCTACTAACCAGTATTTTCTCAGTCTCTCAGCAGAGGGTAGATGTGTGCAGCCTGTGCAGTGTACTCAGTCTGGTAGGCCCGTTTGGGGGTTTCTAGATTGGGTTGTAAATGTTAGAGAACCTACACTTGGGATCTCTATTACAGGGTGTAAGTCCTAAGGGGCTTCTTATTCCCTGTGGGGTGTCACACCCGGGTGACCGGGTCCATCCCCCTGTGCTCTTCCTCTGGAGGACTGCTTGACCTCGGCTACAGACCTCGTTCTGTACCCTTGAGGCGTTTATGCATCAGCAACGAGGTTTAAAAAAAATAAACGTTTTTAAAAGGCGGCTATTTTGGCCGTTCTTGTGGCAGTCCAGAGATAAAACGTCTTCAAGGGTGTTCTTCCCTTAGGCGGTTTTGCCTATTAGTCTGTCAGAGCACAAAGCAGCTGTTTGTTTTTATTGTGTTTGCGGCCACTATGTCTAAGCCGGCGAGGTGTCAGTTTTGCGCGAAGCACGGCTTTGGAAAGGTGGCCAATGTAAATTTTGTGGGGAGCCTACGTTGTCAGCGCTCTTGCCCCCCGTGCTTTCCCTGAGTCGGCGGAGGTGTTGGGCGGCGATTTGACCGTACATTCCGGGCCGGCAACGGCAGGGCCAGTTTTGGCGGGAAACGTGGCTATTTTGGCTGCACGTCCCGGGTCGGCCTCGACGGAGCCATTTTTGGTGGGAAGCACGGCCCTTTTGGCCGCGCATTCCGTACCAGCGCCGGGGGACCCGTATGTGACGGAAAGCGCGCCTAGTTTAGCCGCGGATCACGCGATGGACCTGCCGCCTCGGGAGCGAGGGGGGTCTGTCGCGGAGACTGCGGGAAGTGTTTGGGCTTCAGCAGCCAGTCGGGGGGGGGGGGGTGTCTGGCTTCCCACCTGAGTTTGTCTGGTCTCTGTATAATGCCTGGAGAACTGGCCCCTCTCAGGCTGTTTGTTCCCTGGAGGCTGGTAGCTCAGTGGGAGTTAAGCGCCCGCGGGTGGATATTTCGGAGCCTATGGAGATACTTTCTCTGCCTGGGTCCTCTCCCAGGAGAGGAGGATCTCTTAGATGTGTCTGAGGATCAGGATGGGCTAAGGCCTGGGGAAGATTCTTCAGTGGTTTGCATTTTTCATAAGGAGGAGTTGTTAGAGCTCATTGATCAGTTGATCTCTACTTTGAAGTTTGCTCTGGCGGCCACTCCCTCTGTGGAGGGACCCCAGGAAGATCCCTTAGTTAAGGGGATTCGGAGAGCCTCATGTTCTTTTCCCATGAATTCAGACATTAGGGACATGGTTTTTCAGGAATGGTCTGTGCCGGAGGCTGCTTGTTAGGTATCTAGGGCTATGGTGCGGCTGTATCCCTTGCCTCCGGAAGATTTGGCCCTGCTGAAACCACCTACTGTGGATGCGGTGGTTAAGGCGGTTACTAAGGCTACGGTGGTACAGCCTTACGGGATCCTCAGGATAGGAAGTTAGAGTCCTTTCTGAAGCGCAGCTTTGATTTGTCGGCTTTGGCCTTACAAGCCTCTGTGTGTGGGGGCTTGGTAGCCAGAGCTTGTTTCCATTGGACGGAGAAGCTCTTGGATGAGCCTGCGTTAGATAGGACTGGTTTGGTTCAGGACCTGGCCAAATTGGAGATGGGGTCTTCATTTTTGGCAGACACCCTTTATGATTTGCTAAGGGCTTTGGCTAAGAATATGGCTCTGGCGGTGACGGCTCGCAGGGCTCTTTGGCTTAGGGGCTGGGTGGCAGATGCGGCCTCTAAAGCAAAATTGTGTTCTCTACCTTTCAAAGGTTCTATGTTGTTTGGAGAGGACTTGGATAAACTGATGAGTGGTCTTGGGGATACCAAGGTCTCACGGTTGCCGGAGTTACGGCCTAAGGCGGCTAGTCGAGGTGGTTCGGCTAGAGGTCGGTTTAAGGACGCGAGGCGGTACAGGCCAGGCAGATTTGTGTCTCCTTCTAAAAGCCGGATTTTCCAGCGGACACAGTCCTTTCGAGGGGGTCGTCGAGGAGTTCGAGACTCCTCCGGAGGTGCCGGAAATGTAATAAGTCCTCCTTATGAAGGTGTGCGGGTCCAGCCTATGGTGAAGGTCGGGGCGCGACTTTGTCTGTTTTATCAGGGGTGGACCCAAATTACTTCAGATCAGTGGGTGCTGGAGGTCGTTCGTGATGGTTATGCGCTTGAGTTCGAGCACCCGCTGCCGGATCTGTTTCTTCCCTCTCCTTGTCACTCTCGAGTCAAGTTAAAGGCTATTCAAGAGACTCGCTTAATCCATTTGGGAGCTGTGGTGCTCGTTCCTCGGCACGAGCAGGTAATGGGTTGTTATTCCATTTACTTTGTGGTGCCGAAGGAGAACCAGTTTCGACCCATTTTAGATCTCAAGAGGGTCAATGGGGCGTTCAAGTTGCCACCCTTCCACTTGGAGACTCTGCGCTCGGTCATAGTGGCTGTTCGTCAGGGAGAATGTCTCACGTCACTGGATCTCACAGAAGCGTATCTGCACGAGCCGATTCGAGAGGCCCATCAGCGTTTCCTTCGTTTTGCTGTTTTAGGGAGGCACTTTCAGTTCTGTGCTCTGCCTTTTGGTCTGGCAACGGCTCCATGCACCTTCTCCAAGATAATGGTGGTGGTAGCAGCGGCTTTGCGGAGGCAGGTAATTCTGGTGCATCCGTATCTGGACGACTGGTTGATCCGGGCGAAGTCTCGGGCTCACAGTGTGGCGGCGACGGCTCAGGTGGTCGCGTTTCTGGAATCGCTCGGATGGGTAGAGAATGTAGTCGAAAGTCAGTTGATCCCATCGCATAGTCTGGAGTACTTGGGAGTGCGGTTCGACATGGCAGTGGGTCGTGTTTTTCTGCCAGGATTCTCGGATCGCCTCTCTTCAGCAGCAGGTCTGGCTGTTAATGTACCTTCGGTTTCTGGGCCTCATGGCAGCGACAGTAGAGGTAGTACCATGGGCTAGGGCGCATATGCGTCAGCTTCAGGCGGCTCTGTTGTCCCGGTGGTCTCCTCAGTTTGGAATTGCGGTTGCCATTGAGGGGGGCTCCTCGGCGCAGTCTCCAGTGGTGGCTGTGCTCGGCCCATCTGAAAAAGGGCATGCCGTTGGACCCTCCTCAGTGGGTGATTCTGGTAACGGATGCCAGTCTGCTGGGCTGCGGAGCTCAGTGTCTCGGTCGGTCCGCGCAGGGGAGGTGGTCGACGGAGGAAGCTCAGTGGTCTATCAACCAGTTGGAGACGAGGGCGATTCGGCTAGCTCTGTTGGCGTTTCGCTCAAGTGTGGTCGGAAAGACGGTAAGAGTCATGTCCAACAACGCGACAGCAGTAGCGTATGTCAACCGGCAGGGCGGTACAAAGAGTCTGCGGTTGGCAATCGAGACGGCTCTGCTCATGAGTTGGGCGGAAAGGTATCTAGTGCAGATTTCGGCGGCGCACGTGGCCGGGGTGGACAACGTGAACGCGGATTTTCTAAGCAGACACATGTTGGACCCCGGAGAATGGTCTCTGCACCGGTCGGTGTTCGACCAGATAGTTCTAAAGTAGGGAATGCCAGTAGTGGATCTCATGGCGTCGGCACAGAATGCTCAGGTTCCTCGGTGTTTCAGTCGGCGTCTGGATCCGCGAGCGGAAGGGATCGATGAGTTGGTCCTTCTTTGGCCTCAGCAGGTATTGGTGTATGTGTTTCCCCTGTGGCCCTTGATAGGTTGAGTCCTACAGAGGGCAGAACGTCATGCGGGTCCGGTGTTGTTGGTGGCTCCAAATTGGCCGCATCGGCCGTGGTTCGGGGATCTGATGTGCTTGTTAGAAGGCGAGCCTCTGCGGCTGGGGGGCTCGGTGCTGTTGTGTCAGGGTCCAATTGTCATGCCGGATCCGGATTGGTTCTCTCTTACGGTGTGGCCCTTGAGAGGGAATGGTTGAGAAGGAAAGAGTTTTCCCCTCAGGTGATTCAGACGATGCTGCAGTCTCGCAAACGTTCGACGTCTTTGGACTATGTGCGTGTGTGGCGCATATTTGAAGATTGGTGTGGGGACCGGGCGTGTGTCCCTTCGACAGCTTCTGTGTCGTGCATTTCAGATTTCTTGCAGGATGGTTTTGAGAAGGGCCTTTCATTGTCATCTTTGAAGGTGCAGCTGGCTGCTTTGGCGTGTTTTCGGGGTAAAGTGCATGGCAGGTCGGTTGCGTCTTCCCCGGATGTGGTCCGTTTTTTGAGGGGGGTGAAGTTGCTTCGTCCTCCTCAGCGGCTGGTAGTTCCTCAGTGGGATCTTAATATCGTTCTTTGGCGGGTTCTCCTTTTGAGCCCTTGGAGTCTTGTTCGATAAAAGACCTTACTATGAAGGTGGTCTTTTTGGTAGCTATATTGTTGGCTCGCCGGATTTCGGAACTTCAGGCTCTTTCGTGTAGGCCTCCGTTTCTGTGGTTTTCTAAAGAAAAGGTTTCGCTGCATCCAGTGCCTTCGTTTTTGCCTAAGGTGGTATCCTCCTTTCATGTCAATCAGGTGATTTCTTTGCTGGTCTTGGGGGACCGGATGGGGATGCTTCTCAGCGTCGTTTGGCGAAATTGGATGTGCGCAGAGTGTTGAAGGTTTACTTGCGCAGGTCGGAGGAATTCAGGTCTTTGGACAGGTTATTTGTCCTTCATGGAGGGCCCAAGAAGGGAGCGGCTGCTTCTAAGGCATCTATAGCTCGGTGGTTGAAGGATGCCATCTCTTTGGCTTACATATTGCATGTCCGTACGGTGCCGGTGGGGCTCAAGGCACATTCCACTAGGGGGATGGCGGCTTCTTGGGCAGAGAGTAGTTTTGTTCCACCAGTGGACATTTGTAGAGCGGCGGTGTGGTCCTCCCTGCATTCTTTTGTCAAACATTACAGAATGGATGTACAGACAAGGGAGGATGCCAGTTTTGGAACTACAGTCCTGTCCTCTGGGCTTCGCAGATCCCACCCTTAGATGTGTTTACTGCTTTGGTACGTCCCAAGCATCTTGAATGGTCTGGAGGATTGCTGAGGAAGGTGAAATTAGGCCTTACCTGCTAATTTTCTTTCCTCTAGATCCTCCAGACCGTTCAAGAGCCCACCCAGTGTATCGGACAATTCAGTATGATAATTTCTTTAGACTTCAGTTGCTGATATTTCTAGTAGCTCCTGTGATTTGGGTCCTGGAGTTTTACTAAGAGCAGTTTGTGGTACTGTTTGTGCCCATCTGCAGTTGAATTCCCCCGTCTTAAGGGGAGGAGATCTGAGTGTGGATTCAGTGGTTTTGTTTAGGTGGAGGTGTTTTGTTCCTCTGCTTTGTTACTGTTTTACTGGTTAGTAGAAGGTCTGCACAGGCTACTTGTATAAGAAGTTTTAGTGTTCTCAGTCTCCCTCTGCTGGTAGGAGTGCATAACCCAAGCGTCTTGAACGGTCTGGAGGATCTAGAGGAAAGAAAATTAGCAGGTAAGGCCTAATTTCACCTTTTTTTACATGCCTTTCCATGGTTTATAAACAGATAGGAATGCATTCTTTGCCTCGTCTGCTTTCCTTAGCATGGAATGTTGCTACTTTTGGGTTTCTGCCAAGTACTTCTGGCCTGGATTTGGGGGTGGG
This sequence comes from Microcaecilia unicolor, assembly GCF_901765095.1. NCBI lineage: Eukaryota > Metazoa > Chordata > Amphibia > Gymnophiona > Siphonopidae > Microcaecilia > Microcaecilia unicolor. Next base: position 480,654,632 of record NC_044032.1, on the reverse strand, counting down.
GGTTAAAAGATAGAAAACAGAAAATTAAATGCAAAACTTCCTATGCATTCAGTTTTTCTTTTCTGGGCAGCCTGCTTTGGAGTGCTTTACCAAGATCCATCGGAACAATTAACAATTATCTTCCCTTCAGAAAAATGCTAAAGACACATCTCTTCAAGCAAGCTTACCCTAACTTCCCAACTTAACATTATAGCCTTAATTCCTGTTCTGAAGATGATTATACCCTAAACCATGTCTCCCAACTCCTTATACTCATCCCCAGTCTTCTCGTCTCCTTCTTCCCACACCATACGCTTCCCAATTTCTTTCCTTTGTCTATCTTTCCTATTTACCTTTCCATGTGGAGGAGTGGGCTAGTGGTTAGGGTGGTGGACTTTGGTCCTGAGGAGCTGAGTTCAATTCCTGGCACAGGCAGCTCCTTGTGACTCTGGGCAAGTCACTTAACCCTCCATTGCCTGCCGCATTGAGCCTGCCATGAGTGGGAAAGCGCGGGGTACAAATGTAACAAAAATAAAATAAATAAAAATGTTCACATTTTCTTAAACCTTATTACTATTATGTTTATATCAGATTGCAATATTCTCCATATAATACTTTATAATTCTATTTACTATGTAAGCCGCATTGAACCTGCTGTATGTGGGAAAGCGCGGGGTACAAATGTAATAAATAAATATATGTGCCAATGTGGAACTTGCTGCAGAACGTTTCAAAACCATTGTTGTTGAATCGGTGTCTTCAGGACTTCCTAATCCTAAATTCTCTGTAAGCAGTAAGTTCTTGTTGTTGTTTTTGACCCTGTGGTACTGTTTTTTTCAAGGTCCTCTTGGAATACCCTCTCTCTTCTAACTTTGTCATAAGATTCTTGACTTGCTCTTTAAATGTGTCATACTCTGAACAAATCCTGCATAACCGCAGCATCTGTGAAAAAGGCAGACTGTTCTTGAGGTGAAGCGGATGACAGCTTGTATTATGTAACAATGTGTTCCTAATGTGTTTCTCTCTGTGGGCTTCAGAAATGTTTTGGTAGAAAAACCCTCTGCTGTAAGCTCCATGTATACATCCAGGAAATGGATTGCTGTACTGGCGTGTTCTTCAGTAAACTGTATGTGTTCATCTCAGTTATTTAACCAACCCATAAAGGAAGGGAAGACATGGACCGCACCAGTCCATCTATATATTTCCATCAGCAATAAATGAAATCCTTAAACAGGGAAGCCTCTATCCATTCCAGCTCAAAAAAAGACTTGAAGAGGATAGCAATAGAGGGGGCAAAGGTAGCCCCCGTTGCTACACCGCTCGTTTGTAGATACATCTCTCCCTCAAACAACAAAGTATTTTCTTTCATACCCACCCTTGTATAAGAACCACCAAAAACTCTGTGGGGATTGTGAGGTCTCACACCTTTCAAGGACCTCGTACACCACCATCAGGGCAGAATCTTGTGAGATGGAGATATACAAAGAGGCCCATCCAGGGTCACCATGACAAAAGGTCCGTTATCAAGATTAACATCCGCAAGTTTGTTCAAAAAATGCTTGGTGTCCCTTATATAAGATTTGGTGTTAGAGTAGCTTTCAAAAAAAGCGTCAGCAAACATGGATAATGGCTCTAGCGTATGTGTAGAGTTGCACAATAATAGTTGTTCACATGTTTTCTCCGAGGACAAGCAGGCTGCTTGTTCTCACTGATGGGTGACGTCCACGGCAGCCCCTCCAATCGGAAACTTCACTAGCAAAGGCCTTTGCTAGTCCTCGCGCGCTCATGCGCACCGCGCGTGCGCGGCCGTCTTCCCGCCCGAACCGGCTCGTATTCGTCAGTCTTCTTTTGTCTGCGCTCGGTACGGTCGTGTTTTCGCCGTGTCGTGCCCCGCAAAGTCGACCTCGCGCGTTCTTCGTGTTGTTAAAAAAAAAAAAAAAACATTCTGTGTGTGGAAAGAGACTCTTCGGTCTCTTTTCCCCCCACTATTTCCAGCTTTTTCGCCCCGGTAAGTTTTCTTTCGTCGTCGGGGTAGGCCGCTTTTAGGCCTCGGGTCGAAGTTTTCTTCTCCTTGTTTTTCGGGTGCCTTTTCCGCCATTTCGACTTTTGATCTCGCCGGTGTGATTTTTCCGCCCATGACATCGAAGTCTCCCAGCGGCTTCAAGAAGTGCACCCAGTGCGCCCGGGTCATCTCGCTCACTGACAGGCACGCGTCATGTCTTCAGTGCTTGGGGGCTGGGCACCGCCCGCAGGCCTGTAGTCTGTGTTCCCTTTTGCAAAAGCGGACTCAGGTAGCGAGATTGGCCCAGTGGAACGTTTTGTTCTCGGGCCCTTCGTCGACATCGGCACCGGGGGTATCGAGTGCATCGACGTCTTCAGCGTCCAGAACTTCATCCTCGGCCGCCAGTGCATCGAGGCATCGGCCCTCTGCATCGGCGCTGAGACATCGGACAGCTGCATCGACGTTGGTGGTACCGGGACCTCGTCGGATGATGTCGTCTGACGGTGGTGCTTCGTCTGGAGTGCAGGTGAGGGAGTCTACCTCTCGACGCCCCCATCGTGGACGTGGCTCCACAGAGTCGAGTCGGGCGCGGTTGCAGACACAGGTCCGTGAACTTGTGTCTGACACCGAGGGTGAGGCCTCGTGGGAAGAGGAAGAAGACCCCAGATATTTCTCTGACGAGGAGTCTGAAGGTCTTCCTTCCGATCCCACTCCCTCTCCTGAGAGACAGCTTTCTCCTCCCGAGAGTCTGTCTTTTGCTTCCTTTGTCCGGGAGATGTCTACGGCCATCCCCTTCCCGGTGGTTGTGGAGGACGAGCCCAGGGCTGAAATGTTTGAGCTCCTGGACTATCCTTCTCCACCTAAGGAAGCGTCCACTGTACCCATGCACCATGTCCTAAAAAAGACATTGCTGGCGAACTGGACCAAGCCCAAGAAGATCGAGTCCCAGTACCGGATCCATGGGGACCCAGAGCTGATGCGCACTCAGTTGCCTCATGACTCTGGAGTTGTGGATCTGGCCCTAAAGAAGGCTAAGAGTTCTAGAGAGCATGCTTCGGCGCCCCCGGGCAAGGACTCTAGAACCTTAGACTCCTTTGGGAGGAAGGCCTACCATTCCTCTATGCTCGTGGCCAAAATTCAGTCCTACCAGCTCTACACGAGCATACACATGCGAAACAATGTGCGGCAGTTGGCGGGCTTGGTTGATGCGCTCCCCCCTGAGCAAGCCAAGCCTTTTCAGGAGGTGGTCAGGCAGCTGAAGGCGTGCAGAAAATTCCTGGCCAGAGGGGTGTATGACACCTTTGATGTTGCGTCCAGGGCCGCTGCTCAAGGTGTGGTGATGCGCAGACTCTCATGGCTGCGTGCCCTCCGACCTGGAGAATAGAATCCAGCAGCGGATTGCGGACTCGCCTTGCCGTGCGGATAATATTTTTGGAGAGAAAGTCGAACAGCTGGTAGAGCAGCTCCACCAGCGGGACACCGCATTCGACAAGTTCTCCCGCCGGCAGCCTTCAGCCTCTACCTCTACAGGTAGAAGATTTTTTGGGGAAGGAAGACTTTTCCCTACTCTTCTGGTAAGCATAGGTACAATCCTCCTTTTCGACAGCCTGCGGCCCAGGCTAAGCCCCAGCGCGCTCGCTCTCGTCAGCAGCATGCGCCTCAGCAAGGCCCCTCGGCTCCCCAGCAAAAGCAAGGGACGAGCTTTTGACTGGCTCCAGCAGAGCATAGCCGACATCCAAGTGTCAGTGCCGGGCGACCTGCCAGTCGGAGGGAGGTTGAAAGCTTTTCACCAAAGGTGGCCTCTCATAACCTTCGATCAGTGGGTTCTTCAAATAGTCCGGCAAGGATACACCCTCAATTTGGCCTCAAAACCTCCAAATTGTCCACCGGGAGCTCAGTCTTACAGCTTCCAGCACAAGCAGGTACTTGCAGAGGAACTCTCCGCCCTTCTCAGCGCCAATGCGGTCGAGCCCGTGCCATCCGGGCAGGAAGGGCTGGGATTCTATTCCAGGTACTTCCTTGTGGAAAAGAAAACAGGGGGATGCGTCCCATCCTAGACCTAAGGGCCCTGAACAAACATCTGGTCAAAGAAAAGTTCAGGATGCTTTCCCTGGGCACCCTTCTTCCCATGATTCAGGAAAACGATTGGCTATGCTCTCTGGACTTGAAGGATGCCTACACACACATCCCGATACTGCCAGCTCACAGGCAGTATCTGCGATTTCAGCTGGGCACACGTCACTTCCAGTACTGTGTGCTACCCTTTGGGCTCACCTCTGCGCCCAGGGTGTTCACAAAGTGCTTGGCTGTAGTAGCAGCGGCACTTCGCAGGCTGGGGGTGCACGTGTTCCCATATCTCGACGATTGGCTGGTGAAGAACACATCCGAGGCAGGAGCCCTGCAGTCCATGCAGATGACTATTCGCCTCCTGGAGCTACTGGGGTTTGTGATAAATTATCCAAAGTCCCATCTTCTCCCAGTGCAGAAACTCGAATTCATAGGAGCTCTGCTGGATTCTCGGACGGCTCGCGCCTATCTCCCAGAGGCGAGAGCCAACAACTTGTTGTCCCTCGTCTCGCGGGTGCGAGCGTCACAGCAGATCACAGCTCGGCAGATGTTGAGATTGCTGGGCCACATGGCCTCCACAGTTCATGTGACTCCCATGGCCCGCCTTCACATGAGATCTGCCCAATGGACCCTAGCTTCCCAGTGGTTTCAGGCTGCTGGGGATCTAGAAGACGTGATCCACCTGTCCACGAGTTTTCTCAAATCCCTGTATTGGTGGACGATTTGGTCCAATTTGACTCTGGGACGTCCTTTCCAAATTCCTCAGCACAAAAAGTGCTGACCACGGATGCGTCTCTCCTGGGATGGGGAGCTCATGTCGATGGGCTTCACACCCAAGGAAGCTGGTCCCTCCAGGAACGCGATCTGCAGATCAATCTTCTGGAGTTGTGAGCGATCTGGAACGCTCTGAAGGCTTTCAGAGATCGGCTGTCCCACCAAATTATCCAAATTCAGACAGACAACCAGGTTGCATTGTACTACGTCAACAAGCAGGGGGGCATTGGATCTCGCCCCCTGTGTCAGGAAGTCGTCAGCATGTGGCTCTGGGCTCGCCGTCACGGCATGGTGCTCCAAGCCACATATCTGGCAGGCGTAAACAACAGTCTGGCCGACAGGTTGAGCAGGATTATGCAACCTCACGAGTGGTCGCTCAATTCCCGTGTAGTGCGACAGATCTTCCAGGTGTGGGGCACCCCCTTGGTAGACCTCTTCGCATCTCGAGCCAACCACAAAGTCCCTCAGTTCTGTTCCAGGCTTCAGGCCCACAACAGACTGGCATCGGATGCCTTCCTCCTGGATTGGGGGGAGGGTCTGCTGTATGCTTATCCTCCCATACCTCTGGTGGGGAAGACTTTGTTGAAACTCAAGCAAGACCGAGGCACCATGATTCTGATTGCTCCTTTTTGGCCGCGTCAGATCTGGTTCCCTCTTCTTCTGGAGTTGTCCTCCGAAGAACCGTGGAGATTGGAGTGTTTTCCGACCCTCATCACACAGGACGAAGGGGCGCTTCTGCATCCCTACCTCCGGTCCCTGGCTCTCACGGCCTGGATGTTGAGAGCGTAGACTTTGCCTCTTTGGGTCTGTCAGAGGGTGTCTCCCGTATCTTGCTTGCTTCCAGGAAAGATTCCACTAAGAGGAGTTACTTCTTTCTATGGAGGAGGTTTGCCGTCTGGTGTGACAGCAAGGCCCTAGATCCTCGCTCTTGTCCTACACAGACCCTGCTTGAATACCTTCTGCACTTGTCTGAGTCTGGTCTCAAGACCAACTCTGTAAGGGTTCACCTTAGTTCAATCAGTGCATACCATTACCGTGTGGAAGGTAAGCCGATCTCAGGACAGCCTTTAGTTGTTCGCTTCATGAGAGGTTTGCTTTTGTCAAAGCCCCCTGTCAAGCCTCCTACAGTGTAATGGGATCTCAATGTCGTTCTCACCCAGCTGATGAAACCTCCTTTTGAGCCACTGAATTCCTGCCATCTGAAGTACTTGACCTGGAAGGTCATTTTCTTGGTGGCAGTTACTTCAGCTCGTAGAGTCAGTGAGCTTCAGGCCCTGGTAGCCCAGGCCCCTTACACCAAATTTCATCATAACAGAGTAGTCCTCCGCACTCACCCTAAGTTCTTGCCAAAGGTTGTGTCTGAGTTCCATCTGAACCAGTCAATTGTCTTGCCAACATTCTTTCCCCGTCCTCATTCCTGCCCTGCTGAACGTCAGCTGCACACATTGGACTGCAAGAGAGCATTGGCCTTCTACCTGGAGCGGACACAGCCCAACAGACAGTCCGCCCAATTGTTTGTTTCTTTTGATCCCAATAGGAGGGGAGTGGCTGTGGGGAAACGCACCATATCCAATTGGCTAGCAGATTGCATTTCTTTCACTTACGCCCAGGCTGGGCTGGCTCTTGAGGGTCATGTCACGGCTCATAATGTTAGAGCCATGGCAGCGTCGGTAGCCCACTTGAAGTCAGCCTCTATTGAAGAAATTTGCAAAGCTGCGACGTGGTCATCTGTCCACACATTCACATCTCATTACTGCCTGCAGCAGGATACCCGACGCGACAGTCGGTTCGGGCAGTCAGTTCTTCAGAACCTGTTTGGGCTTTAGGATCCAACTCTACCCCCGAGGGCCCTGTTTGTTCTGTTCCAGGCTGCACTCTCAGTTAGTTGGTAAATTTTTTAGGTCAATCTCAGTTATGTCCTCGCCGTTGCGAGGCCCAATTGACCATGGTTGTTGTTTTGAGTGAGCCTGGGGGCTAGGGATACCCCATCAGTGAGAACAAGCAGCCTGCTTGTCCTCGGAGAAAGCGAATGCTACATACCTGTAGAAGGTATTCTCCGAGGACAGCAGGCTGATTGTTCTCACAAACCCGCCCGCCTCCCCTTTGGAGTTGTGTCTTCCCTTGCTTTGTTTTGCTACTTATGGGACTGACGAACACGAGCCGGTTTGGGCGGGAAGACGGCCGCGCATGCGCGGTGCGCATGAGCGCGCGAGGACTAGCAAAGGCCTTTGCTAGTGAAGTTTCCGATTGGAGGGGCTGCCGTGGACGTCACCCATCAGTGAGAACAATCAGCCTGCTGTCCTCGGAGAATACCTTCTACAGGTATGTAGCATTCGCTTTTTGCAACATGTCTTCCAATGCCTGTAACACTGCTTATAGTTACTCCTCATAAAATGCAGACGATTTATTAAAAGTGCCCTCTCTGCATTTCCCATGATTGAAGAGGCTGGTAGTTTATCAAACTGGGACACCATTATCAGCAAGAAAAAGAACATCTCTAAAATTGAATTAAACAGTGGAATTTTGGTTGAATATTGTAAAGTGGAAAGGATCCCAAGGGGCCTCCATATCAAAAAGGAACCCTAGAATTTTGAGGAAGATCTGAATTTATAGACAAGTGGAACAGAATATTGAACAAATTTTCTCTGGACATGATATTGATTATTGAGAAAAGTCGGGCAGTGATTGATATTTATTTATTTATTTTTTTATTTAGTTGCATTTGTATCCCACATTTTCCCACCTATTTGCGGGCTCAGTGTGGCTTACAATACATTGTAAATATGGAAATACAGTTTGTTACATTACGATTATGGGTTACATTGTGAATAGTTAAGGAAGACAGAGTCAGGTCAATCATCTTTGGGGCGTAGAAACTATAGGATATGACATTGGGGGATTACTAGGGTGATCGAATAATAGCAAGAGAGCGATGTAACAGAATAAGCAAACGAGGAGATCACTGCTTTTCAGGAAAAGAGCAGTTATGAAGAATTTGAGAAATAAAACAACGGCTGTAGGAGTCTGTGGACAAACTTTGGGAGATCATCAGAAAATCCAAATTGAAGAAATTCCACAGAGATGAAAAAGATTATGCCAATAAGAATATACCCTTGGATGTACCAGAAGAATGAAGCCAGTGGGGACACGGAGCAAGCCCCTGTCTAGGATGATGCATCCTCGAGTTCAAGCAGCGACGCTTCATATGGCAGTGCCGAAACAGATCTTTTAGGACTGGGCTGGATCAGGGGAGGACAAGGCCAGAGAGGAGGAAGGCGAAGGCTTTGGACAAGATCCCGATGGGCAGGGAATCAAAGGTGATCAATCTATCTAACTGTCCATGGTGGAAGAGCAGGTATGATCAAAATGGTTTTCCTTTGGTCCCAGTACGGGGTTCAATGAATTTCAATTCAGTTTAGACTTGGAAAAATTCATCAGGAACCTACAATTTAAAAAAAAAATTTTCAGGATTGTCCTGGGGACAGAGATAGAAACTGTTTGAACCAAATAAGCAGTGAGCCTGTTATTCCTAATTCACTCAATCTAAACAGTAAAATGGTATGATTAACTGCATCAAATGCCACAAATATCAAACTGAAGCAGAAGAACCTGTTGTCCTTTACTTAGATAATATTTTACCTCTGATGTGAGAATAAGAAGTGTTTCTGGTGCTATGCCTTGGTCTAAACCCATGTTGTGTCTTATATAAAATGTCATGTGATTCAATATAATTCTGTTAATTGTTCATTTACTTGAAAATTCAAGTAATTTTGCCATCCAAGGAATGCTTGCCACAGGACGGTGATTGTCAGGTAACATTCATCCCCTTTTCCTTTTAGGAAAAGGAGTCAGTATAATGTCTGACAAACGTCTTGGATACTGTCCTGATTGCAGAGACATATTCACAAACTCAATAAGCCACAATTTAATCCTAGGTGGAGCTTCTTGTAATAAGGATATTAATCCAAAATACATGATTTTTTTGACAATTTGACCACAATTCTGTTAAATCAAAAGGAACTTCCTCAAAGCTATCCCATAACCTGACTGCTAAAAGTTCTGATTTTCTAAAACAGGAATCACTACTTTATGTATGTTGACCTCAGAAAAAGATTTCTTAATCTTATTTACCTTAGTCTCAAAAAACCTAGCCTGATCATCTGCACTGGGTTGTAAAGAATCCTGAATCTTTGTTAACTGTATTAGTCATCCTATCAAAAATCTTTAAAAGATTTTTATTAGAATTATTTGATCTTTGAATCTCCTGATCATAAAACATTTTCTACGAGGACAAGCAGGCCTATCAGTTCTCACAAGTGAGTAATGCAGGCCATGTTGCCTAGTCCGGTTCTTATGACAAGCATAAGAAGTGCTTTGTGGAGCGCGAGACATTCTCCACCGTGCGTATGCAAGTGCCTTCCTGCCTACTCTGCGAACGTGGTTACCTCAGTTGCTTTTTTTACAGCCTCCTGCAATGCGAAAACAACAGGAAAGTAACCTGTTCCGGGGCAGCGGGAGCACGGAACGAGTGGAGCCGACAGGCGCGCAGCACTCCCCCAGTGGCGTGCACCCATGGCGGACCGCCACCACCGCCCCCCCCCCTTGTTACGCCACTGAGTGCTACATCAGCTTTTAATCTCCAAGTATTGCAAAGGTTTTCTCCTCTTGACTGGGGAGTGAATCCCAGCAACAGTTAGTGTCACTAATCGTGTGGCCGCTAACGCCATAGCAGTCCCGCCTTTTTCTGTCCCACAGCTATGATCCATCTACTTAACGGGGCGGTCTCCCAGCCATGCCCTCCCGTCGTTTCCCATTCGCTCCATCTTTGTTCCTCCCATGCTCTAATAGTACACCTTTTTAACACCTGGAAACCCACCCTCGCCCTCCCACTCTGCCTCCCGAAAAGCCCCCCTCCTCCTCTTGAAACCTTTAAGTGTTAACCCCTTCTCCATCTCCCACCTCCTCTCTCTCTCTCCTACCTCCACTCCGCTCCCACCTCCCATTGTTCCCCGTCCCCCACCGATTCATACTCCCCCCAGAAATTTTTTTTAAAAACCCGTACCCTGGCTCTGCTACCTGCATCTTGTGTCCTTCCCTCCCACCACTTCCTTAAATCACCTCCCTGCCTTTTACATTTGACCATCCCCAGTGCCCATCCTTCCACCCAACATTATAATTCCCACAACATTCCCTGTTCACACTCGTTCATCATTTATTCCCGTTATAGTTCCCCGGTACTTTAATTAACTCAATCAAAACCTGTTAACACGTTAACAATAAAGTCCTCAATTAACTTCTTCCTCCTTCAGCATTCATGCATCACCTCTCATTCCTAACATTACCGCCCCTTATAATGTCCATATGGCGCTACCAGCCAGCTGACTTCCTGGCTTCTGGTTCCTTCGCGGCCTTTCTTCTATCGCCTGCTGTGCATACAGTCCAGAGAGGCCACTCAACGCCTAGTAAAGCTATTCCTCTCGTTACAAGCCCATCTCGGTAGTCAATGTGATCTTGTATCTTTGCTTACATAGTCTTATACTTCTCCGGAGAAACAATCAACTGCCTATCCGTCTGCTCTCCTTTCCTCCCGCTGTAGTTCATACGCTGTCATAACTGTCCCTGCTGCTCAGCATACACCCGCTGCTAGTATCAAAAAGATCTAACTGCCTGTGTCCATTCAGTTCACCTCCTCCTTGTCTGGTTTCATTGTCGTTCTCAAAGTTTGCCACCTTCAGTCCCTCATTTTTAAAGCAGAGAGTTCCTTTAGGTCTTTTCCACAAATGTTCTAAGTTCTTGTGGATCCTTAAAAAGCAATGTTTTATTATCATGGATAACTCACACTTTTGCTGGGTATAACAGTGCAAATTTTATTCCTTTGTCGTATAGTATCTTGCACTGTTACCCTATCCCCCTCCGTTGTTCTGAAACCCGTGCTGAGTAGTCTTGAAATAGCAAAACACGTGTGCCCGTGTGCCATTATATCCCACTGATCCAGTTTTCCTGTACGCTTGCATTAATTTCTCTTTATCTGAGTTATCCAAAATTTTTGCCAACACCGGCCTCAGAAGATGATCCGCTTCTCTTACAACACCCACGCGGTGCACTCACTCTACCCTCATTTGGCCCTGTAGTTGTTCCACTTTAAGATGCCCAGGCAGCCAATTTGTGACAAAGTCCCTTAAGTCTTGATCTTTAACTGTCTCTGGTAATCCAAAAATTCTTATATTGCTGCGTCTGCTTTTGTTTTTTTAAATCATCGGTCATCTGGGAGAGGGTTTTTGCCAGCTCCTCTACCACCGCCATTTTTCCTTCAAGCATTTCCGAGTGGTCTTCTTGCCGTCCAATCTGCTCCTCCGCCTGTTGCAGCCGCGTTGCTTGTCTTTCCAAGCTTTCATTGATATTATCCACCGATGCCTGCAATTTTGATAATCTATCATCCAACACTGCCGTCAGCTGTTTAGTTAATTCTCTTATTGCTTCTTCTTGCACTGTTACCACTGTAGCCGTTGTGGCTGAATCGGGTATGGTTGCCATCTTTGGTGGGGAGACCTGCACGCGCTCTTTTACTGGCCGTGGCGTTTTTGCCAGCATGTCACTTCACCACGCTCTTATTTGGCCCCCAAACTCCTTCCCGTGTTGCTGCCTGTCTTTCTCCGTGCAGCTAGCCACCATTCGCCTCGGTGGGGTCGGTAAACTGGCTTTAATTGCCGATTATTCTAGCTTCTAAGACGGTGCGAAGCGCGCAGGCGTCTACTCAACCCGCAAGCATCATGTGACCCCCCCCCCCCCCCAAAAGCATCACGTGACCCCTCTCCACCATGTCTATCATCATCCCTCTGTGTCCATATACCCCCTTCCATGCCTGGTATTACCCCTTCTGTGTCTATATACCATCCACATGCAGCATCTCACCTTTTTGTCCCTGTCTGTATGCTCCCCTCCATGCCCATAATCTCCCCTCTGTTTTTGTATACCTCCCTGTGTTCAGCTTCTCCCAGCTTTTCCTCCTTCACACCAATGTGTCTCCCTTCCTCCACTGTGTGTTCAGTATTTCACTCCCTCTTCTTTCACCCCCTTGGTTCTGGTATATCTTTCCCTTCCTTTCTCCGCCCTCACCCCTACAGTCCAGCACTCATCTCCCTTCCCTGCAGCTGTCTGTCCATGGGACTCCAGCATCTCTCTCCCTACCCTTCAGCTCCAGCTGTGTCCCTGCTCCCCCATGGCTTCAGCACCTCTGTCCCTTACCTTCTCTAGCCCCAGTCCTTCAGGGCCAGCATCTTATTCCCTTCCCTTCAGCTCCAGCCCCAGTCCCCACTCCCTTCTGCAAGTCCAACACCTCTATCCCTTCCCTTCAGCTTCAGCCCCAGTCCCCGCTCCCTTCTGCAAGTCCAACACCTCTATCCCTTCCCTTCAGCTCCATCCTCAGTCCCCATCCCTCCCGTAGGTCCAATACCTCTCCCTTCTACAGCTTTAGTTCTGTCTTCCTTCAGCGCTGCCTTTGTCCTCTTCAGCTCCAGCCTGCCCTTCCTTCCCTCCAGCGTTGCCTTTCCTTCCCTCCAGCGTTGCCTGTCCAGCTCAAGCCCTCCCTCCCTTCCTTCCCTCTCCTTCCCTCCAGCTCTGCCTTTGTTCTCTTCAGCTCCAGCATTCCCCCCCCCCCCCCGCAGCGCAACCTTTGTCTCCGCTCTCTCCCTCCCTACAGCGCGGCCTCTGTCTCCCCTCCCTCCCTGCAGCGCGGACTCTGTCCCTCCTCCCTCCCTCCCTGCAGCGCGGCCTCTGTCTCCCCTCCCTCCCTCCTTGCAGTACGGCCTTTGTCTCCCCTCCCTCCCTCCTTCCTTGCAGCGCGGCCTGTCTCCCTTCCCTGCAGCGCGGCTTCCGTCCCTCCTCCCTCCCTCCCTGCAGTGCTGCCTCCATCGCAGCACCCTCCCTTCCTTATATTCTGCTTCTATCGCCCCTTTCTCCCTTCCTTATGAGTGGCCATCTCCCCTCCCTCCCTGCAGTGTGGCCTCTCTCGCCCCTCCCTCCCTGCAGTGCTGCCTCCATTGCCCCTCCTTCCCTTCCTTATGCGCGGGTTCCATCGCCTCTCCCTTTCTTATGCGCTGCTTCCATCACTCCTTCCTTCCTGCAGAGCAGCCTCCGTCGCCCGCTCCCTCCCATCCTGCAGCGCGACCTCCATCGCCTCCTCCCTGCCAAACCTTAGACCATTCTTCTAGCTTCCTCAGATCCTTTTTCATGTTTTCCACTCCCTCCCGGGTGTCCACTCTGTTACAGATCTTTGTATCATCCGCAAATAGATGAATGCTGATCTTGCAGGTGAGTCAGGAGCCTTCAATTTAGGCTTCCATTTTGGGCTGTGATGTCACTTTCTCCATTTGTGCATCTTTTGTTTTCTTTATGTGGGTCTTGCTTCTGTAGATGCTTTCTGCAAAGTCTTGGGATTTCAACTTGGTATTTACCCAGCTGATGAAAGCTCCTTTTGAACCATTAGATCTTGCCATTTGAAGTATCTGATCTGGAAGGTCTTGTTTTTGGTGGCGGTTATTTCAGCTCATAAGAGTTCATGACCTCAAGGCTCTAGTAACTGATCCACCTTCTACTAACTTTTTCAACATTAGAATGGTTCTGCATACCCATCTGAAGTTCTTCCCAAGGTATTGTCTGAATTCTGCATACCCATCTGAATTTCCTTCCCAAGGTATTGTCTGAATTCTACTTTATTCAGTCAATAGTCTTACTAACCTTTTTTCCCTAAACTGCATACCCACAAAGGTGGACACACACTGCAAGCTTTGGATTAAAAGAGAGGCTCGACATCTGGAGTGGACTAAAGCCTATAGAATGTCCAGCCAACATTTTGTTTCTTTTGACCCTTACAGTATGGCGGCTGCTGCCAAAAAACATACACTATCTAGTTGGCTAACAGACTGCATATTGTTCACTTATACCCAAGCAGGACTGACTCTTGAAGGTTATGCCACTGTTCACAATGTCAGAGCAATGGTGGATGGGTAACCCATTTGAGGTCAGCCTCCATAGAAGAGGTTTACAGGGCTGCAACATGGGCTTCTGTCTACGTTCACATCCCATTATTTTCTAGAAAAGTGCTTCTGATACAACAGTAGGTTTGGCCAGACAGTCCTCCAGAGTCTGTGTGGGGTTTAGAACCCAACTCTGTCCTTCTTTGGCCCACTTATTTTACCAATCTATTACATTTCTTTGAAGGGGTGAACAAACATGTGGATAAAGGCAAGCCAGTTGATATTGTGTATCTGGGTTTTCAAAAGGCGTTTGACAAAGTACCTCATGAAAGACTCCAGAAGAAATTGGAGAGTCATGGGATAGGAGGTAGTGTCCTATTGTGGATTAAGAACTGGTTAAAGGATAGAAAACAGAGAGTAGGATTAAATGGTCAGTATTCTGAATGGAGAAGGGTAGATAATTGGGTTCCCCAGTGGTCTGTGCTGGGACTGCTGCTTTTTAACATATTTATAAATGATCTAGGGATGGGAGTAACTAGTGAGGTAATTACATTTACTAATGACACAAAGTTATTCAAAGTAGTTAAATCGCGGGAGGATTGTGAAAAATTACAAGAGGACCTTACGAGTCTGGGAGACTGGGCATCTAAATGGCAGGTGACGTTTAATGTGAGCAAGTGCAAAGTGATGCATGTGGGAAAGAGGAACCCAAATTATAGCTACGTCATGCAAGGTTCCACGTTAGGAGTCACCAACCAAGAAAGGGATCTAGGTGTCGTCGTTGATACTTTGAAACCTGCTCAGTGTGCTGCTGCGGCTAAGAAAGCAAATAGAATGTTAGGTATTATTAGGAAAGGAATTGAAAACAAAAGTGAGAACGTTATATTGCCTTTGTATCGGTCCATAGTGTGACCACACCTCAAATATTGTGTGCAATTCTGGTCACTGCATATCAAAAAAAGATATAGTGGAATTAGAAAAGGTGTACAGAAGGGCGACGAAAGTGATAAAGGGGATGGAACAAGTTCCCTATGAGGAAAGGCTGAAGCGGCTAGGGCTCTTCAGCTTGGAGAAAAGATGGCTGAGGGGAGATATGATAGAGATCTATAAAATAATGAGTGGAGTGGAACAGGTAGACGTGAATCGTTTGTTTACTCTTTCAAAAAATACTAGGACAAGGGGGCATGCGATGAAGCTACATAGTAAATTTGATACGAATCGGAAAAAAATATTTCTTCACTCAACGTGTAATTAAACTCTGGAATTCATTGCCAGAGAATGTGGTAAAGGCAGTTAGCTTAGCGGGGTTTATAAAAGGTCTGGACGGCTTTCTAAAGGAAAAGTCCATAGAGCATTATTAAATTGACAGGGAAAATCCACTGCTTATTTCTGGGATAAGCAGCATAAAATGTATTGAACTTTTTTGGGATCTTGCCAGGTATTTGTGACCTGGATTGACCTATTGGAAACAGAATGCTGGGCTTGATGGACCTTTGGTCTGTCCCAGTGTGGCAATACTTATGAATACTTAGGTATCTACCTGTTGAGACACTTGTTTCCAAATTTAATACCATCTGTTGAAGGAAGCCTGTAACTAGGGACTCCCATATGTGAGGATTCTACATCCTTCTTGTCCTTGAGAAAAGTTAGCTATAATAGATGTTCTCTGAGAACAACAGGATAAGAATCCTCACAAACCCTCCCACCTCTCTGAGCAGTTATATTCTGAAAGCTTGCCATAGAATTGAACAGACAATAAACTGCCCATGATTTCTTTGTTAGATTCATATTATGCTATATGCTTATTTCATAGATTTAAGCAGGCATGATAACAGCAAGTAGGAACAGATGCGCTTCCACAGTAGCACTTTCAAAAAAGCTCTGGGAAGTGCTGGAGTAAGTTTCTCGCATAGGCTCTGTCTTATGATGTCACTTTCTATACTTACATAGGTAAGTAATTTTATTTTTTCCTTTGTCATTCTCTACATACTGTTCTTTAGCACCTTTCAATCAGACAGTTCACCACTGTATTTCCTGGGCTTACTTGGAGATAGTCTAGTCTCATCTTTTAACATCTTTGGCTATCTTTCCTTCTGCTCTTGTTTTTGCCTTCCTGATTTCTCTCCATTTTTCTCAACTTTAGTGTATCTCCTTCTTTGCAGCTGTGCCCAGCTTCACCCAAATGCTGCCCATGTGGATGCCTATCTGTGGATTATGCAAATATGCATATGCTGCTGTTGGCATTCATCCTTGTACATATATGTACATCTCATGATTTTATAATTGCTGTTTTTTCTTGGAAAATATGATTTGTGCATGAAAAATGCTATCATTACCCGAGGAATGGAGTTTTAGCTCTTGAAAGCTAATCAAAAAAAGGTATCGCCTAATGTTCTTTGTTTTTTATTAATCTATTTGTAATCTACTTTTAAGTGGATTAACACTGTAAACATAGCAGTATTATTTTGTGTTGCCTACTAGTAGATTAAAAGGGATTCCACAACAGAAAAAAGGTTTTACTGTAAAAAAAAAAAAAAAAAGCAACTCTTGTTTGCTGCTAATCCCCTTTCTTGTTTGACAGCATTTAGCTTTACCTCTTGTGTGACAGATTCATCCTGCTTTTTTATGGAGAAAAAAAGTGTTACTTACCTGTAAAGAATGTTTTTGTGGACTGCAGAACAATCAACTACATGTTTCTGTCCTTCTCATTTAAGGTTTTGACTCAATTATTCTGTTAATTTGAAGTTCAGCTGTCATAAAAACTACCTTAAACTAAAGTATTTCTCTTTTAAGGGCATTAGGCTAAAGTCTTCATATAGTAAATCTTGTTTATTTCAGTTGGTAAAACATTGGAATGTATTACCTCAAGATATTTATGTTCATCATTTTCAGTTTTCATGAATCTTTGAAGTTATTTGTTTTTGAAGTTCCTATTGTAAATTCAGATGCATTTTTATAATTTCCTGAGTTACATTTGTTTACTCTTATTGTTAACCCGCTCTGAACCTATAGTTAGGGATAAAGCAGGAATTAAATATCCATTGTTATTATTATTATTATGAACTGAGTTGTACAGCTATTATGTGTTGGATCCACCTGACTAGCTGAAATCCCACACATGCATTTGGAAAACCCACTCATGCATTTGGAAAATCTTATAGGATTTTCAATGCTGTTTATGAAATATTCTGTGTTAGTGTTGTAAGATAATGTTTCTGTTTAGGTAACTGATTATCTGCTATCCACAGAACATTCATTGTTGGTAAACTGTTTTATCTCACAATTTGTATAAGGTACTTTTAGAGAATTCCTGTAGTATACATGTCAGAAATTATATTCGGATGCTAAAAGGTACACGAGTGGTAAATATAAAATAAGTACCTGAATAAATGTAAACCCCTTTGAATGTAGTTACCTATAATAGATGTTCTCTGAGGACAACAGATGTAGTTGCAAAAACCTCAGAAAGGCGGTATATTAAGTCCCATTTCCCTTTCCCCTAAATCAAAGAATGGATAGGCCACTTCAGAGCAACTGTCAAGAGAAGGAACACATTTAAATCTGTAGAAAAACAGGTTTCCTTATGTCCAAGGGCTTGACTATTTAGCCTGAAAGCTGAGTGGTGGAATGTGTCTCTAGAGATAGTTATGTAGGAAGTTCTGGAGGATGTGGGGGGAAGGGGAGGAATGATTGGGTGGGCTCATGTTTTATAGATAAGCCACTTTGCACTGATCTGAGGTCTGAATTTGGTAGCATTTAAGTATTAAAGATTGGATAAAAGTCTCTGGAGTGCACAAAGATCATTAGATATTTTGATGATCTACTTACATTTTAGGTGCCGAACCAAGGAGATCCCAATTTTGAGGTCATAAAAGCAATTGTTACCTGTTCACAAAGCATTTCATTTTACCTTCCCCTGAATCATCACTAATGAACTACAAGAGAATCAGCTGACGAATGTTGAACATATGGTCTACCTTCAACATAACCTACCTGTGTAACATCAGCATCAAGAAGAAAACTGTTTTAGTTTACTACCCCGTTTTTATAATGTGACATGCCGGCGAATTGAACAGACAATAAACTGCCCATGATTTCTTTGTTAGATTCATATTATGCTATATGCTTATGCAGTTATATTCAGATACATATTGGATAAGAGTGAAAGGTAAGTATTTTAATTAGGTTATACAAACAAGTTGTGACCTGTATCCTATAGATACGGTGATGAAGGTTCCTCCATCATTTGACATTTCTGGTAGTAAAAATCAGCAGCTTGAAGAGCAGGTGATTTGAGAGAACTTGGATCTCTTCAGGTGCTTTGATACACTTGCACAGCAGCACTTTAATAGTCTGTCAAAACACTTTGTATCTTGTATCTTGAATCTTGCCTCCTCCTCCACCACTTACGGTCCCTTGTGTGGAGAGGGAGAAGTTGATGGACTATAAATGAGTGGAGTGATATAAGTCACTGAATAAGTGGGGAAATAATGGAGGTGTGAGTAACTGAAAGGGATGATGGCTATGTGAGTGATATGGAATGGATGATAATGGTTGAGTGACTGAAAAAGAGAGCAAGAATGATGGTGAGTGAGAATGATTGAAGTGGAAAAGATTATGGGAAAAATAAGAACTTACGGCATTACAAAGAAGGGACAGAGTGAATGAATAGATTCTGGAGTGAACTCCTGTGAACTATCAGGTGGAGCACAACATGCAAAGGTTGAGAACTGCAGGTTTAAGGATGCTTATCCACTGCCCACTTCAAGCCATACTGCCACTGTGGCTTATTTATATGTTTAGAATGGTATGTGTTTTTGGTGTGTTAAAATATATTCTACATCAGAGTATCATAAAACTCCATTGAACTTTCAGGCTTTGGGATTTATTTTAATATCATATTTATTTCTCAATGAAATGTAAATATTTTGTTTTTATGACAATAGACCCAAAGCGAATCACAATCCTAAATATAGAGTTCCTTATCTTCCTGCTAGACCAGCCCAGACAAGTCAGGGAGGAGTAGCCTAGTGGTTAGTGCAGTGGACTTTGATCCTGTGGAACTGAGTTAAATTCCCATTGCAGCTCCTTGTGAGTCTGGGCAAGTCACTTAACCCTCCATTTCCCCTGGTACAAAAAAGTAAGTGAATATATGTAAACTGCTTTGAATGTAGTTGCAAAAACCTCAGAAAGGCGGTATATCATTTTCCATTATGATCTGTAATCAGCAGAAGGAGGCAGAGAACTCTAACTTTTAGTGAAATCACTTCCAGTATAAGGATTGATACAGTCCTGGAACTTGCCAGTATTCCCTGCCTCCAGCAGATGGTTGTAGTCAGGATTGGTGCAGCTGATGATCTTAAAGTCAGTCTCCAAGCTTGCCTGGGTTACTGTCCAACAAAGAGAGAACATAGGTGAAATCTTTTTATTGAACCAACTGTATACATTTTTTGACTAGCTGGCATCAGTTCTTGGGGATCAAGCCATGGTTCCTTCTTCAGATTGAATGTGGGGGGGAATGCCTTATTGAAGGAGTCAGGCCTTTTGTTTTTTCCTGTTGGGCTGGCAGTAATGGCATTGTGGTCTCAAGGGACTCCTGTCTTGGAGGGGGGGGGGGCAGTAAGTAATGGAGAATTGTTATCCATTTTGTTTTTACCCTCCTCTGTCTCTGTTCCCTCCATTTGGGGGAAAGCCCAGAGGAATCAGTTGGAGCAGGTATTTGCAAGAGTCGTTCATGCCTGAATGAGGCCATCAGTATGCTCTGTGTGGCACATGCTAGCTCAGTAGGCTCATTCTGCTCTGCTTGTGATGGAGATGCGGCAGAGCAGGCTGCAGCTGACTTTGCTAGCATGCTAGAGTGTGATCTGCATGCCATGATCAACAGTGTTTCAGCTGGTATGGTTTGCCAGTTTCCTGCCAGCAAGAGCTGAAGTTGTCTTGGGATTGGGCCATGTATGCCCTGCATGGCAGAGTGCAGTGGGAGTAGGGGATTGGTGAAGCATCTGTAAAACAGCAAGGATCTTGTGGGCAAGGAGAAGTTCAATGTTGTGTGCCCTGTCTTCTCTCTTGAGGCAGTGCCTCGTTGAAGAGATTAAAGGCTGTCTAGGTGTTACCAGACATGGAGGAGGTGGGATTACCCCCCCCCCCCCCCCCCCCGGTGGCCTCTCCTCCAAGGAAGATGAGATTTCTCCCTCTGTGGGGGACTGAATCCCAATAAGATTGTTCCAGCAACTTTGCTTAATTTCCCAGCTTGTATCCTGTATGTGGATGGTGGATAATCCACTGCAGGAGGCATCAGAGGGGGACTTGATTTTGGATGGCTTGAGAGGCTCTTCAGAGTCCTTTCCTCTTCCTTTTTTTTTTTTTTCTTTATTTGTTTTATTCTCAATACAAAATTGTTGTAAGTAACAGAGAAAGATATGTAATACAACAGCTCATTCATCAAACAAGTATACACAGCTGCTGCAATAATTAAGTAAACCCGTACATAAACTTGTGCAATATGTTGTCCATTGTAATAAGGAGCCCCTAATCCTTCTGTATTGAGTTTTCATTTTACCCCTATCATCCAATCACACGTAGTCCACCTCACCAATCATGCATGTCCATCCACAACATCCAACCCCTTGCACCCTCATAACCTAAATCCCCCCTCCCCCTCCTAACCCAACCTGTTTAGACAGGAAGCCCACAAATAAGCATATTGGCGATTGATCAATTTAGGGGAACTACAGAAACTCTGGATCTCGTATTTGCCTACCTCCCTCATTTTGGCCTTCCACAGCTCCCCCGTTATCCTTTCTGAGGATATCCAATAGTGCAAGATAGTTTTCCGAACCAACAATGATGACACATAAATAAGTTGTCGTTGTGGGAATCTAAGTCCTTGAGTCACCAATAAGGATTGGTCCCCCAATAATAGAGTCGCATAGTCCCACTCCAAGGTTCTATGTACTGTAGCATTTAGGACAGAAAGCGCCTCATTCCAAATCCCCAGAGCCGGGTACTCCAAAAAGGAATGGAGGAGATTCCCCCGTGCTCCACCGCATTTACTACATCTATCGTCATTCCACAATCCCATAACAGCCCCCTTCGCCCTAGTGATATATGCTCTGTGTAGGATCTTATATTGTGTCTCCTGTAGATCTGTGGCCTTGACCATTCTATAGATAAGGGAAAAAAGTTTCCCAAAATCTATTCCTGTGTACTGAGTCCCAAGATCTTCATTCCACTTATTCACCAATATCTCCATACCCCCCATGGGCCCATTCATGGTTAATACCCTATACCAAGTGGACAAGCTGTTGGCCTTGCTAGGTATAAGATTTTATCCATCAGGCCCCATGTCCACCCGTCACCATACTTCCCCCTCAGAGAGGACCAATAGTGTCGAACCTGCAAATATTGTAACAAGTTATTGTTTGGGACCTCCCATTTCTCCTTTACTTATTCGAAGGTGAAGAGAATCTTCTGTTCTTCATCCACAAGCTGACCCAGAATCCTACATCCTCTATCTCCCCATTTAGAGAACACCGAATATCCCAATCCCTCTGGAAATGCTGCATTACCCATCATGCTAAGATACGGGGAAGCATCCGGGGATCGCTGTTGTTGTCTCCACCATATCCACTCTCTCCGCATTGGTTTTAAAAATTCTAATTTATTAGTGATGCGAGGATTCCCACTAGTGCCCAAATGAAGTAAATTAAGAAAAGTCCACGGGTGGCTCCAATCTTCGAACCCTTCCCTAGGTAGAAATTGCGGACACCCCCCTACTCCCTCATAAATAAGTTGCAGCATTGCCGCCGCATTATACCAACGTAGATCCGGTAAACCCAGGCCTCCCCGGTCTTGGTTAGGGATAATTTGGCTTGCCCAATGCGTGCCCCTTTCCCCCGCCATACAAAAGTTCCAATAAGGGCCCTAAACAGTCGCTCTTCCTTCCGAAAAACCCAGATTGGGGCTACCTGTAAGGGGTAAAGGATTTTTGGGAGTATGACCATCTTCACGAGAGCCACCCTGCCCATCAGCGATACAGGCAGGTCCTTCCACTTGTCACATAACTGTTTAATTCTACCCAGGACCTCAACTACATTTCGCTGGTAAAATACAGTGGCACTGGTACTCAGAAAAATGCCTAGGTACTTCATTGCCCCCCTCATTGGTTGAATTGGAAGTCCCACCATCCCTGGGTCCTCCCGAGTCCCAGATAATGGTAGTAATTCCGATTTAGCACAATTCACCTGCAACCCTGACAAGTCCCCGAACTCCCGTACCAGATCAAGTGCTCTCCGTAAATCTCTAGGTGCATTGGCCACATATAGTAATATATCATCGGCATACAAATTCACGCGTAGCTCCCTGCTGCCTACTCGAATTCCTCGTATATCTTCACTAGCTCGAATTCGTATAGCCAGCGGTTCAATTGCCAATAAGAAAAGGAGTGGCGCGAACGGGCAACCTTGTCTGGTCCCCCTCTGAATTGTGAAGTTATCGGTCAACTTACCATTGACCAGCAATCTGGCCGATGGATATGTATAAAGTGCCTGAATCCAAGATGCATAAGCCCCTGTAATGCCGAACCGCCCCAAGACCCCAAAAAGATAAGGCCAGGATATGCTGGCAAAGGCCTTTTCCATGTCAAGGCCTACAATGGCTTCCAAACCTCCTTTCCCTTTGCGCTCATGAATAGCCATTAACGCTTGCATGATATTCATAGATGCATATCTCCCTAGGACAAATCCTACCTGGTCCTCATGAACTAGGGTGTGAATAACCTGATTAAGGCAGCGTGCCAAAATAGCTGCCAAAAGCTTCACGTTTTGATCCAGCAAGGAGATGGGGTGGTAAGATCCCACCTGTCCCGCGTCCTTACCCGGTTTCGGCAAGAGTACTATATGGGCCACGTTGGCGCGTATGTGGGTTCCACCCTCTACCAACTCATTAAACCAATCTTTCAAAGGTGTAGCCACCAGGTCAAACATTATACGGTAATACTCGGGCCCAAACCCATCCGGGCACGGTGCCTTTGTCAATTTTAAAGCCTTGATTCCCAATTGAATTTTCCCCTCTGAAATGGGTGCATTGAGGTGCACACCCAATAGATGACCAAATCAAAATATGGAACCAAGTTCTTTCAGCAGCCCTTGACGATATTGCACCGGAAAAAACAATTAATATAACAATGAAACGTTCCCAACCTTGGTACCATCCAGGATTAAAATTATGTAAACAACAGGTACGTAGAGCTGAACGCCAATGGCGTAAGCATAAGACCGCAGAACTACAAGAAAAGTGCAAACAGTGTAAAAAATACTATTTATCACAATTAAAGGATGCTAAAACTACGTACTTCTCAAAAGAGATAAAAGAAGCAGCCAGTTCGCAGAAAAAACTGTTTCAAATTATGAAACGTTTGACAACAATAACTAACGAAAAGAGAGAATCGCCTACTATTGACTCTGAAACTCTAGCAAAGTTCTTTAGCTCTAAAATCGAGAAACTAAGAGCCCTCTTCCCAAGGGTACCAAGGCTCGGTCATTCTGACAACTCCCCAAGTTCACAACTATTGGTACCTTGGAAGGATTTTGAAATTCCGTCTGCCGAATCATTATATACCTTGGTTGCAGGTTTATCTCCTACTTATAGTTCGTTGGATCCTATACCTTCTGCATGGTTGAAAAAACACTCGCTAGAAGTCCAGCAGTTTATGTACTCAATTGTCATTTTGAGCCTTTCTGATGGGATAGTTCCCACTATTTTGAAAGAAGCGCTAGTAAAACCTAGTCTAAAGAAAGCCTCATTGGATCCCTTATTACCTTCTAACTATAGACCAGTCTCTAATCTTCCTTTTCTATCCAAAGTTATAGAGACAGTAGTATTTAGACAGTTGCAAACTTATGTAGATTCAAAAAATTTGTTACATCCCAGACAATCGGGTTTCAGGAAAGGTCACAGTACAGAGACTATTCTGACTTCACTGTTAAGTGAAATCCATGCAAAATTAGAACTCGGTTATATTGCCCTGGTAGTTTCATTAGATTTGTCTGCGGCCTTCGACCTAATCAATCACAACTTACTCATTGATAGATTGAGTGAGATTGGTATTTCAGGGACAACTATGAAATGGTTTATATCCTTCCTAACGAATCGTTCATTTAAAGTAGTTCAGCAGCAATCCTGTTCTACATCCTACAACTTATCATGTGGAGTTCCTCAGGGCTCGGTCTTATCTCCACTACTGTTCAACCTATTCATCAGTCCCCTGGCGCTCCTCATTCAAACAATGGGTATAAGTTTTTACTCATATGCAGATGATTTTTTGCTTATCCATTATGTTAGACCATCGAACATAGATCTTACACCCATTCAAATATGCTTGGATAAAGTAGCAGACTGGTTGACAACACATCAGCTGGTACTGAACCCGGATAAGACTACTACATCTTGGATAGTAGGGCAAGGCACATATCCCTCTGTGGTACCTGTGCTATTTGGTCAGAATATTCCAACAGTTAAGTCTTTTAGATATCTCGGGGTCATTATTGATTCCGCATTGACCTTTGAGGAACAAGTATCCGATGTAGTGAAAAAATCTTTCTTTCATCTGAGACGGCTTCGGTCAGTCAGAAATTCAATAAGTAAGGACTCTCTCAAAACGCTGACATCGGCATATATTACTTCACGTTTAGACTACTGTAACATTGTATATGCTGGGATTACTCAAGCAAACTTAAAGCGATTGCAAAGAATTCAAAATACAGCAGCACGTATGATCTGCAGGGCCCGGAGGGATGATCGAGCAACACCTTTATTGCATCATGTGCACTGGCTCCCGGTCGAAGCAAGAATAAAGTTTAAGGCTCTTGTCCTGACACACAAAGCCTTTCACACATTAAACCCTAGCTACTTGTCGAATTTAACAATCCCCTACACCGCTATGCGAACTCTCAGATCCCTAACAGATAACAGGTTAGTCATTCCCCCTCTTACTAAGGCTAAGTGGGAATCTACACGGAGATCGGCTTTTTTCTACCTGTCACCCTCCCTTTGGAATAGCCTTCCAAAGGAGATCAGATTAGAGAAATCTTATCTCCATTACCGAAAACTTCTGAAAACCTTTCTCTTTATAAGCTACGTAGAACAGAACTTAGCATAATGAGATAAGGTCAAAAAGACAAAGAAAAATGGGATAGCTTAACTGGATATTAGATTTTTAACTTGTATTGATTTATTATGTAGTTTATCTTGATTGCTGTGCTTTCCTGTCATGAATGGAATTCCTATGTCTGTTTATTTGTATATACCAATTTTTTTATATATATGTAAACCGTTCTGTTTTGCAGATGCAATAAGATACGGTATATAAATTAACATAAATAAAAAAATAAATAAATCTATGCTCTGCCCGTTATACAGGGAACCCACAGCTGCTGAAAAAAATCCTCGCACTGGGTATGGTCAAAGTCTCGGGCTTGATACAGAGAACTATAATATTGTACAAACTGCTGACAAATGTGGTCTTCTGTGGTATACTCCCTTCCGGCATCATCCCTAATCACTGAAATAAATTGTTTCTTACGAGAGGGTCTAACTAAGTTGGCCAACAGCTTGCCCGCTTTGCTGCCCCACTTAAATAAGCGGAGCCATTGAAAATATATATCCCTCTCCGCCCGTTGGGTCAGGAGCTCAGTTATCTGTGTCTTAACCTGTTTCAGCTCCATCCTAAAGTGAGCAGTCATATGAGCTATATGTTGGCGCCGTAGCTGATGATACTCTCTGGAGAGGCGCAGAAGTTCTGCCTCCCTCTGTTTCCTTTTCCCAGCTGTGTAAGCTATAATGTGCCCCCTCATGACTGCTTTCGAAGCCGCCCAGTACGTTTCGGGTGTGATATCTGCTGTCTGATTATATTGCTTACATTCCAACCATTTAACCCTTAAATATTCGTGGAATTCCTTATCATTGATTAGAGCAGGGGAGAATCTCCACACCCGTTCACCCGGCTCTGCGGACCACGGGATCACCATTTCAACAGCCTGATGGTCACTTAATATTGAGTCCACTATCTGCACCTTGGAAACCCTGGCAACCACCGAGGGGGAGACCAATAGATAATCCAATCTCGAGTAAACGCCATGAGGGTGAGAATAAAATGTGAATTCATCCCCCTGAGGATTAAGAAGTCGCCAAACATCTACCAGCCCTAGCTGGTTAAGTACAAAATGGACTCCTTTATTTTCCCATGTCCCACCTCTAAGTCTTGGCGGTTTACAGTCAATTGTAGGGTCTGCCACCACATTGAAATCACCCCCCCCCCCCAGAATGAGCTGATAACCAGTGTATGTAACCACCCTGGCCACCAAGTCAGAGAAAAATTTATGGGAATACACATTTGACCCATATATATTACAAAGCAATATCTGTTGCCTCCAGAGTTCTCCTAATACCAATATGTATCCCCCCTCTGGATCATGTATCATTTTATGTATAGTAAAGGGTAGGCGTTTATGTATAAGAATGGCCACCCCTCGTTGCCTTGAGTTATATGAGGAAAATCCCACGTCACCCACCCAGCCCCTTCTTAATTTCTGATGTTCAAGCGCCGACAAATGTGTCTCCTGGAGGTACGCTATATCGACCCCCTCTATTCAGCCAGGTCAGAATCGTGGTGCGCTTTCTGGGGGAATGAATGCCTACAACATTTAGAGTAATAATTTTTATGTTAGCCATATGTTATACAGGTAGCATTCCAAACATTCAATGATTGTTGATCATCCTCACAGGTCTCCCAGCTGAACCCGTAAGGAATGAAAAATATGATCACAGAGAATCCTCCTATCATTACTTTATCTTTGTTCCCCAGCAAATTCAAAGGCCCCCTAATCCAACAATCCTGAAGCTTACCCGTCCCCCCTCCCAATTTATCCCTCTTCCTCTCTACCACACATACCATATCCAGCCAAACACTCACTCTCTTACATTCCTCCCCCCCCCCTTTTCCCCCTTCCCCTCTCCCATCTCTACCCCAATTACCCACCTTCATCCTTCACTTACCCAAATCAACCAACTCCCATCCGTCCCCTACTCAAACTGCAGAGGGAGGTTCCCCCCCCCCCCCCCGACCCTGCCTTCTCAGATATTATGAACACCACTGCACAACAGAACATAAACATCCTGAACTATCCCTTCCCCACATATATAAATGCGTTCATGTCCATTAACACAACCCCCCACCCACCCCGTACAGCAAGTACAATTCGATCCTATCAGCTTCCAGGATGCCTTGAGCACGGTGCAAGCAGTAAACCCTCCCCTCTTCATATAAATGACCTGTCCAAGAGAACTATTGTAAACCAGTCCTGTAACTTCAAACCAGTCCAACAAATATAGAGAGAAGAAATAGAAAAGGTTAATGAAAAGTAGAAAAACCGTAGAAAAATAAGGCACCAAATACAGCTCCACGTCCTTTCACTTTCAAGCTGGATGCCATGATCATACCCGTCTGCTGTCACAGCCTGCCTCCCTGCAGCTTTTGCTATCACATAAGCCAATCAATGAGTCTCCTGCTGTGCAGCTCCCTTGTCTTTGTTAAGGTTGTCCATGAATTTCTGCACCTCTGCTGCTTCCTGGAAAAGAAATACTTGACCCCCCCCTGCCAGACCCTCAGCTTAGCAGGGTATAAGAGCGCAAAGCGTATGCCTCTCTTGTGCAACGCTGTGCAGGTGGGTGCCATTTCCTTCCGCAGCATGGCCACCCTCGTGGAATAGTCATTAAACAAAAGCAGCTTATGCCCTTCATACTCCACAGTCTCCTGAGCCCTGAACGCCCTTAACACTTGTTCCTTCTCTTGCCAGTTAGTGAAGTGAGCTATGCTCTGGGCTTAGTTGCATTTTCAGCTCTGATCCCTATGCGATGTACTCGGTCACAGCAAAATTTATTCTCCCCAGCCTAAAGATTCAAATGTTCCGGCAGCCAGGTATCAAAGAATTGGTAAAGCTTTTTGTCTGCCACCGATTCTGGCAATCCTATAACTCTCAAGTTATTCCTTCGGTTCCTATTCTCCTGTTCATCCACTCTGTCTCTCAGCTCCTTTTCTTCTTTCTGCAGTAGGGATATCTGGGCTGCCATAGCTTTTGTCTCATCTTCTCCCACCGATACTCTCTGCTCCACTTCTATGAGGCGCTTTGTATGTGAATCAAGTTTTGCAGTTATGCCATCCACAGCTGATTGCAGCCTGGTAAACCTGTCTTCCAGCGCTTCTGAAACCGATCTTGATATTTCCTTCACCCACTCGGGTGACTGTGAAGGTAAAGAGCCCTGTACCTCTGGAGCCTCCGCCATCTTGTTCAAACTTTGTCTCTGCTGTACCTTCGTTTTCCTCTGGTCCCTCGTGGGCATGCCTTTTCCAATTCGTTTGAAAAGTCACTACTCTCAAGCCCAGCAGTTGGAGGTAAGTACTGATTTAATCAGGGGTCGTCTTTTCACAGTGATTCTGGGATTTTAGCTGATTTAAGCAGGAAATCCCGGGAGCCTCTCTCCCTTGCTGCTGTTCAAGCAGCAGGCATCACGTGACCCCCCTTTCCTCTTCCTAATGCACTGTGAAGTATTGTGAAGGAAGGGGAGGCCCCGGATGTGGTGCTGCGGTGCACCAGGATTTATTGACTGGCTTTATCTGCTTCCCATTGAAGAGCTTGGGCAGCTTTTTGCTGCCAAAGTTGGATGCCCTGATGACAGCAGAAGCTAAGAAGACCACATAACCATGGAGGGCGTTGTAGCCTTTAAGGAAGCCATGATGGGAGAGTTTTGAGGTCTTCTTGAACAAGCATTTGTGTCCTTGGTTCAGGGAGCAATCATCAGGGGTTACAGGGCTTTTGTGCCCTGCTTAGATGGACCCAATTAATACTGGTATCATCTGAAGTGGCACACCCAGAGTTGGAGGCAGCTTTCTAGTGGATATGCTCTGATTAGTTCAGACCAGACCTAGATTGAATGCTTTGTGAGGGTGAGCGTATGGCATTGGCTGAGGAATTGGTTATTAGATTTTGCCTCCAAGTCTTGCTTCAGCAAGCTTCTCTTTTTGGATGAGAGGACTTAAGAAGCTGGTGAAGGACCTAAGCAAGGAGAGGACTTGGATGCTTCCAGAAGATTGGGCTCAGGGAACAGGTCACAGCTGAGGGACTGGAATTGATTTAGGTCCTGGAAGCTGATAACACCAATAGACTACATCCAGCTTGAAGGAGGAACCAAGAGTGCATTGGTAGCAGTGAAGTGGCTACTCTGTGGAAGTGGGTGGAGGCTCATTTCTTGGTTATATCAGTGGTACACACTGCAGGCGTAAACAATGTGCTCTTAATCCAGACAGTGGGAGCTGGGGTTTGGGTGTTACAGATGCTGATAAAGCATTGGGCAACATCAAGAATTTGAGTCTGATAGCGTCTTGCAAGAATGCCAATGATTGGTGAGTTTTAAGTTAAAGAGGAGAACCCAGTTCCCAAGGTATCGATGTGTTAAACCAACCCTGCCCTCAGATGAAATCATATATTTTCCCTCCCTGGCAGCTGGTAGGTCAGGTGGTGCACAAGATTCGATCAGACATCCATGCAAGTGATTCTGGTGACACCAGATATGCCTCAACACCTGTAGTATGCTGATCTAATGAAGTTTCTGCAGAGGTTGGGCTTTCTCTGACAAGGTCCAATACTCATAAAAGATCTGGATCCCTTTTGACTTGGCCATTAATAGGCACAGTTTGACAAAGAAGGTCTACTCTGACAGTAGTCACTGTTGAAAATGCAGAGAACTTACACCTCCTTCATTTATGTAGCGATGTAGGTGTTTTTAAACCTAATGTGATCATTGGAGCTTGTCTGTGTGTGGTGGGCAGATGCTTATTTTTGTTCTGGCCTCAGGGCTCGAGTGAGATCTGTTTGTTCTAATTAGATTGTAAGCTCTGTCTCTTCATGTTCAAGTGTACAGTGCTGCGTACGTCTATTAGCACTATATAAATGATAAGTAGTAGTAGATATGATTCTGATCCTCTTTTGCCACTCGTTTGGACATTGCTCACATCTTGAAGAGAATGAAGCAGATTCACCTTCCAAACCAGCCACCAGTGCTACAGTGAGATTTTAACTTGGTTCTGAAGGCATTTGCCATTCAAGTAGAGCACTTTAAAGGATTTTAAAGGCTATGTTCTTCGTGATGATTTGTTCAACCAGGTGAATATAGGTTTTATAGGTGCTGTCACATGAGGACTCATATCTTTACTTTGAGGTAGATTTGGTCACTTTGCAGTTAGTTGTCTTGTCTGATGTCTCTCCATTTAAGCTGAATCATGCAGTCTGTCTTCCAGATTTTTCAAAGATTGGTTGTAGTGGAATTTTCATGCAATAGATAACCGCAGAGTTGATCCATTAATTGTGAGTCCTTTCATTTTTAGAGACATGATCATCTCTTCATCTTGCAAGTGGCCCATGAAATGGAGAAGCAACTTCCTTGGCTCTCTGAGAGGCAATTAGTTCAGCCTATTTGTCACTGCATAAGGAGGTCCTTGCTGGCCTGAGGGTGTATTTAACAAGGCAGAGATCAGGGTGACGTCTCCAGAAGACCTATGCAAGGCAGTGAGCTGGTCATCCCTGTATTCCTTGTGAAGCACTACAGGTTGGGTATGCAGGTGAGGGAGGATAGTGCTTTTAGGAGGGTGGTCCTCAAAGGTACTGTCTCTTCTATCCATTTGATGTGGTAAAGGTTAGATACATCCCAGTTGTCTGGATTGGTCTGGCGGGAGGATAAAGAACATGAAATTTTCTCTTACCTGCTAATTTTATTACCTGCTAGATCAGCCCAGGATCTGCCTGAAAACAAAAGAAAAATGAACTTCAGATACCGGTATTCATAGTAATATAGTAATATGACAGCAGAGAAAGACCTGTACGGTTCTTCCAGTCTGCCCAACAGGATAAACTCATATGTGCTACTTTATATGTATGCCTGACCTTGATTTGTCCCTGCCATTTTCAGGGCACAGACCGTAGAAGTCTGCCCAGCACTAGTCCCACTTCCCAACCACCAGTGCTGCTACCCAATCTCCGCTAAACTTCTGAGGATCCATTCCTTCTGAACAGGATTCCTTTATGTTTATCCCATTCATTTTTTTAAATTTTATTCCTTCACAGCTAAGGTTTGTGAGTCTAGGATAGTCTCAGAATGAAGAAATATGGTCTAGAGCAGTCATGCGATTCTGAGCTCCTGACCCTCCACGAATTTGTCTGACGTATTGGTGCTTTTCCCTGTGTTACTCATGGGGAAAATAAAAGGGAAAACCAGAGGTCAGTCCTCTAACCCTGGAGAAAACCTTATCCTGAGACAGACGACCTTGGAGAGGTTTGGCGTCCAGACATTTGAAATGCCGGCACCCGCTTCAACTGGATCCGTGAGTTTGATGACGGATTACAGCATAGAGGGAGCTTCATTATGCCCTCCCTCGAATACAGCTCCCCCTTGACCTGGAAGCAGTTTGGTGGCGGCTGGGGAACAGTGTTGTGAGACGCCCGAAGTGGAGTTGATATCTCAAGCTGCTGGAGGAGGACCCGCCGCCACTTCGACCCCAGAAGTGGTAACAACAAGGGACATGAGGGCAAGTAAGCCCTCTCTTTCCTTTGATCTGGGAGCTGCCTCTATTAGTGTTGGGGGTAACAGAAAAACCTGCTGTGGTGACTATGGACGCCCTGTAGGATGCTATACAGGGATTGAACTCTTCCCTTCTACAGGTAACCAGCTCCTTCAGCTTTTGATTTAATCAATCATGAACTACTTCTTGAGAGACTGAATGAGATTGGTATTTCAGGGACTATCATGAAGTGGTTTATATCCTTTCTAACGGATCACTCATTTAAAGTAGTTCAGCAGCAATCTTGTTCTGCATCATATAACCTATCATGTGGGGTTCCACAGGGATCGGTTTTGTCTCCGCTATTGTTTAACTTATATGTTAGTCCCCTGGCACTTCTTATTCAAACAATGGGTATTAGTTCTTACTCATATGCAGGCGATTTTCTTCTTATTCACTATGTTAAACCATCAAACATAGACCTTACACTGATTCAAATCTGTCTGGAGAAAGTGGCAGACTGGCTGACAACTTATCAGTTGGTATTAAACCCAGACAAGACTATAACATCTTGGGTAGTGGGGCAAGGAATATGTCCATCAGTGGTGCCTATGCTATTTGGTTAGAGTATTCCTACAGTCAAGTCCTTTAGATACCTTGGGGTCATTATCGATTTTGCACTGACTTTCGAGGAACAAGTATCCGATGTGGTGAGGAAATCTTTCTTCCATTTGAGGAGGCTTAGGTCAGTTAGAAAATAAGTAAGGATTCTCTTAAAACGTTGACATCTGCATACATTACTTCACGTTTAGATTACTGCAATATTATATATGCAGGGATTACTCAAGCTAACTTGAAACGATTACAAAGAATACAGCAGCGCGTATGATTTATAGGGCCTGGAGGGATGATAGAGTAACACCTTTATTGCATCGACTACATTGGCTTTCGGTTGAAGGTAGAGTTAAGTTTAAAGCTCTCGTTTTCACTCACAAGGCTTTTTACACACTAAACCCCGACTACCTATCAAATTTGACAATTCCTTACACCGCTATGTGAACTCTTAGATCTTTAAACAGATAACAGGTTAGTTATTCCACCTCTTGCTAAGGCTAGATGGGAATCCACACGAAGATCGGCTTTTTTCTATCTATCCCCTTCTCTTTGGAACAGTCTTCCAAATGAGATTAGACTGGAGAAATCCTATATTCACTTTCAGAAACTCCTGAAGACCTACTTCTTTATAAATTATATAGAACAGAACCTAGAATAAGAGAAACGGTTATAAATGGGTAGTTTCACTGTATATTAAATCTTAATCTGTATTGGTTTATATTCTGTAGTCAATTCTGTTTGCTGTGCTTTCCTGTCATAAATGGAGTTCCATTGTCTGTTTAATTGTATATATGATGCTGTGTTTCTTTTTTCTTTTTTTATAAATGTAAACCGTTCTGTTTTGCAGTCGCAATAAGATACGGTATATCAATGGACATAAATTTTAAAAAATAAATAAATTCAGGGTAGAAGTTTCTGATTTAAAACAATCAAACTTTGGCAAAATTGAATTACAAGAGAAAAATACTGAGTTACTAGAAGGTGAACTTAAAAAATTACAGAGCTTTGCAACGACAGTCATTAAGGAGAGAGATATTCTAGCTAGGAAGCTTGAATATCTAGACAATCATGAGAGGAGGAATAATTTGAGATTTCTAAATTTCCCTAAATTGCCATTAATTCCTTCAATAGAAATGTTGAAAAGCTATTTTGGAGAAATATTGGGAGTTTCAGCTGAAGGTTTTCCACCTATAGTTAGAGCTCAATATATAACTGGAATTAGAACAACTGTGAAGTCTCAACCTCAACCTGAATTAAATCTGACTGAATTTTTGGAGAGCTCTTTGGAGATAGTTACGGAACAAAAAAATCTTCTAGTAATTTTTGCCTTAGAACCAGACAGAAATAACATATTTCGACTGTATTTCAGACATATGGATGCAATGTTCTTTGTAGCCAAGGTCCAGTTATTTCCTGATATAGCTAAAGACACACAAAAAAGAAGACGAGAATTCTTGGATTTAAAACCAAGAATGCTCGCTTTAGGTGGTACTTTTGTATTAAAATTTGCATGTAAATGTTTGTTGTCTTTAAACTTGATAAATTATGTGTTCTTTGATCTGAAGAAATTGCAGGAATTTGTAATATCTAAGGAAGGTGAAAGAGGTACTTCCCTGAATGCTCCCACAGGTTAAAAAAATATGCTGGATAAATTGGCTGCGAATGTCGGCATTTCTCTGCTCTAATGGATTTGATTTATAAGTTTCCTTTCTTTGATCTTTTCCTTGTATATTGACTAATTATTGTGGACTAAGTAGGGGGCAATTTTTCCTACCTTGGTTAAGGGTTTAAAAAAAGTATTTACTTTTTGTTATGTTTCTGATATTTCATTGCATTTATGTATATGAATTTAATATTGAAAACATAAAAAAGGAACAAATATGAATATGGCCTGAACTGATGGAGGGTGGTGGTGGTTCTTGTGTTTTCCTGTTGGGGTATTTATTTATTTATTTATTTATTTATTTTTATGCTGCTAGTTTCAGATTGGGAACATTAGCTCAACTTTGCCAAAATATGCTAACAAGTTCCAAGACTGCATCATTTTTTATTCTGGTGGTGATGTCACTGAAAGTTGTTGTTTTCTGCCTCTATCTGCTGGTTGGAGAATATAACCCATTTATTGGGACTGGTCTTGTAGGATTGCAGGAAAGGAAATTAGTAGTTTAGACCAACTTCCACTATTTTACAATGACAGAAACTACAGTATATCTAAATTACATAATCTAAATATCACACTTGGTATATTCATCTATAAGTTCTCTCCATATGCTTCAATAAAGAAATGTGCTTTCAAATCTTCATAACACCTTGTAGTTTTTGGCTCCTGTGGAGGTTACATTGAATATCATCTGGAAGGTGCTCCAGGACCTAACGGTGGTAGTAAATAAGTTTGCTTCAGATATAATCTTATTAGTGAGCCACATGGATAATCTAATCGAGTCCTTTGAGAATGATACGGCAAATGAAGTTCTACAGGAGTAGGAAATGGTTAAGATTTTGAAGATGATAATAGACCAGAAAAATTTGAACAAAATGAATATTATTACAGATGATTAATATCGAGATTGTTGTTTTCCCATAGTTCCGGGTATGACTCCTAAAGTTTTTTCCTCTGAAATGATTCCTCTTAGTATATTTATTCAAAAGGAGTGAAGCCTGTGAAACTGGGATAACCTTAATCAGTGGGAATTGGATTAGAGACTCAAGTGTTTGTATTGTTAAATAATTTCTGGTTTTAAAAGAGAAAAAATGAAATCAGTTGTATTATTTCCACTAATATTGGACAATAAGTATGTTTCCAACGAAATAAATTGACTATACACCGTTTTGGGTTTGAAGAAGCCAACCAGACGATCAATGTGAAATAATGATTCAGATAAATAATAACTGGGGATAATCAGGTTAATACCACGTCTTCTTTGTTTACTGTTGTTTAATTGAGCTCCTTGTCTTGTTACACTCTCCATATTTTGTGGTCTAAGGAAGAGTATAGAATTACCTGATTGAAATAATTCTTGTATTATTTTGTCTGTATTTCTGGCAAGTTATTTTAGTGCTTGTAAAATTAAATTGTTATAAATAAAATTTTTTTAAAAATGAAACGTGCTTTCAAATCTTTAGAACATTTTAAATAGTTGGAATCAGACAGTAGATCTAAAGAGTGAAGTCCATAAAATTGGAACAGAACACTGAAATGGATTTTCTGGTGCCTCTCAGTTTGATCATGGAATATGTTTGGGTTGTTAGCAATGCTGTTTGGAATGAACACAATGAGGGGTATAATCGAACGGGGCGCCCAGGTTTTCATGAGAGCGTCCTCACAGGACGGCTCCGTAAAGGGGCGGGGCAACCCGTATTATCGAAACCAGATGGGCGTCCATCTTTCGTTTCGATAATACGGTTGGGGACGCCCAAATCATTAAATTTAGGTCGACCTTAGAGATGGTCGTCCTTAGGTCGTTTTTGAGATGTCATCCCTGGTTTTTGGCGATAGTGGAAACTGAGGATGCCCATCTCAAAAGCGACCAAATCCAGGCCATTTGGTCGTGGGAGGAGCCAGCATTCATAGTGCACTGGTCCCCCTCACATGCCAGGACACCAACCGGGCACCCTAGAGGGCACTGCAGTGGACTTCAGAAAAAGATCCCGGGTGCCTAGCTCCCTTACCTTGTGTGCTGAGCCCCCCAACCCCCCCCCCCCAAAACTCACAACTGTACACCACTACCATAGCCCTTAGGGATGAAGGGGGGGCACCTACATGTGGGTACAGTGGGATTGTGGTGGGTTTTGGAAGGCTCACATTTACCACCACAGGTGTAACGTGGGGGGGGGGGGTGGGCCTGGGTCCGCCTGCCTGAAGTACACTGCACCCACTACAACTGCTCCAGGTACCTGCATACTGCTGCGATGGACCTGAGTATGGCATTTGAGGCTGGCAAAAAAGTATTTTTTTATGGTGGGAGGGAGTTAGTGACCACTGGGGGAGTAAGGATAGGTGATCCCCAATACCCTCCGGTGGTCATCTGGTCAGTTCAGGCACCTTTTTGATGCTTGGTCATGAAAAAAAATGGACCAAGTAACCAAGTAAAGTCACAAAGTCGCCCAAGTGTTCATCAGGGACACCCTTCTTTTTTCCATTATCGGCCGAGGACGCCCATCTCCTAACCACGCCCCAGTCCCGCCGTCGCTACACTGCCAACACGCCCCCATGAACTTTGATCGCCCTCACGACGGAAAGCAGTTGAGGGCACCTAAAATCGGCTTTCAATTATGCCGATTTGGGCGACCTTGCGAAAAGCAGGCCCATCTCCCGATTTGTGTCGGAAGATGGGCGCCCTTCTCTTTCGAAAATTCACCTGAATGTTTTGTTTGAAACAGATCTATCAAATATTGTTGGTCTTGATTATGTACGCATTTGTAAAATAAATGAATTTTTAAAGTAAGATCATCTGTCTTACTGGAAGCCAGTGTAAGGCCATTTATAATGCTACAGAACCAAGTTTTTCTTCCTCATTACTAAGTTTACAGCCATATTTTGAGGAAGTTTTAGGAGACTCAATTTACATTTTGGAAGATCTTGATAGGGAGTTAGTGTTGAAAGCTAGATTTAAAAAAAAAAAAAAGGCATGAATAACGGCAAATTGTTTGGATCGCAGTAACGGCAGAGTTGCAACTGTCAGTACTGAAAATGATGTCTTCACAATGTAAACTATTTGACTCACCGTTATCAGTTGATCAACTAATTGAATTCCTAGATGTATCACTGATTGATCTGATTTTTTTTTCCTTCCAATATGTGCTAGAACAAAAAGAGGTCACTGGCAACTGAAGGTTTTTCTGCTGCTTTCTGTATATGTCACTGCTTTGCTTGTGGCTGGCTAGCTTTACGTGTTTCTGCTACTTATGTCTAACTATTGCTCTTGCATATATTATTTTTATTGCGTGCTTCTTTGCTGTTTGAATTTCTCTCTCATACCTATATACCTATAGCTATATAAAATTTTTAAAGATGAAAAATATTTTGGGGTTCATTTTCAAAGTACTCACAAAGTTCCATAGGTTACAATGAGGGGCATAATCGAATGTCGCAGGCGAAATAGGTTGCCGGCAATCTATTTTGGCGGCGGCACAACAGCTGGCCATCTTTTTTTTTTTTAGATAATACGGTTAGCCCGGCCAAATGCCAGAGTTCGCCGGGTTTCAGATTGCCAGTTTTGTTTTTCAGCGATAATGGAAAAAAATGCCGGCCATCTCAAACCAGCGAAATCCAAGGCATTTGGTCATGGGAGGAGCCAGCATTTGTAGTGCACTGGTCCCCCTGACATGCCAGTACAGCAACTGGGCACCCTAGGGGGCACCTCTAAAAATGTTTTAAAAATACACAAATAGCTCCCAGGTGCATAGCTCTCTTACCTTGGGTGCTGAGCCCCCCAAATCCTCCCCAAACCCACTCCCCACAACTCTACACAATTACCATAGCCCTTATGGGTGAAGGGGGGCACCTACTTGTGGGTACAGTGGGTTTTGGGGGGGGTTGGAGGGCTCAACTTAGCACCACAAGTGTAACAGGTAGGGGGGTGGGGGGATGGACCTGGGTCTGCCAGCCTGAAGTGCACTGCACCCATTAAAAACTGCTCCAGAGTTTAAAAAGGCGTGGGATAAGCATGTGGGATCGTTTAGGAACAGGAAAAATTAGGGGTTACAGAGAATGGGCAGACTGGATGGGTCATATGGCCTTTATCTGCCGTCTTGTTTCTATGTTTCTATGTAACTGCTCTTTAATCAAATAATTAACATGGCTATTATTCAGGGTTGTACTCTTTCTGCCTTTATTTCATTATAATCAATTTGGAGACTTAACTTGCCCCAAATATTTGAAGTTAACTGAGGGATAAATTAGCTGTACTAAAAAGAATCTTACCCAGGATTCAAAAATGAAACCTATCCACCTCTACTCCTACAAAGGATCAAACAACCCAAGAATAAATAGATTACTTTATGACTGAGTAGATATGGATGGGCTGGAGTGTAAATTTTAAGGGGCTTTGATGTTAGGTTCAAAACTTAGTACAAGAACAGCACTGGGCAGACTTCTATGGTCTGTGCCCTGAGAATGGCAAGGACAAATCAAACTCGGGTATAAAGTATCACATACCATGTAAAATGGGTTTATCTTGTTGGGCAGACTGGATTGACCGTACAGGTCTTTATCTGCCGCCATTTACTATGTTTACTTTAGATTCTGACAGGGTAAGGCCTGCTACACAGAAACATCCACTCCTCCAAAGGATACCCTTGAGTGATGTCTTTTCTATTCTGGAAAATGAGGATTCTCTAGGAATTAACATCTGAAGTGAGTCCAGTAAAAACAAGTGAACACCCTATGTGATTTATTTATTTGTTACATTTGTATCCCACAATTTCCCACCTATTTGCAGGCTCAATGTGGCTTACATAGTACCAGAGAGGCTTTGAAGTCTCTGGTGAAAAAATAACAAGGTAATGTTGTGATAGGATAGAGTTCATGTAGCACTGTCACATTAGGGAGTCGTACAACAGAAGAGTTGAGTAATGTCCATTACGTACTTGAGTTGTGTTGTTTAGCAGAGTTCAGGCATTTATTTGGGTCGGTAGGGTATGCCTTTTGGAACAGGTTAGTCTTTAGTGA
The DNA here is from genome assembly GCF_901765095.1 of Microcaecilia unicolor. Classification (NCBI taxonomy): domain Eukaryota; kingdom Metazoa; phylum Chordata; class Amphibia; order Gymnophiona; family Siphonopidae; genus Microcaecilia; species Microcaecilia unicolor. Next base: position 480,615,942 of record NC_044032.1, on the reverse strand, counting down.
TTTCCGGAAGTTTAGGTAGTTGTACGTCGTTTTCAAGGCTTTTGGTAATTCATTCCATAATTGTGTAGGAGAAACTGGATGCATAGACTGATTTGTATTTAAGACCTTTGCAGCTTGGGTAGTGAAGAGTTAGAAATGTTCGTGTTGATTCGGATATGTTTCTGGTTGGTAAGTCGATCAGGTCTGTCATGTATCCCGGGGCTTCACCGTAGATGATTTTGTGAACCAGGGTGCACATTTTGAAATCAATGCATTTTTTGATTGGGAGCCAGTGTAGCTTTTCGTGGAGGGGTTTTGCGCTTTCAAATTGCGTTTTTCCAAATATAAGCCTAGCTGCCATGTTTTGTGCAGTTTTTGTTTTTGTTACATTTGTACCCCGCGCTTTCCCACTCATGGCAGGCTCAATGTGGCTTACATATTATATACAGGTACTTATTTGTACCTGGGGCAATGGAGGGTTAAGTGACTTGCCCAGAGTCACAAGGTGCTGCCTGTGCCTGAAGTGGGAATCAAACTCAGTTTCTCAGTTCCCCAGGACCAGAGTCCACCACCCTAACCACTAGGCCACTACTCTGCGTAGCTTAGTACCACTGATTGTATCAGGGTCTGAAATGTTTCCCTCGGGAAGGATTGTTTTAAGCGTTTGAGTTTCTACATTGAGTGAAACGTTTTCTTTGTTGTGGATGCCACTTGGCTCTCCAGTGTTAGGTTACGGTCCATTGTTACGCTGAGGATTTTCAGACTATCTGAGATAGGAAGGGTGTAGTCTGGTGTGTCAATTCTTATGGGGTTGTGCACGCTGTGTTGGGATGAGAGGATGAGACAATGTGTTTTTTCTTTATTGAGTTTTAGTTGAAATGCATTTGCCCAAGAGTCCATGATGTTCAAGCTGAGATTGAATCTCATTAGTGATTTCTGTCAGTTTGGTTTTGTAAGAGATGTATATTATGACATCGTCTGCGTATATGAAAGGGTTGATGCCTTGGTTGGATAAGGTCTTGGCTAGTGGGGGGTCATCATTAGGTTGAAGAGGATCGGTGATAGCAGTGATCCTTTGCTGTACTCCACAGTCTGCTTTCCACGGTGATGATATGCTGGAGTTTGATTTTACTTGATATGTTCTTGTGGTTAGGAAGCCCTTGGTCCAGCTAAGTATGTTTCCACCAATCCCGAGTTTATCTAGCAGTCTTAGTAGTATATTGTGGTTTACCATGTCGAATTGGAGGAGAAGGAATTTTTTCCTTGTTGCTATTTCCTGTTTGAATTTGGATAGGAGGGTGAGTAGTACTGTTTCAGTGCTGTGGAGGGGGCGGAAACCTGACTGTGATTCGTGTAGTATTGAGAATTTGTTTATATAGTCTGTAATTTGTTTGGTTACCATGCTTTCCATCAGTTTAACTACTAGCGGGATCGATGCTACTAGACTGTAGTTGGTGATTTCATTTGTTTTTTTCTTGGTATCTTTTGGTATCGAGGTGAGTAGGATATTGCCGGTTTCCTTGGGGAAGAGACCCTGTTGAAGCATGTAATTTAGGTGGGATGTGAAGTCTGCTATGAATCGGATTTCAATAGGTAGCTGGGGCAGGTATCTAGTTTGCAGTGAGTGTTGGAGAACCTGTTAATCGCTTGTGCAACTGTTTCGATGGTAAGGAGGGCGAAGTTTAACCAAGTCCGATCAGCCGGGTATTCTCCAGTGGTTAGGTCCAAATCGTTAAGGAAGGTTTCAATGATGGTGTTGTCCTGAGGTAGAGTGCTGCGTAGTTTTATGATTTTTTCATTGAAATACTTAGCAAGTTTATGTGCAGATGGGATGTCTGTATTTGTTGTAGTTACCAAGCTGGTGATTAGGAGTTTGACAATGTAAAAGCAAAAATCTAGTACTTCTGAGAGACTCCATTATTAGAGAACAGAAAAAGTTAATTGCTTCCTGTTATTTTCAGCTGCCAGGAACACACATCAAAATTTTAGTGACTTTGAAGAATGAATGCTTAGTCAGTACTGTAGCCTGAAAATGCTGAAAATAAGTTCTACCTGTTCATAGGAAAAGAGATGAGAGGCTGTAACAAACAACCAGCTTCAACATTTGGTGTCAAACCATTTGGCTCCAAATCTGATGCAAACAAGAACATTTTAGATATATAGGTGGCTGAGATAATAGATGGAAGAACAAGAGGATTCTGTACTGTAATAGGCAGAGGTAAGCCAAGGACTAGGGTAAATTCACTCTTCCAAAAGACCAGGCGTGACGATAGTTCAAAAAGGTGATCTTTATTGGAATAACAAAGGACTCAACACAGCTGCTGTATTTTGGCATCAAGATGCCTGCCTCAGGAGTCTTGTAACATTCGTTGTTCAGATATAGGCAGAATTTTCTGAGATCATATACAACTTTGAATAAATACAGTAAGACCAAAGTCTGTGAGAGAACATCAAAACTTCTTTCAGCTCTCTATGTAAATGACAGTATTAAAGCAGCAGAAAGGCAGGGGTGTGGGGAGAAGAGGACACCTTGTGGATTGTGTTGGAAAGAGATGATTCTCTCTTGTACACAGATATAGATTACAGGCTTCAGACTTAAATGGTTTAACTGGACAGAGACCAGATCAAAGAGATTGCAAATATAGGAAAGAAAGGGGAGTTGTTGATACTGGGTGACTTTAACCTACTTGATATAGATTGGAGAATCCCATCTACAAATCTAGAAAGAAGTAGAAAGATAGTGGATGCCCTCTAAGAGGCTTTGCTTAGACATGTAGTGAGGGAGACAAGTGCTGTATTTAATACTCACGAATGGAGAGAGTATATTTAATGTCTGGGTGGGCATCCACTTGGGCAGCAGTGATCACAGAATGGTATGGTTTAATATAAGAACTAAAGTAGTTCAGTCAAATTAAACTGAAAAGTCCTGGATTTCAGACTTTGCCAAAATAGAGATGTACTTGAAGGAAGAGCTGGCAGAGTGAGAGGAGAGAGTTTTTTTTTCTCTCAGCAGTTTACATTGTGTATTATAAAATGTTAAAATGAAGTTACAGGAAGTAGAATAAAAAGAGAAGTGTAAGTTGAACTACAATGTTGAATAGGAAAGATAGTTCAGAGGAAAAAGAGCTTGAGAAAGATAAGTTTTCTGTGTGCCCAGAAAACTCCCCTAGCCCCCTCCCCCCCCCCCCAAAAAAATAACAACTAGAAAATGCATCCTTAATTAAAAATGTGTTTAATGTTTACTCTGGATTTGAACTTTACATGAGAATGTTCTAAGCAAAGGTATCATGGAAGAGCATTCCACAAAGAAGGACCAATTATACTAAAAATTCTAGTTATGACAAAATCATAACAAATGTGATAAAAGGAAGGGTAAACTGAAATGAGCTTTAAATAATTGTGCAACAGCCTTTATATAAGGAAAATAAGTAAAAACAAGAGGGAAAGGAAACTGTTTCTCTAAAGAAGTAGCTGCAAAAATAAAGGGGGGGGGAGGTAATCCTTTCCAAAAAGAGGAATCTAATATAATAATTTGCTACTTGAACGTTTGAATGTGTCTCACTGGGATCGTAACCACCTGCTGATGTCACTGGCCAGCACTATAACCCTGCTTGCCTGACGTCGGGAGGTGGTTACGATCCCAGTGAGAGACGCGGGAAGTGCGCGACCGGCAAAAAGAAGAGCGGGCAGAGACGTTGCTTACAGAACAGCACCGGAAAAAAAGAAGAGCTGGAGCCACTTCACTGACAGTTGAAGAACAGCGGCAGTGGGCAGAGACTGCACACACAACGGCACAGGAAAAAAAAAGAAGAAAAGAAGAGCAGGAGCCGTTTCACTGAGAAGCCGGACTGCGGACGGGGAAGACAGAGGAAGAAATGCTTGCACCATTGGCCCTGGGAGAGTGACAGTGAGACGGGAGTGGTGCACATCGTGCGAGAGGCGGGTAACGGGTCCTTGAATGCGTGTGACTTGGTATCTGCGTTACCGTACCTAGGTATATAGGGTTGTTGTAAAAGGAAGGAGGGGGGGGGGGAACCTGAAACTTGGACGGAGGGAACCCTGGGAACCCTGACACTCGGAGAGAGGGAGGCCCTGAAACTCGGAGGGAGGGGGGAGACACTGAAACTCGGAGAGAGGGAAGGGATGACCATGGCAGTTGAACAGAGGAAGGGAGGGAGGGGTGGACGACGACCCTGGAACTGGGAGGGCGGGGGGGAAGACGACCCTGGAACTGGGAGGGGGGTTCCTGGAACTGGGAAGGGGGCTCCTGGAACTGGGAGGGAGGGATGGGGGGGACAAGGACCCTGGAACAGGGAGGGAGAGAAAGGGGGGGCCTTGGCACACACTCTCATTCTCATACACACACTCTCTCACAGACACGCTCGCACCCAGTCTCTCTCTCACACACACACTCGCACATTCACTCTCCCTCACACAGTGACTATCACACACACACTCTCAAACAAACACTCCGGCGCCCATTTCATTTGTGTCTGAAACGGGCCTTTTTTACTAGTGTAAAATAAAAGCACTACATAGATGAAAAAAGAAATTTGGATAGCAAAAGCATAGGAAGAAGAAAAAATGGCAAAAGCCGTAAAGCACAGTGTTGGGACTTTTTTTTTCAGGTGTATTGGTGAATGGAAGTAGTTCAGAAATGGAATTATGAGACTCATACTGATGGTCAGCATGTAGTTAGAGTTGAAAAAAAAAAGTGGAATTACGCACCAATTACTTTGGTATTTACAGAGGTATTATGCACCAATTGTTTGGTATTTACAGGTGGGGTGGTTGATAGTTATATATGGCAATGGAGTGGATACCACTGTGTTCTCAGAAGAAAGTGTTTATGAACAGCTTGCAAAGCTGGAGGACCTGATGAGATACATCCCAGGGTCTTATAGAGGTTTTGATGGGCCCTTTAAAGTATGTGTTTAATACATTTTTGTAAACTGGAGGAGTACCAAGGTGCTAACATTGAAGAAGTGGGAAACTATAGATTTGTGAGTCTTATTTCAGTGGTGGGAAAGGTAATGGAGGTGCTGCTGATGGAAAGAATAGTTAAATACCTACAGTCTTCTAAGGCGCTGATGCACAAAGTCAGATGTAAAACTTAGCAACTCGTAAACAGCAAGTGATGCACAAAGAGGATCACATGCAAATGAGCTGCATGGATTCCCCCTTTGTTCATCATTCGCTATTTGTGAGTCAAAGGTGTCAAATGCATTTGATCAAATTCACTGGACCCTGACCCCCCCCCCCCCCCCCCCCCCCCCCCACACACACACACAGATAAAATTCCTTTGCGGTCCGGCAGGCTCCAGACCTCACGACATATCCTGACTACTGCACTTCAGCAACTGACTCTGGTGATCCCTTCCCCCCATTACTGTAAAAAAGTTTGTCAGGAGCAACACCACCTGCCTTGGCGCTGCCTCTTCCAAAATTGCTTGCCCAGCTCCTGCCCGGTGCGATCTGGTATGCAGTTGGAGCTAAACACCATATAAGGTGAAAAATTCCTTATATGACACTTAGCCCAGCCTAGTGCGCCACCATTTTGTGCAAGCCCGGCTCTGATTGTCAGTGATCCCCTCCCCTCCTCCTACCCCCCCCCCCCCCCCCCCCCCCCCCCCCCCCCCCCCCCCGGTAGCTGAAAAAAGATAGAGACAGGAGTCAGGAGCAATACCCCCCTCGTTCCTGGTCCATCGTTTTTAAGTTATGAGGGGTGGGGTTCACTAGACTTCCAGGGCCATTGTTATTTTGGGGGTGGGTGGGCAGGGAGCGCGAGTGGGCTCAGTGTTACTAAACCACCAGCGCCTTTCTTCCTTTGGTGGGGGAGAGGAGCTGGGAGTGGGTTTGGGGGAGATTGAGTGTCCTCAGACCACCAGGGATATTTTTGCAGGGGGTCGGGAGGCATGGAGGAGGATTTTGGGGGATCAGGGTCCACTGGGACCACCAGAGAGTTTTAGTGTGGGGGGGTCGAGAGGCGATCCACTGGATCTCCAAGGATGCCAAAAAGTTGGAAGGGGGGGAGGTTCATGCATGGGCACCTACCTTATTAGGGGGCAGCCTGCTTGCACTACTATACAGTATACTACTATACTGCTGCCCATTGGAGCCGACTCTGTGGGTGCTTGAGCACCCCCAATATTGAGAAAATTCCTTGTATGTGTCCAGGGAGGGGTTATTTCCATTGGGCTTAGCACCCCCAATAATTTTGAAAGGTTGGCTCCTATGCTGCTGCCCATAACGACAGGTCCACACCTGCTGTAAAATTTTGCACAGTAAAGGTATGCGCTCCATGTACGAAACTGTGTATTATGCAGAATTCTCATTTTAATACTAATAAGCTTCTTGTAATGCATTTGCATAGGGTTTTCGGTAGCTGCTATCAGCACATGTTAGAGCCACGGAAAACCCCTTTGTGCATTACTAGCTAAGTAACGTTTACTTTAGACTGGCTGAAACCAGTCTAAAGCAATCAGCAGCACGGTATGCTTTGTATATCGGGCCCCAAGTTATAAGATCGGAGGCAATATGGTTTGATCATAGGGAAATCTTGTCTAACATTGAGTAAGTGACCAGAGAACTGGATCCAGAGCATGTGCTGGATGTGGTCTACTTATATTTCAGCAAAGCTTTTGATACTGTTCCTCATGGGAGCTCATAAATAAACCGAATGGCTTAGGGATGGAAATAGAAGTGTTAAAACTGGGTCAGATATTGGTTGACTGCAGAGGCGGTCGGTGGCCGAACTGCTTGGGGAGGCTAAAGGGGGTGGGGTTAGGGGTGTGGTCAGGGGCGGGGCTTACATCCATAATTGTCTGACAACACACAGAAAAAAAAATAAGTAAAAATAAAATAGTCACAATACATTTTATTAAATTTAGATATTAGATATGTATCATATGTCAAAGAATAAAGTGGTTGCTCAAAGCATATACTAACCACAATCACTCAACTGCAAAACACTATGCACAACTTTGTGCAAAAACACACTCAGAACCTTATTGTACCATAAATATTACACTGAGCAGACCTTAATACACCAATATACCACCCATATGGAAAATGCAGACCGTCAACAATATGAAACAAGGGATCATAATATCAATTCTCATGTAGAGCCACAAAACACCCTTTTAGGGTGGATAGTGTTCACAATGAGCTCCTTTTATTAATGACCAAATAGAGATAATCAATTTTGGCACAGTATAAGTCATCACAAACAAAATATAGGAAAACCAAAAGCATTAGGGGCTTATAGCCCATTTAGTTATGTTTAAACAAATGAGATCTGCATGAAGCAAAATATTTATTTTTTTATTTTGACTTAAACCCTTTAGAGTTAGCACCTACCTCTCCTGAAATCCAACATGCGCTGCGTGCCACAATTTCCTCAAATTATTATGGTCTGGGTCTGGGAAGGAAGTGGGAACACCTCAGACAGCCACTCTTAACCAGCCTTGAGCCTTCCCTACTCAGTGATGGCACAAAAAAAGCACTGTATGTATCCCTCATTGATAAGTTTCTGACTCTAAAGTTTAGCAATTTCATTAAAGCAAAATGTATTTTCACATATCACAAACTCTTCCTATCCGAGAATGTTTTATATAAAGACAAACACAAAAAAAAGCAATCAGATTTTCACTTACCATCTCTGTCAACACTATATCAGCTAAACAAACTTCCTCTTTGAACATACTGTTGGAACCATCAGCCAATGAAATGGCTTTTAGCTGTAGCTATCCCAGGTTACCTGATAATTATGCACACATCATTGCAGTCATGCCCTCCTCTCGGTGTACATGCTCAGAAAAAAAAACAAAAACTTTGAACCATTTAAAGACTTTAACAGTTACACTATTTTTTTATTTCTCCCCAGTCTCATTTGCACACCTCCCTCCAAACCTGTTCTCTTTAATTTGAATGTTGTTCACTTCAAACTCACCCCGAATGAGAAGTTCTTCCCACACCAAAGACATATATAGCACTGGTTATATTCTTTCAAACAACTTCAGCAGAGCATGCCTGCCTCAGTGAGCATTACTGCAGGATGACTTGGGCAGGGGAGAGAGGAAAATCACAACTTCAGATAAAAGATTTTGCAAGTGAGCGGACCTGAGCTGGGGAGGCTTAGCCTTCCCAAGCCTCTTATACCGGGCGCCTATGGTTGACTGATAGGTGGCAGATAGGGATACCATATGTCCTCTTTTTGAGGGCGCCGTCGAGAGTCCGGGCGGGTTTCTGAGTTTTTTTCTATTTGGGTTTCTCTCCAGTTCTGGTCACATGATCTGTGCACGGGCCGACGCCGGCAGGCAGCAACGTCTGTGCGTGTGCCAGCCAGCCTGATCAGCTGATCTACTCATCTTGCACTGGGACCTCCTGCGCCAGCAGCGTCACCATGCACGCAAGGTCCTCGTGCAGTGCACGCGTTGGGTGGCGGCTGGCTGGTGGGCAAAAAGGAGCTCGAACTCGGAGAACAACAACAGGAGGACGACAGAGTAGGTCGGAAGTTGGGACCGGACGACGGCAAAGGGCCAAGGCACGGTGCGTGTGTGCACCACAGTGACTCACCGCTTGTTTGATTGACCACATCCACAAATCCAGACACGATCATCACCGATGTCTCCTGAGCCATTGAGCGTCAGAGCCAGGCTTCTGGTAATGTTACTAAGGTGAGCAAAGCTTGAAGAGATGGAGGAATCAAGAAGAAGAGAGAGAGCTGATTGAGACTGACAGAAGAGCCGTGCGCCGCTATCTGCGGCTGCAACTTGTCCAGAAAGTTTACCAGTTAAGTTTTTTCAAGTTCAACAGGCAGGCTGCACACAGCAGCAGACAGACTGTCACTTGTCTCTGCCATCGTAAATCCTCTGTCTCCCCCTCACACTGGTTTTTTGTTTCCTTATCAGCACAGCAGTGTTCGTTGTCCCAAAAATCCCACACCACACAAGGAAACCACCTTTCTCCACTAATGTTTTTTTTCCCAGGTGGTAAGGTTTCAGTGAGGCTTTTGCTTTTGTTATTTATTATATTATCATGCAAACATTCACCAGAGCTCTTGATGCATCAGAAGCTGCCTGAGACTGACAGGAGGGAACTAACGTTTTTTTTTCCAGGTGGTAAGGTTTCAGTGAGGCTTTTGCAAATATTCACCAGAGCTCACACTACCTGCCTAATGCCGTGCATGCATGTGCAACAGAGACTGGGCGCATGCCTCACACAAAGAATATAAAAACTGCCGAGGTTAGCTTGCCTTCTTTAACTACTCTCTTTCCTGAAAAGACCACACTGTTCAGCTATGCAGCACTGAGGTAATAAAAAGCAAAAACAGTTTTATGACAAAGTATTGCTCCAGACTCTAATCCCAGTGAGTGATCTACAAAAAGAATGTGTATGTATGTGATGCTTGGTACTCTGGTGCTGAGTGATATGACTCGGGTCTGAGAGTCCCTGACTCCTCCTGGCCTGGCCTGAGTCAGAATCGTTGAAGAAGATGAGAGAAGAAGCAATCAAGCTACACCAGCACAACTGCAAATCCTGAATCCTGCATTGTGACTCTCAGCCTGCCTGCTAGGAGCCAGCCCAAGTTAATCTTGGTTCTTAGAGTACCAGCTGACAAAGAGAAGACCCAAGAGAGGGCCATTCTGTGGAATTCTTCTCTGCACTGCTGTGCTTTGCACCCTTACCCCTCTCGCCACCGCAACACCATCAACCGACTACTGCACTCAAGGTGAGTAATTGGGAGACTTTTGTGGAGTCTGGGATTGAGGGTGGGGGAGGAAATGGTGGAAGAGGGGTTGAATACGTGGAAATATATATGCTGGTTTTCCATTCCTCGCCATATTCAGCCTCTGGATAAAAGCCATTCATTGATACCCAAAGAAGACTCCACTATACACTAATTGGGCTCATAAGCAGTTCAAGCGGCAGCCTTACGAGACTTCCATAGAAGTCTTGTATAGGGGCGGGACAGGGGTGGGGAAGGGGTGTGACAGGGGGTGGGGGGGGTGTCCTCTTTTTTTTTTTCCTTAGGGCAAATATGGTAACCCTAGAGGCAGAGGATAGTGATAATGGAGTTTGCTCAGAGGAAAGAATTGCCTCCTGTATTGGCACTGGGGATGATTCTGTTCAGCATATTTGGGAGCAAAATTGTTGAAGGGTTGGAAGGAAAAGTTTGCATTTATAACAGAATGGATATCCTGGAGGGAGTACAGAGCATGAAAGTGATGTACAAAAACTGGAAGAATAGTCTTAATATTTGGCAATTCAAATTTATGGCGAAGTGCAGTGTGATGCACCTGGTAAATAGAAATCTAAAGAAGCTATATGTAGTAGGAGGAGAGAGCTGATAGTGTCTGAGCATCTCAAGTTTGTGAAACATAAGGCAGTTGCCAGGGCCAGAAGGATGCTAGTCTCCCAATCAGTAGGCATAATCAGGAGAAGAAAGGAGGGGTTAATGCCCCTGTACAAGTCATTGTTGAGGCCCCACTTGGACTGATTTGTACTGTTTTGGAGGCCATATCTCTCTAAGGACAAAAATTGAAGCGATTCAGAAGAAAATGACAAAAATGGTATGGGGTCTGTTCCAAAAAATGCATGAGAAGAGACTTAAGGCCTGAATATGTGTACCATAGAAGAAAGGAGGGATAGTAAGATGATACAAATATTTAAATACTTAAAATGTATCAGTTTACAAACAAATCTTTTTCAGAGACAGGGAATCATTCGCACTAGAGGACATGAATTGAGGCTTCGGGATGGTAGACTTAGGAGTAATGTCAGGAAATACTTTTTTATTGAGAGGGTGCTGGATGCCTGGAATGCCCTCTTAGTGGAGCTGGTGGGGATAAAAACTGACTTTTTTTTCTGTTCAATTATTTTTATTGATTTTTAACAAAATGACAACATAAGTAATCAATTATGACAAACTTAACAGTTGACATGTTAAGACTATATAAACCAGCTTATAGAATATACAGTAAAATATAGCCTGAGGTCTGATGACTATAGTGACATTTGTAGCATTGCATTTTAGAGTTAGTCTGTGGAGTATGTGTGCAGTAGAAAGTTCTGAAATGTAGTACCCTTCCTTTATCCAAATCATTGACAGGATGAGTAGGTATGTACTGCAGACCAAATTTTCTTATAAGTTAAAAGAGAACCACATTTTTCCGCAGCTACTTTTTCATATTTAGCGGTCAAACAAACTGTGTTCCACCACATGTCATAGGATAATTTTGTAAAGTCCTTCCAGTTTTGACATATCAAAACTGGAGTAATTTAGCCGCATATGGCTGTAAGGTATTATTGACACCATATTCTCCCGTGATAATGATACTATATGATAGAGCGTCCTTGATATCTAGAATATTTGAAATGGTTTTCCATATATGCGACCAATAGTCGTCAAGTAGAGGGCAGTAATATAGTAAGTGATCCAATGTTCCGATGTTGTTGTTGCAGGACCAACAACAGTTTGTAGAGCCTTTGGAGAGTTTAGATAACTTATACGTGTCACATCTGTGGCCGTGACCACCCTCAGACTTACCTTATTTTTGGGGGTCAGCATCTGTGCTGGCTTCTGTCTGTTTCTGTGTTAGTTTTGTCTCTGTCTCTGTGTGCTGATTACTTCACTAGACCTCATGTGTGGGCTATGCCTCTCCGGGGAGCCAGTATCTAAGATGGCTTCCGCCTGTTCTGTTCCAACTTCCAAGATGGCTCCTGCCTGTCCTTCCTATGTGTTCCAAGCCTCTCCTTGGTATGAGTGTGTTCCCTGCTCCTGTCCTGCATTGGGTGACATCATCAGTAAGAGCCTTCATAAGGAAGTGCTGTGCTTGCATTCAGGGCCTTTGCATGTGTTATGCCAAAAGGTCGTCAGGTTAGTCAGTGTACTGTTGTGCTGCTACATAGCCTTTCTCTGGGGCTCTTGCCCATCTGCTTATTGTGTCTGTGGACTGCTAGTCCTGTGTGGGCTCTTGCCCTTCTGCTTGTGTGTCTGTGGACTGCTAGTCCTTCTGGTGCTCCACTCTGTGTTTGGAGCCACTAAAGCTTCAGCCTTTGTGGGTTACCTGTCTGTGTCGGGAGCTGCTGAAGCTTCAGCCTGTGTTTGATCCCTGTCTGTGTTTGGAGCTATTTAGCTTCCAGCCTTTGTTTGTTCCCTGTCGTTGGTTGTTAGCTCCTGAGCTTCAGCTAGTGCCTGGTTTATTCTCTACCTGCTGCCTGTCTCTGACTATTGCCTGAACCCGGATATTCTCTGCTTGCTGCCTGTCTCTGACTACAGCCTGAACCCGGATATTCTCTGCCTGCTGCCTGTCTCTGACTGTAGTCTGAACCCGGATACTCTCTGTGTGCTTTTGCCAAGCTTGTCTGCATATCTTGAACCCTTCTTCATCCAAGCTTGTACGTATATCCTGAACCCTGCTTCTGCCTAGCTAGTGCATATCCTGAATCCTGCTTCTGCCTAGCTAGTGTATATCCTGAGTGTACATCCTGAATCCTGCTTCTGCCTAGCTAGGGTATATCCTGAACCCCGCTTCTGCCAAGCTTATATGTGTTTTCTGACCCCTGTCTCTGCCAGGCCTGTATGTGCTTCCTAGCCTCTGCTTTGCCAAGCTTGTATGTATATCCTAGCCCCTGCTCCTGCCAAGTCTTTGTGCACATCCTGTCTGCTCAGTCAGTCTTGTGTTTCTTGCTTAGTGGCTGCGCAGCAGCTTTCAGTCCTAGTCTAGTTCTGTGCCAAGCCTCCCTCGTGTATCCTAGACCCAGGGTGGGTCCTCTAGACCCAGGGTGGGTCCTCTGGGTCTTCACTTTCTGCCCTGTCCTGCAAGTCCTGCCGGCCACCCGCACTTGGGAGCTCAACTCCTGAGGAACAGTGGTCAAGCGCAGGTAAAGCTGTTTATTCTGCCTGTTCTAGTTGCCTGCCTCAGTTCTACTCCAGTCCAGAGTTCCAGTCCTGCTCTTCCTTGTATCCAGTTCCAGGGTGGTCTTGCCTGCCTCTGCCGATCCTCGGCAGTGGCCCAAGAGCTCACGAATTCCGGTTCTGCCTCGAGAACCCAACAATACGGAGTCCATAATGCTCTATGTAGTATGTAAAATGAAGATTGAGTGTATGTGGAAGATTTTGAACATCTATATATTGATAACCATATGTTTTCCCATTGTTCTGCTGTCAGAGAGGAGTTAAGTTCCTTATTCCAAATACTTTGTAATGCTGATGGAGAATGAGTGTTATTTTCTTGAAATATTTTATACCAATTGGATGCTATTTTCTTCCCAGTAGACACTTGATTACATTTTTCTTCTAGTTTGTTAATGTCAATACTAATAGCAATGCAATGTTTTAATTGTAGCCATTGGAAATAACATTGATTTTGCAATTTGTATGTTGTTTGTAGGTTTGAGAAGGGTATCCATTTGTGCTTATCCAATAGCTGATGTAAATACCAGATATTTGCTTCAGTCCATTTGTCCATAAGAAGCTATTTCTGTTGATTTTGAGTCCAAAGATTTAAATGATATTTGAGATGCTTTAATAATTGGGTTATTTTCCATTTCTTGTGTGTAAGACCAAGGTAGTAAATGTAATGGTGTTAGTTTGTATTTCTTTACTTCCCATTGTAACCGGAGAGGTTCCTTAGAAATGTCTGTTGTAGTGATCCATAATGAACTCTGTCTTAGGATGAAAGCCTTGTGGTACTCCAAAAAGCTAGGAAAGTTGACTCTACCGTGTTGTTTAGGAGATTTAAGATATTTTAGTGCGATACGCGGTGGTTTATTAGACCATAAAAATTTAGACAGTAATTGTTCCATATTTTTAGAAGTAATGGAATCCAACATGACTGGTAACATACTAAGAATATAATTCATCTTTGGTGTGATCATAATTTTTATCGTATCTAATCTGCCCCACCATGACATTTTAAGGGGAGACCATTTTGTGGTCATCTCCGTAATACAATTCAATAAGTATGCAGTATTTTGATTAACAGTATTAGATGCAGTATTACCAAATTTAACGCCTAGGTATTTCAGACTTGTGGGAGCCCATTTGAAAGGTGACAGTGTGTAGTTGTATGATGTGGCAGCAATATTTAGTGGCATCATTTCTGTTTTAGTGTGATTTAATTTGTAACCTGAAATTGAGGAATATTTATTAATTATTTCTAGTAAGTGAGGGATAGATGAAGGAGTTGTATATAATAATACGTCGTCTGCATAGGCAGATAATTTGGCTGTCAGGTTATCTATTTCTATCCCAATTACTTGGTCTGATTGTATAATAGCTAGAAGCATTGGTTCTAATGCAAGATTAAATAATAATGGGGATAGAAGACATCCTTGTCTGGTGCCTCTCGTGGGAAGGAATGAGGATGAGTATTGGCCATTGATATATAGCTTGGTTGATGGACATTTATAGAGTACTTTTATCAAGTTGATAGCTTCGTGTGAGAAGGCAAACCACTTTAATGTTTGGAACATATATGGCCACTCCACACGATCAAATGCCTTTTCGGCATCTAGGCTTATGGCTACATATGGAGTATTGGAGATCTGTGCTTGTAATAGTATGTTGGTAAACAGCCTGGTATTGTTATATGAATGTCTTCCATGCATGAAACCAGTCTGGTTTGTATTTATGATTTTAGGTAATATGATTTGCAATCTTTCAGCTAAGATGTTTGCATATATTTTTGCATCAATGTTTATAAGGGACAAGGGGCGGTAGTTTTGTATTCTTTGGGGATCCTTACCAGGTTTTGGGAGAACTATAGTTGTAGCTTCCGTAAATGTCTCCGAGACATTCCTTGATTGAATTAAGTAATTATAAAATGAGCTCAGTATGGGGATTAGAATTTCTTGAAAAGCCATATAAAATTCTAGTGCAAATCTGTCTGGCCCTGATGCCTTTTTTTGTCATGGATTTTATAGCTGTTAAGACATCTTGATCAGTTATGGGGGCAGACATTAATAAGTTGTCATTGTTGTCAATGCTATGGTGATTTATATTTTAAAAAAATGATAGATCTGTGTTATCTGTATTGTATTCAGATTTATATAAATCACTATAGAACTTCTGGAAGGATGTCAGGATTTGTTAATTATAGTTATTATGTCGTCCTTGGAATCTCTAATTGATATATCATTTTTTTCCGCTCTAGTTTTTAAATAATTGGTTAGCAAAAGACCAGATTTGTTATTACTAGCACAGTATTGCGCTGATTTCATGAAAATTTCTTTGTTTGTAGCATTGGCTAATATCAAATTGTATTTATATCTTTCTTTTTGTAGTTTGCATAATATGTCCTGATTAGAGGGTGTTTGTTGGTGAATTTTTTCTAATTGAGATATTGATTTTTCCAATTCAGTAATTTCATACAGATGTTTTCTTTTTTGCTTGGCTGTAAAATGTATTTTTGATCCCCTTATGTATGCTTTAAAAGCATCCCAGCATGTAATCCAATTTGTGTCCTCTAGAGTATTCAATTTAAAATATTCTAAAGAGTTTTTTTATTTCTGCTATGAATTCAGAGTATGTTAGCAGAATTAAAATGCCATGATTTTGTCTGCACTTTAGGTGACAAATCAGAGATTTGTAGAGAAATATGTGCATGATCAGACAAACAAATGGTATCAATATGAGAATCATTTATCTTGCATAGTAATGACTCGGATAATAAGAAATAATCTGTACGAGAATATGAGTTGTGTGGTAGGAAGTGGAAAGTTTAGTCCTTCATTGTTGTGTAATAATCTCCACATATCACATAGTTTGAGTTGTGTCATATCTCTCAGAATGAGCCAGGCTTTAGTTTTCTTATATGGGAATTTGGATTTTCTGTCCAATTCGGGATTTAGGATTATGTTAAAATTGCCACCAACTATTATTGGCTTATCACCTTCTGTCACGTTTACCTTCTGATGTAATTAGATCAGCTATAGCATGAAAGAATTCAGGGCTATCTGTATTTGGGGCATAAATATTGAGTAAAATCAGGGGGTCATTGTCCACCGTGATATGAACTTTGACCCATCTGCCTAGAGAGTCATAATCTGCAGAAATAAATTTGATGTTATTTTTATTCCTTATAAGAATTGCAACACCATTTTTTCCATCAGCTGCTGAATACAAAGGAGTTAGTGACCATGTAGTTTTAAGTTTGAGTGATTCATGATCAGATAAGTGTGTTTCTTGAAAGAATATTATGTCGGGTACATATTTATTCAAAGAATTTAAGATGTTTTTTCATTTGATTGGATTATTGAAACCCTTAACATTAAGGGATATGATGTTAAGCATCATACTGCACCAGATAAGTAGATCAGGTATGAAATCAACTTACTTACTCCACTATAACTGCAAACTCCATTAAGCAGTGATTGTATTACATTTACTGAGTTAAGTACATTAACAGTTAACATAACCATGGATAACCAACAAACATAGTATGTTTTTACCATGAGTTGTGAAACCGGGGTGCTCAGCATCGTCTCACTGACTCCCAATTGGTAATAATATATGAAATTAAGATTATCATTATAGAAACAATTTATGGGTACAGTTATACAGCAAAAGAAGTAAACCCTCATAGTTTATACTTGGACATTTAAAGAAATGATTTTATGTATGGTTACAACATGCATATTCATATTAGATGCTCTGTTGACTTTACATGAACATTTTTCATGTACCACTAACTTAGGCTTGATGGATGACCTTTTTTTATTATTATTATTTTTTTTTTTATTAAGGTAAACCATCCAAGCAGTTTTTGTTCATTAATGTTCATGATTATACCATTACTTTTCCACTTCAGTTTGAATGTGGAGTATTAGGAGAGCCGTTTGTATATCAAGGAACAGGGAGCAAAAGCTGCCTCTGGCACTGCTAACTACATTTACCTGCTAGAAGTAAAAATGAGTTAAGTGGAATTATCATATTTTCTTCTCTCTCACTTTTGAGTGTATTTAATGTAACAAGAATGACAGACCTGAAATTACATTCACCAAAACAAACCCAAAGATAGTTGTTGTTCACTTTCAATGACTTCTTTATTACTTGGAAAATATGAGCTCTGTGATGATGAAAGCCCATTGTTGGGGCTGCTAGTAAAGTGCATGTTTGATCTGCGAGCATGAGGACTTCCAAAACTCCGGTCAGGATGAAACAATCTTCCTACACGCTGAACACCACTGGATTCGTCAAAATTTCTATGAACTCTGTGTTCAAGCGTAAGATGAGCTGCAAAATCATCTGTGACATGGTAGTGCTTGATGGATGTCTAACATGGACGACATGGGCGTCTAACTTAGGACGTGATGGACATCGGCTTGATCGTGATGTGCATCCTACTCATGATGGACGCCCAACATGCTCGTGATGATCGTTCAACTTGTGCATAACGGACATCTAATATAGATGTAAAGAACACGATGATTGTCCAACAAAGGAGGACGTCGACATGGTCGTGATGGGCGTCCATCATGGATCCAACTGACGTCTAACGTGGACATGATGAGCATGATAGATGTCTAATATGGACGTGATAGGCGTATCTGGTACGTATTGAGCGTCAGATATGAGCGTCTAACTCAGCGGAATTACAAGGAGTATCTCGGCTAACAGTGCACTGTTCATACATCACTGTTCATGCGTCACTAAATGCTGGATAGTTGCAGTAAATGCTGTATAGTTACAGAAATAACTGCCTTAGTTAATAAGGGCATCTTTGATATGCAGGTATGTGTTCATTTGTCTGAGTTGACAGAGGGATGTTCTCTTTTTGTTTTTTAGTCGGCTTTGACTGACGAGCAAATGGACGGCTGTGACGTGCATGTATTAAATCTTTAAGCACAGCTGCTTCCGAAGGTGGCGTCCATTTTATTTTCTTACTATGTGCTGTATCTATTGAAATAAATTTTTACTTACATGACAAGCGTAATAAGTCACTGAGCATCAACTGTATTCGGAGCAACTTCATCAAGATATGACGCCAAGGATTCTGGATTAGTGAAATCTCTAGTAGTGTTGTTTATAAGTTACCCGTAGTTTTGCTGGGTAGAGCATGCCGTATCTGGCATTAATTTGCTTTAGCTTGGGTCAATAAGCCAACAGTTGTTTGCGAGCTTGGACCGTGGTCTTACAGAGGTCAGGTAAGAATTGTAGTTCCTGTCCCTCATATTTCACTGGGGCTCGGATACATGCTCTCTGAAAAATTTCGGTAACTTGTGGGAAGCGCAAAACTTTCATTATAATAGGCCGTGGATACTTGTCCTTTGGTCCACGTTGCGACGGAAGCCTGTGTGCACGCTCCAGTTCAAACGCTCTGTTGAATTGGATGCCGAGAATGCTAGGAATGAATTTTTCTAGGAATTGAACCAGGTTGGAACCTTCGAGATTTTCTGGCAGACCCAGTAGTCGTATATTATTAGGCCTGGATCTGTTATTATTTTCTTCAATTTCTTTTTCAAGTAAAGTAATCTTTTTTTACTTGCTTTTGGATCGTTTTAAGTTGAACATCCGATGCATCAATTTTCTGCTCCATTGTGAGTATCTTGGAGTTAAACATAGATAAATCCGATCTGATAAGGGCAATGTCCTCTTTTATATCGTTGAAACCATCTTTAGTTTCGGTTATTAGGTCTTTTAAAGCATGGATTTCCACCAAAATGGCAGCTGAATCATTCTCGTCTGTCTTTCCTGTTTGAGCTTTTTGCGGCGAGGAAGGCTCTCCTCTGTGTCTTTTAGTGTTTTTCCCAGATGCCATGGGTATTGATATTTAAGTTGTAAAGTTTTGATGTACCTTTTTGCTGAAATTGTTCCTATAATCTGATTATTTGCAGGATTCTTTAGAGAGCACAATGATTATGCTGCCATCTCAGTCGGCTCCACAGCGTCCCCCCCCCCCCCCCCCCCCCCTGGTTAGTTGGGATCTTGAAATATATCAGTGTAACAGGACCTCAGATACACTGTAGCTATGAGGTTTTCTGGACTTAGTATATCCCTGTACACCTTGTACTTCTGTGCTCTTTGAGGTCTGTCTTTTCTCTGCTCTGAAGTGTTTGGAAATACCAGAGTTTTTGTGGTTCATATGTCCAAATGCAGGGCTTGATCATTTTTCTTTGAATTTAGGAGCCAACTTAAAAACTTAGGAGCCAACAGGTAAGACCCCTTCCTTTTACTGTTGCCTCTTTTGAAATTTGGGGTGGGGGGGAGGGACATTTCATCCAGGAAGAGCTGCTTTACACAGTTTCAGATCTCATGAGACTTGAAAAAAAACAGAGCAAGAACATCTCCTGCACTGTGTGGCTCAAGTTCACTGTGAGCTCAGTGGTGGCATGATATAGTTAGAAGGAACCAAGGAAGGAGTACGGGATGACACAATGACTTCCACTGGGCAAATTGAAGTCAAACAAATCTTTTGGACAAGCACCACTATGGGACCCAACAGGGCTGTGTTTCAGCAGACAAGACCACTTGTATCAGGGGTCAAAGACACTATAAATAAAAGATAACTAGAAAAAAATATATAATAAACCATAAATTATAAAACTAACAATTAATAACAAATAAAACAATGACCAATGGAGAGCAAACAACATTAAAAATTCTAACAAACTCAAGTAAAGAAAATAAATACAACTCAGCATGGATTCTAATACGTATTAAATATTGTGAACAAACATGATAAAAAATCTTAAGTGATATATAAATCATAAAAACTAAACAAAATGTGATAAAAGTCAATGTGAATAAAGCAAAAAACAGGCAGTAGAATAACAGTGCTGGTAAAATATATGCAAGGGAACACACCTGATATGTGATAGAGACATACTTTCAAAGCACTTAGACTTCATAGGTTACTATGATTGGCGTTTTCAATATGACGTCCAAGTCCGACTTTGGATGTTTTGCACAAAATCTGAATAGGGAAAGGTCATTTTTGAAAAAGAAAAAAGTTTTTTTTATTTTGAAAATACTGTTTCAAACAAAGTTTTGTTCTTTGGATGTTTGTTTTTTGGTCCATTTAAAAAAAAAAAAAAAGAATAAGTGCAAAATGTAGAAAATCAAGCCATTGGGATGTAGGAGGAGCCAGCATTTTTAGCAGACTTGTCCTCCAGACATCACAGGAGAGCAATGGAACACCCTAGGGGGCACTTCTATGCACGTCCTAAAAATGTTCCCAAGTATATATCTTACCTTTTGCTTTTATCTTGTCCCCTGAACCCTCCAAAACCTACTGCCCCCAACTGTACACCACACTTATGGGTGAAGGGGACACCTAGATGTGGGTACAGTAGGGTTTTGGTGACTTTGGGGAGGGGTCACAGTTTCCTCCACAAGTGTGACGGAGAAAGATAGGGACCCGAGTCCACAACTCCATATGTGCACTGCTCTGACCATTACACTACTCCAGGGACCTGCATGCTGCTCTAATAGACCTGACTATAACATCTGAGGCTGTCATAGAGGTTGGTAAGTCATATTTTTAGAACAAACAGCAAGGGAAGAAGTGGGAATGTACCAAATTGATGAAGGCAAGCCATGGTTTGAGAGCATTCAGACCCAACATGGACCGTTTTTTGGCTGAAAAGCCTTCCTCAAGGGTCTACAACATAAAAACATAAATACACAGTATGGTATAATGAGTAAGAAGTGATAAATTAAAATAACCACAATGAAGAATAAAATGTCAGAGAACAATAAATAATAACTTGAAGCACATACTACTACTACTTATCACACCGTAATAGTTCAAATCAATCAACTTCACAGAATCATAAAAACATCAAAAGGACTGATGAAGTGATGTCACTAAAATGAAAATAAACATTACAGATGCTAAGACACTGAACAATTTACCTGACTATGTTTGACTAATAAAGTCTTGGTTCTCCACATGGTGTGTGTAATGAAATCCATATAGTACAAGAAATTAGATGACTGGTAACCATATTGTTATGGTCAGTTAAAAATTATGGCTGTATTTATCATCATCATGTTCATAAATCCATGCGTGGGACAATGAAGAGGTTATATTACATAAGGATACTACTAAAAATAAAAGAAGATATGATAAACGTACTGAGTTGAAACAACCTGCATGAGTAAAATGTAATAGAACATGCTGAGAACTATATCATCTCTGATATGCACGTGAAGCTGAGTAAAGTTAAAAGGGCGGCAATGGTGTAATGTAATCATATAGGGTGCTGTTATTTGAAAAGCAAATGTGA
Source organism: Microcaecilia unicolor (assembly GCF_901765095.1). Taxonomy (NCBI): domain Eukaryota; kingdom Metazoa; phylum Chordata; class Amphibia; order Gymnophiona; family Siphonopidae; genus Microcaecilia; species Microcaecilia unicolor. The sequence continues at coordinate 480,594,726 of NC_044032.1, read as the reverse complement.
AGAAACAGATAAACTTCAAAGAGTGCAATGGAAATAGTAGCACTACCAATGTTTTGTGATGAAAAGCTAAAAAAATGCACCTCCACTGGCGTAACAAGCCGGATAATCAGCATAAATGTGTAAATGCAGAGAAAAGAAACCTGACATAGATGTGAGCATAATGAAATGTTAGAAAGCACAAATCCAAATCTTGTGCAGCAGTGATGTTAAAAAGTACTGAGGGAGTCAGGGATGACCTCTCCTGACTCCCTCAGTAGTCACTAACCCCCTCCCACCCACCCCCAAAATGTGATTTAAAGCATTACTTGCCAGCTTCATGTTATACTCAGGTCCATTAGATCAGCATGCAGGTCCCTAGAGTAGTCTAGTGGTGGATGCAGTTCACTGTAGACAGGTGGACAAAGACTCATACCTACCCCTACCTGTTACTCTTGTGGAGGAAACTGGGAGCCCTCCAGAAACCCACTGTACCCACATATAGGCGCCCACTTCCCCCTAAGGGCTATGGTAGTGGTGTAGAGTTGGGGGTAGTGGGTTTAGGGGGGTAGTGGGTCAACAGACAAGGGAGCAATGGTGAGATGTGTACCTGGGAGCATGTTTTTGAAGTCCACTGCAGTGCCCTCTAGGATGCCCCATTTAGCTCCTGGGATGTCTGGGAGACCAGTCTACTAAAAATGTTGCCCCTCCTACATCCCAATGGCTTGATTTAAAGTGGGATCTGGTATGATTGGCAGTGACCGATTTAGGGGTCAGGGCTTCTGAAACCCATGCCAAGTTTCGCCGCAAAAAGGCCAGATCCTGTGTTAACTCTGAAACGTTAACATCAGCTGAAATAGGAACATCGCCATGTTCCTGGGAATCAGTATCAGAATCCCAATCAGTATTCCAGTCGGAAACCATACCATATAGAGGCAAGATGGCCGCCAGGTAGGAGGCTCCGTGTTGAGCTCCGGAGGTCCTAAGATTAGGACTTACCAGCGCTGTTCAGCGCTATCCTGGACCGTCCTTGATCGAACCGGAACGGACCGAGAGGAAGCACTGCGAAGAGCTCCGCTGAGAACCGATCGAAGGGTCGGTTCCCAGTGTCTCGCAATCGCAGCGTGAACCCCAGGACAGTAGCCAAGGAGGGAATCGCTCACGGAGTCAGCGCCTCCTACTGCCTCGTGTCGCTGTACGGATCGGCGTGGCTGTATCAGCGCACAAGCAGGCAGGAGGTCGAGAGCAGCGGTGGCGGGGCAATCGAAGCTGTGCGGCCCAGGACCGCGCGTCCACGTGGCAGCCGTCTCGTTCCGCTGCCTGGTGACCGGCACAGCGTGGGAGTTTGAGGTAGGGTGGTGAGTCGGCGGAGGGCGGCCGGGACCACGCGTCCACGTGGCAGCCGTTCTCCCTAGCCCATCTGAGAGCCAGGAGACCTGGGCAGCTGGCCCTGGTGTTAATCCTGCTGACGTGGGAGCTTGGGGAGCCAGGTGTCCACAGGCAGCTGTTCCCTAGGACCTCATGTTCATGTCCCGTGGCCCTCACTGGCTCTGGTCCTGCCTGTCTGCCGCCTGCCCTCTGTCCTGGCTTGCTCTGGCCCTTCAGCCTGCTCCGACCCGGCTTGCTCCAGCCCGCTGCTCTGCTCCCTCCTGCTTCTGCTTGTCCCAATCTGTCTGTTCCAGCTTACTCGGGCCCTGCTACTCCTACTCCTGCCTGTTCCAGCTTGTTCCAGTCCATCCGTTCCAGCCCATCTGCCTGAGCCTGTTCCAGTCCATCCGCTCCAACTTGATCCAGGCCATCCGTTCCAGCTTGCTTAGTCCGTCTGTTCCGACTTGCTACAGTCCACCTGCACCTGCCTGTCCAAGTCCGGCTGTTCCTACTTGCCCCAGTACATCTGCACCTGCTTGTCCTAGCGTGTTCCAGTCCTGCGGTGCCGCTGTCTTCTGCTCCAACTTGATCCAGCTTATACCAGCCCATCTGGCCTAGCCTGTTCCAGCTTGTTCCAGCCCGTGTGCCAGCTCGTTCCTGCTCTAATGCTCCAGCTTGTTCCAGCCCATTCCAACCTGATCCAGCCCACTCCAGCTTGTTCCAGTCAATCCCTGCTTGCTCCAGTCAATCCGCCCCAACGTGTTCAAGCTTGTTCCAGTCCTCCTGATCCCAGTTTGTTCCAGTTCGCCTGACCCAGCTTCCCCCGCTTGTTCCACTCCATCGGCTCCAGCGTGTTCCAGCCCGCTTGTTCCAGTCCATTGGCTCCAGCGTATTCCAGCCCGCCTGATCCAGCCAGCGTGTTCCAGCTCGTTCCAGTTCTCCTGAGCCCAGCTTGTTCCAGCCCGCCTGATCCTTCCAGTCTATCGGCTCCAGTGTGTTCCAGTCCGCCTGATTCAGCTTCTTCCGGCTTGCCCCTGTCCACCGGATCCAGCGTGTCCAGCTAGTTTCAGCTGCCGATCCAGCCTTCCCCTTGCTGTCCATCGGCTCCAGTGTGTTTCAGCCTGCCTGACCCAGCCTCTCCTTGCTTACTCCAATTCTTCTGCTCCAGCGTGTTCCACCTCGTTCCAGTCTTCCTGATCCCAGCTCGTTCCAGTCTTCCTGATCCCAGCTTGTCCGTCTGCTCATCCTGACACAGTTCATCTATTCCTGCTTGTTCCAGCTTGTCCATCTGTACCTGCCTGTTCCGGCTTGTTCCTGCTTGCTTCAGCTTGTTCCGGCTTGCTCCAATCCATCTGACTGTTAACACATCGAGTAACCTGCCTGCCTGCTTGCGAGCCTCTCAGCCATTGACTTACCTACCTGCCTGCTAGCTTATCAGCCATTGACTTATCTAATCGCCAACCCAAAACCTAGCTTCAAGCCCTATCTATCTGCTTAACACCTCAGTCATTACATAGTCACCCATTAACACCTGTTAACTGCTTAACACCTCAGTCACTATATTGTCACCTGTTACACCTCAGTCACCACCTATGGCCCCTGTCCATGTTCTCTTCCTTGCCCTGTCCCTTCCTAATCTCCTTTCCCCCCCACTCCCACTGTCTACCATTAGAACTACTCGCTGCCCTCCCACCCTGCCCGCCACCGCAATACCCTATTCACCTCCATCCCTCACCTTACCATCCCTCTTGTCCCCCTCCTTCCTGGCTCTCAACCTTCGGCACTTCCTTCCTGCCATTAACCC